>NC_137149.1:73524111-74724111 GCF_951394435.1 Stenella coeruleoalba
TTCCATTTTTATAATGCAAAAATAAATAAAAGACTTTTTAAGGAGTAAAAAAAAAAAAAAAGATGGGGGCAGGGTTTAGAGAGACAACACAAGATATGGTGCCGTATCCCAGGGCTAGCACCCGCAGGGGGCTATCACCCCTAGGTTTAAAGGGAACCAGAAAGAGAGCTGCATGGGGAGAGCCATGTGACAGCAGCTGTGACTTCTTAGAGGGACGCAGAAACCCACGGTGAACCCAGACACAGGGGGAGATGGGGGACTAGACACTCCAGCTGCAGCTCTCCTGCCCATTGACCAAACCCAACCGGAGAGCAAGGTAGCCTAACAGATGCAGTCCATGGGGGAGAGCCTGCCAGGGCCCAGTGCAGGGAGGGGGGCAGAGGGAAGATACCCACCATCTCATTAAGTTTCTGAGGTACAATAACATGAGCACACCCTCCTGCTGTGACGCGAGTAGTTTAATAAAGAATTAATTAGGTAAAAATACCCTCTGCCTACATGGAATTAAGTGGCTAATTTTATGCCAATGGCAGAAATTAGCATTGTAAATTCCTCATTGTGTTTTATGAGTCAGAACTGGATGCCCCTAAGAGTCTTAGGAATATGAACCTCAGAACAGATCCTCTGATAACTTGCAGAGGAGAGCCAGTGGAAATCTGCTCCTGCCACGACGATTGAACAGGAATGTAGGTTTAAGAAAGAGGGTCATTGGAAGTTGAAATTATTGACAGAAAATCTCTTGGAGACACCCATTGCATTGAGAGGCCATATTTTAATGGAGTTAATAAGGCCTGTTTTGTTTTGTCTTACCTTGTTTTGTCTGGCTTCCTTTAGCAGTTTAGGTAGAAGACTAACCAGAAGGAGGGAAGATGGGGAAATCTGGAGAAGCATCCTGGGGTACTTTAGAGATGCCCAAAGTCAATTAGGCTACCCAGGGATCACGGTGAACCAGGGTCCCAATCACTTGCCTGGGGTCTCTCTTATCGGAGAGCATTTGGTGTTTGGATAACAGCATGATGATGTGGTGTTTCAAGCAAAGGCTTTGGAGTCCGGCTATTAGCTGGGTCACCTTGAGTGAGTTAGATAACCTATAGAAGCCCCAGTTTCTTGCTTAATGAAATGGGGACAATACCTATTTCTTCTAGGTTTGTTTTGTGAATTAAATGAGATCATGTATTTAAAATACTTGAAACAGTATCTAGCACATAACTGGTGTTCAATAAATAGCATATGTGTCTAGAAATGTACTCATATATAGAGACACATATATGAATATCTATTTATAACTAGAACCATCTGGTCTTCATAAAGGGTGGGAGTGACCATGATTGGTCACAGGGGCCCAGTGGCCATGAGAATGCAGCAGGACAAGAGGCTCTTCCTTTTTCTTCCTCTTTCTAGCGGCCCCTCTCCAAAAACGTACATACTTAAGTTAGCTCTCTCCTTTCAGCTGTGTCCCCAAATTCTTCCTGACCCTATATCCTGAGACACATATATCCATAAATGTACCTTAGAGATTGTTCTCTTTTAAAAATTCTGATTGAATAATTAACATACACTTACTAAGTTAATTGTAAGTTTTTCATTATTTAGGATATCATAACAAAGTCTTAGATGCTCCAACTCTTCCGCTGTCTTCTCTCATCTCACAAACTGCTTTATGGTGAAAGTGATGGTTTTTCTAAAGTTCTGGTATGATTTGGGAGCAGAGGTCATAAAATTCTGTTTGTTACACTTTAATTTGACCAGAACGGAACCAAAGATTTCGGTTTAGTGGCTATATTTGTTTATTTCACTTGTTACTGACTGGAGAATGCACCTTAGCCTCTCCATGAATGCTGGTTTAAAAATGTCATGTATTTTTAATATTTTTAAGGGATTTTAAAATGTGTTGCCTTAGGTGATTAATGCAAATGCAAAAGGTTCCACAATTCCACTAGCTCATTAGAAATTTCATTCTTGGGCCTATATTCTTGAAAGGTATTGACCCCTACAAACAGCTAATACTGTGAAAGCTGACAGACCAGTTTAACCTCCTAATTGTATTCTCTGCATCCTGCATTTGACCTTCCAGAGACAACTTGATGGGTTTCTGCCATATTAATTACTCCTTGCTGTTTTGCAGTGATCTTTTAACAATCCAAGCCTAGTGGATGAATGCATGAACCTTTCTAGCCTCCAGGGAAGAAGCTGGAGTGACAATTTAAAAACACCCAACATAATTTCCCACTACCAACCTTATTTTCTTTCCCTATAATGGTGAAAAAAGACCTCTGGAGTGATTTTGTATTTGTTGTATTCTATAAGTTCTTGCAAATTTTTGACACCTTTGAAACTATGAGGCCTTATCTGGAATACCCTCCTTTGATTATTAGGCATTATGTAATCAATACATTTATTATTAGGCAATATTACTTTAACACCTGAGTCTTTTTTTTCATTTTTATTTTATTTTTACTATAGATGCTATCATCAGCTGTGGTATTTTTTAATATACAATTTTGAAAGGTTACACTCCATTTACAGTTATTACAAAATATTGGCTATATTCTCTACATTGTACAACACATCCTTGTAGCCTACTGTACACCCAATAGTTTGTACCTCTCATCTCCCATCCCTAGATTGCATGCCACCCTCCTACTGATAACGACTAGTTTGTTCTCTATATCTGTTAGTCTGCTTTTTTTTTTTATTATATTCACTAGTTTGTTGTATTTTTTAGATTCCACATGTAAGTTTAACACCTGAGCCTTAACTTTGTCTTAAGCGTCATTAATGAGACAATGTGCAAAGATTCATTTAATTTTCCACTCCTAATACTCTTTGTCTGAGGTTGAGTTTGTCTTCCTAATGAACTAGCCAACAGTCATGATTTCTGAAGAGTCTTCCTCCTTCCTTGTTTGTTAGACCACTTGCAGTTTACACTTTCCCTCTTCCTCTCCTTCGTATGCAACAGGACTTCACCTGTGTGGGTCAATTTCCTCTCCCTGCACTGAGCCATTTCAGAATTAGATCTGAACATTTCCAATGTCTGCATTTGGAAGGCTGCTTACAGCTCAGCCCGTTCTCATGGACCATGTGAGGGTATTAAATGGAAGTGCCCTATGCCAAAATTGGATTCTAGAATCCAATTTTTTCCTGCTCCCTGTCTCCCTTCATCACTCAGTTCTTTTGATTCAACAACTCTCTCTAGCCATATTTTCTTTAATGGCAAAATGTGATTGAATAGGAATCAGATAACTCGGATGGAGTCTCAAGTCTCCCATCTACATCCCTGTGTCTATTTATGCATGTGTGTCTTGAGTACGTGCTTTGTGTGAGGCAATTTACACTTAATCCACACAGCAATCCTCCAAGACAGATACTAGGATGGAGACTTTTTCGGTGAGAGACAGCTTAGAGGGTTTAAATGATTCATTGAACTGGGTTTAAATAATTAACCCGAGTTAGTACTAGTGGACCTGAAATGAAAACACAGCTTTACCGGACTCTAGAGTGTGTGCTTTTAACTACTACATCATACTGAAAATCTAAAAAACTTAAGTCACTTGGCTTTTTGGTGCCTGTCCTGGGTTCATTGAGAAGCAGTGATTGAGAATGCAAGAGTCTAGAGGCTGGATTTGAAATCTGTCTCCTTCACTTACCGGTTGTGTGACATTGGACAAGTTACTTTGCTTTGCTTTGGTTTCCTCAACTATGAAAGTACTCAGGGCTGACACACAGTAGATGCTCTTTAAAAGCAGCAATAATGAAAGCAGTTCAATAAATGTTAGCAAGTATTGTTATTATTGCCTCATTCGCCCCAAATAGATCTGACGTAGTGTCTACTCTGAGTGATTGCTCTAATGATTCTCGTGGAGCCCTTGAAAGTCTAAAGTTCTCTGGTTGTATATTGTCGATCAGATCTACTTCTCATTCCTCAGCCTAGAACACGATGGTAGAAGAAGGCTTGGGGAAGCTGGCTTGGGTGTAGAGACTAGGCATGGTATTGAAACGGCAGGAGTGATAAGTCTTGCCCTTCATCGGCTGCAAGAAGTGTGTGGTTATGTGGATAAGACCAGGAGGGAGAACTAAGAAATTTGGCTATCAACCTGTGCTGCAGGCTTGTTATTGACACTTGGGTAATTAACATAATCTAAAAAAGCTCAAGCTCGTTATCCTCTCTGGGAAGAGGAGGATACCATATCTATGCAACCTAATTTCAGAGAAAGATTAGGAAGCAGAAGAAGAAGTTAAAAATTGAGAGGATAATAATAGCTTTATATCTTTATATCACCAATGGACTCTCCTCTAGGGAGCAGGAAATGGATAGGGCCAAGCCAGATAGGTAATTACTAGGGAATGAATAAACGGATATCTGGCAATCCGTAGGATGCTTACTACGGTCAAGGAGTTGCCCTTGACATCATGCAAAGATACATAAAGAACAAAGTCCTGCCTTAGAGGGGATGTGATTTACTTAGTCAGCAAGATATAAAACGATAACTAATAATACAGGAGTTTCTATACTGGGTGAGTGGTGCAACCCAAAAGGCTAGAGGGCAAATTTTCCCGTTATACACACCTGCTGCACCATTTAATTAAGGGCAGCTTTTATATTACAGGATTTGGTTGGACTACTTTGCTCTCAATCTTCAACAGTGTGTAAACATTTAAGTAGAATTCTTAAGATTTAACCTAAACTCATTTTTAAAAGTTAATTTCAGCTCCTCTGGGGGGTGGGGGTCAGAGACCTCTCTGAGAAGCTATCAGAAGCTCTGAAGCATCTCCCAGAAATCTGCACAAAAACTTCCAAGTCTGCATATAATTGTAGAAGGTTGACAGATCCCCTAAAATCCACGCATGAACTCCTAGCATGAGCAGCTGTGTTATAGATACTCAGTTACCCATAGCTTCCCAAATCTTACCAGTTCTCAGTGACTTTTTTTGGTTAGCTTTGGCTGTTTTAAATAATGCTATAGTCATGATTCTTGGAATTAAAATATCTTTTTAAAAAACCAAAACACCTCAAACTGATTTTATACACAGTAAGGCAGGAATTGCTATTTGTCCCCCAGTATCTATCATAGGCTTCTTCCATAGAAATGGAATTTTTAACTGGGCAGAACAAAATGAAGGCCACATTGTCCATCCTCTCCAGGTGTTACCACGTCCCTAAGGTCTAGCCAATCGCTGTAGATGGAAGTGTTGTAAAGCCCCCTCTGAACCCTCCTCAACAAACAACTCAAGGGTGCCCTTTTCTTCCTTCTTATCTCTTCCCCCGTCCAGCTGCTTGGAACATGGATCTGACGGCTGAAATGTCTTCTTGGGCTGTGGGACAAGGGATACCTCCAGGGGACCACAGATCTGAAAGAAGGAAGGAGCCTGGATCTTCAAGGAGCAGGGAGGGGAACCATCACAGTGGTCTTGAATATTGTCTTCTGAACTTTGACATAAGAGGGAACTAAACGTCCCCATTGAAGTTGCTGCTGTTTTTCTATTTTTTCTATTACTTGTAGCTGAACCTAATTCTAACTTACAGATACAATCCCTAGCACTTTAAAGCTGTTGTCCTCTTGCCTCCTGACATCTTTGCTGCTAATGAGAAGAATAATCTGTCTTTCCGGTAGCTTTTAAGATTACCTTTGTCTGTTTTGCAGTTTCTCTTCAGTGTATATAGATACAGATTTGTTTTCACCTATCCTGTTATGTCTTGGTGTTCCTGATTGCCCATGTCGTTCTATTCAGTCATGAGAAATTCTCACCCTACACCTCTTTAAATATTGTGCCTCCATGTTTCCTCTAGCTCCTCTGAAACTCTTATTCAAAATTTGTTGGAGCCTCTCAGTCAAGATTTCATGTGTCGGGCTTCCCTGGTGGTGCAGTGGTTAAGAATCCGCCTGCCAATGCAGGGGACACGGGTTCGAGCCCTGGTCCAGGAAGATCCACATGCCGCGGAGCAACTAAGCCCATGCGCCACAACTACTGAGCCTGTGCTCTAGAGCCCTCAAGCCACAACTACTGAGCCCATGTGCCACAACTACTGAAGCCTGCGAGCCTAGAGCCTGTGCTCTGCAACAAGAGAAACCAATGCAATGAGAAGCCCACGTACCACAACGAAGAGTAGTCCCCGCGAACCGCAACTAGAGAAAAGCCCACGCACAGCAACAAAGACCCAACATAGCCAAAAATAAATAAATAAATATATTTAAAAAAAAAGATTTCATGTGTCACAACTGCACTTTTAATCTTTTAAAAATCTCTACATTGCATGCCATTCTTTAACTTTATCTTATAAATACCCTTTTTGATGGTGAACAAACTGGTGTTTATTCCATCCTTTGGATTTTTCATTACATTTTTCCCCCTGGAATTTCCTATAGACAACATATAGTTGAATTTTGTTTTTTTTTAACCCCTTCTGATAATCCCTATCTTTTAATTAGTGTATTTAGACCATTCACATTTAAAGTGATTATTGATATAGTTACAGTAATACCAACCATGTTTGTAACTCTTTTCTATTTGTTGCATTGTTCTTCGTTGTTTTTTTCCCCCTCTTTTTCTTCCTTCTTTGGTTTTAATTGAGCTGTTTATATGATTTAATTTTATCTCCTCTCTTAGCCTATCAATTCTGATGATTGCACTGTCTCTTTAGACTTTGATTTTTCTTATCTTTTACTGTGTCTTGCAATGTTTTCTTGAAAGATATACATGATGTATCTGGTAGTAGGAACTAAGGTAAGTAAGACTTTGGTGTGAAGTTGTATATTAATCTGGCTAAAAGTTGGGCTCTGTTTAATGTTTTCTGTAGCTACAGAGTTCAGGGTTTTCAAATTACTCTAGTCTCCTTGTTTTTGGTTTCTTTCTTGGTTTCTCTAAGAAGTTCTTCTCAGAGAGAGTCTTTGTCTAACAGCTCTTTCAACTGTAATCCACTGTTATTATATTGGAGCCTTGTGGATGTGGTGGGAAGGTGAGGGAGAGACAAAGTGTTCTATAATCTTATTTAATCAAACTCTCTTTTAGTGGGCTATGTCTCTGAGCTGAGACCTTCACAACTGTTTCTCAGCCTTTTTCCCTCTCTTAGGTGAAACAAGAGGGCTAGAAGGGGATGAAATAGGAAAGGTGTCCTTTCCCCAACTCGGGTAAGGCTCTGACACATCCTTATCCCTGGAAAATAGGCATTTGTTGTGGAAAAAAGCTCTGCGTGTATTTCATAAGGTTTACTCTTTCCTTCCTTCTGCTCAAGCCACAAAGAGATATTTCTCAGATCATGACTATAAGAATATGGTGGGGCTCCTGGAGAAAAAATCCATGAAACTGTGGGGGGATTCCTCCTGAGACTAGATCCCCAGGAGTTTCTCACCCTCATGCTAGTCTATAATCAGTTTCCCAGTAATTCATCGGAATTGCTATTTGAATATTGCTACCAGGTTATGGCTCCAGTATCTTCTACTACAGATAATCAGATCACTGCTGTGACTCTCTGAATTCACCTCTCTAGTTCTCTGATCAGTTCATGAAAAGTTGCTGATTTTCAATCTGTTCAGGTTTTTGTTGTTATAAGGACAGGAGTGATGACTTCCAAGCTCTGTTCATGTCAGAACTGAAACCGAAAGTCATTTGGGGGATTTCTATTAATTCATGCATTCTGTATATTTTTATTATTGTTGTTGTATTATTATTATTGTTGTTATTATTTCTTTCTGTCTCATGACTTTTGGTTCTTTTTTATGGATGCCATTCCTTTCTCTATTTCTTAGATGTCCTTAAATATGCTTACAGATTCATTTTCAGTCATTTTCCATTTGAATAATGGATGCCAGTGAAAGAACAGTCAACTAATTTTCAGGGCTAAATTGATCTCTTGATTTTTATGTTGTTAGCTAACTTCCTTAGATTTCTTTTTCCTTCTGTGTTTTAGAATTTCGATTTATCAGTGCATCTTGAGCAGAAGGGTTTTGTTTTATTTTGTTTCTCTCTCTGTATTTTGTGGATGTCTCAAGCAGACCCCTTAGGTTCTTGATTAGAAACTCCGCATTCTGTTGGAAACTCAGGGTGCCTGTCCTCTGGAGGTTGAAGATAGCGTCTATGCACTCACCCACTCTAGCAGGCAGCAGCAGGCAGCTGGTTCTGCTTCCTCCCTCTTCCCTAGGCATGGAGCTTTATACTAGCTCCATATATATTTCAGCTCCATATATAATCCAGGTGGTGGGAGCAGACCTTCTGCTTTGCTTCCTGCTTTGTGCTTCTGATTCATGCAGAAGTTTACCTTGTTTTGGAATGAGGGTTGTATCTGTTTTATTTTTCTCTTTTAAAACTTGATCTAACATTTATTTGGAGTCGATCAGGGCCTAAGAGCATGAATTTACAATACCCTCTGGCCCAGAAGACATGTTCCATGTATCTTAGCAACAACTCTATGAAATATACAAAGTCAGGCTTTATATACCCATTTTATAAGTGCAAAGAGAGCGTAACAGGTGCTCAGTGGCAGGGCCAGAACTGGTGAGTAGGCATCCCGAGTGTGTCTCCAACAGGTGATATTCATAATTATATCAAACCCGCCATGTTCATAGCTCACGATATTTTCTTGCTTACTGCGTTTGGAATCTGGGCTGTAATGGAGAAATTCTACAGTGGGTAGGCCAAATGTCCCATTTACAACTTAATCACAAGGTGCTTCCACTTTAGAACCAGTGGTTTCTGCCTGCAGGTTTCTGAGCTATTGGCCGAGCTTCCTGACGCTCTCCCAGTGTATCCATTCCTTTATGTGCTCTACGCAGAGACACTTATGCAGATTTCATATCCTTCTCCTCAGTCTTCAATCACACAGACAGTTTTTTAATGACTTCAAATCCACCCCACTCGGGCTCTCCCTCTCCCTCTAATCTGATATCTTTGTCAGATTTCATCACCTAGAGATTGGAGCCCCTGTGGGTTCCTGGGGGAGGGAGGGGGGAGAAGAGTGTTTATGTTTATGCTTTTCTTGATTTTTATGGCCATCATTACCCAAAGCTGTGTGAAATTGAGGGAAACATATTTGGCCTGAACCCTGGAGCCATCTGTTCAACCTGCTCAAGATATCGGTGGTTGACTGTTTACTAAATAGACTACCCTGAGTGGCAGCCTGAAGGCTCAGGCTGGGCTTCTGTTAATCGTTAGGCATTTAACAAACAGTTGGGACTCTTGCTGGCTTTGCTATCACTGCTTTCAGAAGCAACGTTCTGTACCCTGTCATCAGCCACAGAGCAAGAGATGGGCTCTCTAGGGTGCTGACTGTGAGCATTTCCAGCAGGCTTGAGCTGCCACGCCCAAGCAGTGGTGGTCATGTCATTCTGCAGGAGATGTGACATGTGTGCTTTTGTTGTTGACTTTATCTTTGCCAACACACGTGGGTGTCTAACGTTGGCTGGGAAGCTGGGCTCTAGGGTGGAGTGAAGGTTTCACATTGTTGACAATTTAATGCTTGGAGAGATATGTGCTCTGGTAAGGTCTCTCCCTTGAGACTTTTGCCCTTTCTCTAATCCTTTGCATAAACACTGCCTTGAAAACTGTTTATGAAGTATCTGCAAAGGCACGTGAAACTGTTGGTAAACAGTCGTGAATAAAGATTTACTCATGGTCAGATTTCTGAGCCTGAGTTTATTGTTGATGGGATTTACTGTCTGGTGCAAATCTGTGTGAAGCTGCAAACAGAGGCTGAACGTCTCTGCCTAATTCTTGGGACAGATTAGAGTTCATGACAGAAATGGCAATTAGCGAATGGAATGGAATGGATATGAAAACCTTCTCCCAAAGTCTCCATATTCTAAATAGGAATCTCTACTAGTTGAAAGTATAAAAAAGAGGAAAATAATCATGAAGTGACAGGAAGGTAGAGAGAGCCAAGGCAGTCCATACTTTTGGTTAAAGAGGGAAGAGGAAAATTTGGAGGCAAGAAAGCCTCAGATCTAGTAGAGCGTGGAGCTGGCTGGTGCGGCTAAGAGCAGTTTGTGTTTCTTTCTTTCCAGCTTTGTTTTCGGGAAGATGAGGTTGGTGGCTTCAAACAACTATGAAGATGACAACTTGATCTAGACCGATGATGGGTGGGGAAGGTCTCCATGAGAAACTGTGGACTAAGCTGGGATCTGAAGGATTGGTAGGAGTTTAACCTGGTGAGCGGAAGTGAGTGATGGAGGAGGTTTAAGCAGAGAGAAGAAAACATACGGTAGCCTTGTATTATGTAGGAACACGTGTAGTTTTTTTTTTTTTTTTTTTTTTGGCGGTACGCGGGCCTCTCACTGTTGCGGCCTCTCCCGTTGCGGAGCACAGGCTCCGGACGCGCAGGCTCAGCGGCCACGGCTCACGGGCCCAGCCGCTCCGCGGCATGTGGGATCTTCCCGGACCGGGACACGAACCCGTGTCCCCTGCATCGGCAGGCGGACTCTGAACCACTGCACCACCAGGGAAGCCCGGAACACGTGTACTTTTAAGAAAATTAATGATGGGCTCTAGAGCTGGGGAGCAAGGGGCAGGCGTAGGGACATGCAATGAGCTGTGTTAATTCAATTATATAAATCTAAGAGTAACAGAGAGCTATTGGATCAGATTTGTGCTTTCTTTAAAAAAAAAAAATTTCACTTTGGCTACAACATGGAGAACTGATTAGAGGGGAAGAGAGAAGATAGGGACACAAGTTAGAGGCTGTTATTGCATATTCCAGGTGAGAGGAATCCTGCACGAGGCTAATGGCAGAAGTGACGAGGATAAGGGGGTGTATTTAGGAGATGTTTAAGATAGAGAACCGAAGAGACCTGATGATATGTTAAATATACGGATAGCAAGAGAGGGGGAGCTTGTCAAGGATGACCCCAAGAGTTTTTACCTTGGAGATTTAACTGATAATGGCTCTGCTTGCTAAGACTGAGAACCAGAAGTGGGACAAAACCCATGAGTTTGCATTTGGATATGTGGAGTTAAAGTACCTTTTCAACATGTATAATGTAGGTCTCTAGTAGATCCTTTGCATATGCAGATTTGGAGCAGCACAAGCTATCTGCATCTAGGTGGTAACTGAAGCCACGATCGTAATGAGGTCCTAAGGGAAGAGTTCAGAAGGAGAAGAAGAGAGGGCCCAAGCAGTACCTTGAGAATGGAAATATTCTGATGACTCAGTAGGGGAGAATGAGCCTGCAGAGGAGTGAGGGAGTAGTCAGGGAGGAAAACCAAGAAAGACGAGACTGGGGGTGAAAAGGGGGATCTTGTTAGGGGGATGAAAAGGCTCTAAACTGATTTATGATGATGGTTATATCACTTGGTAAAGTTACTAAAAAGCACTGAACTGGACACTTAAAATAGATGATCTTTATGACATACAAAATATACCTCAATAACACGATTAAACAACAGCAACAAGAGAGTGTGGAACTGAAGAAAATAAAGGATGAGTCCTTCAAGAAGCAAGGAATCTACATTTGCACATCATTTGTCACCCGAAGTCCAGAGCTACATTAGGGTTCATTCACCCTTGGTGTTGTGCATGGTGTGGGTTTTGACAAATGTATAGTGACACGTATCCACCATTGTAATGTCATGCAGAATCGTTTCACTGCCCTAAAAATCCTCTATGCTCTGCCTATTCATCCCTCCCTCCCCACAACCCCTGGAAACTACCCATCTTCTACTGTCTCCATAGTTTTACCTTTTCCAGATTATCATAGAGTTGGAATCATACAGTATGAGCCTTTTCAGACTGACTTATTTCAGTTAATAATATGCATTTAAGTTTCCTCTGTGTCTTTTCATGGCTCAATTGCTCTTGTATTTTTTGTTTGTTTTGTTTTAGCAATGAATAATATTTCATTTCCTGGATATACCAGTTTATTTATCCACTTACCTACTGAAAGACATCTTGGTTGCTTCCAGGTTTGGCAATTATGAATAAAGCTGCTGTTAAAAAAAAAAAGAGAGAGAAGCAAGGAATGGTGATGTGTATTGAATGTTGATAAATATAGTAAGAAAAGGACTGATGTTCACTAACAAATTGAGAACTTTTTTTTTTTTTTTTTTTTTTTTTTTTTGCAGTACGCAGGCCTCTCACTGTCGTGGCCTCTCCCGTTGCGGAGCACAGGCTCCGGACGCGCAGGCTCAGCGGCCATGGCTCACGGGCCCAGCCGCTCCGCGGCATGTGGGATCTTCCCAGACCGGGGCATGAACCCGTGTCCCCTGCATCAGCAGGCGGACTCTCAACCACTGCACCACCAGGGAAGTCCCAAACTGAGAACTTTAAACAGATATGTAATGCAAAAACAATGGTCCAAATATTGGATAATGTAATACTGTAAAAATACTGACCTATATTTTGAAACGATATCCTCAAGATTAGTGAGAAGATGCACAAGAATCGGTCCCTCCTTGTTCTCAAATAGAGCCTAAATAGAGATGTTTGTTATTCCCTCTGCATGACATGGCAACTAGGAAATGGATTCTGACAAGGCAATTCTATTACAATCGGAATATTTGTGGTAAGAATTAGGCCCCATATGTGATAAAACAATATATTTACTCTAGAAGTCCAAGACATTCAGAGAATACTATAAAACTCTTCTTAAATGATCAGATGGTTACAAAGGAATTATGTGTCAAATAAAATCATCTTCATAAACACATGATCAGTACCTTGTCCAGCCTATGGCTTAGAGTAGGTGTTCAATAAATATTTGTTGTGACCCAAACTCAGAAGTTAGAAAAGTGAGTGTTTATGAATCATTATTTAAATCTATAATACAAATTACTGCAATAGCAAAACTCAGACGAGCACAATATCATATCAAAATAAAAGACCAAATCCATGTGGGTAATTTACAAGCTTTCTCCATTTAGAAAGAGTTCACTAGCTCTTCATTAGTTCTTACTGATTTTTCACTTGATTAGCCAAATCAGTTTAAACTGCTCAGCTAAAATATACATGTAAATAAATCCTCCTTTTACCACAGCCATCTTTTGGGATTTATTTTTGCGACAAATATTGTCTTATTTCACTTATAATCTTTTATTTGAGCCATTCGCCTGAAAATGATATTTATTCCATTTTGATTCCCTGTCCTAACCAATAAATGCCTCTGACTTCTAAATTAGGACACATTCAAGAAAACATGAACCAAAGGCTTTTTTCAGCTCAGCTTCTTAATGTAGGTGGCTTCGGAAGGCTGTTGACATGTGATTGCCAATCCAAATTTTTAATGAAACATTTCAACTGAATTTAAATGACTTTTCTAAACTACTTTTTAGGAAATGCTTAACTCAGGTCATTCGATGTTTACTAAATTTCCTGAACTCATACTTACAATAGCAACCCAATGTTATTCTCTAAGAACAGGAAATCAGGGAGCAGAACCACAGTTGATGGAGATATTTCTGAAGGAGGAAGTTGGCGAGCACTGAGATGACCCAGAAATGACCAGTTTTTGACAGAATTTTAGATAAGAATCCATCTGTGTGGCTTGATTGTGGTGTACTGTTAGATCGGACTTCTTTAATATGTCTTCCCTACCGACACATCTGTTTCTACTAGCTGCAATTCATAATGTTAGAATAATCAACAATATCGGAGAAGTATTTGGGCTATGCAGCATTCATACAAAATTAGGACACCTGCTCTTCACCCTCTTGACCAAAATTCTCCATTCAGTGACACTAGAGAAGTTTGGTAGCTCTCTTGTGGGTTCATACACTTCTGTTCTCACAAGTCCAGTTGTCTGTTTACCAAGAGTCCACTGTCTCTGTACTTGTCATTGCCATTATGTAATAAATTTATATATATATATATATATATATATAAAATTACACAATGAGACACCATATCAGAGAGAAAACAATATTTCTATGAAAACTAGGCTGAATGATTTGGAAAGACTAAGATGAGTTGCCCTAAAGTGCTGTTGGATGAGGTGTGAACAAGGCAACTGTAAAGATTGGGTGGGAGGATATTACAAAAGTATAGTTTCTGTTTAAGGTTTCTGTTCTTGGTCCTCACTTCACTTAAAAAAGTCAAAACTGGAAAGAGTGTGCAATGCAATATGGACCCATTTATATAAGAAATTCAACAGGAACTTCCCTGGTGGCACAGTGCTTAAGAATCCTCCTGCCAATGCGGGGGACACGGGTTCTAGTCCTGGTCTGAGAAGATCCCACATGCTGTGGAGCAACTAAGCCCGTGCACCACAACTACTAAGCCTGCACTCTAGAGCCTGTGAGCCACAACCACTGAGCCCGCGAGCCACAACTACTTAAGCCCATGTGCCTAGAGCCCATGCTCTGCAACAAGAGAAGCCACCGCAATGAGAAGCCCATGCACCACAAGGAAGAGTAGCCCCTGCTCGCCACAACTATAGAAAGCCCGCATGCAGCAACGAGGACCCAATACAGCCAAAGATAAATAAATTAATTAATTAATTAAAAAAAATAAATTCAACATGGAACACTAATCACAAGACAAGGTCTGGAGCTAAAATCAAAAGGTTGGTGAAATAACACCCATTTATATGTTTTAAATTCAAATAAAATGCTTAAGGCATGTAAAAGTAATTTTCCATAACTCTTCACTTTCACCAACATTTTTGATGAACCAATTAATAATAGGGTAAGAGGACTTCAACCATTGTGATTTTCCCAAGGCACCATCTATTTCCTCTAAAATACCCTCCCTCACTCCCCATATGTATTTCCCCCGCGTTCTCTCTGTCTCTCTGTTTTCCTTAACTCTTATTCATCTTTCAAGTCCTATGACTCCAACTCCAGCTCAAACACTAACTCTTATGAGGAAACATTCCTGTCCCTTTTTTTTTCTTATTGAAAATTTATTTTAATCTCTAAGTACTGTTGTTAGTTTGAATTGCTCACAGAAATCGATTCCACCCAAAAGGGAAATGTAAAGTGCTTCTAGCAGTGCAAACACAGTTGGAATGACCTATTCAAAGGTTTCCCACTAGAGTCTGCAGAAAATGTAAATGTAACAAAATCACAAATCAGATGTTTCCATTTTTTGGACCACAGGAGATTTTCAAAATCGCTTTGATTTTTAAAACCCATCAAATGTTTTTTCAATTTGAGATTATCCTCAGTCTCAGCATCTCTGTGCTGAGTCTATCACTTTAGGACTATACTTAATGCAGAGTTTGTATTGTAGTCTATTAATTTATTTAACACACTTCATTATCTTTAGGTCCCTTTGGGGTCAGTCTCCACTGGTTGTCCTTTTCTCTTGAGAATGTTTCACATTTTTCTGTTTCTTCATATGTCAAGTAATTTTGTTGGGTCATATCCTGGACATTGTGAGTGTTATATTGTGGTGACTCTGGGTTATGCTATATTCCTCTAAAGAGTATTTACTTTGTTTTAGCAGATACTTTAATTAGCTGCATTCAACATGCAAACTCTGTCTTTTGGGCAGCAACTCAAATCTCAGTTCAGTTCTTCCATCCTTCGTCTGTCTGCAATCTACATGACACATGCACTGTTCAAGGGTCAGACAGAGATTCAGGCAGAGTTTATGCACAGAATTTGGATCCTCTCGCTCTGATTCTTTTCCTTTTCATGATCCCCCCTCACTCACCAGTAAATTTTTTTAAATAGAATTTTAACCATTCCACCCCTCATGGCACATTAAGTCTAAAAGCCAGTAAAATAGGAAACTCACCCAGTGTTGTTTCCTTCTTCCAAGTGTCAATTCCTTTCTAGAAGCTTCCTACTCTTGTTCACTCTCCAGTTCCTTCAAGTCGTTGGGGTTTTTCTTTGTTTGTTTGGTTTTTTGTTTTAATTTTATCCAGAGTTGATAGTTGTTATCCGTGAGAGAATTGGTCTGCTAGGAGCTTATGCATCCTACCAGAAGCAGAAGCATCTTATTATCTTTGTATTTCTATGTCTAAATAATGTCTGACACATTGTATAGGCCCCCAGGAGACATTTTGCGTTGGACAGAATTAAATAGAAGTGCATTGCTAAAAAGAACAAATACATTAAAGGCAAGGGGAAATGAAAGCTTGTTCTCATTAGTTCATATTGATTTTTTAAAAAATAATACCTAGAAGGTATAAAGATCTTAATCAAGGGGAGTTGAAAATAGGAGCAGCGAGTTCCTGTGATGGCCAGATGTGGCATTAGCCAGGAAGCCACTATAAAGGCAGGCTCAGGGCTATGGCATCCACAGGGTCAAGAAGCATCTGGGAGAGTTTTACCTTCTCCAACTCTACCAACAGAGTGAGCTTCCCTAGCTCCTGGAGTTACTAAGCCTCAGAGCAAACATCTGCCTCATGAGAAATCCCCTTGAAAAATCTGTTAAAGTTAGTTTAGACAATAACAGAGTCACAATTGGCTAAAAGACGATAAACAGAACAGCACAATAAATAGCACAATAAATAGCAATTACTCGCCAGGGAGGTGTCTGCAGGGGTGTGAGGGGCTGGGGCCCTCATTTACTAGCCCCAGCTGGGCCTGGGCCTTTTTTCATTTACTATCTTTATTAATGACCTGCAAGGGGTGTAAGCAGCTTGCTAATGAAGTGGCAGCCAGGCCTGCAGTGGGAGCCACCGGCGTTGCAAAGAGAATAACAACCAAGCTGATATAACAAGGGTAGGACACCAGGCAGAAAATTCAGAGGCATGAGATTCAGCAGGGAGGGAATATTGTAACTGTCATGAGAAGAAAAATCAGAAGTGCAGCTTTCTGATGGCAGGGAGTAGAGACAAATGCCAAGAAACAAATACCTGGAAAGAATCTGAAAATGTAAGGCTGAAACATGGCAACTGACAGATGGTACTTGTGGGGTGAAATTCGATAACAACTGCTTCCCTCCTTCTGACTTTGCAGATTATAAATGTCATTGAGATGTGAAAGGACCAGGGAGGTCCTCAAGACCCCAGGAAGAGGGAAAGCTCTGCTCCCTGCGATGCCTCCACGTTCCCGTGGTTCTCTGCACGGCTGGTTTCCCAGTGTGAGACTGGCCCAGGTCTAGCTTGGCAGCCCCTTCCTGGTCCTGGTCCACAGGGAGGGACATCACAGAGGGTAAATATGGGAACCCAAATACAGGACATTAGGATCCCTGACTATCCCATGCAAAGAATTATCTTCCACCCAGAGTCATCTGTGTATTTAATGAACTTCACAGCTCTTAGATCTATCAAAGATGATCTTGTTTATTCATTCATTTACTCATTGTCTGTCTTCCCCGCAAAAACATGAGGTCCCACAGAGACAACATTTGTTGTGTTCACCTCTACAGTGTTTATGCTGAGGACAATGCCTGGCTCAGAATCATCAGGAAACAAATCTTTGCTGAACGAACGATTGAAGAAATGAATCCTGTCCTAGGTGCTCATTTTACAAAGGAGGAAACGGAGTCACAAAGGGACACAGTGACTCGAGTGTAGTCACACGGGGGAGGCTGAGCCTGGCCTGGCGCCCAGTTCTACTGACTCTCAGCACCATTCTCAGGCCTCATCTCCTTCAGGGCTTCAACCCAAAGGCAGCTTCTCAGGAGGCCTTCCCCGGCCGCCCTGTGGAGAGAAAACTCCACCCCCTCCACCAGCCAACACTCCACCCTCTTCTCCTGGCTCTGTTTTACTCTTCCCCAAACCATGAGCACTTATCATCACTCTTTGTGTTTTATCTTGTTCACTGTATGTCCCTCCTTGTAGAACACAGGCTGCATGAGAGCAGGCATTTTGGTCTGTTGTGTTCATTGATGTATCCCCAACACAGCACAATCCCCAACACAGAGTAGACAATAAGCATTTGCTGCTGAGCATTGAATAGGCAAGACTATGGCCCTCAGCCTGTAGGGACACATTAGGACCCAGTTTCCACAAGTCAGATGCGACTCAAATGAGGGGCTAGTAGAGACAGAACTTTAAAACTAAACTTGTGTTCTTAGTACCTTTGGCCAAGTTTGCCAAGTCTCCATTTTCCCATCTACAAAATGGGATTACATGATGATTAAACGATACCCTTTCTGTAGACCCTTCAGCATGTGTCTGTTACATAGTAGGTGCTCAATAAACCCGATTTCTCCCCTGCTCTTAAACTGTCCCTGTGAGGATCCACAATAGGGTCCTTGGATCTAAGAATCTGAAGAAAAAGTGGAAAGCCCCTTGAAATGAGTGCTGAGGAGGTAGAAACATGAGCGATGTGGGGCATGCTGGGGGACCAGTGAGACGGCACCCTCCGGCTCCCCTTCACTGTCTGCCCCAGCCTTGACGTCTGCGTCATGCACACTTCACTCTGAGGGCAGAAGACAAGCTGTTAATCAAAGCAAAGAAAAAGCCCTGACAGGCTGGGATCTTCCCACTGTTCTGGGAG
The DNA here is from genome assembly GCF_951394435.1 of Stenella coeruleoalba. NCBI lineage: Eukaryota > Metazoa > Chordata > Mammalia > Artiodactyla > Delphinidae > Stenella > Stenella coeruleoalba. Next base: position 73,542,430 of record NC_137149.1, read on the forward strand.
CATGTGCAAAGGGGCTGTAGGTCAGGAGGCGGGGCTTCCGAGAAAGTGAGGGAGTGAGGCAGAGGGAGTTAAGGACAGGCTGCCTCCTTGTCTTCCTGATTAGAGGCGGATGCTGTCACGTGACCAGGTGAAAGGGCCAGTGGGAAGCTTCAGGGGCCCTACGTGTGCGCTGTTTTCTCCCCCCCGGGGCTCTGCCAATTGCCCTGACTTTCAGCTTTATTTGATTCCTCTGAGTACAGCCGAGTCACAGGAAGAGAGCAGTTGCCTGTGAAAGCACAAGGCGGGTGTTGGACCCCCTAATCCCCCCGACCCCACTCTGCAGGCCCCAGACCACCTGCTCCCACTAGGGCGCCCTTGGGAGGGAGTATATGCACAGTGGTTAGAGCACCGGCTTCTTATTCCATCTCTGTCAGTTACTAGTTGGGGCAGGTCACTTAGCTTACCTAAGTTCAGTTTTCCCGTCTGTAAAATGGGCATACTAACAGTAGCTATTTCATGGCGTTGCTAAGGATTTTAAACGAGATGATCCATGTAAAGTGCCTGACCCTGGGCCAGTGCTCAATAAAGGTTAGCTATTACCATTGTTGTTGCTGCTGCTGGAGCACAGCAGTGGAAAACACAGGCGAAACGCCTGCCCCGATGCAGCCTACATTCTACAGGGAACGGCAAATAACGAGGCAGATAAAAACATAGAGCACATGGTAGTCATGGTAAGTGCTCAGGAAGGAAACAGCCGGGAAGGGTGTGTGGAGATTGGCTGGTGGAGGGGGTGGAGTTTTCTCTCCACGGGGCGGCCGGGGAAGGCCTCCTGAGAAGCTGCCTTTGGGTTGAAGCCCTGAAGGAGGTGAGGCCTGAGAACGGTGCTGAGAGTCAGTAGAACTGGGCGCCAGGCCAGGCTCAGCCTCCCCCGTGTGACTACACTCGAGTCACTGTGTCCCTTTGTGACTCCGTTTCCTCCTTTGTAAAATGAGCACCTAGGACAGGATTCATTTCTTCAATCGTTCGTTCAGCAAAGATTTGTTTCCTGATTGTTGTCAGTCAGGGCCAGCCCTAGACATGGATGTTGCAGAGGGGAACACTACAGACGAGGCCCCTGTCCTCATGGGACCTCATGTTCTTGTGGGGAAAACAGACAACATCTAAATGAATAAGTGAACACGATCATCTTTGATAGACCTAAGAAGTATGAAGCGAATAGAAAACATAGAACGACCGTGGGTGGGATGTCACTCCTCGTGCAGCATAATCAGGGGTCCTAATGTCCCGTGTTCCTCGTCCTGCTACCTACCTGCCTGTGACATCTCCTCCAGGCAGGCTCTGTCCTGTCGGGCCATGTGGTCTCCAGATCAAGAGAAAATACTCAAGAGCTGACAAGTCCTAACCATCCAGTGCAGGAGATGAGACATGGGCTTGTGGTTTCTCTCCAAAGACGTCCTAATTGAGGATGAAGACTGGTGAACTCGGCCCACGGACAGCCTGCAGGTGCACAAAGTACTCTGGCGCCCTGAGAACACTCAGCTCACAGGAGAGCAAGCAGCAGCTTGCAGGGGATGACAGGCATACACTTTCCACCTCTGCTACCTTTGCAAACAAGTTATTAGCAGTTTTACATTTTCCCTTAGGGGAATCAGTGCTGGTTGACCTTGGCGCCTTTCTGGCACTAAGCCATCTAGTCCTGCTTATAGCTCCGTAGCTAAAGAAGGAAGAAAGGAAGAAAATAAGGGAAGGAGGGAGAAAGGAAGGGAAGGACGGAGGTAGGGAAGAAGAAAGGAAAGAGAGAAGGAATAGAAATGCTACCTCAAAGACTTGTTACAAAACAGACTGAAACTCACCTTAATGGTCACCAACAGTGAGTGGGTTCTTTGGGGTCACATGTCTCCAAAGGCTTTCGTTACATTTTCTGGAACTTCTGCTCCTTGAAGAGATTCAGAGGGAAAAGTGCATGGGTGTATCAACACATCAAGGAAGGGGTCTAAGCTTTCTTCACCATAATAATCTGCCCTTTTATTTCACTTCCTCCAGGGTTAATGGAAATTAAGTTTCAAGGGGTTCAAGGCTTTCATGTCACAGGTGGAGAAACTAGTTCATAGCCCAGAAAATAATGGCAGGTTGTATGTTAGGTTCAACACCGAGCTCCCTCATTTTCATCTGGCAAATCAAATTTCTTAATAATAACAACAATAGCTCACATAAGTTGAGGCACAGATCTGAACGCTTACACACGTCATCTCTCTTAACTTGAATAACCTTGATCCCTGCAGGGAGTCACTGTACCAGCGCTTGCTTTGACTGAGTAGGTGGGTTTGCCTGATTCTGGAATTCAGTATCAAGAAGCCTGCCTATGTGAACTACATTCTCCAATGTCAGCTTTCTCAATAAAGGTTATAAAGTTTTCCAGGCTGCTTTGCTCCTTTGTCTTATGTCTCAATGGGTTCCGCACTTGGTCAGGGAAGAGAAGTGCTGGTCAGTGGGCTGAGTACTTCTCTCAGTGTGTGCCTGTCAGTGGGCTGTCCCAGACCCCCAGAGGAGCCTATTTCATACAGCCGCCTTCTGCACCCCCACACACAGCCTGTAGGTTTGTTGCATCCTTTTTCTCCATCACAGCAAACATTGCGTGTACCGTTATGACATTCCTGAAAACAGACCCGGGGCAGGCATTGGACTGCCCGGCCAATAGACAGAAAGTGAGGCCCACCAGCAGTCAGAGTTCACCATGGATGGGAGTCTAGACCTTCTACTTAGGAGAAAGCAGAGCTCAGAACCCACTGAGTCCACGGTTCCCTTGCATAGGGCCTATCATGCCTGCTGCAGCTGACCTGGAGCTGGGTGGGTACCCAGCCCAGGAGTAGCCCGTCTATAGATGTGTGTGAGGACTGGCACTAGAGCAACAGGTGCAATGTCACCTGTCACCTGCTCATCAACCATTTCCTATGTACCAGGCATTGGGCTAAGTGCTTAACACTCATTATCTCATTTAGCCCTCCCGTGTCAAATAAGTATTAGTATTACCATTGTATAGACGTGGATATGAAATCACACAGAGGTGAAGATAACTTGGCCAGAAGACAGAGAGAGAGAGGAGAGACAGAAAGAGAGAGAGGTGTAGTTCAAAAGTACAGTTGACCTTTGAACGACACGGGGGTTAGGGGCATCGCCGATCCCCCCAGTTGAAAATCCACATATAACCTTACGGTCACCCCTCTGTAACCGTGGTTCCTCTGCATCAGCAGATGTAGCCAACCATGGATCATGTAGTGCTAGAGTATGTATTTATTGAAAAAAATCCACTTTTAAGAGGGTCCACGTAGTTCCAACCTGCATTCTTCAAGGGTCACCTGTAAAATACAACACTGTGACTATCAGCGTGAGCTCAGGAACTAAAATGCCTGCATTTGAATTTGTTACACTTGCCTCTGGCCTTTGGCACATGTAACCTAGGCCAATAATGGTACCCACCTCAAAGGATGGCTACGAAGTTTAGACGGGTTAAACTTGTAAAGAGCTTAGAAAAGTGCCTGGCGCCTAATATTGGGTTGGCCAAAAGTTCGTTCAGGTTTTTCTGTTCTGTCTTACAGAAAAAACCCAAACAAACTTATTTGGCCAGCCCATATATATGTTCAGGAAATACTAACAATTAACACCATTGTTTTTTCTTACCCACAAATAGCTCTGTGATATCATGTAATGGCAAAGTTGTCAAATCAAAACTAATTTTCGTAGGATGGCTATTATTATTAATATTTTAATATCTCATAGGCACACGGGGGATGAACAATGTTTCCTTCCATGAAGAAGGAGCTCCACGTATGTTACACTAGGGTTGCCTGTCTACTCACTTACTCTTCCCTTTTTGTTCATTCCATTAATGTTTTTTGAAAACCTTATCTGTGGCAAGTAATTTTCCTAAGTATTGGGAATAGAGCAGTGAACAAGCTGCTGCAGAAAAAAAGTTGTAGAAAAAAGAATCCCCGCCCTCATGGAGCCTCTATGCAAATGAATGATATATTTCCTGCGCGTTCTGATTTTACTCAGTATTTTGATGACCTTCTTTTGTCCTTCTGCTGAATCTGGATCTGGGCACTGTCCTCTTGTCACAACTTCACAGCCACCAGGGCTACACTGGAAAAGACGTGCAAGGAATGACTTCATCTGATTGGTCCATCTGGAAGGTGAGGCTTGGGGCCCAGCTCCCGTCTCTTCTGCAGGGCACACGTGCTTCCGTGCTCCTCCATGTTTGAAAGCTTTAGAGGGGCCACATCTGTGGTCATCCAGGCCCGTCTACGACTAGGTAGGCTGATTTGCCTAATTCTGGATCAAGAACCCGACTGCTTGCGCATGTAATCCACATTCTCCGATACCAGCTTTGTCAGTGAAAAAGATGATTTTGTTTCCCGGCTGCCTTATACTTTTGTTTGACTTTTTAAATGGCTCAGAGGTTGATCACGGAAGAGGAGCGATGTTTACTGAGCTCTCGCAAGTGCCCACGGGGGCTTCCTTGGTACCGCTCCCTTCTTAACACACAGCAGGCACTATTTAATACACAGCTAATCTGTAACTTCATATCCAACATCCGTCAAGGATTGACAAATGTTTATTATAAAGTAACTGGCAAGAAAATCTCTCTTCTCTAGAGGAGAACCCTGAAGGATTTAATTTACTGAGCCTGGCATAAACGTGTCAGGGGGTCAAAGACATACTTAACAACTTGAGTGGGTGTTTTCTGTTGCCTGTTTACAATCAGTGATGAACATTACTCAACAGTTAATGACAGACATTAAATTGTGATTATACCTTAATTATAATGTATATGTATTTAAGCATACTTGTTTTATATGTATACACACCACTTACAGTCATTCCTAGTTCAAGTTTTTTGGTTTGTTTTTTTTTAAGAAGATGTTGGGGGTAGGAGTTAATTAATTAATTAATTTATTTATGGCTGTGTTGGGTCTTCGTTTCTGCGCGAGGGCTTTCTCTAGCTGTGGCAAGCGGGGGCCACTCTTCATTGCGGGCCTCTCACTGTCGCGGCCTCTCTTGTTGCGGCGCACAGGCTCCAGACGCGCAGGCGCAGTAGTTGTGGCTCACGGGCCCAGTTGCTCCGCGGCATGTGGGATCTTCCCAGACCAGGGCTCGAACCCGCGTCCCCTGCATCGGCAGGCGGACTCTCAACCACTGCGCCACCAGGGAAGCCCTCCTAGTTCAAGTTTTATAACACTCAGGGAATCGTGGCTTAGCTCAAGAGGGCATGAGCAATGTTTCAACTTCTAAAACTCAATTAACGTCAATTCACTTCAATTTGAAAAAGACAAGATCATCTACATGGCACATTGGTGGTGGGGTGATGGGATGGAATAGAAAAATTAAAATTGTGTCCAAAAACCAAAGGGAAATCTTTTCTAATCTTCAAAACTGGAGGTTTTGACTCCTTGATCTGACCTTCAAGATCGTTTCCATCCATATTTCTACATATCCTGAAATTTCATGGTTGTCTTTTTAGCCACACCAAACAAGGTAAGTTTTTCTTCCAAACTAGCTGCTTTCATCCAGCATAGAATCACACGTTTACAGGCAGCAAAAATGAACACTGAACAGCTACCCTTAAAATTCTTAAGACTTTTACAGTCACACAAATACTTTTGTATCTGTGTTACCCAACATTTTTTTGAAAGGAAAGATTGGCTTAAAAGCACATACTCCTTTAGTTAATTCAGAGAATTAGGTAGAGTCACTTTGGTTACAATGGGACTCATAGTTTGCCAGACTTCAGTTTGTGTCCCACAAGTCCTACCATTAGCTATCCCCACTTCCTCCTCCCATGCTCTCTTCAGGGTCACCTTTCTCCCCAGCCCTCCTTCAACATTCCCTTCTTCAACTTGAGGTATCTGGTCAGACCTGCTGGTCCAACCCTGAAGCCCTCTGTGTAGCACGCTATGATCAGACTTTTTTTTAGAAAACAATAATTTTCTTCAAGCTAATGGAGGTGATGGTAGCGACAAGATAGAGCTATTTGTTTATGTGTTTCCTTTATTCAACAAATCTTGTCTAACCCCCAGTGTATTGTAGAAACTATGATAAGGGCTGACGATGTAAGAATGATCCAGGCACTCTCCAGTGTGCTTGCGCTCTCCAGGTCCTGAAGGGGCTCAGAAATGAGATAAGGATCAGTAGTGTCTGGGAGACTTGCCACCACCTCCTCCTGTGCCCAAGGCAAACATTCATAATCAATCACGGTACTTCTTCCCCCTTTGAACTTAGATTCAACGTCACAGTCCATTTCAACCCAGGGCTCTAAGAAACCACCATCAATGAATTGGATCCAAGATCTGAGACCCAGTGAAGTGTATTTACCATTTCCAAAGTCAGACCAGAGATAGAGAGTGGGAATGGATTGGGGAGGAATAATAGATTATCCCAGGCAGACTCTTTTGGGCAAGATCTGGTTAAATCGGGCTCCTTGATTCGGGGAACCTGACGTGTAAGCATTAGTATAGTCAGTTCTCTTCGTACCAGGCACCATGCTAAGTGATCTCATGCAACATCTCACGTGACCCTCATAACGAGCTTATGAGGTCAGTACTGCCATTATCTCGAGTTTGAAGAAAAGTTATGCACAGCAAGGCTACCTAATGCACCCCAAGTCTCACAACTAGAGTGATAGAGTAGGTGGATGCAAAGTCCAGCTAACTCAAGGGCAACACAAGTTCCAAAGTGAAGTGTGAGCCACTGGGGCATCTCAAGCTTCTCTATCTATACGTTTATTTTTCATCCAAAAACAAAACAAAAAATGTATTATGTGGATCGTCACTGGCACCCTCAGTCTGAATGTCAAATGGTTACTTGTCACACATAGCAGGGAAGACACCCTGCAGGCGGAGAGCAGGTCTCCAAGGCAGAGGGTTGGCCATGGTGCCCTCTTTCTTCCACCTTCTTCAGCCAGGGAGAGCGGCTGCTGTTCACACACGCCTGGTTACCATGTTATCCTAGACAGTAGTATCAGCAAACCTTTCCATTGAGATGGATGACACTATTTTGAAACACCCAGAGATTCACAGGTTATCTTATGGAAAAGCTCTGAATAGCCTTGTCAAACTTAAAGATGAGTTCCACATTTTTCTTTTATAAGCACAAAGTGTTTCATATTTCAGACCTTTACTCTGATGACAAATAGAGATTTGTGAAAAAATAAACACACTTCCTCTGTCCCCTCAAGGTAAAGGTAACATTTTAACAAGTAGGAAAGAAACTTACGTATGAAAAGAGCACTTGGAAACGGTTTGAACTTTTGTCTGTTGGTACAAACAGTGTAAATGTGCCACATGTCAGCACTCTTTAAAAAGTTGGAAATAAACATTTTAACCTGTTTAAAGAGCCTCCAAACAAAGAGTTTCAGTGGATTTTGAGCTGTTTAGGGGAGCCCTGTTTCCTGACAGACTCTCACGATGGCTCCCTGAGCTGCCTGGGGTGACCCTAACACTGCACTGTCCCAGCCCAGCTCAGTGTGGTCCCTGGCCACACTCTCCCCACCTGCCACCTAGGCTAAGAGGCTGGCTGCCCTTCCCTTCCATCAGCACAGCTAAGCCAGATGTCAACAGAGGAATCAGGAAGAGTTAATGTAATCCCCTCACAGTTTAAAGCTAGGGGAAAGATTATCTAGAGGCTCAAGGGTTGCGTGGAGCTGTTTGAACATGAACAGGTACACCGTCTGGAATGGGAATCGTTTTCCCCCTCCCCCCTCTTTCACCTCGGCCTCCCAGGAGTCCACGCCTGCCACCCCGAGGCCTGTCTTCAAGCCTGATGACAGCAGGTGCTCATTCTGCAGGCAACTGGCAAAACTGACTTTCTACCTGGAAGCCTTTCTTTAATCCGTGTCCCTGGCGTCAGTTTGGTTGGTCTTTGAGTGTCTCTCCGCAGTCAGTGACGGAGTACCTGAGCATTCAGGACTCCTCAGAGGCATTGATTAACCTTCCAGTCTGTAAATACCTCCTCTGTTACATCAATTGTTTTCCCTCTGGTTCCAGGACGTGTCCTCAGGTTACAGGTACCCTATCCCAAGGCCTGGCCTTTCTTGCCCTGGCTTCCTCACCAATCTGTTTTTTTCCTTCCCACTTCTTCCTCCAATCTCAGAAGAACCTTAGGTTAAAATGGAATTGTTCTTGGGGATGGTGGCAGGTGACTTAAAAGCAGGACGAGCTTTTTCTCTTTCTCTTTTAAAAACAAATTCATAGAGAATAAGCAGACCAAATCTCAGGGGATAGAAGCCAGAAGAGACGTTATGGCTGCGGCTGGAGGGGTACGGTCTGCAGTGGGCAGGGAGAAACCTTCAAGGGTCATAGAAATGTTCTTTCACTTGATCTGGGTCATCATCACACAGGGGTACCTATGTTAAATATTCATTGAGCTGTACGCTCAAGATGTGTGTACTTTAAGGTATGAGAATGACATCAAATTCTAAAAGGAGAGTCAAATTACAACTAGCTACGCTCTTCAGGGTGTGGGTGTTGAGAAGCTGGTAAGGTGCTCGGACGGGGAGGCACCGGAGCTGTCAGCGGCCGAGCAGACAGTCTACTCCCTCCTGGATACACCCCCTACCCCACAAAGTTTTGCTGGGCTCCGTGGAAGTCACTGGATGGACTGAGCTAAGGCTGACCCTGAGCAGATCCCAGAATTTTAAAAATCCATCCTCAACACTACTGCAAAACAGACACCATGCCCAGTGCTCTGCGTGCATTATGTCATTTAATCCCCACAATAATCCCGTGATGGGGGGTGTTACCCTCATTACACAGAGAAGGCACCTGAGCCCCCGGGGCTGGCTGGGTGGTCCGGGGTCACACGGCACACGGTGTAACAAGCCCGACGCCCTCGTCACAATCCTGCAGCATTAGTCTCTCAATTAGAATGTCCTGGTGGACAATTTTCTCTCTTTTGATCCAAAATGTGACTGTTTTTCTTTGCTAGGTGGGCATTTCATTCCTTACTCTATATTGTGATAACAGAAAAGTGACATATTGATTGACCCAGGGGGTGGGTTCCCTGAGGAACCTCGCTCTGGGGACTTGGCCCTCCCACTCCTCACCAATGAGGAAAAATGGAATTTTAAAAGTCTCTAATTTAGGGCTTCCCTGGTGGCGCAGTGGTTGAGAGTCTGCCTGCTGATGCAGGGGACACGGGTTCATGCCCTGGTCCGGGAAGATCCCACGTGCCGCGGAGCGGCTGGGCCCGTGAGCCATGGCCTCTGAGCCTGCGCGTCCGGAGCCTGTGCTCCGCAACGGGAGAGGCCACAACAGTGAGAGGCCCGCGTACCGCCAAAAAAAAAAAAGTCTCTAATTTAGTGCCCAAGAGAGGAGTCTTGGGCCCAGTGGTCCCCCTCCAGTTCTCTGCAGCGGTTGGCAGCCAGCACCTGAGGTCTTATATTTCCTCAGCATTTCTGCTCTCTCAGGAGGGGACACTTTAACTTTTTAAAGGTATAAGTGAATAGGGGTAAATCCAAACCTTCGCAGAGTAATCTACGCTGGCGTCTTTACGTAGCAGCTTTTTAAGACCCCAGTGCTTTTGGTGTTTTGGTTTCTGGCAATGTCCATCCTGTTCTCCCGCTGAGTAGAGTGTGATGCTTTGAATTGTCAGGGGGCCTACGGTATGCTGTGTAGGGAACAGCTGTGGAATCTTAGAGCCTGTTCTATATCCTGTTCTACCCCTTAGTATTCCCAAGTCCTTAAGCAAATTACTTCTCCTCTCTGAGCCACATTTCCCTCCTTTGTAAAATGAAAGTGGTTACTGGATCAAACACTAGCACCAGTAACAGTACAGTCACCCCCTCCTTATCCTCAGGGGATTGGCCCCAGGAGTCCCCAGCATATACCCAAATTCTCAGATGCTCAAGTCCCAGGTTGGCCCCCCATATCTGTGATTCCACATCCAAGGAGGATTCAACCAACGTGGACCTCGTAGTACTGTATGTATTTACTGAAAACATCTACCTATAAGCGAACTAGCACAGTTCAAATCCGTGTTGTTCAAGCGTCAACAGGACCTTTAATCGGGCCTGTTCTATGTGCCGGGCACCTTACATACCTGGACTCACTTACAACATTCTTACCGCAGCCATATGAACTCAGAACCACTGTTATCCCCTGTTCAGAGATTAATAAATTGAGACGCAGGCCGCAATTACGTGGCAGAGTCAGGGTTTAATTTGGTCTGCCTGATCCAGAGCCTAATGTCTTAACCGCCACGCTTCTTCTATTCCCACCTCAAAATGTCGCTGGCAGGCATTTTTTTTTTTTTTTTTTTTTTTTTTTTTTTGCTGTACGCGGGCCTCTCACTGTTGCGGCCTCTCCCGTTGCGGAGCACAGGCTCCGGACGCGCAGGCTCAGCGGCCATGGCTCACGGGCCCAGCCGCTCCGTGGCATGTGGGATCCTCCCGGACTGGGGCACGAACCCGTTTTCCCTGCATCGGCAGGCGGACTCTCAACCACTGCGCCACCAGGGAAGCCCTGGCAGGTATTTTTAATATTCGTGACAGCACTTTGTAGACAATTAAGCAAAATAAAAATATTAATACCATTATTATTATTCTAACTACATGCAAGGAGAATGAGAAATGAGACACAGTCCATGCCTTTGAGAAATTTATAGTCTCAAAGATTCCAAATCACACACACACACATCAAAATATAAACTAAAAAAGCCCAACTGTGTCAAGCACACAACCAACAAAAACTGTAAAGGGAAATAGTACACGTGCCCAGGGGATGCTGGAATCTCTAGAACGTCTGGAGCCAGACGGCACTCATGTGACAATATCTCCCAGGAGTATTCTGCAGTCTGACTAAAGGTGAGAGAAGCATTCCAGGTGGGGAATGGCCTGTTACAGTTCAGGGGGACCTGGGGTTGGAGCCAACAGTGCAGGCTGCCTGGGTAAGGAAGGGCACACAAGTCGGGTGTGGGGCTTAGTGAGAAGCAGCACAGAGGTGAGAGAGGTGCTTGCCAGGGGCCTATGAGGCCACATTATCTAAGGCCCTAATTGGATCTGCAACACTGTAATGAACCACCATGGGTGTCTGACCAGAGACGTGATGGGATTCAAAGCACATCAGAGGAAGGCACACCAAAAAGGCTGGTGAAGGAAAACAGCCCAAGGCGAGGAGTGTGTCGCTCATAATTCAGGGACAAGGTGGACACGCTGCTGGAGAGGAAGAATCCGTGATGGTTTGGGGAACTATGAAAGAGGAAGAATCTCCGCATGGGAACCCGGCCCCTTGGAGGCTGGACAGCACAACACTCCTGCTGCCCTGGTGTAGCAGGCATACCAGGCACGAACGTGCCCAACTAGACTTACTGAGGGACAGAATGCGCACACGATGCAAATGGAAATGGAGTCAAGAATTAGATTCATAGTCACTATCGACTACTGAGGGACCAGGACACCGGAGGTACCATCGATGATTTTGTGACACTGAAGATTTGACATTCAGGAAAGCAATGATCTTGGGTAAATTTGGAAGTGGCGTATGGTATATATGGGGATTCTTTGTCTAGAAACAAGATGTGAGGTTCAGAAAATGTGAGAAGTCAGGACTAGATGTCTTTTGTGGACAAGGGGGTATCAGCTAAGATTCTGATTTTCAAGCAACAGCAACTTACTCTAGCTGATTTATACAGAAATTGATTTACTGAAATGAGAGTTCCTAATTCACAGAGTCACTGGGGAGTTGGGGCACCAGGCAAAGAACACCCGTTGCCATCACTTAGATCCCTCACCCTATGGGTAGGTGCGTTGGCGTCCCCATCAGCACCTCTGGAACTACTGCCCCGGTGGACAGGTCCTTACAGCCACCTGCTCTATCCCAGGAAGAATCCTTCACTCTCCTTGATTTTTGTGTCAGAGAACCCCAGACGCTGCGTCTAATGGACAGAACCTAGGTCGTTACCACACTCAAGCAGCGAGAGAAGCCTAGAGAGCATTGGAAGCTCTCACAGGCTGACTGCGGTGAAGAAGGTGAATTCAGAGACCGCCGTGCCGGGATCTCCCCCCACCCCGCCCGCCCCCCCCCCCCCCCCCCCCCCCCGCCGAGGCCTGGCTTCACCCACTGAGAGTGTAGATGGGTGCTGATGTGGTAGACCCACTCCTCCATTCTTGCAGACTATCTCCCTTCAGCCCCACTCAATACCTGTAATTAAGAGTCATCTGTTTACATTAAGAGACTCTTCCAGTTTAAAATATAAATACCTCTGGAAAGAAACACACTTCACTTTGTTGTCATTATAAACCTTTCATGCACTAACTTTCAGGGCTGGGGGTTAAAGGCCGGCCCAGAAGCTTGGCAGAAAACTGGACCAAATATAAACTCTTGTAAAGATTTGTAGCCAGTCCTCCCTCGCTTAGGGACCCCTGCCCCCTCTGCTACCAAGCTTTTTTCGCTCATGTGCCCTCAATACCCTGATCAATTTGTCATGACACATCCAATAGGGTAAGTGTTTTGATGAGGTAGAAATGAGAGTGGAAAGAAAAGGAGATTCATGTTTTTGTATTGCTCCTCCTATGTGCGATGCCGTGAGGATGGGGCTTGAATTCCCATTTCACAGATGGTGAAAATGAAGCTGGGGGATGTGACTTGCCCAAGGCCACACAGCTGGGACAGTGCAGAGATAGGTTTCAAAACCAGTCTGATTGGTCTCGGAAGCCTGATAGCTCCCCCTGCACTATATTGTCTCCCCACGAAAGGAGAGGGGACCTGAGTGCCAAAGAGTAGGGGAAACGTGCACCTTGGTCCAATGGGTTAAAGGAATGGAATACGTTCTGGGGATGTCCCAGGACTGCCCCGGCAGAAATGTGCTGGGTTTCTCTGGAAGAGGGTATGCAGGAATGAGGGAGAGAGAAAGCCACGGAAAACCAACTCCTCATTTACGACTTTACTGGCACCCAAGATGCTATTTGTCAGGCATCTTCTGGTTGCAAATAACAGAAACCCAACTCAACTGGCCTAACAAGAAATGGAAATCGTTGGGTACTGGGCATGGACAACATTCTAGGAGTTCTCTCAATCTCTCTCCACCTCTCAGCTCAGCTTTCCTCTGTCGGCTTCAGTCCCAGGCAGCCTGTCCCTGTGTGGTGGCAGAGGTGGCCAGTTACAGTTCTAGACTGATGTCTCACCAGCTAATCACTCCCTGCCCCACCGGCTGAAACAGCAGGTCTCAAGGGGCTGCAGTGCCCCAATTGTGAGGGCCTTGAGTTCACACCTGCCTCTGCAACCAAGGATTCATCAGCCTCATCTCCATCACAGAGCCTGAGAATGGCTCCCCAAAGGAATGCCAAAGTGCTGGCACCATAGGAAGGGATGCTGGAGAGGCCAAGCCCCTGATATCCACTAGAACGTAAGCTTCATATAGACAGGGAGTTGATTTTTGTCTTGTTTTAAATTTGCTTTGTTTACTGCTGTATCCCCAGGGCTTCAAACAGGGCTGAGCACGTGCTAGGCACACTCAAAAAACACTTGTTGAATAAATGATGACATAAATGAATAAATGTCCTACAGACCATGATGTCTGGGATGCCAGGAAATGGGAGAGTGGGCACGCCGTGCTGACGGATGCATGTAGAGAGCAGAATCTCTTGTCCTTTAGATGAGTCATGTGTCATTGAACGAAGGTCGCTCACTACAATGTTGGCGTTCAGAGCATGTCAGTCACTGAGTTGAATGGCGCCCTGGAACACCAGGCTCTGATAAAGCAGCTTTCCAGTCTGGTTGCTCACAATCCACCTTGCGTGAAGGATGCTGTGTCGCTTTTTCTTTCAGGGCTGTGTCTACAAAAGAGATGTACCCTATGCATTGCTGCCCTTTCTCCCCACATTCCCCCTGTGAGGTGGAAAGCCAGTGTGGTGATCCCTGCTCCCTTAGAATTCATGGCACTGGGCTGGCGGGAGCCTGGGGGGTGGAATCCCAGAATAACCACTAAATTGCTGTTAATCGGTCTTACATTCTCTCTCAATATGCTAACCCAGTGCCTTAAAGTGTGTTTTGGGGAGCACATGTACCTTAATCCCCTAAATTACCCCCCTCCACTTTCATTAGTACCATTTGATTTTCCCTGGCATGTTGGAACAATGGGGCTTTTGGAATTAATGAGAATGTGCTCGGTCAACTTGTCTCAGCCAAACTTGAATTTGTCTGAAAAATGGCTGCAGAGACATTGGATCTGGAAACACTTTCAGAGACAAAAACAAAAACAACCCTCAGAACAGTCACTGCAATAAACTGCCTGGTTAATATGCGCCCAATGTATTTCGCCATTGTGGAAAGGGAGCTTAATTTGCTGTAACATGAAGTAGCTATTAGCGTTTGTTTCCCCTCCTCCTCGCCCTCTTCTTTCTAGTTAATTTGGAGTGGAGATAAATCTTAAAAACAGACTAATGGGGGCTTCCCTGGTGGCGCAGTGGTTGAGAATCCGCCTGCCGATGCAGGGGACACGGGTTCGTGCCCCTGTCCGGGAGGATTCCACATGCCGTGGAGCGGCTGGGCCCGTGAGCCATGGCCGCTGAGCCTGCGCATCCGGAGCCTGTGCTCCGCAATGGGAGAGGCCACAACAGTGAGGCCCGGGTACTGGAAAAAAAAAAAAAAAAAAAAACCAGACTAAGACGGCACAGCAGGGGCTCTGAAAAGTCATTTGGGTTTTGCTTCCACAGTGCCCCTTTGCTGTTTTCTGGGCAATTATAACTAATGTAAGAAGATAAAGTGTTATGAAGTGACTCATGAATAGCACAGACCCTGTTGGATGCGTGGAATACTTAGCTCCTGACGAGGGCTTCCTTGGGCACCAGTGGGAGTTGAAACAATCTCTGTGGCCCCAGTAACTGTCCTGAATACGACAGAAGGGTACGTAAGAGACCCACACTCAGTGGGCTGTCAACTCTTTAACTCTTACAGCATTCGGGAGGAGTAGACAAGCTTCTGGACTGTCAGCTCCTAAGCTGGAAACAAAGGCTCCAGGAGTTGAGCAATTTCCCTCAGGCAACTCGTCTAAGTCAGTGACAGAAGCTGAGGTTCATCGTCTACAAAAACATGACAGTGTTCACAGCGCTAACCTCCACATCCCTCCCTTAGTATTGAGGTTTTGATCCCTGGCATTTTTCTCCCTTGATCCAGGCAGTCGCGTCTACTGTTGCGTTTGTCTGCTATTATTATTACTCTCCTTCTGACATTCACATGCCTTCAGCCATCCCATATTTCATTGACTCTAGATGCCATCCATTATAAGATGAACCACTATTTTATGTAATGCCGAAAAAGAAGAAATACTGCCAATTAAAGATGACATGACATTGATCATGATTTCAGAGATGTTAAAATATGGGGGAAAAAAGTATCTTACAATCCGTAAAATGTAGTATGTTAATTGTCTGCTCTGATTCAGAACGTCTTCTTTTTTTTTTTTTGCAGTACCCGGGCCTCTCACTGTTGTGGCCTCTCCCGTTGCGGAGCACAGGCTCTGGACGTGCAGGCCCAGCGGCCATGGCTCACGGGCCCAGCCGCTCCGCGGCATGTGGGATCTTCCCGGACCGGGACACGAACCCGTGTCCCCTGCATCAGCAGGTGGACTCTCAACCACTGCGCCACCAGGGGAGACCCAGAACGTCTTCTTTTCTTCAAGTAATGGGTTTGGGGAAGCAGTTCTTCCTCCCCTCCAACCCTGGGGGTCCTACTGTGAGTTGCCTCTCATATACTCTGCTCCTCTGGCTACAGAACAAGAGCATGAAACCCAAATGGGGCAGAGCAGGGGACCCTTGCTGGGATTATCTAAAATAAGTAAGGCAGTGCTTATTTACTTTAAATAAGTGTCTCTGGTGACAAAGAAGACATGGGCCCTGGAAGTTTGAGCAGGCAACGTGCCAGAGTGGGAGAAGCATGGTTTGAGAAAATGAGCCAATCATAGGAGGAGCAGCTGAAACAGAGATGGAAGAGAGTCTCAACAGGGTTGAGCTCTTTGAATGCATTTGTCCCTGAGACCGGGTACAGTAGCATCAATAAATTGCCCTTCTGCTCAATCAGGAGTGGGTTTTTGTCCCTTGCTACAAGAAGCCTCTTTTTCAAGACACCAAGAGAGCAGCAAAACCAGCAGTATCTCTCCCTCTCTCCTTTAGGCTTACTCACCTTGAACCCACTGTGATGTGAAGACAGTGGGCAGAAATGACAGCATCCCCTGCTTGTATCTTGGGAGTCAAGCTACTGACTCCTACCACCAAGGGCTATGAACACCAGCGTCCTGCCTGCTTCTTCACCAAGAAACTAGACTTTTGTTTGTTGGTTGGTTTTCTGAATTGTATTTTTTTTCTATACAGCAGGTTCTTATTAGTTATCTATTTTACGCATATTGGTGTTTTTTTTTTAACACTGATTTTCAATTTTTTAAAGAAAGAGAAAACCAAAATACCTCTGACTGGGAGGAGGGGCTAGGGAGAGGTCAAGGAAAAGAGCAAATATATCCTAGGAACAAGCAAAGAACTAAAAAAAAGAACAACAGTCTGATTTTCTCTCTTAAAGTCCCTTCGGCTGACAATGCATTCCTGACTCCTTTTTCAAAACCTGGCTGGTGGAAGGGGTAGGTGTGGTTTGAAAATTAAGAATGAACTCCTTGGGAATTGCAGAATTTAAAATGTGGGTGAACAAAGCCCAACAGAACCTAGAGTTGTGCGTAGACAGTGATACTTGCAGGTTTCTGAGTTTTGCTAATGAATACTTTCCAAAAACTTTTCTATATAAACTTGTATAAATCAGCAGGGAGCTATGCTAATCCACTTACCCTGTTTCAACCCTTCAGTTGTTCCCAGAACCTCTGATTTTCTATTGCAGAGAAAGGCAAGTGGAAAATTGTTTTTTAGGTTTCTTTTGTGCAATAGTGATCTTGGGCCGTCCCCACCTTGCTGTGTCCTCGCATGCACCTTGTAAATTGATTCCAAACTGCTCCCTTATTCAAAAACCCAATTCCCTTGGAAACCAGAAAGAAAATGAATAGTGGCAAAAGCCCATTTTATTAGTATTAAGATCAAAATCTTCATTACACAAATATGTTTGTCCTTCGGTGCCTTTCAAGTCAGAAATATTCATTAGGAATTGGTGTTAACCTCACATTTCTGTAATATTTTCCATCCAGACGAATCTCAAAGTTGCAGAGTTGTCTAACTCTTAATGACAAAAAAGAAAAAAACACTTCCTTCTCCCACATCCAAGAATTTCATTACCCTTTTTCCACCCTTTTTTTTTGTAGTAACACTTCTTTATAGTTTTCTGAAGGTTTATTAACTTTTTACAGGGAGAAACATTGAATGGAGGTAATATTCTTACCTTATGGACCTTTGATCAGAGCTTTCCCTCCAAAGAATGCCTTTTGTTGGAAAATACTGAATGAGAGAAAAGTATAGCCTTCCACGAAGAGATCATTTAAGTTTTATGCTTACATTGAGCCTGTCGGGAAGTGCAGCACTGGCTGTTTTCTTTCTAGAGGGGGAAAAAAGAAAAGAAGTTTGAAACATAATCACCACATATCTCCAGCTTTTGAAGTTATCTGAACAAGAACTGTTATTAATCTGATTCATTAGTGAAAACACTCCCCCCACTACAATCTGAGCAAGAAATGCTTAAATGCCTTTGAGATTTCTGCAGTATCACCTTTCTCCATCTCTGTCTCCTTCCACCTGGAGTCACTGAAGCCCTCCACAGGCCACCTCATTCTGTGACAGTGTCGTGTCTGATATAATTTGCAGAGTCAGTTACCCTCATTCCCTCCTCGTTTCAGCTTTTGCCTGTGAGGTTGGGACGGAATTCATCCAGTGGCTGGTATGCCCCCATGGGCCCCTGAGTGGCAGAGTGTCCCAGGCCCCCCTTTTGGGTGTGGGCTAGAGGCCTGGCCTGCTCCATCCTCCTCCAAGTCCCCGTTAGGACATCAGCCTCTATCCACCTGACTCTGGTTCTTAACAGTCTCCCAGTGTAATCTCTTGAACACCTGTTTTTCTCGCCTTCACATCATCTCTTTTCCCTTCCTCTGATGTCAGACATTCATTTAAATTTTGGTAAGCTATCCCCTGCCATGTTCTTAGTTCCTGTGGTCTGGGTAGGTGTGACACCTTAGCCCCAGCCCTAGCAGTTAACACACAGCCCAAACCCGGCCAGTTGGTGTATCTGATGCTTCGGCCATGGTGACTGGTTCAGAGATGAGCATGTGACACAAGTTGGTCCAATGAGAATCAGTGCTGAGAGCTGGATTAAAATTGTTGGCTAGGAGAAGCCCTTTCCACTACACCATTTCTCAGCTATGACTCCATTGACATATTAGTCCAGATAATTCTGGGCGGGGTGGGGGGGTGTTGTCCGATCCCTTGTAAGATGTTTAACAGCATCCCTGGCCCGAACCCGCTGGTTGCTAATAGCAACTCCCCCATCTCCAGTCGTGATAACCCAAAATGTCTCCTGGGGGAGACAAATGTCTCCGGGGGGAGAGGGGAACAAAATTACCCACAGTTGAGAACCACTGCACTAGGTTGAAACTGTGAGATGTGTGCCTGGAAGTGCTGGGGGACTTTATGTGAAGAAAATATGCCTGATGGTGATGCCAATATATAGGAAGGTAGAGCCAAGAGAGTACACAGACCAAGACCAAATGACATTCTTTATTTTCCTAAGTTTTTTTGTGCTCCTGTACATTAAGCCAGTCCCACTCCTTTTTGGGACTGAGAACAGGGTGAAAATGTCTGCTCTCACCACTTCCGTTCAACGTTGTACTATGTAGGCCCTAGCCACGGCCATCATGCAAGCACTACAAGTAAAAGACACAGAGGTTGGAAAGAAAAAACAAGCTGTCTTTATTTGCATATAATACAATCTTCTAGATAGAAAATTCTAAGAAATCTATTTTTAAAAACCCTATTAGAACTAATAAGTAAGTTTATAGTAAGGTTGCAAGATAAAAATCAATATACAGATTTCAATTGTATTTCTAGATGCCAGCAATGAGTGATTATACACTGCAATTTAAAACCAATACTATTTAAAACAGCATCAGAACTATGAAATTCTTACAGATAAATTTCACAAAATACGTGTAAGACCGATAACCTGAAAATCAAAGGAGAGATATATTAGACTAATAGTCACAAGAATAAAATTTGTTAAGATGTCAAATCTTTCCAAGTTAGCCTATAGGTTCAGTGCAACCTAATCAAAAGCTCAACAGGCTTTCTAAGTAGAAATTGACAAGCCAATTCTAAAATGTATGTGGAAATGCAAATATCCTATAATACCCAAAACAATTTTACAGAAAAAAAAAACAAGTTCTTACACTAGAATACTTACACTACTTGATTCAATACCTATTATAAAGCTACAGTAATAAAGACAGTCTGGTATTGGCATAAATATAGATAAATAAAGATATAGAGTACAGAAATATACCCAAACCTATATGGCTAATTGATTTTTTTACAAAGGTGTCAAGAAAATTCAAGGGGAAAAGACAATCTTTTCAAAAAATGGTCTAAGAACAATTGGCTATCCATATTCCATCCCCTCTCCAAAATAGAATCTCATTTATTATCTAACATTGTATACAAAAATTATCTCAAAATGGATCATAGAGCTACATGTAAAATATAACACTATAAAATTGTGGAAGAAAGAATACGAGAAAGGCTTGGCGATCTGGGGTTAGGCAAACAATTTTTAAAATAGGACTCAAAAAGCAGGAAGCATAAAAGAAAAAAGTTCTAAATTTTATTCCATTAAAGATGTTACTCTTTAAAAGACACCATTAATAAAATGAATATTTTTGGAGACTATATTTGCAAAACCATGTCTGCTAAAAGGCTTGTATTCAGAATATATTAAAAAAATTATTTCAACTCAACAAACAGAAGATAAGCTACCAAGTAAAAAACTGGCAACTGATTTGAACTGAGGTTTCATCAAAAAAAATATATGGATGGCAAACAAGTACATGAAAAGATGCTCAGAATTGTTAACCATTAGGGAAATGCAACTTAAAACCAAAAGGCATACCGCAATATACCTACCAGAATGACTAACGTTAAAAAGACTGACAATACCAACTGTTAGCAAGGGTGTGGAGCAACTGTAACTCTCATTTAGTGTTGCTGGGAATACAAAATAATACAGCCATGATGAAAAAAGTTGGCAACTTCTTAAGAACTAGGTGATTACCATATGACCTAGCAATTCCATTTCTATGTATTAGCCCAAGAGAAATGAAAACATAAATCCATACAAATACTTATGTGTCAATGTTCTTTTCAGCTGTATTAATAAGATCACCAAACCAGAAATAAGCCAAGTGTCCATCAACACAGGAATGAATAAATAACTTGTGGCATATCCATACCATAGAAATGGTATTTAGCAATAAAAAGGAACGATACATGGTTTACTATTGCATTATGCTAAGTTTAAAAAGCACAAAAGACTATATGCTCTATGATTCTATTTATATAATATTCTAGGCAAATCAAAATTCTGGTAACATAAAGCAGGTCAGTGGTTGCCAGGAGTCAATGGGTTGGGAAGGAGATTGACCTCAAAGGGCCACGAGGCAATATTTGGAGTAATGAAAATGTTCTGTATCTATTTTGGTGGTAGTTACATGACTGCCGCATTTGTCGAAACTCATCCAATTGTACATCTAAAATAGATGCGTTTTATCCTATGTAATTCTATCCCAGTAAAGCTGCCTTCAAAACCCAAGGCATCTACATCTGTATTGTATGAAAGTAAGAATGCGGTAAGCCAAGGTCAGCAAACTTCTTCTGTAAAGGACTGAACAGTAAATATTTTAGCTTTTGCGTGTGTGTAGTCTCTGTCACAACTACTCAATTCTGCCTTTGTAAGGCCAAAGCAAGTACAGACAATAGGTAAATGAATGGTTGTGGCAGTGTTTCAATAAAACTTTATTTAAGACACTAAAATTTACATTTCATATCATTTCCATATGTCATGAAATATTATTCTTCCTCTGATTTCTTCCCCCAAACCATTTACAAATGTAAAACCTATTCTTAGCTAGCAGGCCATACGAAGGCAGGTGGCAGACCAGATTTGACCCACAGGCTGTAGCTTGCCAACTCCTTCTATAAACATATGTTAGTAAAAATACAACAATTATCATGACTATATCAAAGAGATGATGATGCAGGTGAAATTTCTAATATTCCATTCATGTTTACATGTTAGAGATCTGTGTAGACTAGAAATAACAAGCTCTATATTTTATGTATTCTTCAATAGTACATATTTGTTTGCTATATTAATATATTTTTAATTTAATTTAATTTTATTATTTTTTATTTTATTTTTGGCTGTGTTGGGTCTTCGTTGCTGTGCACGGGCTTTCTCTAGTTGTGGCGAGTGGGGGCTACTCTTCGTTGCGGTGCACAGGCTTCTCATTGCGGTGGCTTCTCTTGCTGCAGAGCACGGGCTCTAGGCACGGGAGCTTCAGTAGTTCTGGCTCGCAGGCTCAGTAGTTGTGGCTCGCGGGCTCAGTAGTTGTGGCTCGCGGGCTTTAGAGTGCAGGCTTGGTAGTTGTGGCGCATGGGCATAGTTGCTCCACAGCATGTGGGATCTTCTTGGACCAGGGCTCAAACCCACCCATGTCCCCTGCATTGGCAGGCAGATTCTTAACCACTGCACCACTAGGGAAACCCTGCTGTATTAATATTACTCCAAAGTAGTGGGCTTAAAAAAATCAAGGCTTATTTTATTAAATAAGTTCAGCTTTCAAAACTTAGGACATATATATAAATTCATTTTCCCTTGTAAAAAAATTTTAATACGTTTAAATTATATTTAAAAGCTTTAATTAGGACTTCCCTGGTGGCACAGTGGTTAGTAATCCGCCTGCCAATGCAGGGGACACAGGTTCGAGCCCTGGTCTGAGAAGATCCCACATGCCGTGGAGCAACTAAGCCCGTGCACCACAACTACTGAACCTGCACTCTAGAGCCCACGAGCCACAACTACTGAACCCACACACCACAGCTACTGAAGCCCACGCGCCTAGAGCCCATGCTCCACAACAAGAGAAGCCACCACAATAAGAAGCCTGCACACTGCAGCGAAGAGTAACCCCCCACTCGCTGCAACAATGCCTGTGTGCGGCAACAAAGACCCAACGCAGCCAAAAAAAAAAAAAAACACCTTTAATTAATACTCAGTCCAAACCCTATACTTCTACTCCCATTTTCCCTCTTTGCCTTCTGTCTAATTCCTAAGGTGACAGCAGGGACTTTGCACTTGCTATACTGTCTGGAATGTTCTTCCCCCACATGACATTACTTCCTGTATGTTTCTGCTCAAAAATCCTCTTATTACGAAAGAACTTCAATAACAAGCTTCTCTCTTAGTCCTTTTACTCTCCTTTCCTTTTTCTCCTTAGCACTTACTGCCATTTGCCACATTTGCATCTTTACTTGTTTTTTTGCTTATTTTCTGTCTTTTCTCATTGGAATAAGCTCCATGAAGGTGAAGACTTTGCATTTGTCCATACCGTGTAATCCCAGTACTTAAAGGGTGTCTGGCAAATAGTTGGTGCTCGATAACTTGCTGAGTGAATAATCTGTGAATACACAAAAGAGGACATCTTTCCGGGGAACATTGTCCAACAACTGCCGTAGAGTGAGCAAAAATTATGCCGAGAATCAATGTCTTGAGACATCCAATGATGGTGGGAGAAAACACCAATTCACACCAGCCAGGTGGCCCTGCCACTCAGGAAGGCAGGCAAATCTCACTAAGGGATCCAGGTGCGACAGACCCCTGAGAACCCCTAAAGGAAACATCTTTCCTTTGGGAAGTACATCTCACAAGGTTTTGAGCAATTTCTATAATGGAGAACGTCATTAACCACGTCTTCTGCTGAAAAAGTAATGACCATCTCTTTTCCTTTTCCTTAGCTTAAGTAAACTCCTTCCTAACATTTTCTTGTTGAAATGCTTGTAAATGTAAAGGGCAGATTCTTTAGTAGGAGAGTATTTCCTAGGTTTCAGAGAGGAGGTCTGAGTGAAGAGTGTGCTTGATTCCCAGAAGGCAATTCAAGCCTCCTGAGTCACAGATGCCCACAGCACAAGGGTTATAATACAGCATATTTCTTTACAAAGCCCATTTCGATGTCTCAGAGCTGCAGTGTCAAACTGTAGAAACCTATGCCTTCGAAGTTCTTGACATATAATGTTGACATTTTCAGACTCTCAGCTCTATGATGAAAGATTAGAATGATGGTGGTGAACAAGAATGACCTATAGAAAGATGTTTTCTGAAGTGGTAAAAACAGGTTTTTTTTAATGGATGGAGAATTTTTCTTTTAAATTATGAGTTGACTATGAAGGAAAAGAAAGAGAGAAACTAGATCAAAAAAACCTACAAACTGGCTTTAATTTTCTTTACAGAATCTTATAGGAACTCACAAATACAAACTTGTGTTTGAAACATCTTCCTGTCTTGCCAAACAGTTGAAAATATTTTCATGGGAAAAATAGGGTCCATATTTTTCTAATACTTAAGAATTTTGTCCAAACGAATCTGGTGTTGACACGTAAAAATTAGAGCTTGACTAAGTTTGAATTCAGATACTGTGCTCTAAATATTTGTTGGGATAAATTGGGAATTTAGGATTAACAGATACACACTACTATATATAAAATAGATAAACAAGGACCTACTGTACAGCAC
This sequence comes from Stenella coeruleoalba, assembly GCF_951394435.1. Taxonomy (NCBI): domain Eukaryota; kingdom Metazoa; phylum Chordata; class Mammalia; order Artiodactyla; family Delphinidae; genus Stenella; species Stenella coeruleoalba. Next base: position 73,566,153 of record NC_137149.1, read on the forward strand.
AGGGAACGTATTCAATACCATGTGGTAATCTATAATGGAAAAGAATCTGAAAAAGAATATATATACATATATATCTGAATCACTTTGCTGTACACCTGAAACTAACACAATATTGTAAATCAACTATTATACTTCAATAAAAATAAATTAAAATTAAAAAAAAAAACTTGTTCTGACTCTTGGCCTTGAAGGAGAACATTGAGTTCTCTCTCTCTGCTATGTACGATATTTACTTGACTCTAAGACACATTTTTTTGCATTTTAACATTTTGAAATCAGAATATCTTATAATGCATGGTGTCTCCTGATTATACTTGTCAGCAATTTTTCTTTCTTTGTGGTATGCAAAATAATATTGAATCTCACACTTGATATCATCTTAGATTCCATGAAATTAAATATACATGAAGCTTTTTTTTTAAATTCTATTCTCAATCAGGGACCATTTCTCCCTCCGAACTCTGGCCTCCCACCCCTTGATTCCTTATGAAGCTTACAGCAAAGCCCAACACAAAAGAAAGACTTAAGACTATTAAGTATTAATAGTAGACTCTCTGGCTTCATGACAATGGTTCTTTTGTGATTCTTAAGGCTCAGTACTTCTAAATGGATAAGTTTTATCTTATATTTTCAGAACCTATACTTTCATAACTCACAGGAACAAAGTTATTATTAGCAAGCACCTGTTTAGTATGAGTTGCTGTGAATGTCTCAACCTCAATATAATTTCTTCCTTTTCTTGGTTTTCTTTTCTTTCAGTAGCCAGATTCCTTACCTACTGATTGCTTAGACAGTAAGTCTGAACTGAATCCAGGATTTCGTTTAGGAAATTATATAATATTTATGCCACATTTTACACATGTCCAGCAACTATTTCTCCTGCAAGGAACATCACACCAATTAAATGTTAAGGGCGGTGAGCTGGGAGCACCTTGCTTCTGGATCAGGCCCCCAGAGTGCAGGTCACATCTCCTGGGAAGGGTATGAGCTCTGGAGCCAGAGACTTGAGTTTGAATCCTGCCTGTGCCACTTGCTAACTGTGTGATCTTATATGCAAAATCGGAACAAGAATATCTATCCTGCAAGGTTATTGTAAACATTGGATGTGCGGAAAGTGTTTGACCGTAGGAGGGGCTTGAGAAATGGTCTTGGGGAATGTCCTGTCCCCAAATCTGATGTATCTCTGTCCATCGAAGACTCTCCTTCCTGTCCTTGGCGTTTCTTTGTGATGCAAAGCAAATCCACCGGCCAAAGCAGCCAAACCTTCTCCAGTCTAGAACATTTTGTGAGCAGTCCCAGTGCTCTGCTTGCCCTTCACCTCTGTTGCAGTGCAGATTGCTTGGGTAGTAAGTGCAATGAGCTGGGCATTTTACTTGCTGAAGTGCTGGGTGAGTGCACTCAAACATCACTTCAAAATCACCCTGCGGGGCTTCCCTGGTGGCGCAGTGGTTGAGAGTCCGCCTGCCAATGCAGGGGACACGGGTTCGTGCCCCGGTCCGGGAAGATCTCACATGCCGCCGAGCGGCTGGGCCTGTGAGCCATGGCCGCTGAGCCTGCGCGTCTGGAGCCTGTGCTCTGCCACGGGAGAGGCCACAACAGTGAGAGGCCTGCGAACCGCAAAAAAAAAAAAAAAAAATCACCCTGCGTTTTTGTTTTTTTTTTTTTTTTTTTTTTTTTTTTTTTTTTTTTGTGGTATGCGGGCCTCTCACTGTTGTGGCCTCTCCCGTTGCGGAGCACAGGCTCCGGACGCGCAGGCTCAGCGGCCATGGCTCACGGGCGCAGCCGCTCCGGGGGCACGAACCCACGTCCCCTGCATCGGCAGGCGGACGCTCAACCACTGCGCCACCAGGGAAGCCCCACCCTACGTTTTCTTCCTCAATATTCCACTTGGGCCTCTGTTTACATGATTACCACATCTTCCTTCCAAATTGCACCCTAACGTCCATTCTGTTTCTTTGCACTGTTACAATTTCCAGATTACAATGATTTCTTTCCAGTGTGCTTAATATTGAGTAAATCAATAGAGCTATACTATTTTCCATCAATTTGATCTTAAGTGAATCTTTTTTCATTTGAGATGGGGAAGTTGTTGTGTAAGGCCACAGAGAAAACAATGATGACTATAACGTGCTGGTCTGTGTTATCCTCAACTCGACAATATCTTTTCACTTTGACCTTTGCTGCCGTCACTTTAGATTCTAATTCCTAGTGTTCATCTCACTTTGAGGGTGGCTCACTTCACCAAAATCAAAAGAAAAGGAGAAATGGGCAACTAAATATTTGTCTTTTCTTAGTAATATTAAAATAACCACAATCCGTGGAAGAAAATACCTTTCTTCTTGTTTCAATGCAATGTAATTACAGATCTTAAATTTAAATCCAAGTCATCCTGTCTCAAATAATATATTCAGTCCAACTGCATATATTTCTTCCTTTTGGGTCCTTTTGGGAAAATGTGACATATACAGCCAAGGTTTAAAACTGTTGTCAGAAAATCAGCTTGTAATGAGTAAATCTGGACTTTCAGAAGACTGCTGGCATACAACTTCCTGCTCTCCTGATACTTAAACATACAAAAAGGCCAAAGATAATTTTGATTGAAAAATCAAAACAAAAATATTCTCTTGGAAATGAGTCACGCTTTGACTGAATTAAATGGCCCTGTACCCACAGCCAGTGTTTTCTGCCTTTGGTGGAATCTCTGGCCACACAGTAAGGTGCTTGACCCCAGGTTTCTGGCCTTGTAACTAGAATGAGATGGTGGCAGAGTCGAGGGCAGAGGTCAGGGGCCAGTCAGCCACACTACATCTTTCTCTCCCTGCTTCTCTCTGAACAGGTGGTTCCCATCAATAAGTCTTTGCTTTGCTCTCTGAAAGACCTGAATCCCCACTTGCATTCACTTATTCATCTACTTCATTCCAAGAAAACAGGCCATATGGTATTTGTGTTTACAATGATTCTTTGCTGTTTCCAGATTGAGCCTAGGCTCATAAAGTAAGCCTTACTATTGTAAGTGCAAAGGTCAAGTGTTATGGCTCTGCTTAGCAACTTCTGCATAATGAAATTGGAGCCCAGAAGGAAAGCAGAGTCTGGACCAGATGAAACACCGATTAATGGATGGTGTGTAAAGGACACATTTAATACCATACACAGACACTCCTCTTGATGATAACATGGGGAGCAGCTTCCCCTCCCTATTGGCATTCACCATGAGGATAGATTCTACCTACTTCGGATCTACTGAATCTTTTCATCTATACACACATACGCACCACGAATCACACCAGGCGCCTCCCGTGCTGCGTCAAATGCCCCACCCCTAGATGCTCGAATTCATAGCTGGCCATTTCTTCCCAAAACACTAATCCCAAGCCTCTGCTCCTGGAGATATTTGCCAGGCTGGTTATTGCTTCTTTACTTTGACTGATCATTCAAAACTCACCACCATCCCCAGTCTGCCTGTGTTTTGCTCAACAAAATTCACATGGTAGTTTGTGAGACCTATTCCCATTTTAACAGGGAAGAAACTTGTGTATCAAAAAAGTACATCAGGAGATGTGACTTCTGGCCTAGATGGCTCATATAAATGGTTAAGTCCTGTTAAATCATTCATTCATTTATTCACTCATTCATTTACTCATGCATCTATCATATATGTTTTGAGAGCCTACTGTGTGCCAGGTATTGTTTCAGCTATGAGAATACAGCAGTGAACCAGGTAGTCACGTGCCATGCTCCATGAAGATTATAGTTGCATGGGGGGGGGGCAGTCAAAAGCAAACACACAAAGAAACAAGAACATTTTAGATTTTATCATAATTACCACTATGAATAAAACCAAACAAACCAATGTAGTAAAAAAAAAAAGGAGTGGGAATTACTTTTTTCAAATTTTTTTCTTTTTTTTTTTTAATGAACATTAGTAAAGAAAAAAATTTTTGTCCCCATTTGTGTGTGTTTGTGTCTGCGTGTGTGTGTGTGTAGTGATCGCACTTCATATCTACTCTCTTAGCCAGCTTTAAGTATACATTACTGCATTATTAACCATAGTCATCATGTTATACATTAGATCCCCAGAACTTATTCATCTTATAACTGGAAGTTTGTATTCCTTTACCAGTATCTCCCCATTTCTCCAACCCCCCAGCCTCTGGCAACTATTGCTCTACTCTCTGGTTCTGAGCAAAACTTTTTTAGATTCCACATATACATGAGATTGTAAAGTATTTGTCTTTATGCGCCTGGCTTATTTCACTTAGCATAATGTCCTCAGGTTCGCCCATGTTGTGGCAAAAGCCAGGATTTCCATCTTTTTTATGGCTGAATAATACTCCATTGTACGTATATACATTTTTTTTATCCATTCATCCATTGATGGACACAGATTGTTTCCATATCTTGGCTATTATGAATATTACTGCAATGAACATGGGAACACAGATATCTCTTTCATATACTGTTTTCATTGTTTTGAATATATACCCAGAAGTGGAATTGCTGGATGATATGTCTATTTTTAATTTTTTGAGGAAACTCCGTACTATTTTCCATAATGGTTCTACCAGTTTACATTCCCATTAATAGTGTACAAATATTCCCTTTTCTCCACCTCCCTGGTAAACATTCATCTCTTGCCTTTTTGATAAAAGCTAACCTAACAGGTTGAAGTGATATCTCATTGTGGTTTCGATTTGCATTTCCCTGATGATTAGTGATGTTGAGCACCTTTTCATATACCTGTTGGCCATTTGTATGTCTTCTTTGGAAAAATGTATATTTAGATCCTTTGCCCATTTTTTAGTGAGGTTGTTTTTATGGCTATTGAGTTGTATGAGTTCCTGATATATTTTGGATATTAACTCCTTATCATGTATATGATTTGCAAATACTTTCTCCCATTTGTTATGTTGCTTTTTCACTCTGTAGATCGTTTTCTTTGCAGTACAGAAACTTTTTAGTTTGATGTAGTCTCACTTCCTCATTTTTGCTTTTGTTGCTTCTGCTTTTAATGTCATATTCAAAATAATCCTTGCTAAGACCAGTGTCAAGGAGCTTTCTCCTATGTTTTCTTCCAAGAGTTTTATGGTTTCAAGTCTTATATTCAAGTCTTTAATCAATTTTCAGTTAAGTTTTGTGAGTGAGGTAAGGTAAGGGTCCAATTTCATTCTTTTACACGTGGATATCCAGTTTTCCTAATACATTTATTAAAGAGACTATCCTTTTCCCATTGCATATTCTTGGTGCCTTTGTTGAAGATTCATTGATGATATATGTGTGACTTTCTTCTAGGCTCTCTATTCTGTTCCATTGATCTATGTGTCTGTTGTTATTTCAGTACCATAGTGTTTGATTTCTATAGCTTTGTAATATATTTTAAAATCAGGAAATGTGATGCCTCCAGTTTTTTCTTCTTTGTCAAGATTGCTTGGCTATTTGGGGTCTTTTGTAGATCCCTAGGAATTTTAGGTATTTTTCCTATTTCGGTGGAAAAGGTCATTGGAATTTTTATAGGTATTACATTGAATCTGTATCTTGTTTTGGGTAGTATGGACATTTTAACAATATTAATTCTTAAAATCATGAACACAGAATCTCTTCCTATTTATTTTTGTCTTCAATTTCTTGGATCAATGTCTTTTTTTAAAAATCCATTTAGCCTCTCTTTGTCTTTTGATTACAGAATTTGATCCATTTACATTTAAAGTAATTATTGATAGGTAAGGTCTTACTATGATCATTTTACTAATTGTTTTCTGATTGTTTTGTAGTTCCTTTACTCCTTTCTTTCTCTTTGCTATCTTTTTGTGATTTGTTGATTTTTTGTAGTGCTATGTTTTGATTCCTTTCTCTATATCTTTTTTGTATCTTCCATAGGTTTTTGCCTTGTGGTTACTATAAGGTTTACATAAGTTATGTAGTCATTTTAAGCTGACAACAACTTAAATGCAATCTCATACGAAAACTGTATACTTTTAATTCTCTCCCTGCCACATTTTATGCTATTGATGGCACATTTTACATCTTTTTATATTGTGTACCTATTAACGCATTATTGTAGCTATAATTATTTTTAATACACTTGTCTTTTAACTTTTATATTAGACTTAGAAGTGATTTATATGCCACCATTACAATTTTAGAGTATTCTAAATTTGACTTTATATTTACTGCTACTGGTGATTTTTATACTTTAATGTTTTCATATGTTTGCTTAGCAGTCTTTCATTTCAACTTGGAGAACCCCCATTAGCATTTCTTGTAAGGAAGGTCTAGTGGTGATGGACTTCCTCAGCTTCTATTTTGGGAATGTCTTTATCTATTCTTCAATCTTTGAAGGACAGCTTTGCTGCATATAATATTCTTCGTTGTCAGATATTTTTTCTTTAAGCACTTTGAATATATCATACCACTCCCTCCTGATCTGCAAGATTTCTGCTGAGAAATATGCTAATAACTTCATGGGAGTTCCCTTATTAAGAACAAGTCTCTTTCTTTTGCTGCTTTCAAAATTCTCTCTTTGTCTTTGACTTTTGACAGTTTGATTATATTGTATTAGGGTAATCTTCTTTAGGTTGCTCTTACTTGGGGTCCTTTGAGCTTTTTGTATCTGGATGATTATATACCTCGTAAGAGCTGGGAAGTTTTCATCTATTATTCCTTTAAATAAACTTTCTGCTCCCTTTTCTGTCTCTTCTCCTTCTCAACTCACATAATGTCTATGTTTGTTTGCTTGATGGTGTCCTATAGGTTTTGAATGCTTTATCCATTTTTTTTTTCGTTCCTTTTGTTGCTCCTTTCTTAGTCTGTTAGGGCTGCTATAACAAAATACCACAGGCAGGGTGACTTAGTAACAACAGAAATTTATTTCTCACAGTTCTGGAGGCAGAAAGTCTGAGATCAGGGTTCCAGCACGATTGAATGAGGGCTGTCTTCTGGGTTTCAGACTTCTCACTGTGTCTTCACATGATAGAAGGTGCTAAGGAGTAGGTTGAGATCTCTTTTATAAGAACTTTAATCCTGTTCAAGAGGGCTCCACCCTCATGACCTAATCACTTCCAAAAGCCCCACCTCATAATACTATTACATTGGGCATTAGGATTCAACATATGAATTTGAGAGGTATACATTCAGACTATTGTGTTCCTCTAGCTGATTAATTTCAAATGACCTGTTTTTGAGTTTGCTGATTCTTTCTTCTGCATGATTGAGTCTGCTTTTGAAGTTCTCTATTGAATTTTTCAGTTCTGTCTTCAGCTCCAAGATTTCTATTTCATTCTGATTCTGTTTTACAGTTTTTATTTCTTTATTAAACTTCTCATTTTGTTCATGCATTGTTTTCCTGATTTTGTTTAGTTACCTATCCATGTTCTCTTTCATCTCATTGAGCTTCTTTAATATGATTATCTTGAATTCTTTGTCAAGTGATTCGTAGATCTCTATTCCTTTGGGGTTGATTACTATAGCTTTATTAGTTCCTTTGGTAGTATCAGGTTTGCCAGATTCTCTATAATTCATGTAGCCTTGCATTGGTGTCTGTGCCTTTGAAGGAGCAAACACCTCTTCTAGTCTTTATAGACTGGTTTCGCAGGTAAAGACCTTCTATCGTTGGATCTCCAGCCTGAGGGATTGCCTTTGGGCTTGCAGTCAAGCAGGGTTGAAGCTAAGTCCCATGCTTGCTGCCAGGTCTGTAGTGAGGTCTGAAGTTTGTGGATCTGTTACCAGGAGCTCAGGCAGGTGTGGATTCTGTCTGGCATCTGGATGGATGGGATGGCTTCTAGGACCTTGGCCAGGAGGGCTGGCACTGGGACAAAAGTCATCTTCAAGTCCGTAGAGACTAGGCCTGTTACCAGCTGTACAAGTGGGTATGGCTCTTGTTGGGTCCCCTGAAGAACACCAGAAAAGTCACTGGGCAGGTTGCTGGTCAGGTAGAATCAGCCCTGGACTACAGCTGAGAGGGGCTGGAACAGAATCATGAGGATGCTTCATGATCCACAGCTGGAGTAGAGGTCTTCAGGCCTGCTTCCAGAGGCACAGACAGACGCGCCCCCTGCCAAGTAGGCAAGACCACTCCTGGGCCATGGCTAAGAGGGGCGGGAGCCAAGTTACAGGGCTGTTTCAAGCTCCTCAGTTGGACCAGGAGCACAGAGAGGCATGACTCCCTCTGAGTCTCCAGGCAGGCAAGACTGCTGCCAGAGCAAGGCTGTGAGGAGCTAGAGCCAGTATGGGGCCATGTCAAGATCAGCAGTCTCACAGCAGGCCTACCTCTGAGGGCACAGCTAGGTGTGTTTCCCTCTGGGTCCCTGTGCAGACAGGATCACTGAAAGTGGCTGTGAAGAGCTGGAGCTAGGTTACAGGGCTGCTTCAAAATCTGCCAAACCAAGTTTGGCAGACCTATCTTTGGGGGGCATGGATACATGTGTGTCTCCTTGCAGGTCTCTGGGTGGGAAGGAGTATTCCCAGCTAATCAACAGACAAACCAGTGTCCACAGAACCTTGGAGGGCTGGACCAGGCTCTTCCTGGGCACACATCTTCTTCCACCCAGAACCTTCCTATTCATCACTATTATGCTCCTTGCCAGTGGGTGACCCTTGCCTCATCATGCTGTTATAAAGAGATATTTTCCAAGTTTACTCCTCTCCTTCCCTTCCCTTCCCTTCCCTTCCCTCCCTCCCTCCCTCCCTCCCTCCCTTCCTTCCTTCCTTCCTTCCTTCCTTCCTTCCCTTCCTCCCCTCCCCTCCTTCCTTCCTTCCTTTTTCTTTTTCCTCATTACTAACCATCCCAAATCTGGTTTCTATGCTGTCTTCTGGATTCACCAGTTACCTAATGCTTTTTTTCTCTGCCTCTAAAACACACATCTAACTCTTTGCATTCCCATTTCTCCCTCTGCCCGAAGCATGCATTGAAGTCAGATTCAGAACCCTTCTATTCAAAGCCTATTGCTTTTTCACTGATAGACTTGACCCATGATTCTAAGTGTGTTGTCATCTCCCAGTGACGGTTAGTCCCTACCCTTTGCAGAGTGCTGAGGGTCAAAAGCTGTTAAGCAATGTATACACATTATCGTATTGAAACCTCACCTACCCTAGGAGGTGGGTACTCTTATTAGTCCCTTTTTGCAGATGTGGAAAATAGACTCAGATAAGCCCAAGAGCACACAACTAGTAAGAGCCAGAGGTGGGGTTCAAATTCAGGGACTGAGACTGCAAAAGCCCAGCTCTAACCTCTGGGTTATTCCAGTCAGACCCTGTTAGAACATGGATGAGCCCTTTCCTGTATTCTTGTATTTTTGCACTGCAGTATTCCATCAAGATCCATGTCAAGTTTGATTTCTATTACTTTTGTTTGTATTCTCTCTCCTAAATTGGTTTAATCTCTAAATCCCTGTTATTACATTCCTTCCTCTTACAACTCTGGTTTTTCTAAATATGCCTAATATCATGTCATAATTAAGGTCTTAACCCTAGCTCACATGCTCAAATCCTGAAAGCATCAAAGCAAAGTGGCCTGAGGCAGAAACAAAGAAATGAAAATGTATTATTAGCATTTCAGCAATGTATTGGGAGCTCCCACAAAGAACCAAAAGCTGTGTGGTGCATACAAAGACATCACCCTGTTCTCTAGATGGGGTCTGCAGATGACCCTGCTTTTAAAAAGGGATGTTGTGTTCTCATCGTGAATTTATCCAGAGGTCACTGCTGAGAGATGACTGCTCTTACAGATTGCTCCTGTCTGGGAGCTTTCTGTCGAGGGAATGTCAGGAGGTATTTTAAGCTCACAGCGGAGGTAGGTTTTTAGCCACAATTCTGTAGGCCTTCTCCCAGTGACAACTCTAAGAGTGTCCTCAGGAAAAGGTCACTGGTTAGCATGTCTTCTGCAGGCAAGTCTACAGGAAAGAATAAGCCTTGAAGTTTTCTCTAAAAGTCACCCAACCCCTGACCTAGTTGAAAACCCCATAGCAGCAGGCCTTGGGCCAAGGACTTGCAGAGCACTGGAGGCCATCTCCAGTAACACTCTTGGTAGAGGAAAGGTCTCAGCTGTCATGGAAGGCCCTTGGAGGGAGGTTGGGGAGGAGCCAATCCCCGGGCAAGATGACCTGTGCTCCCTTGGAATGGAATGCCCAAGGATATCTATTAACCACCTTGACCTTGCTCAGCTCTCTCCATGCTGTATGAGCATGATTGCATTTGAGTCCATCACCATATTCATTCATCCTTCCTTCTTACCTTCCAGTAATCAATTTCATTTCACAAATATTTGTTGACTGTCTGATATAAACAAGCACTGTGCTAAGAACGTGATGTACATGTGATGAACACAGTACTGTGGTTCCAGCCGTGGCTGAGAGAGAAAAACAACAAACAAGTGAATGTCTAAGTGGGTCATTATAATTAGAAGTATATTTACTAGGAAGTTAATAAAACATAAGCTTTGGGGTAAGTTTTGGGGCCTCTGGTTTGCACAGGCCTCTTCCAAGGCCCCAAGAGGCTGTGAGTATGGGGTGAGGGTGGGACACAGGCTAGCAATTTATGCATAAGCTCACATGTTTTTGTAAAGTTTGCAAAAGTAATGTATTTTTGCATTCTCTTTCTTAAAGAAGGCTCCCCAAATGTATAACCTTCAGCCTGATTGCAATGTAAAGAGCTGTGCATAGATTACCACCTACACACAGAAGCAAAAACTGCATTCTGGCCTTTTCTGGAAAAGTAAATGTGAGACATGCCTGCCATTGCTGTAAACAAACCTGTTCTCATTTGCCTATTTTCTTTCACAATTGCTTCAGGTTTTCTTGTATGCAAATTGACACTGATAACACTCAGCCTGGGGTGACAGTGGAACTCCTCTATCATTCAAAAGTGGAATTTAAAAGTAACCACGTGAGCAACTCATTGTGAACTGAACATCTACCTGTTTAGCCTCTGCAGGCCTTACCACAGAGAGAAAACAGGGAGGGTTAAAAAAGGTGAGGATGATTGGAAAGCAGCATTAATATTCTTCTGAGAACGAGGACCTGAGTGGGGTCTTACATTGAAAGTACAGCTGCAAGAAAACCATAGAATCGGGACCCTGCAAAGAGGCAGAGCTGACTCTGGGGTTATGGCTGCAGGGAATTATGGGAGATTTCAGCAGGACCAGCAGGCTGGCAGACAGTGATCATCACAGCATAGATGGAGATATTCTCATCCGCTCTCCAGCATGGAAACTAGCTATGATCTGGAAACACAGGCTTGGAACTTTTGAACCCATTTTACTTAAACACTTTCTGAGGGAGCTTAGGTGAGTTGGGCAGAGGTGCTTCAGCAGTAAAGAGCTGCTTTCTACTAGAGAACCATCATTTCCCTAAGGGAAAAAAAAAAAGGGACCATAATAGGTGATGAGCAATGTTATGGGCTGAATCGTGTTCCATGCCCCCCAAATTCATATGTTGAAGTCCTAACTCCCCAGTACCTCAGAATGTGACTGAATTTGGAGATAGGGTCTTTAAAGAGGGTTAAGTGAGGTCATTAGGTGGACCCTAATCCAATAGTTCTGGTGTCCTTATAAGAAGAAGAGATTTGGACACAGCCGGGTACAGAGGGAAGGCAATGTGGAGATACAGGTAGAAGACAGCCAGCTACACACCTAGGAGAGAAGACTCAGAAGAAACCAACCTGCCAACAACTTGATCATGGACTTCTAGCCTCCAGCAAAGTGAGAAAATAAATTTCTATTTTTTCAGTTCTCCAGTCTGTGGTACTCTGTTATGGCAGCCCTAGCAGACTAATACAGGCTGCAACTGGCTTCGACACTCACTCTGTCCATCCAGTGATACTGGAGCTCGAGTCCTGGATGAGTCCAGACAAAAGAGTTTCTTTCCTGGTACCTCTACTCTGTGTGTACACTGAACATTACAGTTTTGCCTTAAAATGGCAAAACCCCACAATTTGCCAATATGACTTTTTGTGACAGTGAAACCAGTCAGAGGAAATACTTCATGCCAACAATATAGATTTCCTATTATGAATAGAGAAACTTGAGGACAGGAAGTTCCAAGGACATGATTGACAGATAGACAGACAGATGTATACTATATATGAAATAAGTATATTTTTCCCATTTTGTTAATAATATGATTAAATAATGTAGAAATTTAGAAAACACAGAAAAATAGGAAGAAAAGCAAATAATGTACAGTCGCACCAGCCACATATAACTATAGTTAACAGCTTGGCATGTGTCTTTTCAGGAAGTAGGGAAAAAGAAAAACCTCTCTCAAAATTTCCAGTATCAAAAGAAAGCAACTTTAGCATTTTGCTGTAATTCCTCACAGATTTTTTGCCTTGTGTTTGTTATAGAAGTTTGTGATTGTACAAAATACATTGATCTGAAAGCAGAGTGAATATTCTGGAAACTGATGGAATGAAAGACTCAAGCATTTGTACTATCTTTCCTATGTAAACTATAATTTAAGGTAAGCAAACAGCTGAAGAGGAAAAGTTCTTTTTTATAGAAACATCCCTGCTAATAAATATAGATGGAATGACAGAACTAGAAAATCATCATTACATTAGGTTAGGCAAAGAATTCTTATATGCGAGATGAAAAATACAAAACATAAAAAAAAAATTAATCAGTTATAAACATTTGCTATTCCAAAGATACTTTAATAAAATGGAAATGTGAGCCCTAGACTGAGGGAAATTGTTTGTAAAATATATATCTGATAAAGGACTAGTATCTAAAATATATAAAGAACTCTTATAACTCAATAAGACAACTAAAATGGAAAATAACTATAAATGGAGTATAACCTTTAAAAATTGTGAATCACTGTGTTGTATACCTGAAACTTATATGATATTGTAAATCAACTATACCACAATTAAAAATAAATAAATAAAAATGCTTTAGATGGATGAAAACTTGGACACATCACTAAAGAAGATTTAGACACATACACATATATGTGTATATGAAAAACAAATAAACACATAAAAATGCTCAACATCATTAATAATTAGAGTCGTGAGACTTAAAATCATAATGTGATAGCATTACATATCCACAATAATAACTAAAATTAAAAAGACTACAATACTGAATGTTAGCAAGGATGGCAAGCAGTGGGAACTCTCAGCCACGCTGCTCAGAATGTACAACCACTTTATGAAGTAAATTGGCCTTTTCTTATAAAATAAAATATATATCTACCAAATGACCCAGTAGTTCCTCTTCCAGGTATTTACTCAAGAGAAAATGAAAACACATGTCAGAGAGAGATTTGTATGCAAATTATTATAGTAGCTTTATTCCTAATGGCTCAAACTGTTAGCAATCTAGATGTCAATCATCAGATGAATAGAAAATAAATTGATATACCCATACAACAAAATACAGCTCAGCAATAAAAATCAATAAACTACTGATACACGCAATAACATGGCTGAATCTTAACACATTCTGCTAAGTGAAAGAAGCCAGACAGAAAAGACTACAATTATGATGGTATTTATATGAAATTCTACAAGAGGAAAACACTAGTGAAATAAAAGAGATCAGTGATTTTTAGGGGCCAAGAGTGAGGAAAGTGGTTATTGATCGCAAAGAGGCCTAAGGAGAGTCTTTTTGGTGATAGGAATATTCTATAACTTGATCATGGATCTGTATATATTTATATACTTGGGGTACCATATATACTGTGGTGCTGGATATCCACATGCGATGTTGTGTACTGTATATACATTGGCCAACACTCATTGAACTGTGTACTTTAAATGGTTGAAATCTGCTGTATATATATTGTACTTCAAGAAAGCTGCTCTGTCACACCACTTTGTATAGCTTTACTAAAGGGATCAAACCCAAGTCTGTTCAAGTCTCCGGATCCAGCTGCCAGTTTTTAGGAAGCTTAGAGGAGAGAAGAAGATGCTGAGCTGCACCATGAGTATACAATCAACACAATCCACACTCTGGGACACTCGGCAGGCCACACAGCCCAGGTTCTTTATCAGGTAAATTATAAGGAAAAGAAAATAGTAGAGAGGAAGCTTATAGATTAAAAAAGACTTAGTGACAATTCAAGTTTTAAAAAATCGGGAAGGCTGAACTCTGGTGTCTTGGTTGATGAGACCATAAGAAACATCAGGAAGTGATTATTATAAAAATCAAGAGAGTGATTACATCTGGAGGGTATTATGGGCTGAATTGTGCCCTCTTCCTCCCCCACCAAATGCATATGTTGAAGTCCTAACACCCTGTACCTCAGAATGTGACTGCGTTTGGAAAAAGAGCCTTTAAAGAGGTAATTAAGGTTAAATAAGGTCTTTAAGGTCTTTAGGGTGGACCCTAATCCAATGTGTCCTTATAAGAAGAGGAGATTTGGTCACAGACACCCACATGCGCAGGGGAATGATCATGTGAGGGCACAGCAAGAAGGCAGCCGTCTGCAAGCCAGGAAGAGAGGCCTTAGAGGGAACCAACTTTGCCAACACCTTGGTCTTGGACTTCTAGCCTCCAGAACTGTGAGGGGATACATTTGTGTTGTTTAAGCCACTCATTCTGTGGCAGCCCTGGCAAACTAATCCAGAGGGAGACAAGGGCTTGTGGGTGGATGGAGCACAGATGGGGTCACTGACAAAGTTCAATTTCTTATTCTAAATGGTGGTTACAAGGGTGTCTGCCTTATAATAATTCCTAATCTTTATATTTGTTTTGTGCAGTTTTCTGTGCCTGTCTTTTATTTTATAATAAAAAAGTTGAAAACAAAAATGGAAACAAAGATTAGTTGGAAACAAAGATTATCTAGGCAACAGGTGAGGCTGGTTTGGACTGGGGTGGTGGTAGAGAATTTGGTGAGAAGTGGGCCGATTCCTGATACATTTTCGAGAACAGGAAGATGCAGGAGAGATAGGGTCTAAAAGAACTGCCATGGAGGGTAGGAGGGTGAAGGTTTAAATGAACTGGTTGTGAGCTGGAAATTGTTAAAGCTGGGTGATGGGAACATGGGAGTTTATAACATTGTTCTATCTACTTTTATATATGCTTCAAATCTTTCAAGCTAAAAAATAAAACAAGGGAAAATGACAGTAAGAAACCAAAAAAAAAAAAGTTGCTTTATCATTATTTTCCATAAGTTGTGCCTATTTAGTATTTCAGTTGTCACTTTTTATCTTAGTCTGTTTTTTTCACATGCATTTCTGCTCTTGTTTTGTAGAGTTTCTTTTCATCCCATTGAAGATCCTCAATGAGTTTTTAAAATGTTCCTCTGATTCTCATAAATCATTTTCGAAGGACTGCTATCCCTCTGAGCCTTAAGGATAATCTTTTATTTTCTTCTTCAGTATTATTTTTATAGGCCTATGTGCCCTACTTTTTTTAGGTTTCATCTTCAAATGTGGGGACCCCTGTCCAGACTGTGTTTTCCAAAAGGACCAGGTATGAGGACGGTCATTGGCTCCATTCCCTATTCACCTGGATACTGAATCTCCTTCTGAGAGCTGCAGTTCAAGGGCATGTTTGTTCAAATGATTCACAGACCAATTCCTGGTGTCTGTTATTTGGGCCTTTTTTAGAGCAGCCAAACCTATATCCCAACTAACACACTTGAATAATTACATGCTTTTTTCTTATTTTAGCATCTTAGGTCTTGTAATCTCTTATAATCTGCACAATCTTTCCCTGATATGTACTTGGAGACCCCAGATAAGGAAATCTCTTCTTTTTTTAACCCTGGTGGTGGCACACAATTCTGAAATTGAGCAATAGGATGGGGCATTGTCCATTTCATCACATGATTGCAGAGTTCTTAGGTTGCTACTGTGTGTAGCCCATAAAATGCATCTAGGATAGGTAGCTCAGGATACTATGTCCCCAGCATCCCCCATGCAGGCAAAATCATGCCCCTCACCAGACATTTTAAAACTTGCTTGCAGACATTCTATCTCTTAAGCCTGTGCTTTACCCAGGAGCCTGGAGCCATGAGGATTTCCCCAGTCTGTTAAAAATTGTTGCACTGGTCCTAAGATTTTGACAACAGTCTAATCAAAACTTCAGTCCTACCATGAGGTACTTCTTCACATCTACTAGATTGGCTATAATAATAATAATAAAATGTTGGTGAGCATGTGGAGAAGTGGGAACCTTTGTGCATTGCTGGTGGGGAAAGTAAAATGGTGCACCTGCTGTGGGAACCAGTTTGGAGACTCCTCAAAAAGTTACATGGAGAATTACCATATGATTAGCAATTTTACTCCTAGGAATGTATACAAGAGAATTGAAAGCAGACACTCAAACAGATATTTGTACCCGCATGTCCATAGCAGCTTTATTCATAATAGCCAAAAGGTGGAAACAACCCAAGTGTCTATCAACAGATGAGTGGATAAACAAACGTGTGAATTGTATATGCACACAATGGAATACTAGTCAACCATGAAAAGGAATGAAATTTTAATATATGCTACAATATGGGTGGGCCACTATGCTTAGTGAAATAAGCCAGATACAGAAGGACGAATACTGCATGATTCCACTTATACAAGGTACCTAGAATAGACAAAATCATAGAGACAGAAGGTAGAATAGAGGTTACCAGGAGCTAGTGGGGAAGGTGATGATGGGCAGTTACTGTTTAGTGGATACAGAGTTTATATTGGAGATGATGAAAAAGTTTCGGGCGTAGATAGTGGCAAAGGTTATATAACATTATGAGTGTATGAAATACCACTGAATTGTATGCTTAAAATTGGTTAGTGATAAAAAATTATTAGGTATGTTTTACCACAACAAAAGATATATCTCTTTAAAACAAAGACAAACTTCAGTCCCTCACCCAGAAAATTTTATGATGCCAATGACTGTCACAAACCCCTTCATTAGCAGAGTAGTGTTATCTTTAACATTATTGCCCCCAGAAACAAGGCACACAGATACACTTTGTGCAGTGCGTGACCTATATAACCTTACATGATGGCCCTGATCTCCTTCCCATATAAAAGTAGTGAAAACCATGGCTTCATCCAATCTGATTTTTTTTGGGGGGGGGAGGGGGAAGGGGAAGGGATACATTTCTTGGTAAGACGGCACAGTCTTTCCTAAACTCAAGTAAAATATATACAAAGAGGCAGGAAAAGTTGAAATCTTACAACCCCCCAAATCAGAATTGGAATTTAATCTATTGTAAGAATCTACACAAAAATCCTCATCTACAAGGCCAAGGGAACTGGACTGAAAAACACAATAGCAGACCACACCTTGACGCAGAGAAAGATCCACTGTGGAACAGGGTCTGCATCTTGTACAACCACAGGGGGCACATTCACGTCATAGTCTACAAGACCAGGCCACTGAGCCATGTGGCTAAATGTAGCAGCCACGTTGTGGAAAACACGTACGAACGATCCCTACCTCCCCCTTAGCTCCCGGTTACGCTCAATTCAGAAACAAAAATCCTATCCTCACCAGAAATGCCAGAGCCATCTCCCTTTTACTTGGATGCTGGTTTTTGAGACTGCCAGACAATCGTTTTCTCCCCCAACCCATACAGCTCCTCCCTCTTCAGATACTGCAGTTCTCTAAAAGCAAATGAGCAGAAAGCAGGAGCTTGGAGGAGGGAAGGGAGGAAATAGGCTGTGACAATTGTATCTTTGGACCTGTAAGTTAAATGAAAAGCTAAAGCAAAATTCTATGTGGGGAGAAGAAAAAAGTGCCCCGAAGCATACTAGGGATTATAATTTTTGACCTACTGCATCTCTTCAATGTCTCAGGAGAGTTAAGTAGTGAGAGTGAGACAAAAATCCAATTTCAGCCTTGCAGAACCTCAAGAGATGAGAGTAGAGGTGATATTAAAAACATTTAACAACTGGGGGGGGCTTCCCTGGTGGCGCGGTGGTTGAGAGTATGCCTGCCGATGCAGGGGACGCAGGTTCGTGCCCCGGTCCGGGAAGATCCCACATGCCGCGGAGCGGCTGGGCCCGTGAGCCATGGCCGCTGAGCCTGTGCGTCCGGAGCCTGTGCTCCGCAACGGGAGAGGCCACAACAGTGAGAGGCCCGCGTACCGCAAAAAAAAAAAAAAAAAATATATATATATATATATATTTAACAACTGGTATGGCAAGGGCATGAATCATGCAGAAGGTATGCTAGCCATTACCCAATATAACTTTGCCAGTGATACTACAGTATAGTTTGGGCGAGAGCTTCTTAGGCACTCAGAACTGGTGTAGGAACTCTCTTCTGGTTGACATTCACAGAGCCCTGATTGATGGGAACTTGATGCAAGTTACCTGAGTGCCTATATTTCAGTCCTTGTTCTAGCCTACTCTTTAGCCTATGTCTTGCCCCAGTGATTCCTTTCCTTGGTGCGACAGAGATGGCTTGTTATCACACAATCCATTCTTCCTTTCTTCTGTGGTTTAGAAGTAATAGAAGTTGGGAATCTAGTCATCCAGCTAAGGACTACATTTCCCAGCCTTCTTTGCAGCTATGTGTGGCCATGTGACTAGATCACCACCAATGGGATGTGAGCCAAAGTCATGCCCTTAAAAAAAGGAGTGGACTGTGCCCCCCTCTCATCTCATTCTACCATCTCAGTGCCTGGAGTGTGGACCTGGCTTGAAAGCCGAGATAGTCATCTTACCCAGAGGAAGCAATCCAGGGAAGGAAATGCAGAACAACTCTAGAAAGAACTTTGTTCTCTGAAGATTGTGGAGCTGCTCTATCCTTCCCTAGTGGTTTCTTCTCTCGCCCCAAATACCACCATTACACCATCAGCTGTTCAGCTCTCCTGAAGTGCAGCAAGGGAATCTCAACATATAAACTCTATACCAATCAGGTAGACACACACGACACTCTATTTGGCAAAGATGAACTTCCACGTGCATGTGGATCGCCTGAAGATCTTGTTAAAATACATAGTCTATTTCAGTAGATCTGAGCTGGAGCCTGAAATTCAGCATTTCTAACAAGCTGTGATGCTGCCATGGCTGGTCCAACCACACTTTGAGAAGTGAGGGTCTAAAGCACTGATCCTGGTTACTGAGTGGCCCCTGCCCTCGCTCTACTTTCAGTCTCCACGGTTGTCCAGGTCTTTGAACCAGGGTGCCTCTACCCTTCCATTCCCCCTCCTGCCCAAGGCCTGTCAAACAAAACGATCCTTTCTGATGTGGCGCCTGGTCTTATACTGGCTTTAAGGCCAGGCTCTCCTGCAGAGTGAAGGGCATGTCCAGATGTGTGGCCCCAGAGAGTAGGTAGTCCTAGAGCAGGCAGGTAGCATCAGAGGAGTTACTCTCAGGTTAGAGTCGTTATTCAAATGCCCCTTTGTCCATGAGGTCTTCCCTTTCCTGGACATTTTCTCTAAATCTACAACCCCACCCTGCATTCCTCGTGTTATTCCACCCCTCCCCCACCCTTAAAGACCTTATTACCATCTAACATACTGCGTATTTTATGTGTTTATTTTATTTATTTTCTGTCTCCTCCCACTGGAATGTAAGCTACCACCTGTATTTCTTTAGAGGATGAATGACAGACAGGTGATGCTCAGTAAACAGAGAAATGGGGCTCAACAGAGGTGGCTGCAGGGAGGATGGATGGGAGATGGAACTGCTGTCTTTGTGGAGTACCAGGCAGGGTGCCAAGGCAGGTAGGTCCTCGGACACCTCAGATAACACAGTGATCTTGTATATAAGACCAGATCTCAAAAAATCCAGCTACTATCCTCCCGCCACTGCTGTTAATCCTTATTTGTGGAATCTCACTCGTGATAGCCATTATCCCACCTTGCAACGCTGGAGGGTGGATATTACTGCTCCAGGTTGACAGATGAGGATAGAGGCTTAGAGAATGTAAATATTTATTCAAGAAACAGAGTTGGGATCTAAATCCAATTCTATTTAATTTCAAAGACATGAGGGTTTCGATGTGGGAGTTCTAGAGTAAAGCTGGGTCTGCCGGTGAAGGTCAAATGGCTCCAGTTTTCAGGGGAAAAAAGGGTGAAGAGGCTGTGAGCAGGCAGGCAGTGCGTGTATCTTCCTGGGTTCTCTACCCCAGGATCCTATTTTCATCTCTCTTCTGACTACTGGCCTTGGGCCCCTCTTCCCACCAACTCCCTCCTTATGTGAAACAGATTATTCTAATGATGCCACCCACCTATCCACCTTCAACTCTTCACAACTCTGTCTCCCAGAAATGCCAGACCACCGGGCCCACAGTCCCCTCTCCTTCCACAGCCTCACCCGGGAGGGACAGCATAGGGCCAAGGAGGGACACACACCGCCACCCCTCACACTCACTGCCCAATACATTAGGGGACACCCCTTAGTCCATAATCACTCCAGATGTCAGCAGACATGCGACACAGCCAAAAGCATGGCCAGTGCTCTCCTGAGGAAGATCATTTTGTCACTATTCACTTCCATTCAATTGCACGAGCATTCGCTGAGTGCCTGCCAGCGAGCCTGTTCAGGAGTCCCACCTCCGGGGTGTGGGGGGAGGGGCGCGAAGGGAGGAGGGCATCCTTAAAGCTGAGGGAAGGATTTCTAGCTTCTGCTTTGCTCCCTGCCCCCGGGCGGTTATTAAAGCTGACACATGTCCTCAAACAGAACCCGCACCCACGACCTGGCCCTTCTGACCAGCGAGATCTGCCTCCATTATTAAAGCTTCCCTGCAATGACAGGGACGGGGACAGCCCCGGGTAACTTCAGCCTCCCTCTTCCCGTGAGTGACACAAAATCATGCCCCGTATTTAGAAAGTGTCCTTCTCCTCAAACTTCAGTAGCCTGTGAGACGTAATCTCATTCATTCTCCCAACAGCCTGGTGAGGCTGAGAGGGAGCGGGTATCCTTCGTCAACCCTGCTTGCCTCGTTTCTAGAGGAGAGAACTGAGACCCAGAGGAATTACGCTCCGTCTGAGTCTGCGAGAGAGCCAGTAACAAAACCCAAGTTTCCTGACCCCTGCCCACCAGCTGCCCATTCATCCCTTCCTGATAGCCTGAGCACAAGGGGGATTTTTTTCTATTTCTACCCATGAGGACTTAACAAAAAGGTTAGTTTTGTGAATCTGTGCTTCTTTGCAGAGTAGAACAGGTGAGCCAGACTAAATAAAAGACAGAAGAGAATTCAGGGTTTAAAATAAATGAGAAGCAAGGAGAAGACTGAGGGTGGGCAGGTGGATGAGGGCAGTGGGATGGGCTTCAAAGCTTCGAATTGCTGAGATCTCTGTGGATCTCAGGTAACACCTGAGAGCAGAGGCGTGTGCTCTACGGTGGGCGTGAGACAAAACGAATGGTGGTCCATGACTCACACGCAAGGATTAATGCCTCATTTATTTTTCAGGCTTCATCGGTTTTTGAAATATTCAAAACAAAGGCAGATGACTGTGGTTTATGGTTCTGCCTTCTCAGATATGGCTGCTCAGACGCCCAGGTTGTTGATAAATAAGGAACAGGGCATAGCTCTGAATAGAATGATAACAGCCAACACTTATCCATCACTTACTCTGAGGCAGATATAACTATTTACGTGCTTTATATTCAAGTCTCCCAACAATCCTATGAGGTCATATTATTATCCCCAATTTACTTTTGAGAAGATTGAGGCTTAAGGATTATGGCTAATGGGCCCAATATGCTTTGCCCTCTAACATTCCCAGAGCTGTTGAAATGGTTCTGCAAGGAAAGACTGACTAATTCATACAGCAAGGAGTTCCATGATGGACACTGGAATTTTTTATTCCCAATAACGCAAGTGAAATGGCGGAATGAGTAGTCAATACAGTCACGGATGTGGAAAATAAACTTATGGTTACCAAGAGACAAGGGGGAGGGATAAATTGGGAGATTGGGACTGACATGTACATACCACTATATATAAAACAGGTAACTAATAATAACCTGCTGTACAGTACAGGGAACTCTACTCAAGACTCTGTAATGACCTACATGGGCAAAGAATCTAAAAAAACAAAAATAAAGTGGATATATGTATATGTATAACTGATTCACTTTAAAAAAGAAAAAAAGAGGCGGAGGTATCTTTGATTACAAAGAATTCAATTACAAAGACCTTCTTGAAGATATTCTATTCTAGAGATCTTTAAAAAATCTTTTAACTTAGAAAGTAAATGGAAAAATATGGATAGACGAGATCCTGAAGGAATGCTAATGGCTAATGAGAATATGAAACATTGTTAAACCGCCAGTAATCAGGGAACCACAAATTAAAACAATAGCAGAATACCATTTTTCTCTGTAAAATTAGGAAAAAGAAAAGACAATGTCCATTGATTGGGGAGATGCTGTTGATGTATATGTAAATTGGTAAAGACCACGGAAGACGGTTTGATGTTTTTCTCAAAATTAAATGTGAATACCATTTGGCTATCTGCTATGGGCTGATGTTTCTGTCTCCAAAATTGATATGTTGAAACTTCACCCCCAAGGTGATCATATCAGGTGATGGGACCTTTAGGAGGTAATTAGGTCATAAGGGCAAAATCCTCATGAATGGGATTTGTACCCTTTTAATAAGAGACCCCAGAGAGCTAGATAGCCCCTTCCAGCACGTGAGGTTATTACAAAAAGATTTTTATGAGGCAGTGAGTCCTTACCAGAGACCAGATCTGCTGGTACCATGATCTTGGACTTTTAGCCTCCAGAACTATGAGAAATAAATGTTTGTTGTTACCAACCACTCAGTTTATGATATTTTTGTTATAGCATACCCAAACAGACTAAGACACCAGCAGTTTCTCTTCTGGGCACCTATTCTATAGAAATACCCACCTCGTACTCAGAGATGGATAGAAAGGATATTCATTGCAGCATTTTATTTAATAGTGAAAAATTAGGGGCAACCTAAATGCCCAATAGGGGAGTACATTAGTCAGACTACACTAGCTTATGCTGTGGTTAAAAAAAAATTAGTGGGTTAATGTAGCCAAGGGTAAGTTCTTACTCACTGCAAGGTTTGCTCTGCATCCAGGCAGTGCCTGGGGCCACTCCCCTTCATGCTGAGATGCAGCAGTCCAGGCTGCCTTGCTCTTGTGGCTCCACCATCTCGACAGGAGGCCTTCTCCATTGTCACAGGGGATGGAGTGCTGGCGGGTACACAACTGCAGTTAAACACTTCAGCCCAGCAGTGACACAGGGCACTTCCACTCTCCACCAGAGTTAGTCGTGTGGCCGCAAGTAAGTATAACGAGGAGCAACTATAATCCATTCACACATTCAGGGGAGAAAAACACTGGATGGGGTGAGCACTAAAAGTCTCCACCCCAGGGAGTGGCTAAATGGGATACCCATATTGGGGAATATTATGCAGCCATTAAAAAGCGGTAAGTGGATCTAGATTTAGCAATAAGGAAAGCTCTTCAAGCTTCAAGACTTTAAAAAGCAAATGCCTTAAACAATTTGATCTCATTTATGTTAAAAAAAAAGAAGTATGTTTGTATACATTTACATGTGTGCAAATGCATAGCAAAAACTCTATCTAGAAAGATACATCAAAGTAGTGACTCGTTCTGAGGAAAAGAGCCGGATTGGAGCAAGGACCCAGATGGAAAGTGTCTTTCAACTTTCACTGTTTATTTTTGTACACTGTTCATCTCTTTTACAGTGAGATTGTATTCGAATATTTATTATAGATTGAAATTGTTTTTATACTTTGAAAAAGGTAAACGTATCTGAGAACCTCTTCTCTCTAGGAGCTCTGGAAAAAGCTCCCAGAAAATGTTTTTCCCAAAATGCAAATGTATCAGTTTGAGCCAATTAGTTACCTGTAGGTTGCTGCCGTAGCCAGAGGCCCTTAGGCATAAAGGGTACTTTGAAAACTCATCGTCTTAAGTCTGTTCCCTGGAAACAGATTCTGACACTGAGATTTCTGGGCAACTGTTTGATAGGGACTGTGCTCGGCCCCGTGAGGGATGACAGAAGCAAGATCATTCAGTTACATGTGGTTCTGTCACGCAGTCACAATGCAGGCCTTAGTCAATCGTACTGGTGACTCAGGCCCTTCAGAATTATTCTGAATTAAGGCCAAGTGTTCCCTCTCCACTTACCGGACATCCACCAGCCCCTCCCCATTGGGGCTTCCCAGGGTGGCAGTGTGACAGCGGCGAAGGGCATCCCAGGGAGGTATTGAGCTGAGATCTCTCAGCCACCAACACTTCCAGCAACTGGGGAAATGAGGGGCCCCTCACAAGGATCCCACTAGCAACACACATCTAACTTTACCTAGAACCGTGGTTTAACTCATAGCATAACAAGAGCTTGACCTGGGGGACAGGAATCTGGGTCTTACCTAGCATAGTACCTAGCATTAGTAGACACTCAGTGAATAGTTGTTGAATGAATGAACAGTGTCAGCCTTGGCCCAGGTTTTTAGAATCCTAAGGGGCCTACAAAGTGGTTCAGGGTCCAGGATCCCCTAAGGCTGAATCTCCGTGCAATGCAGAAACAAATCGGGTTGATTCTGGGCCTCAGACTCTCTGGACCTCACCCCGTCGGTTCCCATTAATTGCAAAGGGGTAGAAGGGGTACCTGGAGGCTTCAGGGACGCTGATAACCCAGACTGTGGGTCATCCACGCTTTGAGTTTCTCCTCCTTCTCTTCTCTTCCATTTGCCCCACCTGATCCCTTCTCTGCGCTTTCTTCTAAGGGCATCCAGATGAAGAGGGAGGAAAGAAAGCTCTAGACAGATGATGTGCTGCTAGAGGGAGGCCCTGGAGAAAATATTACAGTCATAGAGGGGAGAGCTGGGGTGCCTAAAAGCACCTTGAAGTACATTCTGTAATTGTTTCATAAGACCCCAACTGATTATTGGTTAGAATGGGTTGAAGCCCTTGGAATGTTCTAGAGCAGTGCTTCTCAAATTTCAATGTGCATACGAATATCTCACTGTCTTGTTAAGATGCAGATTCTGATTCAGAAGGTCTGGAGTAAGGCCCAAGATTCTGTGTGATGATGCCCATGCTACTGGTCCACGACCCACACCTGGAGTAGCTGAGGCTTTAGAGAAAGAGATTATTAGACTCGTCACTGATTTAGAGTCAACATTATACATCACGACGTAGCACTTCGAGCCTGCCGGGCACTGTGCTAAGTGCTTTGAACACTCTTCCTCACTCAGTTTTCAAAGAGCCCTCTAAGTGGCTATTACTGAAGATAATTCCCATTTTACAGCAGGGAGAGCTGAGGCCCAGAGTGATTAATCAACCAGCTAGCATGTGGGGAAGCCAGCCTTCCAACCCAGGTCCGTCAGAGCCCGGGTCCCGAGTTCCTAGCCACTCCATAGAAGAGCATAGCTTTGAGGCACCTTTTTCTGTGGTTATGTTTTCTGTAAGTCCTCGGCCGTGACCCTGGCTTGCTGAGAAGGGAAAGGCACCTGAGTCCTTAACAGAAGCGTCAAGACTTTGCTTCTCATCCAGAGTGGGAGATGATGCTGACTTACCCAGCGGCTAATCTCCGCAGATCTGCCGCTGGTGCTTAGCTGCTCCGCCTGGTACCTCGAGCACCGAGCAGCATCCTGGAGCGGAAGGCACGGACCGTGCGGAACCACCCCGCCGCTACTGGCCGCCAAGCCGAGTCAGCAGCGGGGGCGCAGCGCCAGAACCTGGGGGCGCCACCTCCGCAGCTTCCCGGCTCAGCTGCGCTCTCAGTTCACACGCAGCCGCTGCGCCCGCCTTCCCCGAGCTCAGCTGAAATATTGCTTAGCTCAGCGTGGAAGTGCAACCTAAATTCACCCCTTGGGCCAGGAGACACTTCCTCGCCAGATGCTCTTGCCCAACCAGAGCATGGGTAATGGGAGGTGACAGGCTGAGCGCGGGAACCTGGGGCGGGAGGTTGAGCCGCTGCCAGCTGAGCGCGCTTCTCCCAGAAAGGCCCGGACGGTGAAGGCGTGGAACTGCGTTCCTGCACTTCTGGACGACGACAGTCGCGGTACAGGGCCACGGCTGCACGGAGCAGGGGGCGGGGAGGGGGAGCAAGGCAGGGATTTCACTTATTTTCAAGCCCAAATGCTCCACTTTTTTAGATTTGGGGGGTTCCTGTTGCTGTGGGTAGCTCCTATTCCTTGGGGGTCCCAGCCTCATTATGAGTCCACCGTGGCAAATCTTGAAAAAGTTATGGGAATTTTCCTGGGATTCAACACAAATTGAGGTGTCCAAAAATACACAATTTCTAGGCAAAGTGTTTTCCCATTTAGCCCCCAGTCCATATGGCGCCTTTGTGAGAATTAGAAGTACCTCTCCTGGAGCAACGCAACACATGGGAGCAAGACAGGCACGTGGAAGAGGACACAGCCAGACACAGGAGCTCTGGCTCGGTGAGCAGAGCATGGCCTGGCTGTCAGCATCCATTTGCCCCATTCAGTTGGTGCCCCTTGTTCAGTGAACGACACATACGACCATACCAGATGACCAATCTTCCTTTCCTCCTTCCTTCTTTCTTTCATCTATTGTTTATTGAATACGTCTTCTGTGTTCTCTGCTTGCTGGCTTTTCCCTCCACCCTCCCCACTGTGTAGCTAATGCAAATCTAAAGATAAATAAGATACGGTCCCTGACTTCAGGAGGCTTGCAGTCTAGTAGGGGAGGCAGCCATGTAAACAGATAAATCGCTAGGATTTTGATATTTAGGACTGAATAATTTATATGCGGCTACAGTAAGGGACTCAGGGACTTCCCTGGTGGCACAGTGGTTAAGACTCCACACTCCCAATGCAGGGGGCTGGGGTTCGATCCCTGGTCAGGGAACTAGATCCCGCATGCATGCCACAACTAAGAGTTTGCATGCCACAACTAAGGAGCCTGTGAGGCACAACTGAGGAGCCCACATGCTGCAACTAAGACCTGGAGCAACCAAATAAATATTTTTAAAAATAATAATAAAGTCAGGGAATCAGGCTGACTCATACCAGGACTAAAAGCCTAGGAACTTATTTCCTCAAGATCAATGCATAGTGGTGGAAGGTCTTGGAAGTACAACTGGAAAACATTTGGTGTCTAGAATACTGACTTCTCTCTAAGAGACGTGGACAGTGTTAACAGAGAGGAAGCCTTTGCTCTGTGGACACCTTGATGGGTCTGCAGCAGCATGTTTGGGAGAAGGCTGAATTGCTCTGCTATTTGGGAGAGGGGGATTTTAAACAGGTTGAGGACACCGGGGAATAGGGGAAGAGACAGAATGACAGAACTCTTCATGGAAGAGAGGCCAACAGAAAAAACTCATGAAGGGTAAATTTTCAAGTTACATCTGCTGTGGCGGCTGCTATTAAAATCTTTACTATATAACCCTCCCCCTCAAAAAAAAATACCACATCATTACAGTCCACTCATAATACGGAACTGCCTGGGGTAAGGGGAGGAGACCAAGGAAGACTCTGGATCCTTTTAAGTTGTCATGAGTCAAAACCATAGGTGCTAGAGGCAAAGAAGACCATGAGAATATTAATCTATGAGCATTCACACAGTTACTGGGAAATTTCTCAGAAATCGATTACTTCGATTTCTCAGGCCACGAAATTGGGGATTCAAGGCAATTTCAGGCAGCTCTTGAGGAGCAACTGATATCTATCTAGGTTGGAGCAATAATGCTTTCAAACTTGTTAGTCGTGTTGTCAACATAGGGTCATGTTCAAATGCGTCCAGCAGCCAGGAGGGTAAAGGGGTGAAGCGGACTAGGTGTGAGGCAGCAGGGAGTGGTGGAGACTGTGGCAAGAGGGCAGGTTCCACTGGAAGCAGACAACGGCCACCCAGCTCCAGCCAAGTGTTGCCTTGCAAGAATGTAACCCCAGTGCTGTCAGATAGTCCACATTTTAAGAGAAAGCCAGAAATGTAGATGCTTGAGAAAAACCACACTAAAAAAAAGTTAACTAATTCAGAAAATATTTTTACACTTCAGGGGTCAAATAAATAATGTCTTAAGCTGTATATGGTTTCTAATTTAGAA
This sequence comes from Stenella coeruleoalba, assembly GCF_951394435.1. Taxonomy (NCBI): domain Eukaryota; kingdom Metazoa; phylum Chordata; class Mammalia; order Artiodactyla; family Delphinidae; genus Stenella; species Stenella coeruleoalba. The sequence continues at coordinate 73,594,074 of NC_137149.1, forward strand.
GACAGAGAAATACAGAGGCAAGATCAATTTTGGGGGCCAGTAATTAAATGAATGGCATTAGCCAGTGAGCCATGATAGAAGGAGCTCTGGCCCAGAAAACCTAACTTCAGGGCTCCAGGCTCTGCTCTGCTACTAATTGTCTGTGTGGCCTCAGCAAAATAATTTACAAACTCCAAGCCTTAGTTTCTTTATCCGTGAAATGAAGGCGTTACATTTGATGCTCTTTTAGAGTTGGAATTCCCATTATTGAGGGGGCAGAATGAAAAATAAGCCCTGGGTGTGTTTCCAAGAGTATTGAATTCATTGACATTATTGTGCGTCTGCACGGGTGCATTGCATCGATCATGGGATTCTTGCTTACTCTGAAAAAGTAAACATAAACTCCAAAAGCACCTTAATTATTTTGCCTGCCTGAGAACAATGCTTTCTAAGAAGTGGGAGAAGAGCCTCCACTATGGGGGGTGGTGTTACTGACACTACCAGCAGGTGAGTTCCAGGGTCTGTCAGCGACGATAAGAGTGCTGGCGTATTTCCTATTCAGACTGACATGGCTTCGAGGTAGAAACCTACTGATGTTTGTTCAATAATAGCAAGATATGTCACAGCATCTTTTGTCAGCTTAGAGTAAAACCCTGGGGAAAATAGGTTGGAGGCAGTTGCAGATGTTTGGAGATGAAAAGATGTTTCCCTGAAAATGCCTGAGGCGTGGTCTGCTGCTCTGCCTGTTGGCAAACCTCCTTTTCCGGCACTAGGACCCTCCACTGGATCCCCCATCCCCGAGGCCGCTTGGGACAAGCAGAGTCGCAGCTAGTCCTTCGAGTTTTATCTGGAACCTCAGGACAGCCCCACCCTCTTCAGGGATTTGGGGGTGGGAAGGAGGTTGAGAAGCAGCAGCAGAGAACGGGTGGGTAAGAGAAGATTCAGAGCCCTGAGATGTGAGTAATTTTAGGAGGCAGTTCTGTTTATGGAACATTTCATTCTTGATAGCTACTGTCACATTCTAGTCATTAGGCTGCATTTACTCGTGGGTTGTAGAAATTACTTCCCATGGGAAACAAAAGCAATTCCTTTTTTTCAAAGGGTGCTTTGTTTTCTAGGAGAAGAAACTAAAACATATGATGGTGCAGCCAACTATAGCCTACATGGCCTGCTAGGTCAGTCCTGGTTCAAGTTCATTACTCAGCATGACCAGATGAATAAGTAAGCAAGAAATAAGAATGATGAGAATAATAATAGGTGCATTGCACCTATTACGAAGGTGCATTTGTTGAGCACCTTCTGTTTGCCAAGCTCTGAGCTGACCATTTACATATGTATTTCAATTAATCCCTAAAGATACCCTGGGCACTCTCATTAGCCCCATTTTACAGATGAGGAAACTGAGGCTCAAAGAAGCTAAATACGTTCGCTCAAATTAACACAACTGGGGACTCAAACCTGATCTGTCTGACTCTGAAGGCCATTCTTGTAACTACCCACCCCTGAATACACTACATTTGTCATTCCAGAAATAAAAACTCTCCCAGCAGATACTATAGGAATAAGGAGTGAATGAAACAAGCAGGAGGGCACAAAACAGACAGCGGCATCTCTGAAACTGGAGTCATCCACGTGGATTCCAGCTTTAATGTATTACATCCATTAGGTGGCACCTGCTTCCCTTCTGTGCTCCAGGTGTGGGCATCCAGAGCTTCACATATCTGCAAAGTGAAATGAGATGGCACTGCTGTAGGGGGAAATGTGAGCTGCAGTTCCTGCTCCCTGCCTCCTCGGCCAGGCCAGCCGAACCCCATCCTTGCCTTGTTGGCATTTATATAAGGCCTCTAGCTGTAGCACCAATAGACTGTCCCCCACTGCCCTGGGTATTCTCATTTTGATTAGTTACAGTGAAGCCATAATAACTGGCTTCATTCTTTCCCCTTCACACCTGACAGAACGCCAGGAGCTCCCCGGGCCCTTCCTGTCCTATGGTCAAGCATCAAGCCAAGATCAATCCCACCTGAGCAATAATGATGAATTAAATCCTTTCGTCCTTCGTATCCCATTTTTCAGTTTGCAAAGAGTTTTCAAACACATTTCGCAGTGACATCATTAGCCAATGGGAGATGAGTGAAAAGTCTAATGTGTCCCCGCCCGTAGCACACCAAGAGCTTCTCTCATTTCTCAGGAGACCAGGGCACGTGGAAAGGTTTGGGTTTGGGGCTCTGATGCTAGGAGCGAGGAGAGAGTGCCCAACCCCCAGCTCCTTTGATGTTAGGAAAGAGTTTATCAAAGAATAGAAGGCCAAGGCATTAGTGCCACTGGTGACGTGGCATCTTCAGTTGGGTGTCTCCACTGAGGTGTCCCCTACCTTCCAGGTGGTTGAGGATTTAAGTTTATTCTTTGGAGAAGCCAGCAGCCTGCATCACAGAGGGCACAGAGCAGGGGCCTCCTGGCCCTCTCGGTCCTGCCTGTCCCCTCCCAATGCTGGCCCCCTCTCCGTTTGCCAGTAGCTCTAGGGGACATGTTTTTCATTGGCCAACAGTGTCTCCCCACGCTCAGCACATGGGACCCTTCCAGCCCCTGGATTCCAAGCCAGTTCCTAAATCGGACACTGTTTCATACTTACGTAAAAGAAGAGAAACTTTCTAATTTAAAACCGTACAGAGTGTGACATATTGTTTAGCCAAGCACATTAGTGAGCTCCAAGCTTTGGAGTCAGCAAGAGAAGCCAGACTTAAGTTTGGAGATAGGGGCTGGAGGAGATGAATTGTTCCGCAAGACGATTCCCAGAAAATCTTTCCATGCTACTGAAAGCCAAGAAGAGTGAGGGGCTTGAGGCATGAATTACAGTGGGAAACAGATGCCTGAGTTGGCAGAAATGGCCAAGGTGGTTCGCAGAAATGGAAGTCCAATACTTAACTTTTAGTTTTCAGGGCTGTACTGTGAAGTCCTTCTGACCCCCAGAGTCAGCAAGGTCTGAGGTATTCACATATGAGGGAAGTGAGTTGTTCTGTGCAAAAAGTAAGGAAAAAGAGGCGTTTCACGACTGGAAGCAGAGGAGAACCAAGGAGTGAGGTATAAGGAAGACAGAGTTTGAATGCAACCAAGTTTCTTTCCATGAGAAAATAATCCACAAGGAACTGCAGAACCCTTCTGGGCATGGGATGGGGGAGCATGAGATAGCAGAGTAATGGTGATACCTGGGGGACATTCACCAATCCTGTACAGAAGCCAGGGCAAGTGGCAAGTATTATATCCCCATTTTTTTTTTTTTTTTTTTTTTTTTGGCTGCGTTGGGTCTCCGTTGCTGCGCGCGGGCTTTCTCTAGTCACGGGGAGCAGGGGCCACTCCTCGTTGCGGTGGCTTCTCTTGTTGCGGAGCACGGGCCCTAGAGCTCGCGGGCTTCAGTAGTTGTGGTGTGCAAGCTCAGTAGTTGTGGTGCATGGGCTTAGTTGCTCCACGGCATGTGAGATCTTCCCGGACCGTGTCCCCTGCATTGGCAGGTGGACTCTTAACCATTGCACCATCAGGGAAGTCCCAGTATATCCCCATTTGACAGATGAGAAAACCAAGATCCAGATAAGTTACAATATCTGCCCAATGTCACACACCTAGCAAGTGGGGAAGTCCAGATTACGATGCTCCATGTGCTATTTCTAGTTGAAAAATTCCTCACCGTTATTTGCCAACTAAAAGGCAACCAGGGCTTCCCTGGTGGCGCAGTGGCTGAGAGTCCGCCTGCCGATGCAGGGGACACGGGTTTGTGCCCCGGTCCGGGAAGATCCCACGTGCCGCGGAGCGGCTGGGCCCGTGAGTCATGGCCGCTGAGCCTGCCGGTCCGGAGCCTGTTGCTCCGCAACGGGAGAGGCCGCAACAGTGAGAGGCTCGCGTACCGCAAAAAAAAAAAAAAAAAAAAAAAAATGCAACCAGAAAAAAATAATCAAAAGTAAATGAGCACCTTCTATATGCTTTGTTATAACTCATTACATCATCAGCCTTCTCCTCACTGTGTTATTCTGCTCTAAACGTCACCATCAGTGACACTTAGAGCAGAAGGAAGGGAAGGGTCATGTTCAATGCAAGAGCTGTCTCTGGGGCAGACCAGCTAGGTCGGACATCACAGCAGCGAACACTGAGGCGTGGGCAAGGGATGGGAGTCCTAGCGAAGCCAGTGGAGAATGTGCCCCAACCAGGCCCAAGTTGAGCTCCACGGGACAGGGAGTCCTTACAGACCCTGTGCTGTGCGTGTCCGGGAGATGGGGGCAGAAATCCCCACCCCTCTGCATTTTCTTCCTCTGCAGAAATCCTACCAAGGTTCTTCCACTTTGGCACAGTGTTCCATCTGACAACCTGCGCAGGGAATGAAACCTTCTTTCTGCCTTGTGACCTTCTCCTCCATGGACTATTTCCTTCACTCTGAAGACACGTGATTTGGGCAGTTTGCATAACCTTTCACACACCCCGCCGCCCTCACCCCACCCCCGCCCTGGCTGAGCTCTTTGTGGGCACTTACTGGGTAATTGTTGGTTTGTTCCTTGATGTTTTTGCCACGAAACTTGTGATTCTCACATGATTCTGAATAAGAAACAGGCTGGGGCTTCCCTGGTGGCGCAGTGGTTGAGAGTCCGCCTGCCGATGCAGGGGACACGGGTTCGTGCCCCGGTCCGGGAAGATCCCACATGCCGCGGAGCGGCTGGGCCCGTGAGCCATGGCCGCTGAGCCTGCGCGTCCGGAGCCTGTACTCCGCAACGGGAGAGGCCACGACAGTGAGAGGCCCGCGTACCGCAAAAAAAAAAAAAAAAAAGAAACAGGCTGAACACACGTCATCTATTCTTTGCAGGTGGCCTCATGCATTTCTTCCAGTGCATGCTCTAGTAGGTAATCCTGGTGCTTTCTCCTGATGGCTGCTGTCCCTGGAACTGTCCCTGATGGCTGCTGTCCCTGAGGCTGTCACCTAACGACTTCATTCCCAGAGGCTGTCCCTGATTGCCTCTGTCCCAAGGCCACTTCCAGAACTCTGCCCAGTGCTGAGAAAGAGAAGAGCAGTGAAGCCATAGAATTCTAGGATAGAGAAGCAAAGGCCCTCTGCTGGGGTAGGACTCAGTGGTCAGCTGATCATATCTCTCTGTTTGTCTGGGATGCTCCCACTTAATTCTGTTGTAATTATTAATCTTTTCCAATCTCAAAATATCCTGGTGTGGGTGATAAATTATATATGATCACCCAACTTCGGTGATCATCTAAAGTGATTTCTAAGCTTTCACTTAGCCTGGAGGACCTTTTCTTCAAACAGTTACTCCCAATGCCGATGTGTAAAACAGAAAAAAAGGGAAGCCGTTCTGGCTGAAGGGAGTGGGTGAAGGGAGGCTGAACCACCCCCATCTACCCAACACACACCACCCGCCTCCATCACTGTCCCACCCACCTGCTGTGGCAGCCCTCCCCTCAGCCAACAGGAGTCTTGAAGCTCAATGCATCACCTGTGAAACCCACTACTTTAATTTTAAGATGAGGGAACTGAGGCCAATGGAGAGGTAACGGGATTATGTAAGGCCAAACCACTTGGTAATGGAAGAGCCCAAGCTAGAAATTCATAGCGGTATCTCCACCATGCCAAGTCTCCTTCCAGTTTGCCAAACGGTCTTAAAACAAAGCGGCTCTATTCCCAATTTTGTGCTAGCTTTTCCTTATAAATTTTTTCATGATATGTCTATATATTTACTATATCATTTCTATGTATATTTGCTCTATATATATTTATATATGTATGTCGAGGATGTAACTCCTATAACATTTATGTGTAATTTCCATCATGGGGAAAGCGGTAAGGAGTTAAAAATCACCTAATTGACACTCGAGAAGGCCACAAGGCACAAGGGAATTGCTTTGTGCTAAGTTGACTCAGTGTGAATTGTGTATGTATTATTAAAGTAAACAGTGCTTGGGGACAAATGCCTTTTCTAGAGACTGTATCCTTGCAACCATTTGGATGGGCTTCATTAATCCCAAGAAGCAGACCTCAAAAAGTCAAACAGGAAGCGGGACTCCTGCTGTTGTATAAAATAAACACTCCGTCCCTCCCCCCAGCACAGAGCTCTCCTTTTGTCTGAGGGCTTCATTCGGAACAACAGTTGGCAAATCTAAACGGAAACAGTGCCCTATCTTGGAAGCACAGCTTCTCCAAGCCCCTCGTTGTTTCAAGAGCTGCCCACCTTCCCCTCTCCCTTCTGCTCCCACCTGCCAGCAGGCAGTTTCCACTTGAGCCCCGTACAGGAAAAGTCCTGTACTGAATGCAAATCAGAAAGTGATGTGACCGTTTTATGGCCTAAGGAAGGCCCTCGGGAGGCCAGCTCACATGGCAGGCATCCTGCGTGTGGCAGCTTCTGGGGGGAGGGCAGGTTGTGTTCTTTTATTTTAACCTTGTTTTAGTTTGACCCAGGCACTGCCTGTTTCTCAGGGGAACGAGAGCCTCTAACTCTGGCCCACACGGACGAATTTGTCCACAGGCAGAAAGCAATCATTTCCCTCTCCTTGGGCAGAAGAGGAACAGCCTGACAAGGTGGGGCTGAGCGTGGGCTGCCTCGCCCTTCTCACCAGTTGACTCAGAGTATTTGCATAGCTGGGATTCTGAGGAAACACTAAAGTCCGTCAGAGCACAGGCTCTGGGTAATCTATGCAAAGTATGTTTCCCTGTTCTGAGGCAGAGAGCACCAATGGGCTGACATTAGAAACAACATAGTAGGGGCGTCCCTGGTGGCGCAGTGGTTGAGAGTCTGCCTGCCAATGCAGGGGATACGGGTTCGTGCCCCGGTCCGGGAGGATCCCACATGCTGCAGAGCGGCTAGGCCCATGAGCCATGGCTGCTGAACCTGCACGTCCAAAAAAAAGGAACAACATAGTAGACATAAAATCTGATATTTCTTAAAACCTTACTCTGGGCTTGTTTCTCTAATTCAAGCCTCACAAAACCCCTTTTGGGTGGTAACTGTGATGATCCCATTTCAGAGAGGCAGAAACAGGATTTGATAAAGATGAAAGGACTTCCCCAGTCACTCAGCAAGGGAGTGGTAAAGGAGGGTTTGAACCTGTGCAGTCCAGCCCCAGAGCCTGCCTCTTACCAACCAAACCCAGGAAGCACCCAAGCTTGGGCTGAGGCTGCCCAAACCTCTGTGTGTTCCCAGATCACAGGGGGCTCTTGTCAAAAATGCATGTTCTGATTCAGGAGTTCCGGGATGCGCCAGATACTCTGCATTTCTAAAAAGCTTCCAGGCAATGCCGATGCTGTCGCCGGACGGGAAGATTCTAGGGATGCTCTCAACAAACGTTTTCTGTGAAGAGCCCGACGGGAAGCAGTTGAGGCTTTGTGGACCAGGGACCATCTCTGGTGCCTATTCTTCTATTTGTTTTTAATCTGGTACAAGCTTTAGAATAGAACATCCTCCTCAGCTCATGGCTCATGGGCTGCATCTGCCCGGGCAGCGGTGCACCGTTCCCTGACCTAGAGCAGAGCGGGTAGAGTGGCCAGGCCCACAGCCCGTCATCTCCGGTCAGTGGGCATGAGCTGCAGTCTGGATCTTCAATGAGGTAGGGCCGTCGGGGCAGTAAGATCCCAGACAGGCTGCCTCCACAGGGGCCACTTTTGGTGACAGAGAGGAAGGAGGCTGACCTACACCCGAAGGGATCTGTCGGGACGATGAGGGGTCTGGACTCCCGGGTGTGCAGAGAGGGCTGGAGCATAGGGGTCGGCAGGCTCGGGGAACGGAGCGGGTGGGCATTGCCGCACACACTGCTGAGATCTTTACCTCTGGCGAAGCAGGAGCAGAAGGTTATCAAAGGGGCTCCAGCGATGGGTGGAAGGATAAAGCCCTCCAACTCGGAGTCTAAGATCCCATGACGCCAACGTGCGAGGCTAAGCTGATGCTGTCGTGAGATAATCTGCGCACACATGATCTGATTCTCTGGGGGTTTATCAGCAGCCACGACGCAGAGCAGCTGCTGAGTTCGCCCCTATGACCCCTTATCTCTCGGCCCAGCCAGGGAACTGGGGCTGCAATTCCCCCGCTGCCCTGGAGGAAAGGGGACATCGCCCCAAGCTCCAGGCTCCGAAGTAGTGAGTGAGGATCCTCTACTCAAGAGCCTTCTCCAGGCGCTGGGGACCCTGTTCCTTTTTCATCTTTCTGAGAACTTCAAAATGAGGTGAAGTCATCTTACTTCCAGGAATTCGTTCTCTAAAATAATTATGAATATGAGTAAAGACTTTGCCCCTCCTCAGGTGCAAAGGGTGGAGTAATTCATAGCCTCTCAGTCCTTCAAGACTTCTCTCTGGTTTCCTTTGATCTATCCCCCCTCCTTTCTTTCATTCCCCTTCCTTTGACATAGGCTGGTGTGTGTAAAGTGCATCTTTTTGTTTGCCCCGATTCTTGCAAAATGTGTATTGTTTTGTAGGCATACATATATTTCACTTACTTAACCACTCTTTGTACATAACTTATTCTGTTTCTGGCTTTTTCACGCACCACCGTGTTTGAAAGATCCAACCTGTAGCTACATGTAACGGGATCTGTTTCTTCTAACATCTGCATAAACTCGATTCTCCAGGGATGCTCTCCCACGTTACCTCCAATTTCTTCTCATCACACACAGCACTGTGATGAAAACCTTATGCATCTTTCTTTACAGACATGGGTAAGAAATTCTGCTCGATTGCTCTCCAGGGGGGAAATCGCTGGGCTGTCGGGTATGTGAATACCTAATTTGACTTTATCTTGGCGGATGACTCTGGAGGAAAGCAGCACCAGCCCATCGTCCCACCGGCAGTAGAGCAGGGTCTTATCCCTTCATCTCTCCCACCACTTGCCATTAACGGCCTTCTCATTTTTCTAGTCTAATACTTATGAAGGGAGACCCCATTGTCACTTTAGTTTGCGCTTCTCTGGTGCCTCCTGAGTTTGAGCATTTCTGCACATGCTTATTGGTCTTTGGATTTTTTGTCTGTTTGTTGTTAACTGTCTGTTGCTGCTCTTCCTCTACCTTCCCCATGCTACCGCTTACTTTCATCTCGATTTGCAGGAGTCCCTGGAACATTCTAGAATCTAGATAGCAGTCATTTGTGAGTTTCAGGCATTGCTGATATCTTCTCCCAGTCTGTCTGTGCCTTGCTTATGGTATCTTTTGTTGAACGGAAATCTTTAAAATGAATATAATTAAGTATATTAAATTTTTACCTCATGGTTTATACTTTTTTCCAGTTTTACACACAAAGTCCATCTATAATCCCAGGACACAAGATTTTATCTTATTGTGTGATTTTTACATGTCACGTTTAGGTCATCATATCACCTGGAGTTTACCCTTGAGTGCAGTCAGAGGAGAGGCACTAGTAATTTTTTCTTCTCAGTTTTCCCAATAGCGTCTCATCTACCCAACAAACTCCCTTTTCTTTTTCATTTGTGATGCCACTTTGTCACATATTAAGTTCCCATATGTCCCTAGGTCTATCTCTGAGCTGGTAGCAAAGATTTAGTATCCGTGATATTCACTGTAACATTATTTTTAATAAAAATGCGAACAACCCTGATGTGCAACAGTTGAGAATTGATGAAATCCATCACAGTTCATCTCTACGAGCAGACTTCCATGCAGGGGTTAAAACTGATATAACAAAAAGCTGCACGATGCCATGGATAGCTGTGTTTTATTGCTGACTGGAAACGGCAGATTCCAAAATAACATATAGTGAGTGATCTTAAGTATGTAATAAACCTTGTGTATCCATGTCTATGACTGGTAAACACTCAAATCGTATTGGTGGTTCTTTATGGACAATAGGATTCTGATAACAGAGTAAAGGAGTGGGGCCGAGTGGGAGAACATCAGAGAAACCTGGCTTACTGGCGGAGCCACATTCTCAGCTGCAAAGCCCTATAGCTGTCTAGCATCGGTGATAAGGAAAGTAGGTAGCTGGCTAGGGAGACTGGAACCTCTCCAACTTTAAGGTGCACATCAATTACCCAGGACCTTGTTAAACGGCAGATTCAGATTCAGTGGATGGGGAGGGACCTGAGATTCTGCATCTCTAACAAGCTCCCAGAGGATGCTTAGAGGTCCCCGGGACCTCACTTAGGGTAGCAAGACCCTCCAAAGCTGATTCAGTTCTGCTTCTGGACAAGGCGCTGAGCTGGACAAGGATCCAGCAGCCTTTGCAGGTTACTTAGACGACGTGACCAAGACTGGAGAGTTTAGTTTATGTGCCGGTGTATGTTGTTTTGAGGTTGTTGGTTTTGGAGGGGCCAGAACATGGAGGTGTGTATATAAGAATTGAAATATGACCTTGATCAGCAGCAAATATGGACCAGCAGACATCCCCTTGCCCTTCCCCTTCCCACAGTTGGATTTAGCCACCTATCTCCTCTCAGCAGTAAGGCCTGAGGTTGAGATAGGAAAGCAGGTGAGAGCCATCTGGCCCCAGGCGTGCAGCCAGTCTCATGGACAGGGCTCACGTGGATAAGGCGAGGGTCACCTCTAAGTCCCCTCAGGAAAGTGTCCCCTGAATGGAGAATTTGAAGAGCACAGGCTTCAAGGCGAGGTCCCAATTATTGCTGAGAAAGAGTCAGGGACCTGTATCCACCCCAGATGGCTAGAAAGCCCCTCCTCCTTCGCTGCCCCCTCGGTCCTGCTGCTGCTTTCCAGCCCTGATAACCTGTTTTATAGGCGACCGCAATTATATCTCCCTTACCAAACTGCTCCAAGTAACCAGTACAAGCAGATACTTCGTACTAGGCCCGGTGATTTTAACCGGCATTGGAGACAAAGGGAGCTCACACAATAAGTATCTGTTGACTGATTGCCAGCTCAATGTACAGACCCTACAAAGCCTCCTACAACTTTTCCATTGCGTTCTTATTCGTGAGCATTTACAGCCCGGTCTTCAGCATACACAAATCCCTGCTATCATGACTATTCAACTAAATGTCACATTTCATATGTGCCGTTTACCAGGCACAGGTACTTTCACATTTGTTATATCACCTCATCCCTAGAACAATCCTGGAAGCTAGTTATTACAATGAAAATATCAAGGTTCAGAGAGGTTAGGTAACTTGCCTAAAGTAACACAGGTTGTAAATGAGAAATCTCCAATGAGGGGAAGGAAGAAAAGAAGGTGACAAGTGGATTGTTGAATATGTTGAAGAGTTTGTCTTGAATGGAGTTCTCGACTCAGAGTGAAGGCAAAACTCTGAGGGGTAATGTGTTCCTGTGCTCCTAACTAGAATAGACCTCCAGTGATGTTTCCTAGGCTACGGGAGGCCCTGTTGGTTTCCTAAGTTATGGGAAGTCATGGCTACCTCCTCCTTGATAACAGATTCCGGTTTTGTTCAAGTGGCAATGCATATAGCCCCAGGGGATAAACATCATTGATCTAAGCTAGACATGGCAATCTCCTTCCTCTTTACCAGTGATTAATTGTGGGCATCAGACCAGACAGGAGATGAACAAGAAGATCTGTGGGGACTTCTTGGAAAGTCTTCCTTTCTGATAAGATAGAGATCCATAAAGAGAAACTCCCTTTCCCATAACCAACCTTCCTTCCTTCCTGCTTAGGCTGGTGTATTATGAAGATGTGATACTTTGCACTTAGGCAGCCATCTTGTAACCATGAGGAGAAACGTAGCCTAACACACCGAGGATGGCAGAGCTACAGATGGAAAGAGACTGGGGTCCTTGATGATCTTTTTGAACAACCAAACAGCCCTGGAACCTCTACCTCCAGACTTCTTAAAATGTGAGATAATGAAGCACCTTTATAATTTAGCCTGACTTGTTGGTCAGATATTCTGTTACTTACAGGCAAAAGCACCGTAAGGATACAAGGGCCTTCACTCAGCTTCCTTTCTGGTTAGAGGCTAAGCATTTCCACACAAATCGCTCTGTCTTAGATTGATGTCTCGGTCGAGAATTGCTCTTCATCTGGTCTCCTCAATATCTTCCTACCAGGGCTTCTTTGTGTTGGCAATTGGTTCAGTCTAGCATTGGTTACAAATCAGGGAAGTCTTCATTATTCTACAATGGGTAGTCCGTCTACTCTTCCACTTTTTTTCATCTTTGTAAAACTCAGCCCACCTCTTTACAGAAGGAGGACCAACATATTACCTATTAGAGTATTCTGCTTTTGACAATATACTTACTTCTAGCAGTGTGGTTTATATTTTCATAGTACTAATTAGTGCCCTTTCACTTCAGCTTGAGGAACTCTTTCAGCATTTCTTGTGAAGCAGATCTAGTTGTGATGAGTTCCCTCAGCTTTTGTTTGCCTGGGAGATTCTTTACCTCTCTTTCATTTCTGAAGGACAAGTTTGCCTTGTGTGGCCCTTGGAGGGTGCTTCCAGGTTTTCCACCACCTAAAGATTGCTGGGATCCTCACTGGTGCTTCCAAGTCCAGTGGCTAGGGACCAGGGCAGGCAGTGGTGGGGGGCAGAGCTGCTGGCGCACACACACTCAGCTGGGGAGGCCAGCTGCAGGAGCCTGTGTAATGGCAGGGGCTGGTTGCAGACACACACGTAGTGGTAAGAGCTAGGGCCAGCTGTGGGCATACTAGTAGCTCTGGGGGCCCTGGCGGTCAGCATGCCCTTCTGTAGGTGCAGGGTCTTACCTGGGCACATGCATGGCAGCAGAGGCCAGAGACAGGAGTTGGGCAGGTGCAGAGCTACCAGGGCTGGTTTTAGGAGCACCCAGGGGTGCAGGTCAGTGACAGAAGTCAGGGCCTGATCCAGGCCCACAAGCAGCCATGCGAGCGCTGGCTGTCAGCGTGTACGCCTGGGGCTTCAGGGTCTCACGGGGGCATGTGCTTGGAGGTGGAGGTCAGTGGTGGGGTCAGGCTGAGGGTGTGCAGGTGCTGGAGGGACTAGCTCTGAGTGTGCACACAGCAATGGGAGGCAACCGCAGGAGTCTGGACTGGTGCCTTACACTTGCCTAGCCACAGCGGGATAAGTGGGGAGGGACTCAAAGGGCTGGCATCTGTGAGTGCAAAAACCTGTGGTGGGAAGACCTCAGTGGCCAGATCTGCAGGGGTTCTAGAGTGGCTGCGCATGGCAAAAGCTGCTGGCGTCCTTTGCGGCGCAGGCCACTGGAACCATGGTTGCTTCCACTGCGTAGCTGCGACTCGTGATCCCTGCTCTTCTTCCTTGTTCCTGGTCATTTCCATACCTCTGAGCTTTATGCCTCTGGGGGAAGGGGTGAAACTGAAATGGGCCCTCCTGCAGGTTCCTGGAAGGCTAGGGAAGCCTCACTCTCTCTTTGCCAGCGATGAGAACTCTTTCTAGCTGGGAAGTTCATTACTGATGCCGAACAGTGCGGGCCTGAGGGATGGGGTGATGCAGGCGAGATGAAGCTGGTCTTCTTTCCCTTTTTGCGCAGTTATTCTCAGGTGTTTTGTTCTGCCGTGTTGCTGAAGTTCCTTAAGTGGAATCCTGAGCTCTCCCAAAGCTATTTTTGTTCATGGATACCTGTATAACTGGTGTTCTTTGTAGGGGAACAGAGGCTGGGGTCTCCTACTCCACCATTTTGGTCAGAAATGCCCTTACATGGATAAGCCTTGCATTCCATCTGACGTGGAGAGGCCTTGCGATGTCGTGGGAAAGATCAGAGACTCCAAGCCAGGCGCCCTGGGTGTGAATCCAGGCAGCTGTGTGACCTTGGATACAAAGTCAACATCTTAGTGTAGCTTTCCCTAGGAGCAGACCCTGAAATAGCCATTTGAGTGCAAGTAGTTTATCTGGAGGTGATTCTGGAAAACATGCAGAGGGGAGCGGGAGAGTGAGGTGGGGACGGGCAAAAGGTCAACAAGTGTCTGCTACTGAGCAAGTTTCCACTGTGAAGAGCTGGAGTGTAAGCCCTCCAGGGACACCGTGGCACACATGCCTCTGAGTTATCACACCCAAGGGGCCAGGGAGCCGGGGGAGTTATATACTGACTCCTGTCCGTCATTGGTTGAGGGCTGCTTTCAGGGGACAATAATTTCCCAGCACACCTGACATACTATATGTGGACAGAGAAAGCTCTCAGAACAGCGATGGTAGCAGTTGGAACTTGGCCTGGCAAGGGCTGAAATGGCGAAGGCTGAAGGGATACAGGGAGGATCCCACAGTATCTGCCACATTTACTTTTCTCATCTTTAAAGTGGGACAATGATAGTATCTACCTCCTAGGTTTATTGGGAGGTTTACGTAAGTTAACAGAGGAAAGTGCTTCGATCAGAGCCCGGCATAGAGTAAGCACCACTTAAGTGTTAGCTGTTTTCATCTGAAGTTCTTTGCCTCTCTGTGATGTAAAGGCGTCTTTCTTACCGTACACCTCAGAAATGTTTAGTGAAGTTTGTTAAACTTATGAATGCTTAGGGAGAAGAGGGGCTTGTGGGACAAGAGGAGGGGCTCACATTCACCCCAGGTCCCTGCTGCACAGAGGTAGTCCACATGGAAGCAGTGGTCACGGGGAGAGGGGGTCAAGGCTGTAACCCTCAGCTGGTAGTTTGCTCACACTCTGGAGGGCTATGGGTTTCTGCGGGCCATGGGTTTGGGAATTCGAACCCAGCTCTTCTATATCTCAAAGGCCATGGAGGCTGCAGCTGCCGTCTGGGTTAGGTACTAGATTGCAAGCTTCCTGAAGGCAAGGACTCTGTGTTCATTGCTGGATTCTCCCTGCTTCTCTCCTGGCTTGGGGTAGATGCTTGATAATTGAGTATTGAGTAGAAAAGCATGAAAAGAGCTCAGAAAAGCAGGAAGCGCTTGTTTTCCTCTACAATCTTGGGTGAGGGACAGCATGCCCGTATGCAACCCCTCCACTAGGGGCCCACTTGTCTCCCCTGCCTCTCAGCCTACAGACCCAGGAAGTAACCTGCGCCTGACCCCGGTGTGGGCGAGCTCCCCACTCTCCATGGCATCACTTAGAACACAACGGACAAGCTGTATGCGTTTATATCAACATATACATTTTAAACGGGCTCCCACTTCTTCCTGAAAGGAATGCAAAAACTCTGTTGGAACCGAAAACATTTTATAATTATGTATCGCCAGTTAGTGAGGGAACATAAAGTGCTCGGCAGATCTGATCTCATGAGTCCTCTCAACAGCCCCAAGGGGAGAAGTTGGCAAGAGTACTTATCCTCCCTGGACTGAGGTTCAGGAGGCCAAGTGACATGTGCCAGAGACACCAAGAGGGCGCTCCAGGGAGCCAGGGTAATGGCAAGGGAATGGAAAATTCAAGAGAAAGTACAAGGACTCCGTCTTGTACCGTGGACCAAGGGGTGTTGCAAGGGGGTGGCCCTGTCCATGCTCACCGCAGCATTACAGAGAGAGCAAAACCTAGATATGGCCCAATGTACAGGACCTGATAGATGGATTACGGTACAAACAATGAGAGACCATTTAGCCATTCAAAAGGATCTGTGTGTTCTGAGATGGAAAGTTGTCCAAGCTATTTAAATGAAAAATGCAAGTTGCAAAATAATATATATGATATAATCTCTGATACTATAAAACAGATATTGTATAATATTAAGGGAAAAGTCTAAAAGAATGTACACCAAATTATATATGAAATATGATTATAGATGTCTTTGTGTGTACATATTTTCAAGGAAGGTCTAGAAGAATGTGTAACAATGGTCATCAATACAGGTTGAATTAAAATTAAATTTAAATTAATTAAAAATTAATTAATTATTTTTAATTAAAAATTAAAATTAATTAATTATTAAAAATTAATTAAAATTAAATTTAAATTAAAATTTTACTTTCTTAATCACATTTGTTACATGTTGAATTTTTTTGCAATGTGCATGTTTTTCTCAGGGAATCAAGTCAAAATTTTCTAAAAACCAGAAAAAAGGGAAATCCCTTATGTCACCTGGAAAGTATTAAAAATAGAAAATAAAACTATTAAAATGTGCTCACATTGTTTTCTTTTGTTAAAAAAAAAGCACCAGGACTGTTTTCCTTGATGTGAAGAATTTGGAAAAATTCCACTAGAGTTCCTATTTAGTTCCTACTGTGCAGTGAAAGTTGGATCATACACTCTATTTTGTAAACATATGGCCCTGAATCTGCAAAACCAAAATACAGAACTGAAATCTTTCCTTTTCCTTAATGTTTTTTTCCATGAGACAGGCCTGACTGTTTAGCACACTGGATAACAAACTTTAGCAGAAGAGCAAACAACCCCACCCCAAGAAGGGATTCAAAATGTCAACAACTTGACATGTTCATGAGCTCTTAGACAATAGACATGAACTGTGTTATGTCATTGAACTTTAAAAACTCAGATCGTTGTGGTTCACAAGAAAGCAAATGTACTTAACACAACTGAACTGTACACTTGAAAAGGGTTAAGGTGGTGAATTTTATGCTATGTGTTTCTTATTACAATAAAAATGCAAAAAACCCAAACCAACACTCAGTTGGCTGAGGTCTAAGATATAGTGTAGGGTAAAGAAAGGAGAGGGTGAGGTCAAGTAGGGCTGGTTAAAGTTTCAGGTCTTGAAATCAGACCTTGGACAGGTTGCACTCCTTCCTTTGGTTCTTGTCCACGTGTCTGAGTGGCTGTCACATGCCTGGCACAGGAGAAGGTACAGATACAGTGACTAGCAGGGCGGGAGGCATACCTGCCCTGGTGCAGTGACTTAACCTCTCAGCCACAAGTGCCCACCTGAAAGTAGGGAAGAATGAGACGTAGGCCCCCCATGCTTCGTTAGAGGCTGGGAATGTACTACCAAGGCCAGAACCTGTCTGTAGGGACCCTAGAATCTCATGGGAGACAGGCAAATGGACCAATAACTGAATTCAGGTCATCTTCCCCTTCAGGACAGGGTCTGTCCACAGCCTGTTGCCCTTCCAGCTTCTCAGCCACTTGTAAAGGACAAGAACAGGAAAGGCAAGGTTGGGTGTCCTCATCCTCCCTTACCAGTGCGGTTGGATGAAGTCCTTATGGTTTAGGATGAAAACCATGATGGTGGGCTTCCCTGGTGGCGCCGTGGTTGAGAGCCCGCCTGCCGATGCAGGGGACGCGGGTTCGTGCCCCGGTCTGGGAAGATCCCACATGCCGCAGAGCAGCTGATGGGCCCGTGAGCCATGGCCGCTGGGCCTGCGCGTCCGGAGCCTGTGCTCCGCAATGGGAGAGGCCACAACAGTGAGAGGCCCACGTACCGCAGAAAAACAAACAAACAAAAAAAAACCATGATGGTCACATGGAATCTCCTGTGAGTTCACAGGGGAGGCCCATCGGGTAATGACAGTGGGAATGAAAGGAGTGGAGCGGGAGGGAGTTACAGTGCGTCAGGCACTACGCTGGGCATGTTTATTATCTCCACATGCCCTCATGACCACAGTTGGGATGACATTGACGGGGAAGGCGGCTGTTTCCGGCATTGTCTTGAGTGCTTTGTCTCTATTGACTTATTGAATGCCCACAATGACACTATGAGGGAGGCACTCTCATTATTCATTTTTTTACAAATAAGGGAACTGAGGTGCGGGGAGAGTTAGCTAGCTAGTAAGTGGTGGAGCTGAGAGTATAACCCAGGCAATTAAAATGTAGAGCAGAGGAGCTTAACCATTGTATCCTATTCTTCTTCTTCACACGTTACGGATAAGGAAACCACGGCTCAACAAGGTGAAGTGGTCTGTGCAAGAGCCCGTGCAGAGAGCTAGGTTTGGCATCAGCAATTGCTGACTTCAAAGCCTATACTCTGTAAACCATGACACTCTCTTGCAATGCCGCAGGCAGTGAAAATCTCCAGAATAACGAGGGCCAACCTGTGGCCTGTGGCTGATGGGCAGAGCTGCGGAACCAGCCCTGCTCCGCGGCTGGCTCCCCGGGCTGCAGGGATGGGGGCATAAGGCTCACTTGGCTTTCTGCCCAGGGCAGATGGACTCCTCCACCACCATCTGGGAGCGTCCTCACTCCTAGTCCCCGCTCCTGTATCTGGATATTCATGCATTCATTCAACGAATATTTATTGAACTATTTGTCAGGTCCTGTTCTAGGTGCTGGGGATCAAGTAGTGAGTCAAACCGTCAAAAATGGTTTTGTGGGCTTCCCTGGTGGCGCAGTGGTTGAGAGTCCGCCTGCCGATGCAGGGGACGCGGGTTCGTGCCCCGGTCCGGGAAGATCCCACGTGCCGTGGAGCGGCTGGGCCCGTGAGCCATGGCCGCTGAGCCTGCGCGTCCGGAGCCTGTGCTCAGCAAGGAGAGTGGAAGGTGGGCTAGATTTCAGCCCCCATCAAACCTCTAGTCCAGGCATCTTGGGGCAGGGCACAATGTATGGGAGGGCAGGTAGCAGCCCCCTCTCCTCCCCTCCGAGAGAAGTGTTCTTGATGCCCAGGGTCAATGCCCTCAATTCCCACATGACCCCATCTCCCACCTGCTTAGCCAGGGTCCCGTCCACTCTAACTTATGTAAGCGGGGCCCTGTAGGCCTTCAGCTCTTCATTAATCACCCACTGCAAGATCCATCAGACGCACCTTGTCCACCTCCCTGGACCCCTTCCTCTTCCTCCTCCTACCTGTCAGCTGCTGGGATCTCTCCCTCCCAGTGTGCTCTGCACTACCCTGAACCCAGTGTCCAGCCATCCTGGATGTGCTTATCACACATCCAAGAGCCATTCTGACAATGGGGCCATTGTGAGGTGTGCCAACCCCTCACCTTTGTAAACAAAAGGCACTACACACCTGTTCAACAGCAGAATTGTATAAACACATAACTATCAGGATGATGTCTTCATTCCCAACTCCATTCTGATGTTGGATGGAGATGCTGTTTAAATACTAGAAAGTTCTTTGGGGGTAGCACTCAAAATATAAAAGAGATATATTCTTCAAAGGTGAAAAGTTATGGTTTTAAAAATCTATTTTTACGTAACCCATGATTGGATAATTCACCTGCTCAACCCCTATGTATCCTCAGGTCACTTCTTCCTGGTACCTTTCTCAGATGGCCTCCCCTTCACCACCCCTGCCTCTGGTTGGGTGCCCTCCTCTGTGTACCTTCCAGAACACCAGATCCTGCCCATCTAACAATCATCATATGAATTGTAATTGCTCATTTGCTGCTGTACCATTCCCCCAGTGAACTGTAGGTTCTGTGAGAATGAGGACTGAGTCTGGCTCACATTTATATCCTCAGCACCTAGCACAGAGCCTAGCAGGAACTCAGTAAATGTTTGGGAACTAAATAAAAGGTATTTATTTGTATGGGAAAAAATTGGCTTCGATACCAAGCTAGACTTTTCCCCAATAATGGAAACCCTGCCTTATTCTGCAAAGAGTGAATGAAATGGGAAGCTATGGTCTGTCCCAAGACAAACCCTCATAAATCAGAAATGAGTATCCCATGGGGCGATTCCATTTGTTTGTTCGTGTATTCATTCATTTATTCATTCACTCACTCACTCATCGTAGGCATTTATTGAACTTTTGTGTTTCCAGGCGCTGGGGATCCTATAGGGAAAAAGGTAGGCAAAGCTCCTGCCCTCATGGAGCTTATCCTCTAGTGGGAGTGGGAGGGCTTGGGAGAGGGAGGGTGGGCACAGAGGGAAGACAGACCACAAGCTTTTCCCTAGTTGGTAACGTAAACTCCAGTGAAACATCGTTACTTAGAATGCCTTTCATTCGCCCTAGGTACTTCAGAATAGTGCAGTGGTTAACTTGTCAAGCAGTGGTATCAGACAGCTTAGAAGCAACTTCTTAATCTATGACTTACTAGTTAGTTTGGGCAAACTACATGACCTTTCCAAGCCTTGGTTTCCTCATGGGGTGATGATGGTAACATCCCATCATCACCCACCATCTTCATGGCTGGCTGAGAGCAGGACCGGTAAATGTCAGCAACGACCCTTCCTCACCAATGAAGCAGTTTGGGAGAAGGTCTCTGGACACCAATTCATATGCACTATGATATGAAATAATAATATGAAAGCATTATTTTAATTCCTCACTTTCATTGGCTTATGCTAAGCTTTGCTAGGGGGTAACTGGCTTCATTTAGCCCCCTGGGTTGTGCAATATTTGCGTTTGATCTTTGAGTCCAGGCTCAGTTTCCAGAGGCGCCTGAGCAGATAAAGATGCTGTCCATAAGCTTTAAGCAGGAACGTAGAACAGGCAGTGGTGTGAATATAGCACGAAAGACTCTGTTTGGGTTCTGGCCGTTGAAATTATAGCCCAAATGACTCTCTTGGAAATCCTGGAGCTAATTTCCCTTTATTACTGAACTTGAAATTGCTAGGTTAAATAAAAGCAGATTTTAATCAACTGCATTATAAACAAAAGGCACAGATGGCAGGGAAAGATTGACTGATAACAGCAAAGTCCCCTAGAAACTCTGGAACACCCCTGGGGGTGGGGACTGCTAAAGACTGTGGCTCCCTGCTTTGTTTTACTCTTGCATTTATGAATTCCAGGAACTCCTTTCCTGGAAGTAAATAGCTACCATCAACAGGATATTAGTGGGTGAATGTCCTTTGAAGCCACAGAGGAAAAAACTGTCAATTAAGGTCTGAATAGGTTAAGGGGGGCAATTGGCTGTCCACAGGGTGTGCAGCAGCCCCTCATCCTGCCAGGAAGGGACATCAGTGTTTAAATGAAGGAGGGGAACACAAGTGGGATAACAGAGGGGGCAATCAGAGAGGATGTTGAGGGCAGTTTAAATAAATCATTTACCAGGAGATTCTAAATTCGCCTCACTTCTCTTAATCCTTCTCTCATGCAAAGCACACACAGATACACACATGCCTTAGACTCAGATCTCAAAGAACTTCCACATATTCCATGTTGAATCATGACTCCGTGTCACCCTAACACCATGGCCACCGTCCTTTGGTCTTGACTCAAGCAAGGCCAATCATATTCCTAAATCCTGACCCTAAGCTTTAAGCAGAGTGGAATGGCCTCAGGTGAACCAAGAGAGCTCTCTCCCAGGAGTTTAAAGCTATAACTAAGAAAGTAAGTCATTTGTGTGTTGGAATGCTTGAGTACTTGAAGGCATACGTCGGATATTTCAAAGTCAGGGAGGTGGACCTAGGTGAAAATGAGTCCCAGATGAAAAGACCTAAATGAATGCTAGGGCTTGGATAAATTGGCTCGTGTACACTATCCAAAAATGGATGGCTCAATAAAATCAAATATTCCAAAGGGCTTGTTTCCTGTAACTCCTGTGTGTTAGAGCAAGGATAACACACAGTAGTTCCTGGTTCTCAAAGTGTGGCCCCAGGACCCTGGAGCAGGTGCCAAGACCTTTTCAGGGGATCTACAGAGTCAAAGCTGCTTTCATAATAGTACTAGAGTACTGTTTGCTTTTTTCACTCTTATTTTCTTGTGAGTATACAGTGGAGTTTTCTGGAGGCTACATGGCATGTGATATCACAACAGACTGGATGAAGAAGCCAATATGAGAATCCAGCTGTCTTCAGCCAGATATCAGAGATTTGCAGAAACTGTAGAACAATGTGACTTCTTCTCATTACATTTATTTTTAGTTTCTTAAAATAGTTATTTTCATCAAAATTGTATTTATGTTAACACACATGTTTATTATTACTAGTCCTCAATTGATTAATAAGTATTTTTAAGTTTTTCATTTTAAACTCCTACGATAGCAAATACTCACAGACATATCAACACAAGTCAACGCATATCAACCAAAGCCCTTCGGTGTCTGTAATAATTTGTAAGAGTGTGAAGGCGTCCTGAGACCAAACAATCTGAGAAGCTCTGTGTAGAAGACTTGAAAGTGTGGCAATGCTTTTTCCCAGCATTAGAAACAATGTGTAATAAGCCCAAGTATTTGTCTTTAATTACTATCAGCCAGACATGGCAAAGAAGGACATTTAAAAGGGAAATAGGAAAGTACCATGGAGAAAGTTTCTTATATCCAAGGCTATGCTGCAAGCCCAGACAACACGCCCTTCACACAGGCAAAAGAGTGCCCTGGATCACAAACGCTGGGCTCAGGGAAAGCCTGTTTTCTGATGGTTCCTGGGGAATTGAAGATGACTCTGCATCAGGGCTCAGGCTAATAGCCTCTTTCTGCCTGCACGAGTCCTTTCCTGCTCAGGAGAGATGCACTGCTGAGTGGGGAAGAAGAGGAGTTTCTCTTCTACAGGCCTGGGGACATGCCTCTCCTGGGAGACACAGGCAAATACCAGGCCCTACACAACAGACCCCTAATTTAACAGCCTTGGACATCACTGGTAATCAGACCTGAACCCACTCGCTGTTTAAAAAATAAGTAATAATAATAGCAATAGTTCTGTCGTAACCTTGCACATTTGCAGGGGAGCTCTCCCAGCTGTGGAGAGACACAGCACTGCGACTCCATAGGTCAAGTAGAAACCAGGTGCCGCATTGTACAGGGACAGGCTGAGCTCTCGGCTAATACCTTGGACCCTGGTCTGGTGCCAGCTGGATGGCACACAGAAATGGGACCCTGGTCCAGCCAGGGGCTTCTGGTTCCAGCTCGGTGTTTGGAGCCTGCAAACTTCTTTGGTCCTTTGCCCTGCCCCCAGCCCTTCCAAGGTAAGCCGCTGGAGCTTCCTTATTAGAGAAATAAAACAAATGTCCGATCGATACCTCAGGAAACCCCTCAAGAGGCGTAAAACGGATCAATAGCCTAGATTTGATTAGGCTTTTTTATTTCTCATAATGGTAACAAACTATTCACTTTGACGGTTTAGAAAAATAAAATGAAGATTTTTTTCAGGCATTGTGCACACTGGCATGTGGATTAGCTAATCCAGGAAATGATTGAGGGAGCGGGGAAAGGGACTTGGGGCTAGTCATTTTGTTAATGAAGTAATTAATTGCTGTACTTACGTTCCAGCTTCTTAGAAGAATTTAAGGTAGCTTACAAAAATACACAACAAAGTAATTGAAATGGAGGAAATAAACAGATTACTTGTCAAATACCCTGAACTCCCAGATTTAATGAAAATTAAGGAAAAGGAAGACTGGGGGTTTTCAACGGAGGAAGGCATTTAGTTCCAACAGTCGCCAACATTTCTGTGGAATCACGAAGCGGATCCAGAAACTTTTGTGAAAATGGAAAAGAGTTAACCTACAATAAGTGAACATGTTTACACACAGGACTGTCTAGATTTCTGTTGGAGTCTTAATAGTATAGTCTTGTAAAGATACCCTCATATACTTTAAACATTAATTTTAAATTCAAAGAAAAGAAAATAAATAAATAGATGAGGCAATCAGGCCAAGGAGATAATAATGTTAGAAAATAAGAGAAAACTAGGATTAAGGTCAGTGGATAAACCAGTTGGAGATGGAAGGCTACAGTTTCACCTTGAGCTTTCTAGCACCCAACACAAGGAAAAAAACACAATAAGCCAAATATTTCTCGAGGTTCATTAAATAAAACCAGATCATCTTCAAGGGAGGATATTCAGCTGTTTAATGTGAAGAATTTTTTCCCTGAATTGATTGAATGGCCTTTGTTCCTGAATGATCGGAGGTGGTTTAACAACTTAGTAAACTTAGTAAAGCATGAAAATAATTATCCAGCCAACTGGTAGTCATCAGATTTGGGTAAATGTTTTCCTTCTACTTTCTACCTGGCAATATTAGTAACACTAATCCTCTACCTCTAAATAAAATCTGGTGAAAAGGAAATGCCTCTGAGAAAAGGAAAATAAAATATTTATTAGAACTAATATTGAGAACTTAAGAGCCATGAAAGTTAGAGTTCAAGTTCTGGCTCTGACTTGCTTGTTGTGCTATCCTAGGCATGTTATGTAATCTCTCTGAGTCTTGTTTCATCTTCTATAAAATGGTAACTATAACAATACCTACCTCATAGGGCGCTGTGAGGATTAAGTAATGCCTATAAAACATTTACCAGAGTGCGTTGTCTATAATAAGCACTCAATAAACATCAGATTACGACCAAAGAACTTCTGCTATACAAACTCATCAAATGTTCGCCATAACTGTTAATTATGCCATCTGTTAAGATGGAATTTATTATTACCTTATTCTGTGGACTGAGATAGAGATGTAATTTGCCTAACATACACAGAAACATTTGGTGAAGTGAAGGATTATCTATGTGATCCAAATAAATGAGCTACTCTGAAGGCCCTGTGATTCCACCATTAGATATTTCTTCTTTTGCATGAATCTGTTTTTAAATGTGAATAATAAGCCATGAGTGGTAGCACATTCAGAGTTTATGGTTTTATTGGGGAAAGGAGGTGTGGGATGCTCACGCTAGTCCACACATATAACTAGAATATAGTAATCTTATTGTGCTTTCGTTGTATCTTTTAAATAATTAACTTCTATCAATGACAAGGTTAATCGTTATTCATTTACAGAGGTGATATCCAATTTCTTTTTTCAATAATGAGTTTTAGAGTTGGTTGAGTTGAAGAAGAAAGAAATGCAACTGGTGAATGGATATGGCAAAAATCACGGTGGCCGTGTCTAGATATCTGTGGTTTGGAAACTGCTACACTGCCGGGTAAAGTATATACTACTCTTGGACCTGTCTTGTGAGGCCTTCTCTGCTATGGCCACTGCTTAAGTTTCCAGTGTCTTTTCTCAAAATTCCCTATACTCCAGTCACATAGAAGTACTTGCTATTTCCCTGGGTGGGGTTGAGGCACAGCTCTTGTTGTCTATATAATCTAGTTCTACTTATTAGAATGTTCTTTCCTTCCTCACCAACTCAACGAGTGAATTCCTTCAAGCCCACTCTGCAAAACCTTTCCAGACACCACTGGTGACAGCCCCGTTCAGCCATAACCAAAATAAACAGAGTGAATTCCTCATTCATTTGTGCTGCTTGGTCTAAGGACGATCTCACCAGAGTATGACGTCTTCTAGGGACGGTGCTCTGTGTGTGCTTATGACTAATGTATAGTCTCATTGTTAAGTGCAGGGTTTTGTAAGTATTTATATCATCAAGTTGTAATTGTGTTTTTCAAGTCTTCTGTATCTTTTACAATTTGTGTACTCTTATTAATCTACTAGTATATAAAAATCTACAATTATTATGCTGAGTTTGTAAATTTCTCCTTATAATTTGACATGTTTGATTTCTATGTTTTCATGGCATATTATTCAGTGCCTACAGGTTCACAATTGTGGCATCTTTTTGGTTGGTTGTAACCATATCCTGTGTACCTCTGTTTCCCATAGTTAGCTGGATACTGAATCAAGAACGGAATTTGATCAAAATTAATACTCCATTAGAGGTTCAGAAAGCCTGTGGTCAAGAAAAAAGAGAGCACATCTGCTGGTGACAGAGCTCTATCCCCTTTAGAAGTTATAGGGTAGGGCCACCCAGCTTTCCAAGGGTCTATGGAGGTGGGGAGCCTATAAAAAAGTAACGGCTCCCTAATATGTAAAGAAAAACTACAAAACCAAAATTTATAAGTATTTATTGTCTTCAATGATAGTTAAATTTAATATTTATAAAATGTCATTATAAATTGAAAACAATCTATAGAATAGATTTTCTTACTTTACCAGAATTCCCAAGGATAAACAATGATTTGCCAAAAAATCATAAGCAATTATAAATTAAATGTTTTAAAAATAATAAGTAATTTGATAAGCAAAGTTATATTTTAAATTTTTAATATATTTGGGGCAAAAAGAAGTAGAAAATACATGGGACTATGAGAGTCTTAAAATGGCTCAGGTTAAGGGGATCTCAGAGACATCTTGAAGGAAATGAATTTAAATGGAGCCCTAAAGAATGGTTAGGTTTTTAACCAAAGCAGTCAAAGAGGAAGAGGGCATTTTGCACAGAGATAATAGCGATAGCACAGAGGCCAAAATGCACACTAAGATTTAAAGGACAGAGAGGAATTTCATTGAGGGAAGGGGATGGGGGCTGAAACCCTCAAACCCTGAAAGGCCTTGAATGCCTTGACAGGAGGTTGAAAATTCTCTATTTGAAATGCGGGAAACAAAGGACAGCTCCAGATGTGGAGATGCCTCCCAGGATCATTACTCACTAGAAACACGCTCTAAGGTTTCTCTTCCCAAAGTGAATTTGTTTTCCTCTTGGTCTGGGCCATCTGGCTTCCGACAAGGAATACAGTAGTTAGGAATAAAGAGGCCAAGAGGCCAGAATGTTCTATGGCTCCCCACTTCCATCCCTGACAGGGCTGCCCCCCTAAGGCCGGCACAACCATCCATTAACACACAATTAATCCCCTGGCTTTTTCAAAGCCTGGACCTCCCACCTCTCCCACCCCTTGGCAATTAAAGTCCTGCCAGTTAAAAGGCCAGAGAGAACAGGTGTGTTTCACACTCGGTTTCACTTTCCTGCAAGGTAGCCAGATGGGTAGCCCCAAAGACCACAGACGTCTTTATTCATTTAACAGTATCCGTTGGTAGCCAGCAGTCTCCTGGCCTGTTGGTAACCTCAGTGGGAGCAGGAAGGGTAGGGAACCGCATTGCTCCTGCTAATTCCTCTACTTCAGGGCTTGGCCTAACGGGCGGAGCCCCACCTGGGCAGGTAGCTTCCTGAGGGCACTGCTCTGCCCTAGGCATCCATCCATTCATTCATTCAGTCAGTCAATCAACACCGTCCACTGAGCCAGGAGGAGCCACCACTCTGCTATTATGTGCGAGATTCAAAATGGGTAAGAGGGAATTCCCTGGTGGTCCAGTGGGTAAGACTCTGCGCTCCCAATACAGGGGGCACGGGTTTGATCCCTGGTCAGGGAACTAGATCCTGCAGGCATGCTGCAACTAAAGATCCTGCATGCTGCAACCAAGATCCCATGTGCCACGACTAAGACCCAGAGGAGCCGAAATAAGTAAACAAATAAATAAATATTCAAAACGGGTAAGAAATGGTGAGAGATTACAGCCTAGTAAAGGAAAAAGTAAGCTTCTAGAGTTCTTATTGTATGTCCAGTTTTGTTCTACACCCTGTACAAATATTACTCATTTAATCCGTATAACAACCTTATTAAGAAAATAGATATTACCATTATCCCTATTTTACAAATGTGAAAACAGGTATTAAAAGTTTAAGTAACTTTCCCAAGTTCACCCAACTTGCCAACAGTTCAGAGATACTAAGTGATAGAAATGAACTTTGGATCAGGGAACCTACTCCAGGATCCAAGTTCTTAACTGGATGGAGACCTGTGAGAGACACATTTGGAAAGTAATTCTGTGAAGCCCAGACCTCAGGTAGCCACAAGTGTACCCTAGCCCAACCGTAAATGATCATCATTCCCCCAAAGTAAACCAAAGGCCCAAATCAGGGCTATCCTGGCTGCAGGGATGAATGGAGGCTGAGATCTATCCTGCCTCTGATCAAGGCTCAGCTGTATCAGCCAGGGGAGGAGAAGCCTTGTAGCAATTGTTTGTTTTTAAAGTGGCCCATTTTCTAATTCATACAGAGACACCGTATGTGCCACCCCTATGCTGCATGCAAACAGGTCTTAGATTGAAAGACCAGGATAGGACCAAAAGCTTCTCTTGGGAGTTGAGATAATAAACCACTGTTCCCTAACAACTTCTCTGGCTTGAGCTGACCCCCTCCTCCAAGCCAGCTAATCCCAGCTTCATTACCGAGTTTGGGTTTCACTGTTCATCAGAAGAGCAATACCCCAAACAAAGAGGAACGGCTAACTCTGAGGAAGGGGGCTTTGTCAGGAGTCACCAGAGGCAGACATGGTGGAAGAGGCAAGGGAGCTCTCGGGGGCCTGTTCTATGAGGGCACTAATGCCATTCGTGAGGGCTCCACCCTCATGACCTAATCACCTCTCAAAGACCCCCACCTCCTAATACTATCACAGTGGGTATTAGGCTTCAACCTATGAATTTTCAGGGAAGGAGGGACATAAACATTCAGTTTATAGCAGACCCAAAGTCTGTTTTTAATACAAGTACCATGTAACTCTTCCTTTATTACCTTGAAGCGAAATGTATGGCTAATATAACCACCCTCATACATAATTTATTTTTAAAAAATTAATGTAATATGAGGGTAATAAAAGGAGAGTAATTTATAACAAACTAACATATATTTCAGTCACAAATGCTCAGGCATGACCACACCAAGATGTAATGATGTCTGTCAGGGCTGTATCTTCACAAAGAAGCACTATGAATGCATGATCACAGACGCTGACAAATTCAGCTGAGATGTGTTGGCAATTTGTATACCATGAGGGTATTACCATTGGTGACATAATCTTTGAAAATGGTGAAATTGCATGGGACTGTCCTATGCATTGCCAGTTGGTGCTCCACTGGTGAGAAGCACAGGTGCCAGCCTGGACTTGTCTGAAGTCTTGTGGGTCCGAGCACTTCACCTATGGGTTCTGTGCCCTCCGGGCAGTAAGTGTCAGTGAAATGTAAGACATCAAGAACTAAAGAATTGTTTGGTGTGTCAGCACTGCGTCAGCAGTGGTGTGAGGAGGGGTGTAGAGAGGAAATAGTGGTTTATTTAAACATGAGAATACAGGCATACCTCGTTTTATTGCACTTCATAAATAGTACATTTTTTACAAATTGAAGGTTTGTGGCAGTCCCCGGTTGACCAAGTCTATTGGCACCATTTTTCCAACAGCGTTATCTTTTAAAGGTACTTGGGTTTTGTTTTTTTTTTAATTAATTAAATTTTTTTTTTTTGCCCATGCCACACAGCTTGTGGGATCTTACTTCCCTGACCAAGGATCCAACCCATGCCTCCTGCAGTAGAAATGTGGAGTCCTAACTACTGGACCGCCAGGGAATTCCTGTACTTGTTTTTTTAGACACAATGATATTGCACTCTCATTGGACTACAGTACAGTATAAATATAATTTTTATAGGCACTGGGAAACCAAAAAACTCATGTGACATTTTACTGTGATATTCGCTTTATTGCAGTGATCTAGAACTGAGCACACAATACCTCAGAGGTTTGCCGTAATAAATTACAGTAAAAAATAAAGAATAAAAAAGCACAAGATAAGTAGACAAAGATATGTTTAATTTGTACTTGCTGTTGAACTGCATGGAGGAAATAGAGATCTTAGTTTCCAGTGGCCAAGGTTCCTCAACTCTCCCACCATGTCACAAGGAACGAGATTTCTAGTACTTTGTCACATGTGCAACACTCACAAGATAACACACACAGATATACTCATGTAGCTTTTATACACTGAGGGCTTCCACAGTTCTGTGTCAAGAGGAATTAAAAGCCTCTGGGCTACAGAGTTGTGGCCTAGCTGCCCTGGGGGGACAGGAAAGCAGAAACACAACTGGTTCAGAAGGAAGAAAAATATTCTGTCTCCCTTGCACCTTGGGAGGCTTGGGACAGAAGATGGTGAGGGAAGAGCGTGGGTTCATAGTAGAAGAAAATTTCGAGCCCCCCTAAGAGGCCTTTCCAGGTGTCTTCTCCACTCCCAGGTGGAGACCACTCCTCTTTCTGCCACACATTATGCAGAGCAGTGTCCCGATGTTTTGTTACACTTCTTTTTTCATATGTCTGCATCTTCATACCAAGTTATGAGGCATTTGGAGGCAGAGGCTCTGTTTTTGTTTTTTTCTTTATTTTAACCCCAGAATTTTGATGAGAACCTGGAAGGAGGAGAGTAGGTATCCAACAGAATTTTATTGAATGAATAGAAGGAAGGAAGGAATGGAGAGAGGGAAGGAGAGAGCCACATCAGACACTTCTCTGTAGCCTGTCTGTCTCAACCCCCCTAGGTTTTCCAACACACAAAAAAAAGAGGTTTACCAGCAGCAGCAGTCTGACTAATGAGCTCAGAGGCAAGAAGAAAGAATGATGGACAGATGATGACGGACAGATGATGACAGATGATAGATAGATAGATAGATAGATAGATAGAAAGAAAGATAGATGATATGGTCCATTCAGTTGCTATTGTTAGAGATGCTCTCAGCAGTGAATAAGTCTCTCATTCTGCAATTAGATGTAAAAGGGTTTAAAATGCAAATTCCTGTATAAAATACACATGGACGGACTTCCCTGGTGGCGCAGTGGTTGAGAGTTCGCCTGCTGATGCAGGGGACACGGGTTCGTGCCCCGGTCCGGGAAGATCCCACATGCCGCGGAGCAGCTGGGCCTGTGAGCCGTGGCCACTGAGCCTGCGTGTCTGGAGCCTGTGCTCCGCGACGGGAGAGGCCACAACAGTGAGAGGCCCGCGTACCGAAAAAAAAAAAAAAAAAGCACATGGACATGACAGAGTTTTAAGCAAAGTGTGAAGGATGATATTGGATTCTTTCCTATTTTGAAAGAACATGGGACAGTCTGTTGGTGGGAGAGGATGCTTCTGAAGAGGCCGATGGTCTCAAAAAGGGACCCAGGCCCCCAGGACCAAACTCTGCAAAGTTCACCCTCCTCTGTGTCCACAGGTGCTGGCTGCCAGCCCGGCTGGTTGTGCTATGCCACCCTGAGGGCCCCTTTCCATGCCTACCTCTGCAGGCTGCTGCTCCCAGCAGAAAATAAACTGCTTATGAGGCATTTTAAAGCAGTTACTTAAAAAGACAGCAACACATGACCCTGGGAAGGCTGCGTAAACCCCAGCATGTAGGAATCTTGAGATAAGCTTTCCATTTTCCTGAGCACTGCTCAAGCGCGGCCTAGAAGATTGTGTTTGAGCCCTGTAATTAAAGAGGGAAGGGGAGGACTGGAAGAGGTTCCGAGAAGAATCGTGAGGATATTAAAGGGTAGGAAACAATAAAGCTTACGGGAAAAAAAAGAAGTTGAAAGAACTGGGATTATTTAGACTGAAGGACAGAGGGTCAAGGAGCAGCATAACAATGATCCTCAAACACACTCATTCTGGTGTCTGAGAACAGGGCTAATTCCTCCCTGATAAAATAACCATTTGGGGCCCAGCTGCTCTCTCTGTACGGACTTGTTAGCAAAGAAGACAGAACTCAACAAAAGAAAGAGTTGAGTGGTCAGGCGGTCACATGATGCCTGACTGGCCTGGATCTTGGTCATGTGCCCTTAGCAGGGCCTAGGGACCCAGGGTGAGCATGAAGTCTGGGAGGAGGTGCAGTTCTCTGTGGACAGTATAAAAGCCCAACAGCATTAGTAAAAACCTTACTGTGGGACTTCCCTGGTGGCGCAGTGGTTAAGAATCCGCCTGCCAGGGCAGGGGACACGGGTTCAAGCCCTCGTCTGGGAAGATCCCACATGCTGCGGAGCCACTAAGCCCGTGCGCCACAATTACTGAGCTTGCGCTCTAGAGCCCGCGAGTCACAACTACTGAAGCCCGTGCGCCACACCTACTGAAGCCCGCGCTCCTGGAGCCCGTGCTCTGCAACGAGAGAAGCCACCGCAATGAGAAGCCCGCGCACCGCAACAAAGAGTAGCCCCCGCTCACCGCAACTAGAGAAAGCCCGTGAGCAGCAATGAAGACCCAACGCAGCCAAGAATAAATACATAAATAAATACATAAATAAATAAAAACCTCAGTGTGAGCTTAAGAAATAATCCGCCCCCAACCAGGTTTATTTATCCGTTAAAAAAGTTTATTTTCCCACTGTAAAAATAATATACACTGTTAAAGGAAACCAGTTGCTTCCTAAATAAAAGCAAGTCCAGATCTTCAGAGTTGTCAATTGAAGGAGAACTCGTGTGTGTGTGTGTGACAGAGAGACAGAGAGAGAAGTGGACGTGTAAGTGCTGTAGGGGGTTGGAGGGTAGCTAGGATACTAAAATGACGCTTTCCTAAGGTCTTGGGACCTTACCATCTGGAAACTTGATTTACATACAATCCATGTTTACAAAGTCAGGGTTTCCTGGTCTTCAACCTGGGACCCCTGCAGAGACGCCCTCCTGTGTGAGTATCCTGCTCCAGCTATTGGGAGTGAGGAAGTTGCCAGCCCCTGTAATAACATCAAGCCTCCATCCTACCGATGGCGTTAAATAGAGATTCTCAGGATGGGAGTCGGCCATCCATCCCTTCCCAGATCTCTTTCCCAATTCTCCCACCATTTCCAACCTTAGAGAACCAGGAATCAACTCGATCAAAGAAGCAGACAAATATCAAAATTACTGAGGAATAAAAGTGAGGAAACCTTCCCTGGCCCACAATACACAGACATTCATAATAGCATGTGTGTATATGATTTTGCAATTTTTTCACCTATTTTAATGAAGTTACTCTAATTGCAATGGTTTGTACAGTACAGAATCCATTTTTATAAATATGTATGTTTATGCATACTTATGTTAAAAAGACTGGGAGGAATCAAACCAATATACAACTATGGTTATCTCTAAATGTGGGATTATAACTTATTTTATTTGTGATGTTGTCATTATTTGTATCCTCCAAATGAATGAATGTATTTCTCTTTCATAAAAAGAAGAAAGACATTATTGCACAACTATAACATAACCCTTTCCCGTATCATTATGAACTCTGTGACCACACCATTTCTAATGGCTTTTTGGTCAAGGGGGTGGTCAATGTTTCACTTAATCATTCCTCCCCCCACTGCTACAGTTAGACTGTTTCATATAAAAGGACATATTCTCAGTAGGATCATTTGCATCAGGTAGATTCCCAAAGGTGAAGTTACCAAATTAAATGGTTTGAATACTGTTAAATATACCCACTTTCTCTAATGACAAACAGGCTCTGCTTCTGATTCCCACTTTTTAAGCTCATATATATTTTTTTATCTTCTGCTGGATTTGGGGCTCGCGTGCTTTTGTTGTCCCTGCCTTCCTGTGCTATTGAGCCCTGTAGTCTGTCTGTCTTCATTTCTCTCCCCAGTTCCCTTGCAGATACCTTGAGGCACCCAGTGTTATGGCTTTTCCGTGGGCATGCTTCCTTCCAGCTCCTGCCAAGGAGATGACACTATTATTAGCTCCCAAACTTCCATTTCCATCTTCTTGAAATTTAGGACACAAGGAAGAAGTAATAAGCGTGCTAAAGTGTCAGGACCGTGGCATCTGCCCTGAGGGGTTGTCACAAACAATAAATGCCTACTCTGCTAACACCATGAATAGCCTCAAAAAAATGAATAAACCTAGGGTCATTTACACACTTTTGATGATATTTCTTTGATGCCTTGAATACAGTATATTGTTTCCCATGCCTATCTAGATAGGCAGCCATGAAAGACGGTGGGTTATTTTTAAGTTTCTGCATTGCATGTGATTTACAGACTTACAGACGTAAACACTCGACTTCTTGCGTTCACGTGTTGCCTGAAAAAATCAGCCAAACTGCTCTAATGTGAATGTAAGCATTAGGACCCTGACAAATAGATTTCCCACTGCTGAACATTCGTGATCTGGGCCAGGGGGTCCCTGACTTTTTCAGAGTTGTGTTATTGTTCATTTTATGTAATAACACCCATTCTTTGCATTCCCCATCTTCATCTCACAGCCTATCGTGCCTTTATTACTTTGGTCACATGCATAGAATTTCAGAGCTATTAAAGACTTTTTAAAAATTGAGATGAAATTCGTATGACATGAACTCAACCATCCTAAAAAGAACAATTCAATGACATTTAGTGC
This sequence comes from Stenella coeruleoalba, assembly GCF_951394435.1. Lineage (NCBI taxonomy): Eukaryota > Metazoa > Chordata > Mammalia > Artiodactyla > Delphinidae > Stenella > Stenella coeruleoalba. The sequence continues at coordinate 73,627,578 of NC_137149.1, forward strand.
GTTCACAATATGCAATGCATATTGCGATGCAATCACCACCCCATCTAGCTCCACACAATTTTTTTTTTTTTTTTTGCTTTACGCGGGCATCTCACTGTTGTGGTCTCTCCCGTTGCGGAGCACAGGCTCTGGACGTGCAGGCTCAGCGGCCATGGCTCACGGGCCCAGCCGCTCCGCGGCACGTGGGATCTTCCCGGACCGGGGCACAAACCCGTGTCCCCTGCATCAGCAGGCGGACTCTCAACCGCTGCGCCACCAGGGAAGCCCTCCAAACATTTTTATCACCGCAAAGGAAACCCTATACTTATTAAGCTGTTATTCCACCTTATTTCCTTCCCCAAGCTCCTGGCACTTACCAATCTGCTTTCTGTCTCTATGGATTTGACTCCTTTGGATAATTCATATAAATGGAATTATGCAATATGTGACCTTTGTCATGCTTTTTTCACTTAACATAATATTTTTGAGGTTCATCCGTGTATCAGTACTTCATTCCTTTTCATGGTTGAATAATATTCCATTGTATACATATACCACAATTTGTTTGTCCATTGTATACATGTACCCTTATTTGCTGTTAAGGGATGAATATCCTTTAGTAGATATTGGGTTGCTTCCGCCTTCTGACTGCTGTGATTAATGCTGCTATGAAAATGTGTGTACACATAGTCAAGTACCTGTTTTTAATTCTTTGGGCTATATACCTAGGAGTAGAATTTCTGGGTCATATGATGATTCTCTGTTTAACTTTTTGAGGAACGGCCAAAATGTTTTCCATAGGACCAGAACCACTTTACATTCCTACCAAATGTACAAGAGCTCCAATTCCTCCACATTCTCACCGACATTTGCTTCCTTTTTCAAACTATTATTATTATGGCCATCCTAGTAGATGTGAAGTGGTATCTCATTGTGGGTTTTGGGGGGTTTTTTGTGGTTTTTTTTTTTTTTGGCTGTGTTCAGTCTTCATTGCTGCGCGCGGGCTTTCTCTAGTTGCAGAGAGCGGGGGCTACTCTTTGCTGTGTGCAGGCTTCTCATTGCGGTGGCTTCTCTTGTTGCGAGCACAGGCTCTAGACACACGGGCTTCAGTAGTTGAGGAGTGCGGGCTCAGTAGTTGCGGCTCGCGGGGTCTAGAGCGCAGGCTCAGTAGTTGTGGTACAAAGGCTTAGTTGCTCCGTGGCATGTGGGATCTTCCTGGACCAGGGCTCAAACCCGTGTCCCCTGCGTTGGCAGGCGGATTCTTAACCACTGTGCCACCAGGGAAGTCCCTCTCATTGTGGTTTATTTTTTTTTGTTGTTTTTTAAACATCTTTATTGGAGTATAATTGCTTTACAATGGTGTGTTCGTTTCTGCTTTATAACAAAGTGAATCAGTTATACATATACATATGTTCCCATATCTCTTCCCTCTTGCATTTCCCTCCCTCCCACCTTCCCTATCCCACCCCTCTAGGTGGTCACAAAGCACCGAGCTGATCTCCCTGTGCTATGCGGCTACTTCCCACTAGCTATCTATTTTATGTTTGGTAGCGTATATATGTCCATGCCACTCTCTCACTTTGTCACAGCTTACCCTTCCCCCTCCCCATATCCTCAAGTCCATGCTCTAGTAGGTCTGTCTCTTTATTCCCATCTTGCCCCTAGGTTTTTCATGACCTTTTTTTTTCTTAGATTCCATATATATGTGTTAGCATACGGTATTTCTTTTTCTCTTTCTGACTTACTTCACTCTGTATGACAGACTCTAGGTCCATCCACCTCACTACAAATAACTCAATTTCGTTTCTTTTTATGGCTGAGTAATATTCCATTGTATATATGTGCCACATCCTCTTTATCCATTCATCTGTTGATGGGCACTTAGGTTGTTTCCATCTCCGGGCTATTGTAAATAGAGCTGCAATGAACATTGTGGTACATGACTCTTTTTGAATTCTGGTTTTCTCAGTGTATATGCCTAGTAGTGGGATTGCTGGGTTGTATGGTAGTTCTATTTGTAGTTTTTTAAGGAACCTCCATACTGTTCTCCATAGTGACTGTGTCAATTCACATTCCCACCAACATTGTAAGAGTGTTCCCTTTTCTCCACACCCTCTCCAGCATTTATTGTTTCTAGATTTTTTGATGATGGCCATTCTGACCGGTGTGAGATGATATCTCATTGTGGTTTTGATTTGCATTTCCTTAATGACTAATCACATTGAGGATCTTTTCATGTGCTTATTGGCCAATTGTATATCTTCTTTGAAGTACTGGCCATCCAAGTCCTTTGTCCATTTTTGATTTGGATTATTTATTTGTTGTTGAGTTCTCAGAGGATCTCAGTGGGACTCAGGTCCAGCTGCCTACAGTAGTGTCCAGCTCAATAACATCTTTGTGTTGTCTTCCCTCTCCCTGGGACACCATTTCCAGTCCCCTACTCTTATTTACTGGGATCATTTCCCAAAATAAATTTTCTTCATGAAAGCCCTTGTCTACTTTCTGGAGGAAATCCAGGCTAGGTCATGCCTCAGGATAGGCACTGTTATTATCCCCACTTTACAGATGAGGAAACAGAGGTTCAGATAGTTTAGAAAACTTCTCTTTGGTGCATAGCTGGTAAATGGCAAAGCAAAGAATTATGCCTCTCTGATTTCAGATTACTGTTACACTCTCCTCTCTCCAATTCTGATTGGTATTTATGTCCTTCTCATTGTCCCACTATCTCAGGAGCCAAGTCTCTACAAACTCATCCCAAGTCCAAAGATGTCTCTTTGTGTCCAGCTCCACCCGCCTCTTCTACCTTCTGCGGGATGTATTTCCCAACTTCAGAAGGACCAAATCCAAATGTCTCCTCATGTTGCCTGGTAACATTACTAATGGCTAATATTTATCACGCTCTGCCTAGGTACAAAGCTCTGTTCCAAGTCTATTACATATATCAGCTCACTTAATTCTCACCACAACCTAATGAAGTAGGCACTGCTATTATTCCACCTTACCAGTGAGGAAACTGAGGCACATGGAAGGCAAGTAACTTGCCAAAGACACACCCTTTTTTTTTTTTTTTTTGCAGTACATGGGCCTCTCACTGTTGTGGCCCCTCCCGTTGAGGAGCACAGGCTCCGGACGCGCAGGCTCAGCGGCCATGGCTCACGTGGCTCACCGGCCCAGCCGCTCCGCAGCCATGTGGGATCTTCCCGGACCGGGGCACGAACCCGTGTCCCCTGCATCGGCAGGCGGACTCTCAACCACTACGCCACCAGAGAAGCCCCTGACACACCCTTTTAAGAAAGGGATCCAGTCTTATCAGGCTGGCAGTATGACTAGCGCCTGTGCTCTTAGCTATTGCCTTCAGGAGAATGCAGATGATTGAAGTTGGCTGACTAAAGTAAATAGTGGGTATCATGGCAAACTAGGGAGCACATGCTACTAGGAGGGGAGTGGGGATGAGGAAGCAATAAGCTACTCTGCTGCAGTTGATGGTTGCCTTGAGGCAATTCCAGTCTTCTAATTTTTTACGGAATCCAAAAATTCAGATTTTTAGATAAAATCTTCTAATTTGTTTAAGACTATTGACTTATTCATATTTAAATTACTCTGTTCGGGGGATTTCCCTGATGGCGCAGTGGTTGGGAATCTGCCTGCCAGTGCAGGGGACATGGGTTTGAGCCCTGGTCCGGGAAGATCCCACATGCGGCGGAGCAACTAAGTCCGTGTGCCGCAACTACTGAAGCCCGCGCGCCTAGAGCCCATACTGCACAACAAGAGAAGCCACCGCAATGAGAAACCCACACATCACAGAGAGGAGTGCCCCCCCCCCTCGCTGCAACTGGAGAAGGCCTGCGCTCAACAACAAAGACACAACGCAGACAAAAAATAGTTAATTAATTTAAAAAATACTGTTTTAAAAAATTAATTAATTAATTAATTAAAGTATCCTGTCCAAGCTAAACCAAATAGGTATATTAATCAGAGTTAGCCTTCTAGGTCCCAGTTTGCAAACCCTGCTTAGCTATTTGAAATTTGACACTTTGAGTTCGTCTTTTCACAAAATGTAGTATCATCGTCACAGAGGACTGGCAATGGAGTCCCTAACTTCCGGAAAAGAAAAGATTAATCAGGAAGAGTGATCTAGTGGGATCACTTTAATTGTCATAAACCACCTGGAACAGCTGCTTCTATGATAAGCAGCCAACTGGATATTGCGTTTTGATGGAATATTTGGTCACAGAGACCGATGCTGGCTTATGCACCTCTAAGTTTTTAGTAATGGAACAAAGATCAAGTATTCTATACTAGTTATAAATCTAGTCTTTATATTGTATATTTTATAATACAATATTTTATTCTGATTGAAAAAGGCAATATAGAAAATGTGAAAAATACGAACAACGGTTAAGAATATAATAGTCATTCATAATCCTGCTCAGAGAAAATATCAACATTTAAGTATGTTTCCTTCCAGTCTTTTTTTTTCTAGAAATAGAATAATTCTTATACATAGGTCTTAAAGGAATCTGAGGTTCTTAAAGAATTTGAATATAGTATGGTATAGATTCAAACTGAAGAAGTTCAAGTCTGCCTGGTTCAAAGCCCCTTAAAGTGATTTTCATGTTTTCACATTATCGTAGTATAAGCATTTTCAGATTGCTTGAAGTGGCATATTTTTTCCTGTCTTCTTCTTTGCTTTTCAGTTTTCTAACATTGCTTTTTTAGCATTAAATTAACTTTTCATACATATTTTTAAGTTATAATAAATTTTGTGAGCTTCTTTCGAGGATTTCTTGACAACCATAAGTTATACTTGTGCTTATGCAAAATAAAAGTAATTCAGAAAGAGTCCAGGACTGGGAATCCCATCCATGGGCTATAATAAAAGTGTTTGAGACACGGTGGGAAGGGCAGGGGGGTGGGATGAATTGGGAGATTGGGATTGACATAAATACACTACCATGTGTAAAACACATAGCTAGTGGGAACCTGCTGTATAGCGCAGGGAACTCAGCTTCGTGCTCTGCGGTGACCTAGATGGGTGGGACTGGGGCGGGGGGGTGTTGGGAGGGAGGCCCAAGACGGAGGAGATATATGTATACATATAGCTGAGTCACTTCATTGTACGACAGAAACTAACACAACATTGTAAAGCAACTATACCCCAATTTTTTTTAAGTTTAAAAAAAAATTTTTTTTAAGTGTTTGATTGAAGATTTCTTCCAGTGTGTAAAAGTACAGCACTTTATGAAGCTATATTCATCCTCTCCAGCCACCTGGATATCACAAGTATTGATGAGGTAATAACTAATCTACTAAATAAGAAGCTTTGCATTTAAGCTTTGCATTAAATGCTGGTCTTGTTACCCTAATCCATTTCCTTCTTTCTCCTTCCTAACAGACTTTTGGGAATTCCCTGGTGGTCCAGTGGTTAGGACTTTGAGCTTCCACTGAAGGGGGCACTGGTTCGATCCCTGGTCCAGGAAGATCCCACAAGCCCTTGTGGCACAGCCAAAAAAAAAAAAAAAAAGACCCTAATTTTTGATCAGACACCCACCTGATCAAATAATCCTATTTATTCTAAGTCAATCTCCTGTTGACTGCTGTTGATCTAGGGATAGGTGTGAGACCTACAGTGGCCCAATCAGATGGAAGGGAAGATTTTATTCCAGGGCTCTCTCTCCTGCTGTACGCAAACAAGGGAACAAGAAGGCCACTAGCAATGAAATTGCAACCAAGAGTTAAATCGCCTTAGGCTAAAGCTGAAGCAGAAGACAGCAGCGGAAACAGGTACAAAGTCTATGTCCTTGGGATTACACGGAGCTTCAGGGCTTACGGCATCTGAGGCCTGTCCAACTGTGGACTCCCAGTTCTGCAAGATGACACCTTTCCTTTTGTTTTCATCAACTTTGCATCAGTATTTTTCTGTTACTCGCAGCCAAAAGCATCCTAACTGGTACAAGCTCTATAAAGCTCAGTTTGTTTCCAAGCTTCAAGATGCTTGGTTCTATTGGTTCTATATTACCCAGAATTTAGATGAACCCAAACTGTTCTATATTTTTTCTATTGGTATAAAAAAGCAAATCATGATAGAGGGCATACTAAGAACTTAGTTTTAAGAAATTCACCACCAACAGGGTGAATTTTACAGCAGGGTAAACTATAGCTCAATAAACCTGACTTTAAAAAACAAAATAGGGCTTCCCTGGTGGCGCAGTGGTTGAGAGTCCGCCTGCCGATGCAGGGGACGCGGGTTCATGCCCCGGTCCGGGAGGATCCCACATGCCGCGTAGCGGCTGGGCCCGTGAGCCATGGCCGCTGAGCCTCCGCGTCCGGAGCCTGTGCTCCGCAACGGGAGAGGCCACAACAGTGAGAGGCCCGCGTACCGCAAAAAAAAAAAAAAAAAAAATATATATATATATATATATATATATATATATCACCACCAACAAAGATTTCTATCAGTTACGTGTATGTTTAACTACTCAATAATGGCGTCATGCTCTTTATCTTTCAGTTCTGCCATCCTTGGTATGCTTGATTCAGCCTCTGGGGTTGCGACAAGACCTATACTCCCCAAAGCAAGGGAAATTGAGCAAACGAAAGCCTCTAATATCTAGGGTGATTGGGGAGGGAAGGAATGACTTTCATGTAGGCAATGGAGGGTGTTTACCACAATCTTGAGTTTATTGTACATTCACTCCAATAAATCTTCTATGCCTACATCTTCAATAATATTGAATATAATTATGTTATGACTATTATTGCCATCAAGCAAAAATTTCAAAACACATATTAGAAATTAAGGAAGTCATGCACTTAAAAGAGGAAGGGTGTAAAATCATGGAATCCCAGAAAATCATATGGACTTTTTTGTTACATATCAAAGAGCTGACACATACCAAGCTTAGAGTCATCTAAAATCCTGAGGTTTTTTTCAGTGAAGCTTATGATTAATGCATGACTCTTTTCAAATCTTTGTTTAACCATTTCGAAGCTCCTAATGTCTCTTAATGAGATGAATTAGTTAATTAATTAATTAGCATTTGTGACTCCTTAAATTACCCAGAGCACAGACAAAATGTTATTTATTTAGATTAGTTTATATAAACTAAGAATAAACCTGCAAGGAACATGGCTAAACCTCAAAAACATGATGCTGAGTGAAAGAAGTCTGACACAAGAGAGTATGTTCTGTATGAATCCAATCTTTGAAGTTCAAGGACAGACAAAATTAATTTATGATGACGGCAATCAGAACAGCGGTGAGGCAGTAGAGACTGCGGAGGGACAAAGGAGTTTTCTGTAAAGATGGAAATATTTTGTGTTTTATCTTGGGTGGTGGTTAATCGTTGTATATAATCACCGAAAGTCATCAAACTGAACATTAAGATCTCTGCATTTTAATTGATATTAATAATATTTCAATAAAAGCATTAAAAATAAAAAATAAATGTGCAGACTCAGGAACTACCTGAACAGCCATCAAGAGGTGACACAAATCATGGCACATATATACACTGAAATAATACTCAGCTTTAAAACAATGAGGCAGATCCATGAGCACTGAAATAGGATGATCTCCAAGGTAAGTCTTTAAGTTAAAAAAAAAAGTAAGATCTGGACTGTTATGTAGAATCTATGGTAATTTTTGTACATTTGTACACGTGTAGAAATAACTCTGGAGGGACACATGCGGCACCAGGAGCAGTGGTTGTCTCTAGGGAGGGAAGCAGTAGGGGGAAGGTGAGTATTGGGAGTGAAAGAGGGTATGGAGAGACCGAGTTTTCACTGTACGTATATTTTTGGATGGAAAAAACGACATTAATGTATTATTTGGGGGTACAGTTTGGTTATAATTACATGGGCTTAAATTACTGACACAGAGCATTGTTGGCTGTTACAATAACCCTTAAATAGTGGCAGGCAGATGTAAGACAGATAGGCTGGCATTTTCTGTTGGGTTGTGTTCGTGTCAGCCCTGCCATGGAAATTTTTTTTTTTTTTTTTTTGCAGTACGCGGGCCTCTCACTGTTGTGGCCTCTCCGGAGCACAGGCTCCGGACGTGCGGGCTCAGCGGCCATGGCTCACGGGCCCAGCCGCTCCGCGGCATGTGGGACCTTCCCGGACCGGGGCACGAACCCGTGTCCCCTGCATCGGCAGGCGGACTCTCAACCACTGCGCCACCAGGGAAGCCCTTTTTTTTTTAAACATCTTTATTGGAGTATAACTGCTTTGCAATGGTGTGTTAGTTTCTGCTGTACAACAAAGTGAATCAGCTATACATATACATATATCCCCACATCTCCTCTCTCATGCGTCTCCCTCCCACCCTCCCTATCCCACCCCTCTAGGTGGTCACAGAGCACCGAGCTGATCTCCCTGTGCCATGAAGCTGCTTTGCCCTGGAACTTTTGATTGCTACTATGTCCAGAGCTGAAGGAATCTTTTCTTCGTCATTTGCCGGCTGGTGTAAATATCATTCCAGGTAAAAGTTACTGGCCTCCTGGTGATCCCTCCTGGGATCATTTTCTGGGGTGAAGAGCTGACTTTGATTGTTGCTGCTGGATCAAGGTATATGTTCATAAGGACTCACTTCATTGTATATTTTTGAACTATTAAAATATGTTACCATGTGCATCTATATTGCCAACTTAAATTAAATCGAAACGAGTAAAGATACAGAGCAAGAGTTAAAAACAGGCCAAAACTACTTGCAGTAATTAAGATGATCTATATATGCACTATCCCATGATGAACCATAATGCAAAAGAATGTGAAAAAGAATGTATATATATGTATAACTGAATCACTTTGCTGTACAGCAGAAATTAACACAACGTTGTAAAACAACTATACTTCAATTAAAAAAAAAAAATGATCCAGACACTAACATGGATCTTATCCACTGGGCCTGCCAATCAGCCTTCCTGGGGACTGATACACCACGATCTAACTGCACCTCTCAAGTGGTACGTATTGTATCATCCTTGAGATCTTCATTCACTTTCTCTAAGCATAAGGTTTATCTTCATGGCTAGACTGTAAGTAACCTTGAGAGTAGGTACCTAGTCTTATACTTTGTAGGGAAGGGGGGGAGAACCTACCCATCCCTCACAAACAGCTGGCAGCTAGAGAAATATTTAATCATTAAAGTAAGTAATAAGTGTGAAGGCTCTGTTTATCTCAACACCTAAAGTCATTGCTAATTATCATGTGAGACTGTAATGACCCCAAAGAGGTTCTATCCAGCTATTTTTTGATTTTTGCTTTTATATTTCAATATTATATTGATGTGACTCACTTAAAAAATATATTCTCCCCAAAATTTGTAAGTAAAATATGTGTAACTCAAATCCTATTTTAAAGTGTTCTGGGAGCTTATTATTTAAAATGGTTTACCTTGCTGGAGTTTTAAAAATAGATATAATACTCCCATCAGTAACATTGTAATATTTTTGTGAGATGAATAATCACAGTATAATCAATCTATTCCCTAAATTTAAAAGTCTAGGTCATATATTTCCTATGGCAAGCATCCACTGTGCTTGGATTAACACCAAAATGACTTTTTTCCTGAATCATACAAGTAAATCCTAAATTACTCTCCCTTTTTATTTTTATTATTGAATGAGGGTGAACGCAGTTATTAAAGGGGAAAGGAGACAGGATAATAAAAGACAGAGGCATGACCTAGAATATTGGAAAAACGGAGACCCAGAAGCTTTGGATGACAATGAGGGGAAGAGAAAGATTGTCCCTGGGAGAAAAGAGGTCACTTACCCAGGAAGCAGTGGATGCAGGTGGCCTGGGTGGGGAGGACTGCGACAGGGGGGCAAGGAGAGATCTGCAATGAACAAGCTCCTGAATCTAAAGGTTGAAATAAGCGGGAACCGGTGAGAAGTTTGAGAGTCGCGCTGGGTCAGGGCTGAGCTAATTGTTTGTTTCTGAATATTGAAAGGCAGTCTTGAGCTTGAGGTTTTCTCAAATAGGGCACATCTTTATGTAGAAAACCACAGTGGGCTCATGGAGGTGGAGAGCCCCAGTACAGTCTCTGCCCAGAACAAATATAACACTGCTGTGAAGTTCACCACCTAGGAGTCGGCTCTTTGGTGACTTTGTTTTTGTTTGTTTTTTTTTTAAGAAAATGTTGGGGGTAGGAGTTTATTAATTTATTTATTTATCTTTGCTGTGTTGGGTCTTTGCCTCTGTGTGAGGGCCCTCCCCAGCCGCGGCAAGCGGGGGCCGCTTTTCATCACGGTGCGCGGGCCTCTCACTGTTGCGGCCTCTCTTGCTGCGGAGCACAGGCTCCAGACGCGCAGGCTTCATTAGTTGTGGCTCACAGGTCCAGCCGCTCCGCGGCATGTGGGATCCTCCCAGACCAGGGCTCGAACCCGTGTCCCCTGCATTAGCAGGCAGACTCTCAACCACTGCGCCACCAGGGAAGCCCTGTTTTGTTTTTAAAGGCAGGTTTCTGCTTGTTTCCTGTTTGTTTACTGCTCGTGTGCCTAGGAGAACTGTTCTGAAGCACAGGGACAAACCATTTTCTGGACCCCTGTGACTGTTCCTAAGGAGATAGCTTCCCCAAGATGGGACCCATCTCCCCCTCACAAAGCCAGCCGCCCCCCTCCATCTTGCTCTGTGGTACTGATGCAGGGTCAGGGGACAGGGAGAGGCAGGGTCACTACTACTTATTTACTTTGTTCATTGTCTTTCCTCACTGGACTGTCTGCCCCATGTGGGCAGGATTGCTCTCTGTCTTGTACACCACTGCACACTCCCCAGCACCTAACGCAGTGTCTGGTTCAGAGTGCTCACTCTAAATATTTGTTGAAGAAACGAATGAATTGGTTGCATGCCTACCTTCTTGCGCTCAGGTAGGAATGGCAGGTTTCAGGGAATGAGAAGAGGGAGAGTATCAAGTACATGCTGGGTTCTTTCCATAAGATATCTATCTCAATGTTGGGAGTTGGCTTCTAAGCCAATTTTGTCATTCAACAGTCACGGTTCTTCTGGTAAGAATTAGCTGCCTCTGGCCATTGAGGTGGGTAAAAGTCATCAATTCCCTCTTCTCCAACCTCCCCCAGTAAGGTGGTATGTTTCAATGAAAGCATGTCCTAGACCAGCCTTTCATTAAAGTATAAACATTGATTGGCAGGCAGGCACAGAAACAGCCGTACGCCCTGGTCTTGTAAGTGCAGAGAAGCCCTATTCCTCATCCGCAGCCTTCTGACTGCACCTTGCGTGGGAAGCTCACTTGTAGCCTGTCCATAGGATTCTGACTGGTGGATTAGCCAACCTTCCAAATGCATCTCAGGACAGAGCCCTCTGTTAACAGAGAGGCGGATGCAAGAGCAAACAGCTCAGGATGGAGATGCAGCTCTGAAAGTACGAGGATACTTACTCTTCCTTCAGGTAAGGGCAGTGGGGCTTGCTAAAACTCTCTAGCCAAACTCATATCTTAAACAACACTCATGTCACCAATGGAAAAAAATGTGGTACATCCGTATACCAGTTCATGAACCTTCTGGTGTGTATTTTCTTAATGATACTTGAAATTCTTAAACTGCCACCTCTGCGGTGGGGACTCCTAATTAGATGAATTCATTAGATTAATTTAAATGCTAAATCACCATCCCCTTTTCCCTTGCTTCCTCCCCCTGTGCGCACACATTTGCAGGGAAGATTAATTTACAGGTACACATAGGTTTAGTCCGAGGTACCGCAGGTTACCACATAGACCATGCAATTCCCGAAAATTTTCTGGAGTGAAAGTAAGAAGAGCAAATGCTTATAAAGTGCTTATTACACGCTCAGGATCTGTACATATCTGACCTTCACAACAATTCCACTATGATTACCCTGATTTTACAGATAAGGAAGCTGAGGCCCAGAGAAGAAGGAACACCTCCCCGCTCACGCTGCTGAGATGCAATCAGGGCCAAGGTCAAACTCACTGTGGAGTTTCAGAGCCCATGCTCTTAACCACTATATTCTGCTGCAACTCCTTCTGATAATAAGAATTACTGGAATATTACCGGTGTTCAGAGTCCCCAACGTTTCTTTCTCCCTTTTATGCTGTGAAAGAAAAAGTGTTAGCTGACAACCGTTGTAGAAGTTTCAGGCACGGAGCTACGGTTTGAGCAAATTCGTGCATGGGCGCCGACTCTGGAGTGTAAAACTATCCTATATATCACGTTCTTTTTCATCCCAAATGAAAGTCTGATTTCTGAGCCTCCAAAGAAGAAATCATATTCAGGCAATTCCTTTACTATATTTTAAAATAAAAAATATCGATGAAAACCTCAGCTAAATTTAATACCTAAAATGTTAATATTTGGTATATTTGGAAAGTAACGACTCTGAGGCAGCTTTTTACTTTTTCATGCTGAAATTAGCTACCAGGAAACATCACTAAGACTCTTCAAGTGACTCACAACTGCTGAGGAGATAAGAACGTGGGCTTTGGATTCAGCGAGACTGGGTTGGAAGCCCAGCTCCATCACTAAATGTATGTCTTTGTGCGTCTTCACCTCTAAGCCTCAGCTCCTTATTTATGAGATGGGAGTAATGCGTGTATGTGTGCCTAGCCCATAACAGACCATAAAGTATAGCAATCATTATTAGAAGATTAATCATTCAGGGGGATTAGCATTTAGTTGAGGCTCCTGAGGACAAACAGCGTCCAAGTCACAAAAGAAAGGATTGCCCTGACTTTTCAAATTGCTCTCCCTGGAAAGCCACTCACCACCTTGCTTAGAGTCTAAATATTTTGAGAACTCTGGTTATTGGTATATATATATATAATCACTCAGCTTGGCTGGGTTGGTTGCCCTTGCTTGGGGCAAGTTCTGTGTAACCTGCTTTACGTAATCATACAGGATGAGCCAAACTCAGGTTGTTCTCTTTGGCTGACCCTCCCATCTCATGTGAAGATGTCATTTGAAATAGCTACAGGGCTGCTTTGTGGATGTAAGGGCAGAACTAGAAGCAGCAGGTAGGAATTTTCCCATCATGGATATGAACTCAATGGAATGTGAAGTAGTTATCTCCCTGTCACTGGAAGCATTCAAGGAAGCTTACTAATTACAAGATTGGTGGAAAGAATATTCTTTCTTTAGACAGAACATGAGACTGAACAGTAAAGATAAGAAGAGTAATAAAAATCTTGGCTTTCATACACTGAAGTGCTAGATGCTTGACATATTTTAATTTATTTAATTCTCATAGGAATCTTTTCCATCTTTTATAGTAGTAGCCCTTTTGCATATCACTAAACCAAAGTTCAGAAAGGTTAAATTATTTAACAAATCTCTCACAGCTTGAATAATTAACACTGGGATTTGAATCCAGAAGTATGCTATTATTTTATAGTTTCAGATGTCTAAAACCTGCTTGTTATAAGGTCATCCATGAGAACAATGAAGCTGTATATTGAAGATCGAAAATTGACATCTGAAGTGGTGAATGACAGGTATCATCTAATACCAGCCTCGGCATTCGAGTTACATTTTTATTTTGTTTTTGGTGCATAGAATTGTAAACCGTGTGGTGTTTTCACTGTCCTCTTAGATATCTCTGGATACTCTTCAGTTGGACTAATTCAGAAGTTAGAGAGACGATCAGGACATTTTGTTTGAAGTCTGAATAATGAACAGTATCTAACAGCCACATGCCTGCCTTATCACATTACAGAAGTCAGACTAGAAATACACAAAGCTTCCAGAAACTGCTAAAACAATCTATGATATGATATAATCATCACATGGCAGTTACTCACTCAGTAAATTCTCTGAGAGGCACTGGAACACACTGGTTAGGAGCATAAGCTTTGAAGTAGCCCAGCACCACTTCCACTAACTATGACCCTGAGCAAGATTCTTCAGCTCTTTCAGCCTCAATTTTACAAACGAGGTTTTGGATTGTCAAGGACAAACCAAGCCAATCTGGTTGCTTACAGTTATGAAGTTCTTGCCAGTAGGCAGAGGTAAGCTCCAAAAGGGAGAAGCAGGTCTCTCCCACAGCATCCTGGACACAGAAAATATGTTATAATACCACATTCTGCAACATACAAGCGCTAATTAAATAGCCATTCAGTGTTATTTTATGAAAGGTCAGGGAAGTGCTAACTCTCTGTGCTTTTAGACACTTTGAAAGCACCTTGTGTGAAGGTTTCACTTCGGGCAGGTGCAGCAGTATTCCAGCAGCTTTGCTCAGCTAACCGTCCGGTCAGTCAGTTGACATCATCTTCCATTAAATGCTACATTTAGAAGAAATCAGAATCCTAAACACAGGGTTCGAAGGGCATAGACTATTGTGCTAGCTAGGTTCTTATTTCCTACTCATTCAAGGGCAGCAGCACCTATTCATTATTTCTAGCCAATTCATTCATTCTTGAAAACTATTCATTTCTCCAATGAAATGTCATTTCTAACATCCATTATGCTAATTAGAAAACCTTCTGGTGTTGTTCAGAAATAATGACAGTGGAGTCTGAGTTTTGGATTAGAGTCTTTAAAATGCTAACTAACCCCCTGGATTATATAGTTTCTTTTTAGGGAACTGCAAATGTTAACTAATGTCCCCACGATAGAGATTAAAGTTAATACACACTACACTGAAGAATTTTAAAGCGAATGACAGATAATATAATGGTGGTAAAAACACCCTCACAGAAACGTTTGTGAGAATTAATAACAGCTAATATATATTGAATGCTTACTATGTGCCAAGTACTATACTCAATAGTTTATGTGCATCTTCTCATTTAATTATCATAAAAACACTGTGAGGAAGACATGATTAAATGACTTATGATTAAATAATCAAATAAATAGTCAAATAGTTATTCGTCAATTGGCTACTAGTTAGCATTATTCCTAGTGCAGCCTATGCATATTATAAATGGGCACTATGCTTACATTGCAGGTCTGATTATTGTGTTATCTACAACACATTATTGCACCGATGGTCTCTAATGTGTTAAATTTGGTATATTACATATTGGGATGGATGTGTAGGGTGTTTCTTTTTTTGATGTGTAGTTTTTTAAAGTCTCAGCTTTTTAAATGTTTACTAATACTTTAAAAATGAGGTTTGAATCATTCATGGATTCCTTGAAGCTTTTCCCTCCCTTAGATCCCAGTTTGATGACATTGGCCTAAATGACGAGCCACCATTCAGGGTTCATCCTAGTGTTAAGCCTCTGTGATTCTCTTACCACTAAGGGCAAAAATCTAAGATCTGTTGAAGTCCAACCTTCCAACCAATGAACAAAATCCAGCTAGTCTTTTTTTTTTTTTCAGTACGTGGGCCTCTCACCGTTGTGGCCTCTCCCGTTGTGGAGCATAGGCTCCGGACGCGCAGGCTCAGCGGCCATGGCTCACGGGCCCAGCCGCTCCGCGGTATGCGGGATCTTCCCGGACCGGGGCACGAACCCGTGTCCCCTGCATCGGCAGGCGGACTCTCAACCACTGAGCCACTAGGGAAGCCCCCAGCTAGTCTTTATTTCAAATTATAATCAATGTAAAGACCATGATGAATAAGAGGAGTCATTATGATTGTCACTCACAGTTTTCTTCTCATTGAATAAACATGATTATTTCCAGTTTGCTAGTCATCCCTCTTACATTCTCTCTCTCTTTCTATGCATTGTGGCTTCCTGGCTTTAAACGTTAGAGCGGTTTCATAAAGTTGTGTGATCTATACTTTTCAAAGAGTCATATGCTCCTGACTCACAAGACTAGCCGAAGTATCAAGATGAGAAGGAGGTGCCTCGCCATAGGGCTTCTAACTGCAGATCAGAAGCTTCCGGGTTTGAGGCCAATACTTTCAGTAGCCTCCTGATGGGCTGTGTTGTCTTCTCTGCATTTTTTTTTTCTGGAACTGGAAGTCATAATTCTTCCCTTCTGGAATCAGAGTGGGCCACTAAAGTAACAGCAACGAGTGAAGCCAAGAGAAATAACTTCCTTCAGGGGAATGTAGACATCAGGGTAAAAAGAAAAAAATAAAGGATAACTTCAAAAAAGCCACAGAATGTGAACTTTCCCCAAAGTGGAAGCATGTGACAAAATTTTTAAAAGGTCTGGCTTTATAGCTGGGTCTCTGGAGGGAAGGAAAAGCTAAAAGGCATGGACATAATGACAAACTGACTAGATACAAAAGACAGAGAGACGGCAAAACGCCGCAGGCAACCAGCACATCCAAAAAGAAAAGCTAATTCAAAACCGGAGAGAGAAGTACCTAGATTAAAAGAGCAAGCACCCTTTTTACATTTTCAGAGGAAGGTTACAAAAATCACTTAATTTAAAATAAAATGTACCTTTTGATACAAACCCTGAAGCCAAAGAACGTACTATAATTAATTTTAGATCAACTTTTGAATGAAGGGGAATATTTCGTATCTGTTTGTCAAATTTGCAAACATAACAAGAGATTAATGACCCCGAAACCCAATAAAGTCATTACCAAGCTAATAAAGACAATCATAGCCGAGATTCACACTTAGTTAACCCAAAGATGGAAAAGACTGAATGAGCTAAATGAAGTCAGATGATGGATTAAAAAGCTAAAAATTAAAAAAAAAAAAAAAACACTCATTAATGGAGAAATTAAGAAAACTGCTACCAACTTCTGCCATTTTCTGTCACCTCAGGCCATCTCTGATCTCCCCTCTTGTCTATTGACTGCCTAACTTCGATTACAAGGCACTGAGGAGGACCCATCTCATGTCTTCATTCCATGTTGACCATCTCCTTGGCATTAAATGGAGTATATTCTGTGGTTCATTAGTTCATTCATCCAGCAAATGATTACTAAATGCATATTGAGAGCAAAGCATTGATTTGAGTTTGTTAATTATACAAAGATTAGAAGATAGGACCCATGCCCTTGGAGGAGTTAACAGTCCGGTGAGGGACACACACATAAAAGTAATTACAATATAATACACATACGTACATAAAAATAATTGCAACTCAGAGGACCTTTGAGAAAGGTTCATTGTGAGCCAAGGGAAGGAGGCTGAGGTCACCTGGGGAGGAGGTCGAGCTTCAGCTGAGCTGAGCGTCAATGGCTGAGAAGCTGTTTTCTGTGAGGATCGCTATGAACTGCCCAAAGCCCATTGGGTCATAGGCGACCCTTTAATTCACTTTGCTAAATAATCCCTGCTGAAGAAGGCTGAGGCTTTAGTTACTTTCTCAGTCTTACAACTACCAAAAAAGCAAGCATCAGAAAAAAGTCTGCCGAACATACGGCATTTAAAAAGAAATATTCATTAAACAGGAAGCACAAAGCAGGTCCTGTCTGTCAGTTATACGAAGTGGCAGCTCTCTGTCCTTTTGGGTGCTTTGTGCGCTCAGACCACCACTTGCCTGACAATTTCAGTTCAGCTAGACAGAACCACATTCCAGAGACAGGATTCTGTTAGCCTTAGAGTTGGCATCAAGCAGCCATAAATCCTCCTAAACCCATGGCTGGACTTGGGACCCTTTAGGAATTCAGGTTCAAGGGCCATCCCTACAAATGCAAGCTATAGGTCTCCTAATTCTTATATTCTGCATCCTGGAGTGAAAAGCGTCTCTAAAATATTTTGGCCATTCCACATTTACCACCTTCAATTTCACCATGAAAGTTCATTTTAAATATTCATCTTGCTATTTAAGAGGCCATCAATTTCACCAACGGGGGGAAAAATGCTGGCCATTGACAACGCTACTTTGCACATCCTTGGGTGTTGATCAAGATCTAGCTAACGAGGGGCACTGTGGTAAACTGTAGAGCTGCACTGTCCAATATGGTAGCCACTAGCCACGTGTGGCTGTGGACGCTTCAGCTAGGCCAAAGTGAGATAGTCTATAAGCGTAAGATACACGCCAAAATTGGAAGACCTTAGTACAAACAAACTAAATAAAATAAAGTAGCTCATTAATAATTTTATATGTCAAAATAATATTTTCTATATATTGGGTTAAGTAAAATATATTACAAAAATTAATTTCACCTGTTTCTTAACATTTTAAAAGTGACTGTTCGCAAAGTTCATCCTAAGTATGTGGATTACGTTACATTTCTATTGGACAGAATTGCTCTAGGATATACGGAATCCGAAGCAGAAAGCTTGCTGGTATTCCCGGGACTGTGCATTTCCGGTGAAAAGGCCAGTAGCCTGACGTAAAGTGGTCTACAACTTACCTGAAGTGGCATGTCCATAACGTCAAACTGTATATGCTAAAGTGTTTTAAAATAGATCTATTTGGGCTTCCCTGGTGGCGCAGTGGTTGAGCGTCCGCCTGCCGATGCAGGGGACACGGGTTCATGCCCCGGTCCGGGAAGATCCCACGTGCCGCGGAGCGGCTGGGCCCGTGAGCCATGGCCGCTGAGCCTGCGCGGCCGGAGCCTGTGCTCCGCAACGGGAGAGGCCTCAACAGTGAGAGGCCCGCGTACCACACACACACAAAAAAAATAAATTTATTTATTTACTTGTTGATTGCCTCACAAGACAGATAAAATCTGTACTGACGTGGGGATTTATATTCCCTCTGGGGTAGACAGAAAGTAAAGACATAAATAACAAAAAATCAGAAAACCGTTAAGAATTGTACAGAAAGTTAAAATGGGGTGGTGTGTGGTAAAGAGTGATTGGGCAGCTACTTTAAACTGGATAATCAGAGAAGTCCTCTCTGAGGAAATGACATTTAAAATTATATCTGAATGACATGAAGGAGGCAGACATGCAAACATGGGTCTGGGTGGGAAGGCGGTGGGGAAAAGGGTTGCTCAGGCCAGGGAAATAGCTAATGCACACACTCAAACGTGGGGTGAGCTTGGCTTGAGGAGAAAGCAAATAAAGATATTATTAAGCCCACGGTATACAGTAAGATCTCCTAGGGAGAGAACGTAGGTGGAAAAGGAGAAGGGGCCAGCTTCAAGCCCTGGAGAGCTCCTCCATTTAGAGACTGAATGGAGGAGACATCCACAAAAGGGAAAAAGAATCAAGGAATTCAAACAAAAAACTGAGAGAGTGTGGTGTCACTGAGGCCAAGAGCTGAGGCCGTTTCAAGAAGAGCAAGTAACTGTACAGAAAGTGTATTACTGAATGGTCAGATGACTACTGCTTCTTCCGCATGTGGTCATTCAGCATTTTGCAAAAGCAGTCTCTGCTGGGCATTGGGAGTGGAATCCATCGAGAATAGGTTGAGGAGAGGATGTGAGACGAAAGCTCTAGTCGGCCCTTTTAAGCTGTTTTCCTGTGACAAGAGAGAGCCATGTTGGGTGTGAGGAACAGTAGAGATGGCTGAATGTAGGTAACCTTGAGCGTGTTACTGCTGAAAGGAGGAGGGAGCAAAAGTAGATGGACAAAGTCAAATGGCTAAAGGCATCTTGTGCTATAACAAAGGGAAGGGAAACTACTGGAGGGTACTGAACAGAGGAGCATACCGATAAATATAAGTGGAAAGGGGAAGAGGAGGAAGCACAGTAGGGGGGTTGGATTATAAGAGGAGGGGTCTTCCATGTACGTTCTCCCCATTGTTGGGTTCTACAGATCTCATGGAAAGTTCTCAAGGAAGGTTGTTAAGGAGAGTTAGCAGTGCAGAAATCCTTAGTAGAGAAAGGCCAATTCACCTAAAGTCAATTCACCAAAATTCAATTTGCTGAATGATCAATTCACTTAATTTGCCAAACTTTTCTATTAACCACAAAGTTTTCATGGAATGCACAGACAGCTAATTTGCTGAAAGTCAAATTGCTAAAATTAAACTGCTGAACGGGCAGCTCACCCAAGTATCAATTCACAGCAACTCTATATTATCAAGTTTAGAGTATAAATGGAAAAATGGGCAAAGGGCGTGGAGAGGCAGTTCACAGAAGGGAAAGCCCTACTGGTTACAAAGTGTATACAGAGATGTCCAACCTCACTAATAATCAAAGCAATGAAAACTTTTAAAACACTGAGATTCTACTTTACATACACCAGGAGGACAAATACTGCACAGGGAGATAATGCCAAATATTGGCAATTGACACAAGTTGGAATCTCCAAATAACAAACTCTCAGCTTAAACTTAGTGTGCAAGACATTTATTGGGAAGTGCTCATAGGATCAACATCTGTGGAGGGAGGTAGAGAGGAGACAGGAGACATGAGTTGCATTGCTGTCCCAAAGAAAGCCTCAGCCAGCCCCACGGGGAACACTAAAGCTGGGCTCACCCCTCAGAGTTGACCCAGCCAGGGTGTAAGAGATTTATATCCCCTCAGTTGGACGATGGCTCACTGGTAGTTTTTTCCAGCTGAGAACATTCCTAAAAGGGCTGACGGCCAAAGATCCTCTTCCAGCACTCTTCCCAGTAGCTGGAGGATTAAATTCCTCATTCCTGAAGGGGGATCTGAAAGTCGTGCAAGTGTAGGGTTGGATGTTGTCTTTATTTTTAAATATTAAAATTTGGTTCATAGTGGATTTCTTGCATTAATTTTGATTGTTAAAAATATTGCATTAAAATATTATCTTAAATAGTGCTGCTGTGAAAATTGGGGTGCATGTGTCTTTTTGAATTAGAATTTTCATCTTTTCCAGATATATGCCCAGGAGCAGGATTGCTGGATCATACAGTAGCTCTATTTTCTGTTTAAGGAAACTCCATACTGTTTTCCATAGTGGCTGCACTAATTTACATTCCCACCAACAGTGTAGGAGGGTTCCCTTTTCTCCACACCCTCTCCAGCATTTATTATTTGTAGACTTTTTGATGATGGCATTATGACCAGTGTGAGGTGATACCTCGTTGTGGTTTTGATTTGCATTTTTCTAATAATTAATGATGTTGAGCATCTTTTCATGTGCCTGTTGGCCGTCTGTATGTCTTCTTTGGAGAAATCACAATAGCCAAGACATGGAAACAACCCAGGTGTCCATCAACAGATAGTTGGCTTAAGAAGACAATGGAATATTAGTCATAAAAAAGAATGCAACATTGTCATTTGCAGCAACATGGATGGACCTAGAGAATATTATACTTAGTGAGGTAAGTCAGACAGAGAAAGACAAATATTACATGATATCACTTACATGTAGATCTAAAAAATAATACAAATGAATCTATATATACAAAACAGAAACAGATTCACAGACATAGAAAACAAACATGGTTACCAAAGGGAAAAGGTGGGGGGAGGAATAAATTAAGAGTTTGGGATTAACAGACACAAACTACTATTCACAAAATAGATAAGCAACAAGGATTTACTGTATAACACAGGGAACTATATTCAATATCTCATAATAAGCTGTAATGGAAAATTATCTGGAAAAATTTACGTATAAAACTGAATCATGTGACTTCCCTGGTGGGGCAGTGGTTAAGAATCTGCCTGCCAATGCAGGAGACACAGGTTTGAGCCCTGGTCCGGGAAGATCCTACATGCCGTGGAGCAACTAAGCCCGTGAGCCACAACTGCTGAGCCCGTGTGCCACAACTACTGAAGCTCACGCTCCTAGAGCCCATGCTCCACAACGAGAGAAGCCACAGCAATGAGAAGCCCGTGCACCTCAAGGAAGAGTAACCCCTGCTCACCGCAACTACAGAAAACCCACGGTGCACAGCAACGAAGACCCAGCGCAGCCAAAAATAAATAATAAAGTAATTAATTTTTTTAAAAAATTGAATCACTTTGCTGTACACTTGAAACCAACACAATATTGTAAATCAACTATAGTTCAATTAAAAAATATTATCTTATTAATAAGTTTGTTGGCACTCCCTTCAATTTTCCCTCCATTTCCCAGCCCTGCCTCTGGTGATTGTCTAAACTGGTTAGCCATTCAGGGAAACAAGCTGACAATACTTAGTGACATTACATGTGCTTATGCCCTGTGATGTAGCAATCGGCCTCTTGGTGTATACTCCAGAAAAATTGTCTCATTCTTCAGTAAGGGCATGTGTATAAGGATGTGCATCAGAAAATTGTTTCTGGTAGAGGAGATCTGGAGACAACCTAGAGGTCCATTGCTGGGGTATGGATAGTAAAATGGTTTGGACGCATCCTATAGAATACAAAGCAGCAGTTGGATGCAGTGAACTGAATATACAAAGATCAACATGGATAGATCTTTAAAACAGAGTAAGAAACGGAAGGATATTTATAGCACAATTCTATGTGTGTAAATCAAAAGCAAACATACAAAACACTAGTGAGGATCCGCGCATTTTAAGGACATAGAGCAAACACATTAGAGAGAGTCCCCACAGAGGCAGTGAATGGGAGTGGAGACTGGAGGTGAAGAGGGAATATATAAAATTTAATAAAACATGAGAAGGACCTTGTATGGGTCAATGACGATAATGTTTTATAAAGTAAGGAGAATATCAACTCAATTTGCTAACCTGTAAGGATCAAAATAAAAGAAGACAATTAATTTTAAATTTTAATGGCAAATTATGGTACCTTAAATGTTTTCAAATGCCTTTAAGGATTGCCAGCTCGTCGTTAAAGCTATAGTGCAGACTTGGTTTTTGGTGTGCCGCAGCTGGTTCACCCCAACTGTTTACAAACAGATTCGTCAGTCCAACTCAACTGAATTTCAATTTTGTAAGTGTCTCACATTTCAGACACTAATCCCTTCTCAAGAGCTTAAAATATAGGCAAAATATTTATTTGAACTAGCTGATTTACAAATCTGTGAATTAAGAGACATACTAAAGACAGTGAACTGAAATAAAATGTACTGAAATAGCAAAACCTGTCCTACCATTCATAAAATTCTTGTCATCCAAAATACATTCAATCTAACTTGAAATGCCAATAAAATTCTCATTCCCCATAGTCATCGACCTAAAATATAGAAAAATCTGGAATATAGTGAACTTTGGTCACAAAGATGCAGTTATACTTGAACTAAAATTAAGTTAAAAGTAAACCAAAGTAAAACTTCAAACTCATCAACTGATATTTCATGAAAATCTTTTAAACCTGCTAAAAATAATTCCATCCAAAAAATTAATGTACGCATTATGAACAATGAAAAGAAAAAGGTACATTGATAAACAAGGCAAATTTGTTTGAAAATCTGGCTCATCATGTAGAGATTTGCTCTTCAGTGAATTGACCCGGAGTATAAGGGACTAATTAATCATTTCCTCTTCCCTCTTCAAGTCAGCCTTTGACATTCATCAGAGCTGTGGGCGCCTGGATCAAAATGCTGGGGGTGGGATTGGGGGAGGGGCCATGAGATTGGCCCTAGATCAGCTCATCTTCAAGGACAGTCCCAACCACCACGTGCCAGAATTTCAATACATCCCCATCTCCCGGAACCTGACTGCAGGAAACCAAGTGGAAAAAATTAACCTTGGGCTGAATCCAGTCCGCTTGCAGCTGCAGCCCAAATGGCCTTTTTAAAAGCACATGTTTGATCACACCACTCCCCAGCTTAAACCATTTCAAGGACTCAGGATCAAGTTCAACGGCATCTCAGGACTTCCAAGGTCCCTCAAAGCGGGCCTGCCTCTCCAACCTAAGCTGAAGCCCCTTCCTTCTCCCCACTCTCCTGTTCCCTTTGCTCGGGCTGTACTTAGCTCTTAGTGTTTCCTAGGCACTCCATGGCTGCTGGGCTTTTCTTTACCCATGCTGTTCCCTCTGCCAGAAACCCTCTCTTCCTATACCTCCCAGCCCGACATGCCTGCCCTGCTAATCTTCCATCCCCACATGCCTGCTAGCTAACTGTTATGGCTCCTGTTAGACATGACTTTTTTCAGGAAGACTGAAATCAAGAAGACCGCAACCAGTACTACAGTAATGGGGTATAATTACATTTATGCACATCTTGTAAGCAGAAACACTCATTGCCCTTTATTCCAGGCTCGCTTTTCGAGAATGTTTGTGTAGCAAACAACCTAAGAAGATAGAGATAGTGACTCCCTGCAAATCAAAGAGCAGGTACACTTGTTGCCCATTTGAAAACATTTGAGGGACTTCCCTGGCGGTCCAGTGGTTAAGACTTCTGCGCTTCCACTGCAGGGGGCACAGTTTCGATCCCTGATCGGGGAACTAAGATCCCACAAGATGCGTGGCGTGGCAAAAAATAAATAAATAAATAGAAATTTTTAAAAATAAATAAAACATTTGAGTCCCCTAAGTTCAGGGCTCCTCTCCTGTAAGGCAACCCACTCACTATGTGCGCCTGCAATGATCTGAGCTTAGCCTGTTGCCCCCATAGGACCTGGAGATAAGAAAAACTGACACAAACATGTTGTTCCTACAACTTGCTTAGCAATGAGTAATCAAGTCCTTTGTCTCTAATCCAGGAGTCTTATGACTTCTGCCCACACCCGTGAAACTGACATGCTAACACCTTGACTTGCAAGGAGGATAAAAAGAAATTCCTTTTCAGTACTTGAAAGTAATATACCAATGTTAATATCCTGATTTAGGTGATTGTACTGTAGCTTAATAGCATTATGTCCTTGTTTGTAGGAAATACTAAAGTATTTAGGGGTGATGAGTCACCACGTGGGAAAGTTACTATTAAGGAACAAAAAAAGGCTTTATACTGTACTTGTGACTTTTCTGTATGTTTGAGATGGTTTCCATTTTTTTTTAAAGATTGATCAGTGGGTTCAGGTGATATTAGCCTGATCCATTCAATAAAATTTCCCCATCAACTTTTTTTTTTTAACTAGACTTTATTTTTTAGAGACATTTTGAGTTCACAGCAAAATTGAGCAGAAGGTATAGATTTCCCATATATTTCCTGCCTCCACATACACACAACCTCCTCCACTACCAACATACTGCACGAGAGTGGTGCATATGTTCCCATCAATTAACCTAAATTGACACATCATTATCACCTAAAGCCCATGGTTTACATTAGGGTTCACTCTTGGGGTTATATATTCTGTGGGTTTAGATGAATGTATTACATGTATCCCCCATTAGAGTATCATACAGCATAGTTTCACTGCCCCCAAATTCTCTATGTTCTGATTCTTTATCCCTTACTTTCCTATAACCCCCTGGCAACCACTGATCTTTTTACTATATCCATAGTTTTATCTTTTCCAGAATGTCATATAGTTGGAATCATACAGTATGTAGCCTTTTCAGACTGGTTTCTCTCACTTGGTAGTATGCATTTAAGCTTCCACCATGTCTTTTCATAGCTTGATAGTTCATTTCTTTTTAGCTCTAAACAATATCCCATCGTCTGGATGTACCACCATTTATTTATCTGTTCACCTACTGAAGGATGTCTTCGTTGCTTCAAGTTTTGGCAATTATGAGTAAAGCAGGTTTAAACATCCAAGTGTAGGTTTTTGTGTAGACATAATTTTTCAGTTCACTTGGGTAAATACCAAGGAGTGCAATTGTTGGATCATATGGTAAGAGTATATGTAGTTTTAAAAGAAATGCCACTGTCTTCCAAAGTGGCTGTACCACTTTTCATTCCCACCAGCCATGAATGAGAGTTCCTATTGCTCCACATCCTTGCCAGCAGTTGATGTTGTCAGTGTTTTGGATTTTGGCCATTCTAACAGGTAAGCAGTGGTAACTCATTGTTTTAATTTGCAATTTTCTAATGATGTATAATGTTGAGCATCTTTTCATATGCTTGTTTTCCATCTGTACATCTTCGATAAGGTATCTGTTCATTCTAAAAGCCATTCCATTTCCACAAATACGTTGGCCAGATTCAACAAAACAGTTGTTTCTCTTCTTCTCAAGAAATTGACTTATATTTCTAATACTACAGAGTGAGAATTTATTGTTGTTAAGTTTGTCCCCAGATGTTGCTCTTGCATACATGATGTAATTGCCATTTTCTTTTCGTCCTAAATTCTTAGATTCTCCTGGAGTGCACTCTGTTCCAGAATCAGAACAGAGTCTTTTGTCCATTTTTTTAATCGAGTTGTTCATTATCAATAAGATAAATTGAGTTTTAAGAGTTTAAGCGTTGAGTTTTGAGATTTAAGTTGAGTTTTGAGGTTTAGGGTTCTTTGTATATTTTGGGTAACAGCCCTTTATTAGACATGTCTTTGCAAATATTTTCTCCTGGCCTGTGGCATATATTCTTAATGGTCTCTTGACCATTAACTTTGTACTTAATGGTTTTGGCATCCATTGAAGATTATTGCCTAGACTCATTATTTCATTAGAGATTCCCAAAATGATGATTTTCTAATTCAATTATCCCTTCTGAATTTATTAGCTGTAATTTTTACATAAGGAAGAATTTTTCCTCATCAGGTATTTGGTTGCTCTAAAATTAAATTTATACAGGAAAAGCAGAAAAACTGCCTGACTTTGTCCCTTTATTTTCAAAGTTCTGATCTGTTGCCTTAGGGAATGACCAAAGAATTTTGGTTTTGACTGTTTGTTTGCTTCAGATGGGCTCATCATTTTTATGCGTTTAATGTTTTCAATTCATTGCAGTCATTTTTCCTTTTGATATTCAAATTTCCCATCTCACATCAGTGAAAGCCCCTTCAAGATTCATCAAGTGGGGCTCCCCTGGTGGCTCAGTGGTTAAGAATCCGCCTGCCAATGCAGGGGACACGGGTTCGAGCTCTGGTCCAGGAAGATCCACATGCCGCGAAGAAACTAAGCCCGTGCACCACAACTACCGCGCCTGTGCTCTAGAGCCCGCGAGCCACAACTACTGAAGCTCGCGTGCCTAGAGCCCGTGCTCCGCAACAGGAGAAGCCACTGCAAGGAGAAGCCACTGAAATGAGAAGCCAGCGCACTACAACGAAGAGTAGACCCTGCTCGCCGCAGCTAGAGAAAGCCCACACTCAGCAACAAAGATCCAATGCAGCCAAAAATAGATAAATATAAAAATAAATAAATTTATTTAAAAAAAGATTAATCGTGTCTTTTTGTCATGATTTTATTAGTTTTTTATTGCTTCCTTGCTTTGGGCACCGTAAGATATTACAGGTTCATCTTGGACATTTCTTGCCCAGCTCTGAAATCAGCCATTTCTCTAAGAAGCACTGATACCCTTTAGTAGGGAACTGGTGTTTACAGGTGGAAAGAGCTACAGGTGTTTGTTGCTACTGAGTTGTCATTAATTCCTGCCTTTTCAGTGGGCAGAGCTAAGACATATGCATTAAATCATGAGTCCATGCTGATACCTACAAGGTTTATATAACTTCTTTGATTTTATCCTTTTTCCCACATACTGAAAACCCTGGTTCCTAAAAATCTTAATACAATTATTTATTTATCTTATACTACACAATACAATACTTATACTACAAGTGTACTATAATGGTTTCAGAGTAACAATATTTTAGAAAACACTAGGTCTACAGATGCAGTTAAATATTTCTTCTTGGTTCTTATTTGTTCTTAGAATAGATTTCACTAGGGATGTACAGTCAACATATTGGATTTTATCATCACTTGTTACAGACATCAACAGCCTTGTTTTGCCAAGTACTGAGGGGTTTCCCTAGATCCATGCTAAAACCTGGTCACACCAGGAGTGTTGTTCACCCTACTTGGAGTCGTACTCTACTTTTAATGGTTAGCCACCAACTTGACATAGAGTTAAGCTCATTTGTTTCAGATCATTGTCAATAGCTGAAGAATTCTTTTTTTCATTTATTTTTTTAACATAAAACATTTACATTGTTCCAAAACCAAAATCATATGATGAGTCACATTCAGAGAAGTGTTGTTTCCATGTCAATCTCCTTCATTTTATTCTCTCTCTCCCCTTAGAAGTATCATTTTCATTAGGTTTCTTGTTTATTTGTTTATTCTACCATTATTTCTTTTTTGAAAATCTAAGGAAGCACATAATATAGTGATATCTCCCTTTCTTACACGAAAGATAACATTCTATAAACACTATTTTCATATACCATTTTTAAGTTTCCCCCGATTGGCATCGAATCTAGAAGTGCAAAGCCATATACCTAAATAATCACACTTGTCATCCTCAGAACGACCCTAAACCTAAAATTCCAGAATTGGGGAAGAAAATCCAACAAGCCAGGGACTGAATGATATAAATAAGGCAGATTCACTGGGATAGAAAATGCCACATGTTTTCTCCTCACCAGACCCCTAGCATTACCTACTCAACCCCAAACAGCTTTTTAAAATTATTGCTGAGCTCAGACCTAGGGTGTGTAGGAATTTAATATAATGATGAGTCTTAGATGGTGAGAGGAATTGCTTTCAGCTTCCAGCTGCTGAGGATGGTAAACAGGTGATGAGAGGGAAGCAGGAAGGGCCCTCTCGTGTGGTCCCGTGTTGGGGCACCAGCGCCCAAAGTGAAAGGCACAGGGACTGCTTAGCCTTCTGCTGTGACGGGGCCCATGTGAGGAGCACGTGTGAGCTGCTTGCTTGGCTGTGTGAGATTCCACACTGGAGCTCTTTGTATGGTATATGCACAGGAGCACCACAAGTGAAAGATTTTAGGGGCTGGAAGAGGAGTCATGGATGAGATCCAATGATTTCCTTGAGCGGAAAAGAAGAACAGGCTCCCATTTTTTTAATTTGTGAGGAGCCATGCTCACCTCTTTGCAAATCGGGCCCTGCAGCCTGCAGGCTGAGCACAGGCCAACTGTGGCTGTCAGTGTTCTAGGCAGGGCTGGCATGATCTGTGGGCCTAATTGGTGGCTGTCAACCTGGTGTAACTTAAGGACAGCCGCAAGCTTCTCCTGCCCTCTCAGATTTCCTTCCTACCAGAGCCTTTGGAAAGGACACAGTCTTCTGAGCTCTTTTTGACAATAAAAGGAGGATATCATCTCTTGAAGGTCACTCTTTAAATGCACTTTTGTCAGTAGGGAGAAGGAGATATGGAAGCTCTCACCAAATCCAGTAGGAAATTCAGATTCATGTGTAGAGGTGGAGGAGTAAAATGGTTAGAGCAAAGCCCCTGAAGATTGACTGCATGGGTTTGAATCCTAGCTCCACAGTCCTCTTTAGAGACCCTGGGCATCTTTTTTTTTTTTTTTTTTTTTTTCCTGTGCTTTGGTCTCTCACTTGCAAAAAAAGAAAAAAACAAGGGCTTTTCCTAACTTACAATGTTGCCATGCTCCTACAGCGGGTTGAAATGTGGCCCGCAAAATATGTCCACTGAAACCTCAGAATGTGGTCTTATTTGGAATAAGGGTCTTTGCAGATGCAATTAAGTTAAGGATCTAGAGATGAGATCATCCAGATTTAGGGTGGGCCCTAAGTATAATGACCAGCGTCCTTATAAAAGGAAAGAGAGGGAGATTAGAGACGCAGAGAGACAAAGGGAAAGCTCTGTGAAGACAGAATTAGAGGCTGGACTGATGAATCTACAAGCCAAGGAATGAACGCCATAGATTGCCAGCAACCACCAGGAGCTAAGAGAGAAGCGTGGAAGGGACACTCCCCCTGAGACTCCGGAAGAAAACAGCCCTGCGAATACCTTGATTTCTGTCCTCCAGAGCTATGAAAAAGTAAATTTCTGTCATTTCAAGCCAAGCTGACTGTAATTTGTTACGGTAGCCCTAGGAAACCAATACAGAGCCTAAGAGCAACAAATCCTGGGAAGCAGTTCACAGAGCGAAAGCTCAGGAACTGCTAGCAGGGATTTCTTAGCTCCGTTGAAACAAAGCAAAATTGGCTAACAGGATACATCAACTGGATGATAGCGGTGGGAACAAAACAAGGACCAGGCAGGGAAGAGACGCTTGGATCGCCCATTCATTATCCACTGCTGCTCAAGTATGCAAAGGAGAGTACGAGCTGATTCTCGGCTATGAGGAGCTTGTTATCTAATGGACAAAAAGTCTCACTACGGTGTGGCTTTCATCGACGTACTGGTGCCTCTCAAATGTTTATCTCTAGTACAGACTTGTTGATTGATCAACTCCAGAATTATGGGATCCTGTGAAGCTGGGTTGGAGCGTCCCATCCTCGCTTTCCAGCTGGGAAGCTTGGGTAAATAATTCAACAACCGTGAATCTCAGTCTCCTCAGGTCTTAAAATAGGCTGAGGAATATCTGCTTCTCAGGTTTTTAAATGAGAACACCTATTCAGGGCACCCCGCTGGGTGCTTGACACGTGGAAGTGTTCAGAAACATTCATCCCTCTGACTATCCCTATGCAAATTCTTACAGGATACCCAATAGGAGCTTCAAACTCAACACAGCCCTAAGTGACCTCCTTTAGGAACTTCTCCCTTCAAAACCTGCCCTTGGGCTTCCCTGGTGGCTCAGTGGTTGGGAGTCTGCCTGGCGATGCAGGGGACGCGGGTTCGTGCCCCGGTCCGGGAAGATCCCACATGCCGCGGAGCGGCTGGGCCCGTGAGCCATGGCCGCTGAGCCTGCGCCTCCGGAGCCTGTGCTCCGCAACGGGAGAGGCCACGACAGTGAGAGGACCGCGTACAGCAAAAAAAAAAAAAACAACAACAACCCTGCCCTGGCCCTTAATTTCCTGATCCAGTTAATGGCATTGTCACCCTACTGTCTTCCAAATCCAAACTTAGAAATTATCCCCTCCTCTCTTCTCTTTTCTTAGCCCTTGCATCCAGGTAACCACAAGATCCTGATGATTTTACCTTCCAATGAGCTCTCACATCTATCACATTCTTGCCAGTTCTGCTGTCACTGCCTTCGTTTGGGTGTTTCTCAATGTCCTCCCAGGGGTCTCCTTGCTCTATTCTAACAAGCATATCCCAGCCCCCAGGCCCCAGTTCCTAGTCCTTCCTCTGCTTTACCATTGGACCTATAGTATAGCTACAGTCTTCAAATCTGATCTTGCTATTCTGCTGTTTTTAATCTTCCCATTGTTCCTGTTAACCTAGATGGCAGAGGTCAGGACCAGCATGCACTCTGAGAACCTGGGAACCCTGGGAGAATTAAGAGCTGATGTGTTAAATCCCAGACACTCAGATGCCCAATGAGACAGGAAATAAGGGACAAAAGGTAAGGCAGGGTAGCCAGACTCAGACAGACTCACGGTCACACCTGTCTTCTGCTTGCAGGGCTGAGTCTTGAATTAGTTGTAAGGAACAGGGCTGCAGGAAAGCTCAAACAAGATTATCCTCTCTCTCTGAATCTGGGACTGAGAACCACAGAGTCAGACTTAAATAAAATGAACAGGGGAATGTTCCAAAATTAGAAAGCTGCTGTGATTTTCCGGATTTTCTGAAGCCTTAGCCGCAACAGCTGTACATGCAATAAGAAGTAAGAAAATATTTTCCTGCCATTCTCCCACCTTCCCTGAGTAGGACACTCCAGTCACAATTCTTTCCAAATACATCACACTGTTTTATGCCTCAGGGCCTTTGCACATGCTACAGTAAGTCCCCCACATACGAACCTTCAAGTTGTGAACTTTCAAAGATGTGAACGTGCATTCCCATGTCCAATCATGTAAGTTAGTTCACATGTCTGGCATACTTTGTCACATGTGTGCATCCTGTACAAGTGGTTGTGCTTTTGTGTACTTTACTGTATAGTACTGTACAGAGTATAGTAGTACAGTATCTTTATTTCAAGCCCAGGATGTCCGGAAGCAAGCGTAAAACAGCAGATGTAGCTGGTACTGCTATACTTTTCAAGGTACCGTACTGTAAGATTAAAAATGTTTTCTTTATTTTGTGTGTTTGTTTTCTATGTATTATTTGTGTGAAAAGTATGATAAACCCATTACAGTACAGTACTATATAGCCGATTGTGTTAGTTGGGTACCTAGGCTAACTCTGTTGGACTTACGAACAAACGGGACTTACGAATATGCTCTCGGAACTGAACTCCTTCGTATGTAGAGGACTTACTGTATCCATATTTATTTCTTTAATTTGGGACTGTCTATCTCCATTAGAATGTAAGCTCCAATGAGACCAGGCCTAGAATAGCGCCTGGTACGTACGTAGCAGGTGCTCAGTAAACACACAGTGAAAACATGATACTCTTCCTTCTTCTTGGAGCACCCACCCCCTTGTCTGCCTAGGGAACGGCCCATCTATCCTTCAAAACTCAGCTTCTCCATGGCCTCAGACAAATCTCCCTGATCCTGCCTCACTCCCCCTCTCCTAGCTCACTCCCTCTTGTGGACCCTTTGGGTTCCGTCAGTGATCCTCTAGGATTGCATTTGTCCTGCCATTTACAACATCTAAGAGACCATGGACCACAGAAGGCAGGGGGCCAAGTCTTGCTGACAGAGGGCCCCAGTGCCCGCCCAGGGACAGCCATTGAGCACCATTCATCATGACTGTTTGGGGAACCAGGAAGGGGAGCACCCAGCTCTGCCTGAAGGGTGTGGGGAGGTGAGGTAAGAGAAAGATTGCCAGGAGAGGGGAGGTTGGCAGAAGAGAGATGGGAGATGAGTCTTCTAGGGGGACAAAGGGACATTCCACGAGAGAAAAGACATCCCAAGGTCTACTCTAGGGAGTCTTTTGAGAAAAACGCTACTAAGGACCCCTGAGCTGTCCAACCTGAGTCCAAAAAAAAGGGGGTTTAGTGGGTGACATCACTGCCTAAGAAGCAGCATTCTGTGTTTTCCCCCTGAGCCTACAGCCTCCTCAGCAGGGTCCTATTCCCAGCCTGGGTCAGGAGGCAGAACAAGAACCTGCACATTGCTATTCCAGCGGCAGTTTTGCCTGCAAGCTTTTGGAGACCACACAATAGAAGTGTTCAAATAGGAAGTTTCAAGTAGCCAAGGTGTAATGAGATCAAGACTGCCAGCATGTAGCATGACAGGAACAATATCATTTATGGCCGGCTTATGAATCCTATTTGCATAAAACTTATGAACCCAAGAGCGCACACTCCCTATGCAGGGAAAATCAACAAGAGCTCTCCTGGCTTTTGTTTTCTCTGGATGGTGGCAGCCTATCAGGTGAATAAGCCTTCGTGATGAGTGATTTCTCCAAAGCTGAACAATTCTACTCATAATGGATTCCTAAATACACGAATGTATTCATTCAGATGCTTCCTTTACTGCTGCATTGTAGAAATAAAGTCTTTCCGCTTAAACTGTTTTACAATTCTTAAATCCCTGCCCACCCACTGACACACCCTTCATACCCCACCTTCATATCCACCCACCCTTCCAGGCACAGAGCATCACACAGCCCCGTACGCAGTGTACCCAGAGTATGTGCATATCTACAGAGGCTGGCCAGGGTGCTGAAAATTGCCTAAAGCCCTCATTCTCCTGGGCTGACCTTGAAACTCACAAGGGCATAGTCCTTCAATCCTTTTAGAGTAAAAACACCCTGAACAGGCTCTGGTGAATTTCTTCCTAGGTAAATTGAAGCAGTTGAATTATACGAAGTTTGAAGTCCCTTCTCACATTTTAGAATTCTCAATTCCCTTCGCTCCACACTTCTCAACCTCACAACACAGCATAATACAAGCTA
Organism: Stenella coeruleoalba; assembly: GCF_951394435.1. Classification (NCBI taxonomy): domain Eukaryota; kingdom Metazoa; phylum Chordata; class Mammalia; order Artiodactyla; family Delphinidae; genus Stenella; species Stenella coeruleoalba. The sequence goes on from NC_137149.1 coordinate 73,660,897, forward strand.
GCAAAGAGTAGGCATAGCGTCTACTATGTAAGGACCTTCCTGTGCCTTGAGGGGGCACAAGCTTTTCTGCTAAAAGCCCCCAAACCTTGGTTTTCATTGGTCCCAGTTGCTACTGCACTCAAAGAGTCAAATAAATAAAAATGAATTGAAACCCTACTCTGGACACTTAAGATAATGCCCGTTATGAGTGTTTCTAGACCCAATGTGTCTTCAAAGCCCCTTGGTTTGACTGACTAACGGTGTGGACTAAAGGGAGCCAGTATTAAGATAGGGTAACATTTCTGGACCTCAGAGGCGGTTAGGACCACAGCCAACAGCATGGCTCTGGCGGGTGGATGGGGGCCAGGAGGGTGGACTGGAAGGCAAGAAGGTCTACAGAGAGCTGAGCAGGGAGCCAGGGAAGATGCGTTAGGGCAGAGAGGAGAGTGAGGACCTGAACGTGGGCTCCTCCTGTGCGGGGCTTGCAATACCCCCTGCCCCCAGACAGCAGTACGGTTTAAAACTCCCTAGCCTAGTTGAGGCCAGAACAGGGATTGTAGATTCAAAAGCTTACTAAGGTATGGTGGCATAATCGTGGGAGACCTTGCTCCCCAGGGTGGGGAACAGAGCAGGGAGAGAAGGGGACTGTGTAGAGAGCAGGCACCTGGCTCTAGCCAATTGTTGATTTTAACGCACAGGGACTCAGCATCCCAAGGTCCCTCATTTGATGTGAAATTTGCACATTTCAAATATTAGCAACCAAAACAAATTTAGAATATTTTGTGTTCCAGACAAAACACCTCGGTGGGCCGATTTGGAACTCCAGTAGGATTTGTACACAGGCCAGAGTAATCAAAGACATTTCACCAGTGATGGGACATGAGGGCCTGGCCTGGGGAAGGGCTGTCGGGACCTCAGATAATCTGTGAAAGGAAGACAGGTCACCAATGCCAAAATAAACCTCAAAGTGAGGAAGACTAAGAATATTTGGAGTAATGGAAAGCTTGGCTTCCTCAGGAAAATTGTATAGTCAGGGTCCGGGGACCCATGCTGTCCCAGGATATATATACCTGTGGTCAATACTGTTATCCCAGGAGCCACTCAGGGGAAAAAAAAAAAAAAAAACCACACCTCACTTCTGGAAAACATGAAGCTTAAAAGAAATTGCTTCCAATTTATACCAGAAAAAGGAAATGAGGTCAGAAAAAGGTGAGAATAAATCAAAATACTTACATTATAGAAAGAGCTACACCCATCTGTTTCTTGACTGCAGGAAACTGAGCAATGCTTTTCGGAGGCCAGACTGCAAAACACAAACCTGTTTAGCTACGGCTTGATTACAGGCAATTCATGCCCTGAGATTCCCCTCTCACTATAGTTCAGAATTTGTGTCCTTTAAATGGTAAGCTGATGCTGTTGTATTACTGTGAATGCAGATGGATATTACAAATAAATTGGGGCTGGGAAATCAATATTTTTTGAGCACCTACTATGTGCCAGGCCCTCTGGGGGCGCTTCAGATATGACAACTGCTTTTGTTACTCATAGCTTCTTTATGAGATAGGTCATTTTCATCATCCCCATTTTACAAATGAGGAAACTGAGGCACAGAATGGGAACACGACTTCTTCAATGTCAGGGAGCTAATAATAAGTGGAAGAACTGGACTCTAAGCCAATTCAGTATAATAATAACAGCAGCTAATACTTCTTCTCTCCTCTAAGGGATCTCTGAGCTACCTCTGACCTGTAACCTTCCATAATTAACTCCAGCCTGTCTTTAGAGGGCTGTGAAGCTGAAATGAGATGGCACATGTAAGCACTTAACACACTGACCTGCCCAATAAATGCAATTAATAGTTGTTATTATTAATAGAAGTAACTGGATCTAGCATTCAGAAGGCTCTGGTGACTGCAAAGGAGAGAGACAGGAAGGACAGGGACAGATTGCCATGGACTGGGAGGTGGCTGGAGATGAAAAAGAGGAAGCAACATGTATAGACCGCTCTATGGAAAAGTTTGGTGTTTGAAGTTTGTTTTCAAGAAAGTTGATTTACCACAACTGCTATGGACTGAATTGTGTACCTCCCAAATTCACGTGTCGAAGCCCTAACTGCCAATATGATAGTATTTGGAGATGGCCTTTGGGAGGTGATTAAGTCATGGGGTGGGGCCCCATGATGGGATTAGTGCCCTCATTGAGAGAAGATCTCTCTCTTTCCACGACCAGAGGACACAGCAAGAAGACGGCCACCTGCAAGCCAGGAAGAACGCTCTCACCAGACACTGAATCTGCTGCCAACTTGATCTTGGACTTCTCAGTTTCCAGAACTGTGAGAAATAAATGTCTACTTTTTAAGCCACCCAGGCTATGGTATTTGGTGACAACAGCCTGAGTTGATTAAGACAATGACTGTAAGTGGAAGAGGAGAGGCTGATGCTGTAAAGGACAAAGGTGCTGGTAAATGAAGAACAGCCCCAGGGCCTGGAGGGAAGGGCACCAGGAGCCCAGACAAGGTCAGCCCTGGAAAGGGGGAAGGATGTATCGTCCCCTGAAACAGGGGAAAGAAGAAAGTGGGTAGACGACCCTGATATATTTTGATGTGAAAGGAAGAAAATTGAGGGACTAAAGTTTGACCTAATTCCAATGGAAGTGGAGAACATGTCGTGGCTGACAGGGAGGAGAGAAGGAATATGCTGGTCGTGGACGAGCTAGAGAAAGGTGGCATGGCTTCCGTGGGGAACCGTAACCATGGTTCCCTAGATTTTCCAGCACAGCCCTGATTTTAGGATTCTTCCCCATCACCCTCTGTAAGTACATTCATATGGACACACATACTTGCCAGATCTTATGCCCAATTTGGGATTCAAAAAACTAGTCCTACCAACCAAGGGTTAATAAAAGTAATGATGAGCAGCCTGAAACAGACATGAGATTAGACTGAGCAAATGTACACTGGATTCTATCAGTCAGGCTGGGGGACTCTAGCTCCACAGAACAGTCCAGAGAACCAGAAGCAGGGAAGGCTTTGCAAGGGGGACATGGTGGAAAACCAAAAATGATAGGATTCCATGGCAAAGATGAGAAGCAAGGCATTAGGATGGGAGCACCCCTTTCCCTATCCTGACCCAAAGTAAAGAAAGCTTACCTTATACTCAAGATTTCTCAAAATGTATTCCCCTTGGTCAAACAAACTTAGGAAGCACAGTGTATTTTCTCCACAGAGGATTTATATTACAAGTCACTGTGTTAAAGTCTCTGAGAAGTCCTGCAGTAAAGAAACTTTGTGTCTGATAATGAAACACATACATTTTCATGAAACTGATCTTTGGGAAAATACTAGAGGTACTTGGAAGGACTACTTTAATCATCTACTAAGGGTTGGGGTGGCATTGAGTCGGTAAGGGACCTGCTTAAGAAACAACAAATGGGCCCTAAATGCCTGCTATGGTGAGTGGGACCAGTGAACTGCAGGAGTTTTGTTTTACTGAATGCAATATGCAGGTCTGGAGCCAAGACAAAAATTTTCTGGACCAAGAAGAAGAAGCTGGATTTGAATGAGGAAAGGACAGGTAGAAGGACTTCCATGTGTGCCAGGAAAATGGAATCTTGTAAAGAGATACATCTAGTGAGGATATTTAAGATACCTTTCTATGAGTATGGGGGACAAGACTTCTTCTTCATTTTTTCCAAGAAAATTTCAGCAAAGGCTGAAAAATAAAATCACAAGTAGCTGCATGTAGTTGAAATTCCCTTTGAAAATGGTAAGGGAGCTGAATGTCACATGGCATGGAGTTGAGACGGCAGCATGTTAAGATGGGGTAGGGGTGATGTCTGTCCAACTGGGTTCTCCCTGTTCAACCCAGTATTTCCCAAACTTATTTGTCCAAGAACCTGTTTTCTTTTCTTATAACACCTATTAACATCTCAGAACTGGCATTCCTCAGATCCAAATTTGGGAACACCTGGTCTTACTCATTCCACTTGCATATAATCTGACTAAAGTAGAAAGTTCTAAGTTGAGAAAGTTCTAAATTTGACTTCTGGCAGAAATAACCAAGGGAGATATTCAAAATACCTAACAAGTCCAGCATGAGTTCCAATAAACGAGTGGGTAACTGTCAGACCTGAACATTCAGCCCTACAAAATCGTATTCTTTTCTTAGGCTACATTTAATTCTGGCACTGGAATTTAGACTTATCTCTTAATAGAACTGGAAGGGACCTTGGATACCTTATTCTTCAACTACCTCCTTGGATACAAGGGATAATAAATGGCAGGTTGGTGGCATAGTTGGGGCTGAAACCCCAACCCACTCATTATGGGGAACACTAGCAGTTACTCCATGAACTGCAGTGAATAAATCCCTACTAGAAATCCAAGACCCAAATCATCAAATACTGCCCTGTTCGTCTTCACCCACCCTCCTCACCTACCATCTGTTTTGGGGCTACAGTTATGCAGAAACCCTGCATTTAGGAGCAAGACCACAGCAGTTGGACTTTGCTTGGATGTGGAAGAAGGAACTCTTTGGACCTGTGTTAGTTAGGATGGGTTAGGCTGCACTCATAAATAGACCCATACAGGTTATGGCTCAGCACAACAGAAGCTTATTTCTTGCTCATGTGATAGTCCAGAATGGTTCCAGTTCTGGGGAGCTGGGGGATGGGAGTGGAAGCTCTTCAGTTATTCAGGAACCTAGGACGTAGGTTCCTACGTCACCTTCAGCATGTAGCTTCTGAGGTGGCTCAGGGGTTCTCCGTCTCAGTCAGCAGGATGAAGGAGGACACATGGTAGCATGTGAACTAGATTGGAAGCAACACACATCACTTCTGCTCCACTCCCATTGGCTGGAACTCAGTTACGTGGCCACGAGAGAGGACGGGAATGAACCGAGGAAAGCGAAGGAAGACATTTTGGTGAGTAGATCCTTTGACCTTCATTTTCCCATTAACTTATGAAGCATGAGGATTTAAGACATCAGCTTCTCCATCTGTAACTGAGAATAAAATAGAAAGAAATGACAATCAGCTTCACTGGTGTCTTTTTTTTCTTTTTAATTTCCTAATGTTTCCGGTAGCCTGGTTTATGTTTAGGAAAAAAACTGACAAATGCTGATAGTAATTTAAAGTTCTTCTCCGAATCCTTATATGTTCTGATCGCCCTCCCTCCTTCCCCTCCATTCTATGCATGAAAGAGAAGTGCTGGATACTAGAAAGCCTATTGATCTAACAGACAGAAGATTTAGGTTCAAACCCTTCCACTTTCTAGCTGTATGACCTAGGGCAAGTCCATTAGCCTTTTGGAGCCCCAGTGTTCTTTAATTATAAATTAAAAATGTACATAGGAGCTCCACCAAGATATCTAGTCCCAGAAAGTGGAAGAGTCTCCTCCATCAGTTCCCATATACATTCATATTAGGGTCCTTCTTGGAGGATTCATTTCAGGAATGGACTGGCACTGTTCACATAGGTTGACAAGTGCTCTATTTGGGGGCTGGGGGGATGGAAGGCTAACCCAAAGATACCATCGAAGTGTCACACTTGAATGGGGCCATTTTAGTGAGTCATCTGTCTCTCCTTGAAAGTAGAGACCAATTTTTCCATAAACTTGGTTTTGTTTTTTGCCATTTCTAAGCCACTGGTAGTCTGTCTCAATTTATAGTCATTTTGTGTTTGAGTCAGTCCTTAAATTAAGATACAATGCAGGGGACTTCCCTGGCGGTCCAGTGGTTAAGACTCCGTGCTCCCAACGCAGGGGGCCTGGGTTCAACCTCTGGTCAGGGAACTAGATCCTGCATGCATACAGCAACTAAGAGTCTGCATGCCGTAACTAACACCTGGCACAGCCAAATAGATAAATAAATAGATATTTTTTAAAAAAAAGATACAATGCAGAACATAGACTTGGAGAACTGGATTATGCACAGAAAAATCAGTGAAACTCATAATATATCATGAACTTGGGGCATATTTTTATTTTCCAAGATACATCAAGCTTCAGGATAAATTTTTTTGTACTTGTACTATCAGTGATGATGAGGATAATGATGACAATGGTGATGATTTATGATGATGATGAGTTTGCATTAAGGATATAGCACTGATTTAATAGGAATACAAATAAGGAGTGCTGGTTGGATAGAGATGGTTGTGGTTAGACTTGTCAAAGGGGAAAATTATGAAAAGATACATGCACTCCAATGTTCAGAACAGTACTAAGTACAACAGGCAAGACATGGAAGCAACCTAAATGTCCATCAACAGATGAATGGATCAAGAAGATGTGGTACATATATATATACAGTGGAATATTACTCAGCCATAAAAAAGAACAAAATAATGCCATTTGCAGCAACATGGATGGACTTGGAGAGCATTATGCTAAGTGAAATAAGGCAGACAGAGAAAGATAAATACTGTATGCTATTGCTTATGCGTGGAATCTAAAAACTACAACAAACTAGTGAATATAACGAAAAAGAAGACTCACGGATGTAGAGAACAAACAAGTGGTTACCAGTGGGGAGGAGGGAGGCGCAATATGCGGGGTGGGAGGCACAAACTATTAGGTGTAAGATAGGCTCAAGGATGTAGTGTACAGCACAGGGAATATAGCCAATATTTTCTAATAACTGTAAATGGAAAGTAACTTTAAAAATTGTATAAAAATTAACATTTTTTTTAAAAAGAAAAATTATGAGCAAAATAGTAGAAAGGCAGAAATAGACATAGTTTACTAAAAGACAGTGGAAACTGATTTGGTTAATGAACACTTCTTTTTTTTAATTAATTAATTTTATTTTTGGCTGTGTTGTGTCTTTGTTGCTGCACACGGGCTTTCTCTTGTTGCAGAGAGTGGGGGCTACTCTTCATTGCAGTGCATGGGTTTCTCATTGCAGTGGCTTCTCTTTTTGCAGAGCACGGGTTTCAGTAGTTGTGACATGTGGGCTCAGTAGTGTGGTGCATGGGCTTAGTTGCTCCGTGGCATGTGGGATCTTCCCGGACCAGGGCTCAAACCCATTTCCCCTGCTTTGGCAGGCAGATTCTTAACCACTGCACCACCAGAGAAGTCCCTGAACACTACTTTGGTAGAAGGAGCAGACAAGAGGAGGGAGAGAAGGTCAAGAGAGGCAAAGAAAGAAAACCGACAAGGGCAGAGGAGACGAAGGTCAACCGGCATTTAGAATCCATTTCTATTGCCTCCCAGTATATATGTGCACAGCAGAAGCTAGAAAACAAAACACGACATTCCTCAGACATTTTCCCTCCCTCCAAAAGTGGGGTTGTGGATGTAAACTGGGTTCTACCAACAAGGGCCAGCCTGCTGTGAGTATGCAACCTGTGTGGACAAGGCCCCCTTGCTCAGCAGGGCTCCAGGTTCAGTTTAATGCTCTGCTGTCAAAGTCTAGAAATCCTGAATAATTTTAGCTTTGAATTTGTGTTTTGTAAGCGAATTCCAATGGGACAACAGAGCACGTATGTGAGCAGAGGAGATACACACAGATGTGGGTGTCTGTTACTGTTCCTTGCTGCCCATTCCCATGTAGCTTTAGGGGGACCCCATGAACAAAGAATCTACGTAGGAGGACATTTCCCCCTCCTCCAAGCCCCTGGCAGCCACTAAACTACTTTCTACCTCTGTGGACTTACCTATCCTGGATAGTTCATATACAAAACTCAAAATGAGTACCCAGTAAGGACATTACCGACACAACTGAATAAGCAGGGCTTTCCACTTAGGCAGAACTTCCTTGAATACAGAAAGAAGGTAAAGACATTTTAAGATACATGAGGCACCAAGGTACCCTTATCATATCGTTTCTCGCTTGCATATTTTTTACTTGCCTATAATTAGGCAACCACTTATGCTGAAAATGAGGGAAAGGGAAGCTATGATAACCCATACTTCCTTTCCTTTCTGTCTGTCCTTGCTCACAGTAAGCTGAAGGCACAGAGTACTGGTGGAATGTGTACATGTCAAAAAGTGAAATAAAAACGGTTGAGTTAGGGAATTCCCTGGCGGTCCAGTGGTTAAGACTCCGTGCTTCCACTGCAAGGGCCATGGGTTTGATCCCTGGTCGGGGAACTAAGATCCCACATGCTGCGGCACGGCTTAAAAAAAAACAAAACACTTGAGTTAGTTATGTGCAGTGTTTCCATTGCTCTGATAAGAATGAAATATATATGCATATAGAAGCTATAAAATACAAATTGTGTGATTTTGGTGATTCTACATGCAAATTTAAGTCTTTTATATTTGTATTTGAAGCTGGCATTGCACAATGTAAAGATGAACGCTAAAACTCAGGCTAGTAAATTTTTAATTTTTTCTCTCTGTGAAAGACATGAAATAGCAAATAAAAAACACAAGTCAAGAGAGAGACTGCAGAAGAAAGGGAAAAACTTTTTATTTTAGTACCTGTAACAGTACTTTTTTTCCTTCTTTTTGAACAAAGGGCCCTGCGTTTTCAATTGCACTGGGCCCCATATATTATGGAGCAGGTCCTGTCCATCAGTTTGATTTCCTCATGTGAGATCTGGGAGGCAAAATAGTGTGGACGCCATCTTCCTTCATCGTCACTGCTTTCCACGTAATTGCCACTGCCTGACGCAGCCATGGCTCATGGTTTATGCTACTTTCATCACAAGATGAAAACAATAAGAATCCTAGAGTAAGGTTTAAATTAGGTAGGGTTCCTTCCTTATGTCAAAGGTAATTCAGGGTTTTGAATCTAATACTATTTTTGAATTAATTTTCATTTTTATCGAGGTAATACTTTTATATAATTGAACATTTCAAATAACATATGATTTTTTAAATTGAGTTGTAATTTGCATACCGTAAAATTCACCTTTTCAAAGAGTACCTTTCTGGAATTTTTAGTGTAGTCACAAGGTTAGGCAACCATCACCACTATCTAATTCCGTAATATTTCCACCACCCCCAAAAGAAACCCTGTACCTCCTGGCAGTTGCTCCACGTTGCTCCCTCCCTTAAGCCCCTGGCAACCACTTATCTCCTTTCTGCCTCTGGGGATTTGCCAATTCTGGATATTTCATATAAATGAACTCATACACTATGGTCTTTCGGGTCTGACTTCTTTCACGTAGCATAATGTGTTCAAGGCTCATCTTAGTGTCAGCAGCTATCAATACTTCGTTCCTTTTTATGGCTGAATAATATTCCATGATATGGATATGCCATGTTTTGATTATCTATTCATCCACCGAAGTATAAAGTTTAAATGAAAAGAGTAATCCCTTGCTCCGGTCTTTCCTTCTCCTCACTCTTACTCCCCAAAGGAAGCCACTTTCTACTCTTGAGTCATTTCTCCTGGTCTGTACCTCCCTGTTTCCACATATCCTCTTTATACTGCTATTTATTTGTAATTTTAAGATATTTATTGTATTCCTATTTGGGAAGATGTGTCACTTTGACACCTCCACACTGACCTATTTTTTCTTCTTCCTTTCTCTTAATACAGTTACATGGACAATTTTTGGTTAAATCACTATGTATTTAGTGGCCAGATTATTGTGACCATGTAAAATACTGTTCACTGCTGAGCCAAGAATTATACCATTATTACTTCTTCTTTTCAGAGCCAGGAGAGTCATCTCTCTTCCTGATCTCCACGTGCTGGAATGCCGCAGGCTCAGGCCTTGGACCACTTCTTTTCTCTCTTTATACTCACTTTCTAGCCACCCTCCTGGCTTTCAATATTGTCCAAATGCTATGACTCTCAAATTTATATTGACAGGCTCATCTTCATTTGCATTGCAGACACGTCACCCATTGCTGACCTGACATTTCCACTTGGATGTCCCACAGGTACCATATACTTAACTTGTCCAAAACAGAATCCCTACCTCCTTTCCTCTGGAGCCACAAAATTCCCCATTTCAGGAAATGGCAATTCCATTCTTCCAGTTGGTTAGGCTCCAAACCTTGGAATTATCCCTGTCTCTTTTTTTCCCCTTTCATACCCTCTATCCAATCCACAGAAAATTTGGTCAACTCTACTTCAAAATATATAAAAAATCCAACCACTTCTCATCATTCCCTACTCTTACCATCCCAAGTCCAGGACACCATCAACTCTCACCTACACTATGGCAACCACCTCCTGACTGGTCTCCCTACTGCAATCCTTGCCCCCCGATAGTTACTGTCCACACAGGAGCTGGAATCATCCTTTTAAAACGTGAGTCATGTCACGTCACTCCTCTGCTCTAATCTCTCCAATGGTTTTCTGTCTCACTCAGATAAAAGGTGCTGTAAGATCTGGCTCTGCTGTGTCTTTGACCTCACCTCCTTCCACTCTTCCCCAACTTACTCTGTTCCATCAACATCGGCTTTCTTGCCACACATGGAACACTTTAAGTGCATTCTAGCCTCAGGGCCTTTGCACTTGCTGTTGCCCCACCCAGAATGCTTTTCTCCCATATAGCAGCATGGCTGTCTTCCTTACTTCTCTAATGTCTTACCTGCTCAAATGTCACCTTATTGGGGTGGCTATTCCATTAGCCTGTATAAATCAACCCCCCACTGTGACTCTCTCTATACTCCTAATCTTGCTTTATTTCTCCTCCAATATTATCTCCAGTATTAGTATCACCTGACACATTATATATTTGTTTATTGTCTGCTGTCTTCCCCTGGAAGGCAGGCATTGTTTGTTATATGTACTACCGTATATCCAGTGTCTAGAATGCGCCTGGAATACAGTAAGCACTAGAATACAGTAAATATTTGATGCCTGAATGAATTAATTTAAAAGTGTCAATAAATGCATGTATTCAATCTGCAGGTTGAATTCGGAAGCAGAATTTCGTATTCTGCAATTAAAAATTCTATGTAGTTTCCCCTCATAAACGCCTCCCTAGTTTGTAGGACTCTGTGTTTATGTCTTATTCTCTTCCACAGCCTGAAGCTCCTCAGAGGAATTCTCAGTGCCTGGCACAGAAGAGACCCTCAAATGTCGGCGGGACTGTAACATCTCAGGGATTTAAAGAACTAAGGCTTATGGCTGCTCATAAAGGTAACATGTGGCTCCTCCTTCAGATACATTTAAGGAGTGAACCCAATACATCTGAGACGGAGAATTCTCCAACCTCATTCATCCGTTCATCCATTCAATCAAGTATTCATTCAAGCATTCAATCTGAAATGTATTGAGCACCTTCTCTGCAAAAGTCTCCAGTTCCTACAACTTTCTATTGTATCTAAATGACCTGCCCTCCCCCATTACTGGTCTAAATGTTATTTCTTGTTCTGACCTCAGTGAAGCTGGAGAACAGCTGGGTACCAGCATCTGTCTAATCACCCTTCATCCCTTGGCAACTATTAAGACATGCCAGGATGCTCTTTGCTGAGGCCTCTCAAATTTAAAATGGGGACACTCGGTATTCAAACTAGAGAGCCTTGACATTTGAATACTTGCCCCTCCTTTTTCCTGCCTGAGAGAAATGCCTGGTTGTTGACTTTCAGGGTCAGGCATAGGCAGCCCATCCTTCTGTAGGGCTGGTGTTTGGTTTGGCGGATTGATTTCGTAGACAATGGGCACATCTTCATAAGTCATCACAGCAGGAAGTACCCACCTTCTTGGAAGCAATGTGTGGCAGCATGAGAGAAGAGGGGTCATACTTTCTGTATGGAACTTGAATTCTATTCAGCTGGTATGGAGCAGTTTTTTAAATGTGGGCATAGAGATGAGGCCGAATTGAAAACCAGACCCCCAAGTCTAGCAGGAGGGCTATTTTGTAGTCAGGTCTTTAGAAGTTCTCTACAGAGTCATTGGGCTCGCTGTACATCCTTCCAAACTCCCTGCTTTAGTTGCGATGAAAAGGTGTCCTTGGAGTGAGTTTCCTGAAACTCTGCTGTGTTATGTAAATAAACTTGTTTTATAATCAAGTGGTGTGGGGTTTTTACCATAGGGCCTTGTTTTTAGGTCAGAGGTCAAGAAAGCAGGGCAAGCACCGATCAACATTATTGTTTTGCAACAATTACTCACTGTTTTTGTTATCTTCTAAAAGGAGACCATTTGCAGGGTAAAGGGATGTTTTACTGCAAGAAACAAGAGGCAAAAATTCATTCTTAAAACAACCCAAAAGCTGAACCTAATTCTTTTATATTAAGAGGGGATTCTTTGAAGCCCTCCTGTTGTATTTTAAATGATTCAGTTTACACAGATAGCTACGCATATACATACAATTTGTTTTACAACCAGCTTTTGGTTTTTGTTTTTTGCTGCCTGGTTCAGAGCCATTCTGTAAAAGACTATCATTTGTACGTGAGACATCAGTAGGGGAAATGGGCTCATCTGCTTAGAAAGGTGGAGAGTGGGGGGGGTGTCAGTATATAAAACTGACTCCAGAGTGCATTTGCCTGTGAAAGGACCTATTCAGCCGTAGTGAGGTGGAGTTGCAGCCCTGGGCCACACTGTTGGGAAGTGTTCCTGGACCTGCAGGTGGGGTAGGCCTGAGGCTGGTTCCTGGTACAGCTCCTGGCTTTGACTACGCTCCTTTTGTTTTCCTCTGGGAGGTTGGCTCTGCACTCCAGAAACCTGCTTGTGGCTGGTTCTCCTGCCAGGTGCTTCCATCCGTGGAAAGGTACGGGCCATGAACACAGGGACAGCTCAGTTAGGACACACAGTTTGTAATTTAACTGATACATTTCTCTAGATATGCACAGCCTTCCTTCAGAAGTATTCTTTCCCCTTGACCTCATCCCTAGAAGTTACTTTCTTTTGCTCTAAGACATTTTCAGAATCCCGTGTTTATTAGCCTAACTTCCCAGCTCTTATTCTGTTCCCCATCTTACCAGAAAGTCCCAGATCAGAGCTTTCCACCCACCTGGTGCCCTCAGCCTCCATGGGAGCTACCTCCTCTTCACAAGGATGGAAGTAGGTTGGGGAGTCTTCTGGATTGAGTCCCTCAAAGCCCCTGTGCAGTCAAGTCACCCATTGATACTGGGCTAAGTAAGCACTGTTTTTGATGGTAGATAAATTATCAGGAATAGATAGAAAAGAAGCAAGTTTCAGGGAGTTAAGTAACAGTCAGACAACTACAAATTTCTTTCTTAATTCTACCATCAACTCCCTGTGTGACCTTGAGTTTCTAAGATATATCATAAATGCAGAGAACCTCAGATAACTTCCCAGGGCTATTTTGAGCAATACATATTAATTGGCTAAGGAACGCAGTGATTACAAATGATTTTGTAAATGCAAAGCTTTATACATACTAAGTAATTTTTCTGCATGACTTACTAATGACTGGACTAAAAGCTACAGAAGGAAGTCCACATTGTCTCTATAATAATATATATACATATAAGATAAGATATGTAATAATATCTTGTATAATAATAAGAGTCAACAAATATGAAGCCTTTATGTCCCGGGAGCTGAGCTCAGGTTACCTCGTATAATTTCCCCAACAACGCTTACAGGTCAATATTTTCATTTTCCCCATTTTAGAGATGAGGGCACTGAGGCACAAAGGAGTTAATAATTTCCCAAAGTCTTGCAGACAGAAAGGGCCAGAGCTTCAACAATTCATTTTCATAATTGCTCTTCTCCACTCTGCTGTAATGCCCACCTAGATCTGGAAGTCTCTTAAACGACTGCAGAAAAGTTTGGTAATTGTGTTTAATTAAAATCTTCAGTCCATCAGATGAAATCATGAATACCCGTTGAACGATTATTTTGGTAGTTACACATCTTAAACCATTTAATTCTCACTTCAACCCTAAGAAGTTGGTACTTATTCCCTGTATATGGATTAAGCACAAAGATGTTAAGAAACTTGTCCATGGTCACAGTTAGCAAGTGGCAGAGGCTGGCTTTGAACCTTGGGTGATCTGGATCCAGAGTTTGTGCTCTTTACCCATAAGTAACCCAACCAATGACCAAAAGTGTAGAGCAACATGTAGAATCCCGTCCCTGTCTCAAGGAGTGGACTTGACCAATAAACTAACTGTGTGATTTTGGACCGCAGTTTCTTCATCTGTAAAATGGACGTTCTCCAAAGACGCTGCCAGCTCTGTAATTCTGTACTTTAACAAGTCCGAATTTCTTTTTTTTTTTTTAATATTTATTTATTCATTTATTTAGGCTACGCTGGGTCTTAGTAGCAGCACGCGGGATCTTCATTGCAGCATGAAGGATCCTTTGTTGCAGCATGAGAGATCTTTAGTTGCAACATAAGGACTTTTTAGTTGCGGCATGCATGTGGGATCTAGTTCCCTGACCAGGGATCGAACCCAGACCCCCTGCACTGGGAGCGCACAGTCTTACCTACTGGACCACAAGGGAAGTCCCAAGTCTGCATTTCTTAACAGGAGTCCGGAGAGCAATCTTTGCAGCTTCAGGAACAAGTGGGTAGCAAACATCGCAATTGTAGGAATTTGAGAAGAGAAAGTCTACACAAGTTTGGTGCTTCCTGCAGGAGCCGTGGGATGCTTGAAACCAGAGGTGTTAGTAAGACTTCCAGGAGGTAAAACCTCTTGGCAAGAGAACAGTGTTGCGTTCCCGGGAGAAGTGAAAGCTGATGAGGGCTTTAGAGGTGTGGTACAGAGGGGCCGTGGAGGACTCACCTAGAGTAGAAGGTAGGAAAATGGTTAAAACAACAAGAAGAAGAAGAAGTAAAAGTGTTTTGTGAAGTTGGATGTGATATTGGGAAAGGAAGAGAAGTTGCAATGTTATCATTCATAAAATGCAAATCTTATAGTAAGGGCAGCACATAAAGAAAGAGCATAAGGGCTTTGGAATGGGACAGACGTGGGTTTGATCCCACTTCTGCCACATTTTAGCGTGATCTAAGTGCCTTAATTTTCTCCTTGGTAGAATAGGGGTCACATAACACGGAGCAAAGACTCAATAAATGCTACTTTCCATTCCAACCAGCCAGGATTGCTTCTCTCCCATCCCCACCCTCACCCCAGACCTAAGAAAGTCAAAAGCCAATGAACTCTTAGCAGTGATGCAAAGCTTTGATCTTAAAAGAGGAATGAAGACATCACATCCACTCCTGTTTTTCCTTTCAAATTGCACTAGGCTCCCCAAAGAGCTTCACCCTGAGCTCCAAGAGGAAGGGATGGGAAGACAGGGATGAGTAGCAAGAAAGCAACCCGAGGTTAGAGGAGACCAGCTTGCACCAGAAAGGTAAACCCGGGGAGTCTACTAAGAAAAGACATAATAGTAGTTCCTCCCTCCTTTGTCCTGTTTCCCCACTTGCACCCGGGGTAGGGCCTGTGGTGGCCAACAGCTGACTGGCTCCACTGGAGAGGGAGCTGTCAGAGGAGCAGCCTCCATCATCTTTCTGTCCAGGGTCCTCACAACAGAAGAAAGAGCAGCCTTGACGTTACTCAAAGGGACGAGTGGGATGAGGCAAGAGTGTCACATACATAGATGCAAAAAGGCAACTTGGAGAGAGTGGAAGGGCCTCCCTGTATTAGTTTCCTACTGCTGCTGTAACAAATCATCACAAACGATGGTTTAAAACAACACAGACAATTATCTTACAGTTCCGGAGGTCAGAAATCTAAAATGGTTGGGAAGCCCAGCTGTCGTTCTGGAAGCTCTAGGGGAAAACCCTTTTTTTTGCCTTTTCCAGCTTCTAGAAGTTACCTGTGTTTCTTGACTTCTAGTTTTAGATTAGCCCCATTTCTTCTTCTATCTTCACATCTCCTTCTTGGACTCTGACCCTCCTGCCTCCCTCTTGTAAGGACCCCTGTGATGACATTGGGCCCACCTGGATAATCCAGGATCTCGCCCCATCTCAAGAGCCTTAATGTAATCACATCTGCAAAGTCCCTTTTGCCTTGGAAGGTAGCATCTTCACAGGATCCAGGGATTAGACATCTTTGGAGCAGGCCATTATTCAGCCTACCACACTATCTAAAATTTGGTAACCAGAAATCTGATCTATCTCCTTATTCAATTTGTAATCTCAAAACAACTCACTTCACTCTAAACCTTGTTGTCTCCATCTGTAAAAAGGAAGTGCCACTATTTTAGTTGATTCCTTTGGGGCTCATGGGGGTCATCTACACAGGCTGTCCACTCTTGTGCCTCGTGTGGTGTAAGGGAATGGTAAACGTTGGATCGTCTCCCTCTTCTCTAGCATGCAACGGATAGGCATGATAGGGTTAGAGGCTGGGAGGAGGCACTGGGACCCTTGGGAGGTGTCACAGGTCGAATTCCTGGGAAAACAGACGTTGAGACTGAGATCTGTATGCGGGACGTTTATTGGTGGGCGGTCCCAGGATCAGCACCTGTGGGGTGTGTGGGAAGTAGAACTGGGGAAGTTGGGCTGTGATGACGATGCAACAAAGGCCTCAACCTACCCAGTGTGGAGCTCAGAGATGACTCAGGTTAGGCTGAGGGGCTGAGCTTCTATATCCCTGCAGGTAGTCATTATACGAGGGTTGCCTGGGGAGGGGCACGACATTGGCCTAGGGGGCTTTCTCCCACCGAAGGTACCCCGGGAGGAGAACACATCAGCAGCCAGTGCTTCCAGAAGCTGGAGGAATGTGTGCCCCAGTTCTGCAGCAGGCACCTGGGGAACGTCCCCTCGTATCCACCATAGCAGCTAACCTTTCTGTCTTATTGAGCGAAGACCAGAGAGAAAACAGACCATAAGGGTCTTGACCAGGTTTTATAGCGCACAGGCTCAGAGGCTCAGAGCTTGTGCTCTCAGGCGGGTAAGTCTGACTTCATATCTCATTTCTACTTCTTCCTGATGTGTGATTTGGGGATGTCACTGTACCTCTCTGTGTCTCTGCTTCCTCATCTCTAAATTAGAGGGTAATAGTATTAATCTTAGAGTTGTCGTAAGGATTAAACAGATAGTCAGTGTACAATTCTCAGCACAGTGCCTGATATCTGATGGGTCCCATACATGTTAGATTTTGTGGTTAATAATATTCTCACAAGTCCTTTCCTACTTTACCTTTAAACCCAAGAGTTTAACATGTGAACTGGAAAGGAAAGGGAAGAATCCTACAAGAATACCCATCGTGATTTAAGACACATGTCACTAAAGCCGGGGTTGGAGGGCAGAGATTGGGGCTGAGAGTGGGAAGAGGGGTGTTAGGAGCACACACTGGGAGCCAGGCTGCCTAAGTGAGACTCCATGCCACTCACGAACTGGCCAGATGACCTTGGAGGGTCATTGTGGGAATTAAATGACATCATGAAAGTAAAGCTCTTAGGACACTGCCTGACACATGGTAGGTACCATGTATGTTTGCCATTATTATTCTTAGGCTACAATGTATCCACAAAGGCAATATTAAGGGAAGAGGCCCTTGATTTAGACCTTGCAGGTTTCCCAAGAAGTTTAAATCACTTGGGTATCCAGACTGAATTTCTGAAGTTGGCTACAAACTCTGTCTCTTCTGTTACCAGATTAAACCTCCAGTAGCACCAGTTTCCTGGCTTAAGTGTTTAATCATTTACAGCTGTCACCAGGTTGTCAAAGAGGGTGATGCTAGCTTTAGTTTGAGCTGGGACTGGATGAAGAAAAGGGGCTTAGGAAAAATTACTCCAGGGATCAGCTATAGGGATTGGTGTTCTTTGAGAATCCTGGACCTCCCTTCAAGGTAAAATAAGGGTTGGTAAGAGAGACTAAACCTTTTATGCATTTTATGTCTTTTTCTTAATTCCTTTTTTACCTGGAATGTTAAAACTTGAGGAACTTCAAACACCCCAACGCTTACATATCTGCCACTTTCTCTTATGTTGATGTTCTCCAACTTTCTTTCTCCCCAGTCCAAACCCATGCTGGAAAGGGTTACAGAAGATATGACTGATCAGAATAAAACTGGGACTACACTACTGAATTTGGAGACAGAGAGGGGGGCTTTACCTCCTTGCAGAGGGTCCAGGCTGAGAGCTCCTGCCCCATCCCCCACTCTCCTCTCTCTGTATCAAAAATATCAGATATTTACTTTGATTTTCCTTTTCAAATGTGCTTGATTTTCAAGCCCACCTTGTGGGGTTCCTACCACACAGAATAATAAAAATAAGCCACAGGAATCCCAAGTCACGGAGCCAGTTTTTTGGACTCATTTAATCTTTCTCCAAGATTAACTCATTAGTTTTATTTAGTTAAGAGTCACAGGAATGTTTCTCCTGCAACTATGGTGTCAAATTTTTTTTAAGCAAGTTGAAAAAAAAAAAAGCAAAGTATGCAATAAAACAAACATGCAAAATATTTTGATAAGAGGGGCAATCATGCTGTCTGTATCTTTCAGAATCTGAAAAACTCCTAGTGATCCAAGTTTTTGGCGTTAAGGGAGATACTTAGCAGACAGGATCACGCCCCTGATTTTTAACTTTGTGGACTTAAACTCAGTGAAAGTCAGTTCACAGAGTTATTATTACTAGGCTGGAATGGACTGCCCATTTCCTGTACTGGCTTTTCATATCAGAAGGCAGAGTTGACCTTAAATCTTGTGATTTTTATTTCCCAGAAAGAAAAAATGAGAAGAATAGGCAAACAGAGAGAGTCATGGGACTTGAAGGGAAAGCCCCCAATCAAAATGTGTCTGAAATCTATGCCTTACTTTCTACCGCCAATGCTGCTCTCCTAGGGCAGTCTACTGTTACCTCTAACCGAGACTATTACTCACAATGGCCTCCTAATTTATTTCCCTGTATCCATGCTTGCCTGACTCCTGTGTGTTTTTCCCACACACAATGGCCAAGGTGATTTTCTAAAAGTTTAAATCAAATTATGTCACTCCCCTGACTAAAAGTCTATACTAATTTCCCTTGCACTTCATGTAAACCCAAAATTCTTTCTGTGAATACATGGCCCTGCTTGTCCTTGCAGGCTCAACCCACTGCTTTCTAGCCCCACTAGACTTCACTTCCTTAAGTAAGATCTTTCAGGCCTCAGGACCTTTGCACATGCTGTTTCCTTTATTTAGAAAGCTTCCCTCCATCCTATTCCCTTCTTTCAAGGGACTCTCTCTTCTCCTCCCTTAGACCTCACCTTAAATGTCACTTCTTCAGGCAGAAATTTCCAGACTATTCTATTTAAACTAGGCTTCTCATTCTGGTCATTAGTCTCTGTTTTAGTCTTTACATAGTATTTATCATGATTTGGCATTATTTATTATTATTAATTTTTCTTTTTTTCTGGTTTATTTTCTGCGTCGTGCACTTGCGTGTAGAGGGCTAAAATCATGTTTCTCTTATTCACCGTTGTATTCTTTCTGTCCAGCCGGGCAATTGGCACAAAGTAGGAGCTCAACAAGTATCTGTTATATCAAGAAATACTTTATTCTGATAGGAGGTTTTTTAGAAGGCTGCACTTTCAGGACTTCCCTGGTGGTCCAGTGGCTAAGACTCCACGCTCTCTATGCAGGGGGCCCAGGTTTCAATCCCTGGTCAGGGAACTAGATCCCACGTGCTGCAACTAAGACCCGGCTCAGCTAAATAAATATATTTTTTAAAAGGCTGCATTTTCCATGAAGTAGTCTGCTTTTAAAAGTTTAATTTTATTAAACTCTATATGACATGCTGAAGTGTCTGTTAAAATCATCTAGCTGTAAATTTCACTGAGATTGTTTTCATCCCCTTGTTTGTTTCTCATGTTTTCATCCCCTTGTTTCTCATGTTTTCTTGTCTTGTCCTTTGTGGATTTTATGAATATGAATATTTGCTAGAATGTAAGCCTCACGTTGCCTGTTTTGTTCACTGCTGCATCTCCGGTATCTAGAACAGTGCATGGCACATAGTAGGCATTTTATATATATATATATTGCTGTTACATAAAAGCTATCCAGGGTGAAAGTTCAAAACTGATTTAGCACTAAGACTGTAAACCCACAGAGCAATGGTTCTCACAATATAGAGTTTGCAAACTGGCAGAATATCAGCTAGGAGGGTCCCACAGAAGTGTCTTGTTTAACCTGGGTAGTATTTTAAATTGTTTTAAATCAGTTACCTTTATTTAAAAAGTGGGAGATCATATAAAAATCCCAACTCCAACTTTTCCTGAAAAGCCAGAAGATCAAGCCACACCAGAACCTCGGCCACATGGCACAATGGGCTGAGGCTGGGGAGTGCCTGCCCCTTTTGGAGGCCCATGTCCCCTCCATTTGCTTTTTCTAACACATTGTGTTGACCCAAGGATCCTACCCTGTTGCAACTGTCCTTAAAATCAGTGTGGGATTTTTTTTTAATACATCTTTATTGGAGTATAATTGCTTCACAATACTGTGTTAGTTTCTGTTGTACAACAAAGTGAATCAGCCATATGCATACATATATCCCCATATCCCCTCCCTCTTGAGCCTCCCTCCCACCCTCCCTATCCCATGTCTCTAGTTCATCACAAAGCACTGAGCTGATCTCCCTGTGCTATGCCGCTGCTTCCCACTAGCTATCTATTTTACATTCGGTAGAGTATATATGTCAATTCTACTGTCACTTCACCCCAGTTTCCCCCTCCCCTCCACCGTCCATGCCCTCAAGTCCATTCTCTATGTCTACATCTTTATTCCTGCCCTGGCATTAGGTTCATCAGTACCATTTTTTATTTTTCAGATTCCATATATATGTGTTAGCATACAGTATTTGTTCTTCTCTTTCTGACTTACTTCACTCTGTATGACAGACTCTATGTCCATCCACCTCACTACAAATAACTCAGTTTCATTCTTTTTATGGCTGAGTAATATTCCATTGTGTATATGTGCCACATCTTCTTTATCCATTCATCTGTCGATGGACGCTTAGGTTGCTTCCATGTCCTGGCTATTGTAAATAGCGCTGCAATGATATTGGGGTACATGTCTCTTTATGAATTATGGTTTTCTAAGGGTATATGCCCAGTAGTGGGATTGCTGGGTCATACGGTAGTTCTAGTTTTAGTTATTTAAGGAACCTCCATACTGTTCTCCATAGTGGTTGTATCAATTTACATTCCCGCCAACAGTGCAGGAGGGCTCCTTTTTCGCCACACCCTTTCCAGCATTTACTTTTTCTAGATTTTTTGATAATGGCCATTCTGGCCAGTGCGAGGTGATACCTCATTGTAGTTTTTATTTGCATTTCTCTAATAATTAGTGATGTTGAGCATCTCTTCATGTGCCTCTTGGACATCTGTATGTTAAAATTCAACACCAATTTATGATAAAAGCTCTTCAGAAAATGGGCAAGAGGGAACCTACCTCAACATAATAAAGGCCATATATGACAAACCCACAACAAACATCATACTCAATGGTGAAAAACTGAAAGCATTTCCACTAAGATCAGGAAAAAGACAAGGATGTCCACTCTTGCCACTCTTATTCAAGATAGTTTTGGAAGTCCTAGCCACGGAAATCAGAGAAGAAAAAGAAATAAAAGGAATACAAATTGGAAAAGAAGAAGTAAATCTGTCACTGTTTGCAGATGACATGATACTATACATAGAAAATCCTAAAGATGTCACCAGAAAACTTCTAGAACTTATCAATGAATTTGGTAAGGTTTCAGGATAAAAAATTAATGCACAGAAATCTCTGGCATTCCTCCACACTAACAAAGAAAAATCAGAAAAAGAAATTAAGGAAACAATCTCATTTACCATTGCAACAAAAAGAATAAAATGCCTAGGAATAAACCTACCTAAGGAGGCGAAAGACCTGTACTCCGAAAACTATAAAATGCCGATGAAAGAAATCAAAGATGACATAAACAGATGGAGAAATATACCATGTTCTTGGATTGGAAGAAATCAATATTGTGAAAATGACTCTACTATCCAAAACAATCTACAGATTCAGTGCAATCCCTATCAAACTACCAATGACATTCTTCACAGAATAAGAACAAAAATCTTTACAATTCATATGGAAACACAAAAGACACCAAATGGCCAAAGCAGTCTTGAGAAAGAAAATCAGAGCTGGAGGAATCACGCTCCCCAACTTTAAACTATACTACAAAACTAGAGTAATCAAGACAGTATGGTGTTGGCATAAAAACAGAAATATAGATCAATGGTACAGGATAGAAAGCCCAGAGATAAACCCATGCACATATGGTCGCCTAATTTATGACAAAGGAGGCAAGAATGTACAATGGAGAAAAGACAGTCTCTTCAGTAAGTGGTGCTGGGAAAACTGGACAGCTACATGTAAAAGAATGAAATTAGAACACTACCTAACACCATACACAAAAATAAACTCCAAATGGATTAAAGACCTAAATTTAAGACCAGATACTATAAAACTCTTAGAGGAAAGCATAGGAAAAACACTCTTTGACATAAACCACAGCAAGATCTCTTTTGACCCACCTCCTAGAGTAATGGAAATAAAAATAAACAGATGGGACCTCGTTAAACTTCAAAGCTTTTGCACAGTGAAGGAAACCATACACAAGACGAAAAGACAACCCTCAGAATGGCAGAAAATATTTACAAATGAAAAAACAGACAAAGGATTAATCTCCAAAATACACAAACAGCTCATGGAGCTCAATATCAAAAAAGCAAACAGTTCAATTAAAAAACGGGTGGATCTAAATAGACATTTCACCTAAGCGTGGGATTTTAAAACTAGGTAAATACAGAATTACACCAGAAAACCCATCAGGAATGAAGAATCAACTCGGAATATTTGTACAAGATTGAGATGCGTTAGGTCTGATTGGTCCTTCAGAGATTCATTCAAGGCACTCTGCAAGTGGTGCAGTAGGTTAGTGGCTGGAATAGAAATCTATTACTATTCTTAAGATTTTCTTTGTTGTTAAATTCTGGGCATGGTATAAGAAGCTAGATGGATTTCTTCCTCTTAGGACCAAGGTAAATCAGCTTATAAAAATTATTCAAGGACACCATGTCCCCAAAGAAAGGAGGAAACAAGAATAGGCATTATTTAAATCTTGCCTGGGCCATAAGCCTTGACAGTTGGCAAGCAGCCAGTGCCTGGACAAGTCAAAGTGCTTACTGTATTGATAGACGATGAGTTAGCGCAGCAGAGGATCGCCATCACCATCACCACCACCACCACCATCACCATCAATATCATCATCATCACCGATGAAATCTGAGTTTTTAATCTAGGCATTTGAAAACAAGTGAAGCCTCCATACAATGTAAGCAATCGTCTGAACTTGATATAAAGAGGTTCAAGTTACATTTGATCAGGAAATACTTTGGCTCCGTCTGCAATCAGGGTCAAAAGAAAAAAGAAACGGGATTTACTAGATCTAGAAATGAGTTATTGGCCTAAGCAAATCTGGGCTGATTTCAAAATGATAATTTATGATAAGCATTTTGCTTTTAGAATTTTATTTTTTGCCTCTATTCCCTTATTGTTTTGGTCACTGTAGGAAAAAATAGGACTGATGAGGGTAAAAACATCTAAGTACTGCAGAGTTTGATTTAGCCTAGCAATTAGATACATTTTTACAAGTGCCAATAATTGTCCCCTAAAATAAACTGTAATGCTATGAAAATGGATGTCACAGTCAAAAATTACTCATCTATTTTGAAATCTAATTCATAGCATCTACTTAAATATTTACAGATTATAGTAAAAAAATAAGAACTATTAAAATTATAAAATGTGTAAGTATAATTTATGAGGAATTTATCATTCGTGATTGAATTAAGTAGTTCATTGCAGCTGTTCAGGTTCATTCTTGAACAAAAATATCCTGCATCCAGCAATACTATTGAAAACCAAAAGTTTTACCACAACAGAGTTAGTTTTCTTTCTCCTTTTTTTTTTTTCTAAAAGTGTGAAAAAAACCCCAAGAATCTAGGAAGTTGGAAGCTTTGTAAAACGTGGTAAAAATTAACGGAAGAGTAACAGTGCTCCATGTTCAAGACCAGAGCCTTGGAATGGGATTCATCTGTAAGTCCTGATATGGCCCATGTTGGCTCCCCAGCTTACAGCAGCTGAGCTTTAGAATCGTTGAGAATCACTGATGGGGCTTACTAAAAATATACATGGGCCTGGAACCTCAGATTGCTAAATTCTAGGTTAGAACCTGGAAATCTATAGTTCGTAATGTTCCTCAGGTGTATCTGCTGATCTGCCATATTAAGGAAGTGCTAGTCTAGTTCCAGGGGATTTGAGAGATAGTAGAGGAGCCTGAAATGGATCTATCATCCTGTTATCCATCAAATTCAAGCGAGCTTGGAGCCTATGTTCTGAACCAGGCAAGAGCCCTCCAGGCTAGTTCGGTCCTTACATTCCAGTGTCTCAGACTCCAGTGCTGAATCCAAGGTGAATGATGATAAGGGGATTGGCAATTAGAGGGCTTGGGGTCTAGTCTTCTTTGCTTCCAACCAGCTGTGTGAAATCAATCTCACTTGCAACATATCCATCTATAAAACGAAGGAGTTGGGCTAAATGGTCCCTAAGACGCAGACTGCAAACTGGTGGCCTCAGGCCACATCCAGCCTGCAGACTGATTTCTCTAGGACCTACACGGTGCTTGAAAATGAATGTCAATTCGTTTCCCAGTAGGGAAATCGCCCCCTCCCCCCGCCCAGATCTAGATTTTCAGTTTCTCTTGGAAAATGGGAAATTCTGGGCAACAATGGGCCCCTCATTCTTACCCAACGAGTGTTGCGTGGTAGGGTAGGTTTGTTCCTTTTTAAAGAACCTTGAGGACCTTCCCTGGTGGTCCAGTGGTAAAGAATCCACCTTACAATGTAGGGGATGCGGGTTCGATCCCTGGTCAGGGAACTAAGATTCCACATGCCGCAGGGCAACTAAGCTCGTGTGCCACAACTACTGAGCTCGCACGCCTCAACTAGAGTCCGCGTGCCGCAAACTACAGAGCCCACGCGCTCTGGAGCCTGCGCGTCACAAATAGAGAAGAGAAAACCCAAACGCCACAACTAGAGAGAAGCCTGAGCGCAACAAAAGATCCTGCATGCCTCAGCGAAGATCCTGCGTGCTGCAACTAGGACTCAACACGGCCAAAAATAAATAAAATAAATAAATAATAAATAAATCTTTAAAGAAAAAGAAAAGGGCCACAAGCTCTTATATTCCAACGGTAACCACATTTCCTACCCACCAGCCTACTCGTACATTTATGTTTCTGCTTGGTGCCTGCAGAGTTTGGAGCTGTTGATTCTTGCCCCAAGGTCATTCTCAAGACTGACATCCTTTGTCTCTAGATAGCATCATAAGGGTGGGTCCTTTAACCAGGCCTGTGTCTAACGGGCACCTCAGCAGCTGTTCAGTCCTCCTTCAAGTTTGAGTCAGGAAAGCAACTTCTGCTGTTCCTTTATCAGGGCCCAGGGAGTCTTTAAGAAAGAAGCAAGAGAGTAGGAGCTTGAAAGAATGTGGTGACTGCTTCTTCAGAAAGGATCCCAAAAGCTGAAGTTTCTATGTTTACAAATTCCCAAGTACAGTATACCCAAGTGGGCCTTATTTAGGCCAAATGTTTGTATCACTGGTTATGTACTGTTCCACCAATTGCTAAACTGCCAGGTTTTTGCAAATTATAATGAAAATTGTATGGAACTGAGTCCAAAATCCTTTACCAATATAATAATTGCTGTATGACTAGAATTACTGAAAGGAAGTGGCTTTTCTGGGAAAACAAAAGTGGGAAAAGTTCTTTTTTGCTTTTTCAGAAGCATCTTCAGCCTGAAGGTGGGATAATTGGGGTTGAGGGACTTGGGAAATACTACTGAACCGATATAAACCTGATTGTGATTTAATCAGATCTCGGTTATTGGAGGGATTGACCTATTCAGGACATGTTTTGCACACCACTTCCTCTTAAACACCTTCCTCAAAACACCAAATGCAGGGCTTCTGGTGGCGCAGTGGTTGGGAGTCCGCCTGCCGATGCAGGGGACGCGGGCTCGTGCCCCGGTCCGGGAAGATCCCACATGCCGCGGGGCGGCTGGGCCCATGAGCCATGGCCGCTGGGCCTGCGCGTCCGGAGCCCGTGCTCCGCAAAGGGAGAGGCCCGCGTACAGCAAAAAAAAAAAACAAAAAAAACACCAAATGCAAAGAGTGGCTAGTGTAGATACTATTCTCAGCTTCCCCAGGCAAATTAGTACCAAAAGCACACTCTCTATGGTCACTTGATTAAAATCAAACGTTTCTTGGTTCCCAGTTATGGGCATAATTCTATGTTATAAAAGATGGATAAAATTTGAGCCCAGAAGCTAGGGTATGTTACAAATATCTATGCAAGTGACAAAAATACCCATTAGATGTTTTGAAGGATTCTACTGTTGAGAAAGGAACAACGTGCTATGGGAATGGGAGGAGGGTATCATTTAGGTTGGGCCTGGAAGGATGGGATGAATTGGATGGTGAAATGACAAGGAGCATTTAGGCAAAGAGCCTGACACATGTGTTTGAGGAAACTTGCATGGTCTGCTATGACTAGAATTAAAGCTTCTTGGATGATGAGAGAAATAAAAAAGCATGAGAACTGGCAAGAAATAAGGCTAAATTACAGCCAGATTGAGAAGGGTTTTGAATGTCGTATTAAAGCATTGGAGCATTTTTTTTTAGGTAAGAGTGATACTCATTGAAGGTTTCTGAGATAGACATTGAAATTAGCATATTTTTATATTAGAAAAATAACTCTCCCTGCAGAGTGCAGCATGGATTGGAGAGGTGGGGTGGGGGAGAGACAAAATTATTTTGAGGTTTCTAACTTAGATTTGTTATTATTTTCTTCCTGAAATGTAAAAGGTAAAATATTTATTGATTTAGATTTTGTTCAGTGATGCGGTTTAATGTTAGCTTAATATTAGAGTAAGAGACCTCCCTGGAAATTGAATTATTTTGTTAAAATAAAGGATATATATTATTTTATTCTAATATATATATTTTTAATTGAAGTATAGTTGATTTACAATATTATATTAATTTCAGGTGTACAACATAGTGAGTCGGTATTTTTACAGATTATATTCCGTTAAAAGTTACTACACGAAAATGCTTATAATTTCCTGTGCTATACAGTATATCCTTGCTGCTTATCTATTTTATACATAGTAACTTGTATCTCTTAATCCCATACCCCTAATTTGTCCCTCCCTGCTTCCCTCTCCCCTTTGGTAACTACTAGTTTGTTTTCTATGTCTGTGAGTCTGTTTCTGTTTTGCATATATGTTCATTTGTATTATTTTTTAGATTCCACATGTAAGTGATATCATACAGTATTTGTCTTTCTCTGACTTGTTTCACTAAGCATAATATTCTCTAGGTCCATCCATGCTGCTGCAACTGGCAGAATTTCATTCTTTTTTATGGCTAGTATTCCATGGTATATGTACACCACATCTCCTTTATCCATTCATCTGTTGATTGTCACTTAGGTTGCTTCCATATCTTGGCTACTGTAAATAGTGCTGCTATGAACATTGGGGTGCATGTATCTTTTCAAATTAGTGTTTTTGTCTTTTTCTGGATATATACCCAGACGTCGGATTGCTGGATCATATGGTAGTTCTATTTTTAGTTTTTTGAGGAATCTCCATGCTGTTTTCCATAGTGGCTATATCAATTTACATATTCTAATATACTCTTTCATTAAAAAGTAGTGTAACTAAAAAAAATAACCACAATTCAATTATTTAAGGATTTCCCCCTCCTCTTTATGAATTTCCTAGGGTCTTTTCTTCTTCCTCCCCTTTTTCTTTTTCACCGATTCTAAGCAATTTTGCAGTACTTTGGAGTATAAAGTCTGGGCATTGAACCAGGGGTGGTAATGTTTCAGATACAGGTTAGGGGTCTGAATGATCTTTGAGATCCCTGTTCTCTCCTGCTACAGATAGCTGAGAGTGTGATAAGACATATGGGATGGAAACTATCAAGTCAAATGTGGAAATAAGCCAATAAATAAGAAATCTAATCATGACAACAAGTAGGAATGCAAAAGAAACATAACCCACTGAGAAGGAGAAAAAACATAACACACATACTAATATTTCTAGTATGTTTTACATTGGTCCATTAAATATGGAACCTGTTTCAGCCTCATGGAAAATGGGTGATTTTCAGTAGAGTCCACCATTGAGAGACCTTTGGGGATTTTGAAGAAAAAAGGAAGGCCTTACGTATAAAATACAATTACAACCATGTGAAGTATCTTCGTGCTGGGTCTGGTACTATTGAACTGCACTGAAACATAATTAAAAGTTCAATTCTTGTAAAATATGGAAAATGACAGCTGATAAGGACTATAAGGCTGTTTCCTGAATTTCATATAACTTGGAATATATTCTGCCCACTGAGATGCAAGGCTGAAGAAAAATTTCATAGAATGAGGAAAGGCCGAACTTAATATTTCATTATTTTGCTATTACTTTTATTATTTTGGAGAACTAGTCACAAACTGCTTTATGAGTATTTTCATTAAATATAATTATTTCTAATTATAAATCCATACTATCTTCATAAAAACAATACAATCTCAGACCGTTTTAGTTGAAAAGAGGACAAAGAACAGTAAGCACACTCACAGAGTTCACACTTTGAGCAGAGCGAAGTCACCTGCCTCCAAGTTCCTACAGGGTTCCAGTGATGGACACGAGGGCCCTATGCAGTTCTCTGTTATGTAATCATAAAGTCCACTGCTAATCCAAGATTATCTGCTCCCTTCCCACCAATACACCATGGCCAAGGTTAGGACCTCCAAAGTCAGACAGGTTTGGGTTGCAAAGCTGCTCTGTTGCTTACTAGCTGTGTGGTCTAGAGTAAGTTAGCTGACTGTCCCATGCCTCAGTTTCCAAATCTGTAAAATGAAGACAACAATCTCTTAGGATGGTTTTGAGTGTTAAATGAGAAAATTCATCTAAAGCAGGGTTTAGCCACCTTGGCACTGTTGACATTTGGGGCTGGATAATTCTTTGTTGTGGGCCAGTGGTCCTGTGCACTTTCAAATGGTTAGCAGCATCCCTGGCCTCCATCCACTAAATGCCAATATCCTCTCTGTGCTCCCGTCTCCCCGAGACGTGACAATTAAAAATATCTCCAGGCATTGCCAGTGTCCCCTGGTGGGCAAAACCACCTCCCTCCCCTTAACTAATGATTTTAACAGGATACTCGGCACATAATGTGTACTCAGAATACATTAGCTATTATCATCATTTTGTATTGTCGTTAAGGAGCAATCTCTTTGTTTCTTTCTTTGGCCTTGATGAGAAGGTGCAGACAAACGGTCAAATGCATGGAGTAGGAAAGGATGAGCCACAAACCGTATCATCAGTTTCTGACAGTTTTGTTAAACATTGTGATTTCTTTTTTTTTTTTTTTTTTTTTCTGCCACTAAGGAGAAGATGGTGACCCAACCCTTGGATCCTTCCTGATATTTTCAGATTTTACCAGGCTCCGCAGATGCCCGAATAAAGAGAACGTTGTCACATTACCAAGCCTGCTGCGGAGAAAAGGGAAGATGATAATATGATTAAATCGCTTGCCCGCTATTCTACAAGTTGAGCCAAGCCATCTGCAAATGTAATTTCCATGCATTTCTTCACCTCTCACCTTCCACCACCGCTATTACTTAACCCATTGACCCAGATAGTTGCTTATTAACATTTAACACATGTTGAAATGTTAGTGGGCTTTGAACAAAACGTGAACAAGTTTCTGACTTGCTTTTAGCTCTTTGCCCTTGAACCATTACATGAGTAATTCTTAACACCTCTGCTCTGCCATTGCTATAAACATGGCTAGTATTTTTTTTTTAAGATAAGAATGAACAATTTATGAAAAGAGTTGCCACCCCCCTGGCATGTAAGCTTTCATTCATTTGCTGAATGTTGATGAGCCCCTATTATGCTGGACATTGTGTGCTAAGGTCTCAATGAGCGGACATGGTGGTGGTTTTCTAGTTGCTGTGGTAGGGGAAGCAGGGGAGGGGGGTCCTGGGAGACACAGACAGGTAAATGGGTCATTATAATACATCATAATACAGAGTGAAAAGTCCTAAGACACAGAAGGTGTGTCATCCAACTGAAACACATAGTTGGGCCCCTAACTCAGTCTTCAGGGGTTAGACAAGTTGCCTCTATTCAAACACAAATAAAAAGAAAATTATCCCCACTTCCCTCATCAATAAATAAGTAAGTAAGTAAATCAATAAATTAATCAAGTAAGTAAGTAAGTCACACTGATGATAAAAATACAAAGCTCTGGGGAATTTCCTGGCGGTCCAGTGGTTAAGACACCGCATTTTCACTGCCAGCCCGGGTTCAATCCCTGGTCAGGGGAACTAAGATCCCGCAAGCCTCACCGTGCCGCCAAAAAGAAAAAAAACAATACAAAAACTTTGTCTGACTTACTTCACTTAGTATGATAATCTCTAGGTCCATTCAGAAACTAACACAACATTGTAAATCAACTATACTTAAAAAGAAAAAAACCAAAATAACCTCAATCAAGGGGGAACCTGAATGTTGGTGACATCTGAAGTGTGTAGCCCTGGGATATGCAAAATGCAGAAGTATTTGAGTATAGGAATATTTAATATTTATTAAACATAAGTATTTCTTAATTCCTAAGTTCCTTCCAGAAACCATTTGATGCAGCTAAATTTGGCAAATAGCAACTTATTTTTTATTTTTTACATGATAAAAGAAATACACGAATTTACTTGAATAAAAGTTCAAAGAGTACAGAAAGAAGCGAACTCCCTTACTTCCTTCCCCCTTCTCCAAATCTACCCTCCTTGCCTAACATGAACAGTTAACAGTTTGATGTGTATCCTTTCAGAAACGCAGTTCCATATTAGGTGGAACCATGCAAAATTGCTGCTTCCGTTGGTCAAAAATGGTCAAATTATCAGTACCTTCGTAGGATTCCACCTAATATTTAACATGATTTGAGTCATCTTACACGTATTACTCTGTGACCTCCCTTTTTCTTCAACAGCATATCTTTAAACTCTATGTGAATAAACAGAGATCAACCTTATTTCTTTGTCACCTAACATCTCTAGAAGGATTATTTAAAAAAATAATCTTGAGATGACAGATTAAGGCTGATGATGGTAGAGCTGCTGGAAAAGTTACTCATCATTTGCTACCATTTGAAAAATAAACTGCTCGCCTGAGGTCAGCCTGACCAGAGCCCCCGTGCTTTCCAAGGGACCCAGCGTGCATGGTTAAGAAGCTTTTCAGTTTGCAAACAAAAGAACGGCCCATCCCCTCCCCTGTGCTGGGCTGGCTCTTGCTGCCTCATGTAATTTACCTTTCAGCCATCCAGCGTTCTCCGACTGCACTGTGCCGGGCTCCAGGCTGTCTGGGAGAGAGGCTGACTGGCTCCAAGACCCAGAGCCCGTAGTCTGAAACTCAGACTAAGTTTTTGTGTGAACAACAAATGTCAACTTGGTTTCTGATGACTGCCGGACTCTTAGGCTAGTAGCTGATCCTCCTAGATTGTTGTCTAGTATAATTTTTCATAATTGCTATTTTTCATAATAATGCCCTCAGAGGGCAATTTGAGTGGAAGCAGCCTTGGATTTATGATCAGAAAACTTGCCTTTAAATGTCTGCTCCATTGTTTATTAAAATGGATAGACTTCGGCTAAATCACTTCTCCTCACTGAACCACAGTTCGTTTTAATAGCTATAAAATTAAGATAGTAAAAAAGATCTCTCATTTATTGGGTGCTTACTATATGCCAGGCACTGCTTTTAACACTTTGCATATATTAACTCACAGCCGTGTGAGGTGCCTCTGGCCCTATTTTTACCCCATTTTACAGATGAGGAGACTGAGGTGCTGAGGTTAAATAACTTGCCCAGAGTCACATAGCCAGGGAGTGACAGGAATGAAAGCCAGAGGTGCAATGTTTGAAGAAGCTAAAAGAATATGAGCGGTTCTACCATCTCTTCTTGGCCACCAGCACAAAGAGTTGGTGGGGTATTTTTCCTTTCAGTTATTGCCCCCAAATCAGAGAATCATCAACATTTTGGAGCAGGATGGAACCTCAGAGACTGTCAAGGGTAAACCTCTCAGGTTAAGGGAGAAAGATGCTGGGCCCAGAGCATTCAGGAGACTTGGGCTCAAGCTTGCTGATGAGTTTGTTGGCAGTCTGTAAATCTTCTTTGGAGAAATGTCTATTTAGGTCTTCTGCCCATTTTTGGATTGGGTTGTTTGTTTTTTTGTTATTGAACTGCATGAGCTGCTTGTAAATTTTGGAGATTAATCCTTTGTCAGTTGCTTCATTTGCAAATATTTTCTCCCATTCTGAGGGTTGTCTTTTGGTCTTGTTTATGGTTTCCTTTGTTGTGCAAAAGCTTTGAAATTTCATTAGGTCCCATTTGTTTATTTTTGTTTTTATTTCCATTTCTCTAGGAGGTGGGTCAAAAAGGATCTTGCTGTGATTTATGTCATAGAGCGTTCTGCCTATGTTTTCCTGTAAGAGTTTGATAGTGTTTGGCCTTACATTTATGTCTTTAATCCATTTTGAGTTTATTTTTGTGTATGGTGTTAGGGAGTGTTCTAATTTCATTCATTTACATGTAGCTGTCCAGTTTTCCCAGCACCACTTATTGAAGAGGCTGTCTTTTCTCCACTGTATATTCTTGCCTCCTTTATCAAAGATAAGGTGACCATATGTATACAGATTGCCAACAAACACATAAAAGAATGCTCAACATCATTAATCATTAGAGAAATGCAAATCAAAACTACAGTGAGATATCATCTCACACCGGTCAGAATGACCATCATCAAAAAATCTAGAAACAATAAATGCTGGAGAGGGTGTGGAGAAAAGGGAACACTCTTGCAGTGTTGGTGGGAATGTAAATTGATACAGCCACTATGGAGAACAGTATGGAGGTTCCTTAAAAAACTACAAATAGAAGTACCATATGATCCAGCAATCCCACTACTGGGCATATACCCCGAGAAAACCATAATTCAAAAAGAGTCATGTACCAAAATGTTCATTGCAGCTCTATTTACAATAGCCAGGACATGGAAGCAACCTAAGTGTCCATCAATAGATGAATGGATAAAGAAGATGTGGTACATATATACAATGGAATATTACTCAGCCATAAAAAGAAACGAAATTGAGTTATTTGCAGTGAGGTGGAGGGACCTAGAGTCTGTCATACAGAGTGAAGTACGTCAGAAAGAGAAAAACAAATACCGTATGTTAACACATATATATGGAATCTAAGAGAAAAAAAAAAAGGTCATGAAGTACCTAGGGGTAAGATGGGAATAAAGACACAGACCTACTAGAGCATGGACTTGAGGATATGGGGAGGCGGAAGGGTAAGCTGGGACATAGTGAGAGGGTGGCATGGACATATAGACACTACCAAATGTAAAATAGATAGCTAGTGGGAAGCAGCCGCATAGCACAGGGAGATCAGCTCGGTGCTTTGTGACCACCTAGAGGGGTGGGATAGGGAGGGTGGGAGGGAGGGAGACACAAGAGGGAAGAGATATGGGAACATATGTATAACTGATTCACTTTGTTATAAAGCAGAAACGAACACACCATTGTAAGGCAATTATACTCCAATAAAGATGTTTAAAAAAAAAAAATCTCGCTGATGAGCCTGTGGAGGCGTTAATCTTGCTGCCCACTGCCCTCAGCCATTCTTGTGGTTCATCAGCCACTTGGCCAATCTGGCTTTGTCTGTATTCCCATCCACTCCCCACCTCCCAGTGCCCACTGGGTAATTTTGAAGGGACTCTTAGACATCATACATTTCATGATAAATAGTTTAGTATATATCTAAACTGTAAGGACTCAATTTAAAAAAATATTTTTTAATACATTAATTTACTTATTTATTTATTTTTGGGTCCGTTGGGTCTTCATTGCTGCGTGCAGGCTTTCTCTAGTTGTGGCGAGTGGGGGCTACTCTTCATTGCCGTGGGTGGCTTCTCATTGCGGTGGCTTCTCTTTTTGCGGAGCACGGGCTCTAGGCGCGCGGGTGGCACGCGGGCTCAGTGGTTGTGGCTCGCGGGCTCTAGAGCACAGGCTCAGTAGTTGTGGCACATGGGCTTAGTTGCTCCGTGGCATGTGGGATCTTCCCAGACCAGGACTCGAACCCATGTCCCGTGCATTGGCAGGGGAAGTCCCAATTTTAAAAAATATTTATTGAAGTATAGTTGATTTACAATATTGTGTACAGCATAGTGATTTGGGGTTTCTTTTTTTTTTTTTTTTTTTTTGCAGTTATATTCCATTAAAGGTTATTACAAGATGTTGGGTATAATTCCCTGTGCTATTCAATAAATCTTTGTTGCTTATCTAGTTTAAGTATAGTAGTTTGTATCTGTTAATCCCATATCCCTAATTTATCCCACCTCCTTTTCCCCTTTGGTAGCCATAAGTTTGTTTTCTATGTCTGTGTGTCCTTTTCTGTTTTGCATATAGATTTATTTGTATTATTTTTTAGATTTCAAATATAAGTGATATCATATACTATTTGTCTTTCTCTGAGTTATTTCACCAAGCATAATATTCTCTAGGTCCATCCATGTTGCTGCAGATGGCAATATTTCATTCTTTTTTATGGCTGAGTAAGGACTCTGTTTTAAATATATATATATATATATATATGTATATTTATTTATTTGGCTGCACCGGGTCTTAGTTGCAGCATGTGGACTCTTAGTTGCAGCATGCATGCGGGATCTAGTTCCCTGACCAGGGATTGAACCCTGGGGCCCTTGCATTGGGAGAGCAGAGTCTTAGCCACTGGACCACCAGAGAAGTCCCAGGACTCTATTTTTAATATTAGCACAATGTTATTACCTTAAAAATAATAATAATCTCATCAAACAACCTGTCAGTGTTCAAATTGCTTGCCCCATTTAACGCACATTTTTTTAACAGTTAGTTTGCAGCAAGCAAGTTTTGAACTTTCAACAAGTACAAGACACTGTGGAAGACACAGAGATGGTGAGAAACAATCCCCACCCTTTGGTTCTGAACAGTTGAGGATGAAGTTGAAAACCTATTATCAACGTGAAACAAACATGCACTGTGTGCAGAGGGAAGCAGCACAGGATGGATGTTTGCTCATTGGCTGCCTGGGTTCAAGCTTACCTCCATCGCTTACTAATCAGGGGACTGTAACTAAGTCACTTGACCTATCGGTGCCTTCCTCTCATCTGTAAAATGGGGTGAATGACAGAATGACCTCTAAAGGTTGTTTGGAAAAGAAATGTGTTAATACAAACACTTCAATCAGCACATGAAACATCGTAATTACTCAATAAACATTATCTATTATTATTATATCCTGAAATGGTTATGACCCATTAATAAGTCTTAAAGGCATTTTATAGTAGAAAGGTGGGCAGTTCTGGTTATGATGGCATGAATAATTATAATACACAATAATAATTATTATGTATGAGGATGATGATGATGATGATTTTGGCCAGGACTGATTTTTTTTTAATGTGCAAGTCAATGAAAATTAATTGACTTTAGGGGCTTCCCTGGTGGTGCAGTGGTTAAGAATCCGCATGCTAATGCAGGGGACACAGGCTCGAGCCCTGGTCCGGGAAGATGTCACATGCCACGGAGCAACTGAGCCCGTGCGCCACAGCTACTGAGCCTGCGCTCTAGAGCCCACGAGCCACAACTACTGAAGCCTGTGCACCTACAGCCTGTGCTCCACAACAAGAGAAGCCACTGCAATGAGAAGCCTGCGCACCGCAACGAAGACCCAATGCAGCCAAAAATAAATAAATAAAATAAATAAATGTATTTTAAAAAATGAATTGACTTTGTCAATCACAATTTGCAAGTGCTTTTGAACTTGCATCCTCTCTCTCTCTCTCTCCCCCTCTCTGGGTTCACACCTCCTTCAAGCTGAGGGCTGAAGGACTCAATCCCTGCAGACACATGTCCAAGGCGTTTCTGTCTTAAAGGGCCCAAGGGATAGAAGGGATCTGATTCCTAATTGAAATGAGGTGGCTGCCAAGAGGTTGCTATAATCTTTATGCTCAGGATAACTATTCATCCTGGAGGGTTTGGTTTATGTCTGTTGCCCCCTTTCACTCCCCACAGTGTCTCAGACCCCTTCCTCATGCTCGTCCCTACCCCTTCCTGCCCTGTATATACCCCCATCTCCACGGACACTTCAACCACTGAAGACCTGAGGACAAGCCACGAGCAGAGCTACTCTGTCGCTGGAAATGGTTTCTGCTGCAGCACTGGTGTAACAAGGGCCATGCTCGCATTACTATTCCTTCAATTGTGGAAATAGTTCCTATCAATCAAGAATGAGGGGACTTCCCTGGCGGTCCAGTGGTTAAGACTCTGCACTTCCACTGCTGGGGGCACGGGTTCGATCCCTGGTCGGGAACTAAGATCCGGCATGCTGTGTGGCACGGACAAAAAAAAAAAAGAAAGAATGAGGGGAGTCTGGGATTAATACATACACACTACTATATATAAAATAGGTAAACAACAAAGGACCTACTGTGTAGCACAGGGAACTATACTCCATATCCTGTAATAATATATAATGGAAAAGAATGTGAAAAAAGAATATATATATGTATAACTGAATCACTTTGCTGTACACTTGAAACTAACACAACATTATAAATTAACTATACTTCAATTTAAAAACAAAAGAATGAGGAGTGGGTCCCTAATCTGAGATTATTTAGTTGCAAATTTCAAGAACTGTAAGTAGATTAAACAATTCTGCTCCCTCCCTCCCTCACCAATCAGGAGACCTGATTTACATGTACTCGTTTTTTGTGTGTGTTAAATACGTTTTTCTTCCCAGTATTTTCCTGACCATTTAATACTTTTAATCATAAAGCAAGTTTTTCTTCCTTCCTTACTCCTGCAATGTGACTTCTTTATCAGATCCTAAGCAAAACGTCAAAAGGTGAAAAGATCATGGCATTCAGTATGAGATTAAGACAGATTTGGATTATACAAATTTATGACAATAATAATTCCAGAAAAAGAAGCTGGATTTCATGGAGACTGAATAAGCCCTGGTAAAATAAAAATTATAGGAAAATACACCCAGTTACATAGCTCGTCCGTAATTCCATCTTGCAGACATTCGGTGACTACTGTGTGCATCATGGCTTCGTTTTGGGCAAGCCCTTGAGTGAGATCCACAGTTGAATTACAGCAGTTTCCTCAAAGAATGTATTATTTAGTGGAGAGAGGCTGTGACAAGGTTACGAATAATTCTAATAAAAGGCAATGAAAGATATATGACTTTAAGAGATGCCTGAACAATGTGCTGTGGGGATTTATGGAACACAGATGTGACTCTGAAGTTTAGAAATACTCTAATTCTGGGAAGTAGCATGGATTTAGATAAGAGGCCCTATTGAGTTGTTTTCTGTTTATTCATTTTTGTACGGTGCCCCAGGAGGAGCAATTGCTGTTAAGTATGATTAAGTAATCTTTTAGTGTCATCTTTTAAGTACTAAAAAATATATATATATACATATTTAAGTATTAAATATTAAGTACTAAAATATATGAATATGTATATATTTATATTTACATATAAATGACTCTAGGATTTTAAAACTGACACCTCCCACCCCCCTGCAACTTTTCCCATTTCTCACTGGACTCCTCCCTTCTGTTTTCTAATGTTAATTCCTCCATCTTGACTTTAGATTCTGTTTTTTGTTTTGTTTTGTTTTGTTTTTTGTTTTTGCCACGCTGCCCAGTTTCGGGATCTTAGTTCCCAACCAGGGATCTAACCCGGAAGACAGTGAAAGCACTGAGTCCTAACCACTGGACCACCAGGGAATTCCCTAGATTCTGTTTTCATCTCCCCTTCTCAATCATCCTCCCCCACCAGCTGGATCTTCCAACTCTCCCTCTTCTGGTGTTTTTACCTCAGCCTACAAACTGCTCAAGGCTTCCCAATCTCCCTTTGATCCCTTACCCCATCCCCTCCTTTTTCATACCATTCAATTTCTTGAAAACGTACCAAGCAATACATCTTCGATCCATCTCATCACCTCTAATGTACTGCTCAACCCACTGCAGCCTGAATCCTGGCGTCACAAACTCTGTCTGTCTGGGTGTCTGGGTGTGTGTCTGAGCGTAAGAGTATAGATTTAGTCACCAATGACCTCTAGGTTAACTAGGGAGGGGAGTTATCGCAGGAATTAAGGGCAGGAGCTATGGAGTCAGCCTCCAAGGGTTCGCATCCTGGTGTAAGTTTAGTGCAAGTTACTTAACTTCCTTGAGCTTCAGTTTCCTCAGCTATAAAGTAGGGGAGACCAAGAGTACCTACTGGTAGAGTTACTGTGAGGATGAAACGGGCTAGTTTATGTAAATAATTTGGAACTGGCTGGGCGTTGCCAGTTCTTATTATGATAACAAACCGACCGATGCTTTTCTGTCTTTATCTTATTTGACTTCCCTGAGAGATAGGCAACACCTGAACACTCCCACTCTCCTGAAATCTTCTTGTGCCACAGCCCTCTCTGTGTTTGCCTTTCCGACCCTTCCTTATCAGGATCCTCTGTGGGGTCCTCTTTTTCTGTTTGTCCCTTAAATATGGGTGTTTCCCTAGGTGCTGACATCAGCCCTCTGTTTTCCTCAGGGGGGACACTCCATCTGGGGTGACCTCATCCAAACCCTCGGCGGCAGCCACCTCCCTATGGCCTGGCCTGTGCTGAGCTCCAGGCCTGGGTGTCTAGCTTGCATGACATCCACGAGCACCTCAAAGCCACCAGGCTCAACGGCACATCCTTCACTTTCCATTAAAAACCTGCTCCCGTGTCTTGCTGGAAGGAAGCACGCTGGAGCTGACATCAGAAATGGGTCTCTCTTTCCACTCATCTTCCACAGTACTGTTGGGGATCGAGGCCTACAGGTCTGCCCAGCATCTCTCTTCTTCACCCCCTCTCACCATTCTCACCCCCACAAACTTAATGCAGTTTGCCACTCCTCCCGTGGATCGCCACATTAGGCTCCTATTTTCTCAAGTCTGGGCCCCTTTCCATACATCCTTCGCTGAGTCTTCCCACTATCTTTTCAAAATGTTAAGCTTATCACATCTGGCCCCAGAGTAAAGTCCTTTAGTGACTCTTCATAGCTTCACCCTTCATCAGAGGATGAAGTTCATGATTCCTGGCACGAATAGCTCTTGTTTATCTCTGTCTCAACTCTTCCCTCCCCGTGAGGCCCCGCTTCCTAGCTGTGCTGCACCACTCGTGGTTCACATGCCTCATGCTGGTTCTTGCCTCCAGCCCTTCGCATGCATGTTTCCTACCTCTCCCTGTTTTGCCTTCCTCTCCTCTGGATGCCTCAGAATCTGCCATCTCTTTGGGGGAGCTTCATGAGGCCACCGTACGACATGATCGAGGTGCTCTTCTGTGTTCAAACATCACCCTGTGCAGAGCTCTGTTAGAGCACCTGTAACCAATTTGACCCCTTGTCTCTCTTCTTTCTCTGTAAATCCCATGAAGACAGCATTTCTGTCTTGTCTAACTCTGCATTCCCAGCGCCAAATAGAGCACATCTGGCACATGGAAGGTGTTCAATCGATACTGAGTGAAAGCTTGAACTAAGAACATACATTATCTTTTTTCATCCTCACCGACTGTGAGGGTTATCATCAGTACAGAGTCTACTAGTAAGGATCATGTACTCATTTCTCCCATTTGATGGACAAAAGACTTTCAAACCGTTACTGGAAAAACAAGGTCTATTAAGGAGCAAACGTGAAAAGGATTATTCCCTCGATGTAAGAATTCCACCTCTAGGAATCTACCCTAAATAATTAATAGGAGGCAGGGAAGTTTTATTCACCAAGATCTTCATCACTAAGTAATTTATGATAGAAGAAAACTGGAAAAAAATAGAGAAATGATTAAACATCCAGAATTACGGTATATAAATAGGACTGACAACATTATATTAGCATTATATGGTATGTTTCCAAAGAATTTTTAATGATTTGGGACAATGCTTGTGTTATGATTAGTGAAAAAGCTAGAAAGAAAATTAGCAAATATTGTAAAATCAAATCATATAATGAAAAAAAAAAAACCCCTTAGAATAGGCAGAGAAAAAAGATTTGAAAGAAACACACCAGGGACTTCCCTGGTGGCGCAGTGGTTGGGAGTCTGCCTGCCAATGCAGGGACGGGAGTTTGAACCCTGGTCCGGGAGGCTCCCACATGCGCCCGTGCGCCACAGCTACTGGAACTGCATTCTGGAGCCCTTGAGCTACAGCTACTGAGACCACGTGCCACAGCTGCTGAGGCCCGAGTGCCTAGAGCCCATGCTTCTGCGTACCGCAATGAAGAGTGGCCCTCGCTCACCGCAATTAGAAAGGGCCTGTGAGCAGCAACGAAGACCCAACATAGCGAAAGAAAGAAAGAAAGAAAGAAAGAAAGAAAGAAAGAAAGAAAGAAAGAAAGAAAGGAAGAAAGGAAGAAAGGAAGAAAGGAAGAAAGGAAGAAAGGAAGAAAGAGAGAAAGAAAGAAGGAAGGAAGGAAGGAAGGAAAGAAAGAAAGAAAGAAAGAAAGAAAGAAAGAAGGAAAGAAAGAAGGAAAGAAAGAATTGCTTTGCTTGGCTCTGTAAAAAAAAAAAAAAAAAGTAACATACCAAAATGAACTCTTCAGTAATTATACCTTGGGTGATTTTTGTTTTGTTTTGTTCATTATAATTTTTGGTATTTTCTAAATTTTCTACAATAAGCATCTTTACTTTTAGAATCAGAAATATAAAAAATCTTCAAATTACAGATTTGGGCTGTGTGAGACTATACTGAACATTTTTGGTTCTCTTTTTGCAGCATCGTTCCTCCTTCTTCTGTTGAGAGGACCTCGGTTTTTCTTTGAGAACACAGTCCTCCCCATTCCCTCGTGATGTGGATGAAGTGGGCCCCCAAACCTAGCTCCAGGGATGGGCATGTGACCCAGGCCTGGCCCATCCTCATGTTCCATCTGTTTGGCTTCAGTGACTGGTTCTAGATGGGCATGTGACTTAAGCCAAATCAGTACTTCTGCAGGAGATGTTCCTGAGGGCAGAAAAGCTCTGCTTGCATTGGTACTAATGAGCTATAAGTCTAGAGCTGCATATGAGGTCAGGGAAGCAATACAGGAAAGCATTGCTGAAGGATGGAGATGAAAAAGAATGCACGTGTGTTCACACACACACACAAACACACACACACCCCACCTTCGAGTCTGATGACTTTGAGCTCTTAGATCTAGGCAAGTCTGGGACATTATCACCCCTTGACTTTCCAGTTATCTGGGCTAATACATTTTAGGTTTCTTTGTTTGTATAAACTAGTTTGCAACTTCTACAATTGCAATCGAGAGTTCTCATTAATACAATTACAAAAACAATAAAAATACATAAAGTATAATCCATGAAAGGGTCCAGGGCCAATCACAAAACAGAGTACAGAACTGGTCCCACAAATCATACCTGAGATATAAAACATTTCCATTATTGTAAATGTTTCTACTGGACATGATCTAAAGTATAGTTCATTCCCCTGGAAGTTCACTCGTAGCACCTTCTATATGCCTCCTTTTAGTACATAGCTGGCAGGGGGTACTATTAAAAATAGCTAATAACCCTAAAGCCACAAGGACTGGAAGCTCTCTGTTGTGCCTGTCATTAAACCTTTAATTGCTGGATCTGGGGAGATTTGGGGTATCTCAAGGGAGGAGTTGGAGTGAGAGGGTACTAAGGTGTTTAGGGAGGTAGGTTTGTTTCCAATCAGTACAGAAAGATTTCAATATTCTACCAACCGATGTGGCCAGCCTGGGTATGTACAGGCTGAACACGAGCCCTGTTAACAGATATTATAGTTTCTTATTTGGGTATCTGTTTTTCCTCCTGGAACAAGAAACCCTCTAGGTAGAGACTCTGTCTCACTGATTTTTGTATCGTATGCCTACCTAGGTGCTCATAGGTGTTTTTGAATGGTGAACATGAATGATAGTCCAGCATTGTATAATTCCCTATTGTTTTTTATTTTTTTTTCTGATAGACGTTTCCTGCCTAGAATTAAATTGCAATATGGTCTCTTTTCAGCCACTCTTCTGAAGACTTGTTATCCTCTCCAATATCAGTTGATTGAAGAAGAAAATTGTAAATTTTCTTTCAGGCAAAATGTTGATATTTTTAACACATAGTGATTTTTTCCCCCACTACGAATGATTTTAGAAATAAATCAAGATCCTAGAAACTTATGATTGCTTTGCATGGTAGGTTTTATCTCTGTCATTTTAAGAAGAAGATGTGGTCTGATGGTCCTGAGCACAGAGCCCTTTAAATTTCAGCTCTCCCACCGCTGTGTGCCTTGAACCATTTGCTAGGACATTGGGGTGTGGGTTCCCACACTTGACTGTAAGAACTGTGGCAGGACCCACACCTGTCTATGAACAATGGTCCTCCCAGTGCCTAGCCCGTCCTCGTTCACAGTAGACACTTAGATGCTTATTGAATGAATAAATAAAAACATTTAAAGAGAGGTGATCATATATATTGATGAAGTAGTGATAATTTTTAAGTGATTAGCTTTTTAAAAAATTTATTTATTTATATTTGGCTGCGTTGGGTTTTCGTGGCTGTGCGCGGGCTTTCTAGTTGCAGCAAGCGGGGGCTACTCTTCTTGTGGTGCGCAGGCTTCTCATTGCGGTGGCTTCTCTTATTGCAGAGCAGGGGCTCTAGGCGCGCGTGCTTCAGTAGTTGTGGTTAGTGGGCTCTAGAGCGCAGGCTCAGTTAGTTGTGGCGCATGGGCTTAGTTGCTCCGCAGCATGTGGGATTTTCCCGGGCCAGGGCTCGAACTCCTAACTCCCCTGAATTGGCAGGCGGATTCTTAACCACTGCGCCACACCAGGGAAGTCCAAGTGATTAGCTTTAAAAGTCACTTTTCTTAAACCAATTTAGGTCCTATCAACATCGAACAGGTGAGCTTTCAATATTAAATAAAGGGGGTGGCAGAGAATTGGTTAATTATAAAATTTGGCTGCTACTTTAGAGAAGAGTCTAGGTGTATCTAAATTATTCCATAGCTTTTTCTTATGGGCACTTCCCATTTCTTTTCCATTCTGAAGATTTCTGGAGAGGTGTTTACTGATTTATTAGAATGCACAGGGAAAGCTCATCATACCTGGGGTCAGTCTTATAATGACTGGGTCTCCCCTCTTTTAGCTGTGTGATCTTGGGCTACTTTTAGAATTGAAATAATATACATATTTGTTCCGCGACCTCACAGAGCTGTTACTGTGAGCATGAAATAGCATTCAGCCTAAGGAGGAACTATAAAACCCCATACAGATACTGTTGTTTCCTTGGGTAAAGCACTTCCTAGGCCGTGAAACTTGGCTTAAGAGGATCATTTTACTATTGTTTTGCCTTGGTACAGGCTAGGGCAGCTAAGAAGAACACAAGAATCCCCACCCCTGTAACTGTCGTCTGATAGAGAGGCAGAGAAACCCTACAGGAAAAAAAAAAAAAAAAGGCGCCCAGAGGGCTTCCAGAACAACGACTTTGGCGCAAATGGATTTAAAAACTCGGGTTCCCAGAGTAAACTTCTCAAGGCCCCTTCCCACCCCAAAGCCCCAGTCTCCAGAAAGGTCTCAGCAGGGGCTTGTTGGGCAGAGGCCACGCCGACCAACAGAAACCAACTGTGATCTTACAGGTTGAGGAGCAGGTGGAGAAACAGAGCATTAATAATTACCCACGCCTGGGCTCAGCTTTTTACCGCGGCGCCTGGCGCCACGCTTGATCCCCCTCGAATAACAGGAATAGAGAAGAATGTCGGGGCCCAATCCCATCGCCCCCCCCCCCCCGTTCCTGTCCCCCGCACCACCTTCCACCACTAGCGGCGTCCAGCCTCCTCCCTTGGGAGCGTGCTCAAGGGGCGGAGGCGGACCTTTATTGTCTGGGGAGCACCTGCCAGGTGGCGGGCCGGTCCCCTGATGTGCGCGTGGCGCCCAGCTTCACAAAGCGCGTGGGCAGCGCCACTCTCGTCCGGGAACCGCCTCTGGCAGCCCTACTATATCACAGGAGAGAAGAGGTGGAGAGATGAAGGGGCTCTGGGGTCAGGAGCGGGCGGTGAGGGCCGGTGTGCCCGCTCCCTACCCGCGGGCTCGGTCCCCCGGGATCAGCTCGTCGAAGGAGCAGGGGTCAGACGCCGCAGCCAGGGAGCAAGACCCTGGAGTGGGGGAGGGAGGGAGGGGAGGCGAGGAGGGGCGCGGAGAAGGGGCGTGGCCGGCACGCAGTGGGAGGGCGCTGGGAGGAGGGGCCGCTGCTCGGCGCTCGCAGCTCTGGGGGCCCGGCTTTGCCGCGCTCAGTGCACTTGGGCGAGAGCAGGAACGTGGAACGGAGCTCCGCTCCCAGCGCAGCCACCGCGATGAGAGGCGCTCCCGGCGCCTGGGATTTCCTCTTCGTCCTGGTGCTCCTGCTCCGCGTCCAGACAGGTGGGAGGGCGCTGCGGGCACCCGGACCGCGTCCCCCGGCTCACCCTGTGCCCCCGTAGGGCCCGAACACGTTGGGGTGTGTCGGGAGAGGTGGTTGCCGGCCCTTTGGTGCCGGGGCATTTCAGCCTCCGGGAAGATTCGGGGCGGCCCTGGGACTCTCCTGCGCCCTGCCCTGCTCACCTGCGCAGGGAGCCCCC
Organism: Stenella coeruleoalba; assembly: GCF_951394435.1. Classification (NCBI taxonomy): domain Eukaryota; kingdom Metazoa; phylum Chordata; class Mammalia; order Artiodactyla; family Delphinidae; genus Stenella; species Stenella coeruleoalba. The sequence continues at coordinate 73,705,464 of NC_137149.1, forward strand.
TGTCGCTGGTGGTGGGCGCACTGAGCCGGGGGTCTTCCGGGAATGGGGGCGGCGAGGGGGGCTTTGGCTGAGCGAGGTGAGGCTGAGGGCAGCGGGTTGCGTGCGAGTTTGGGGATGCTTTTGTGCGGAGGGTGAGCGGGCGCAGAGGCGGGCGGCGAGGTGGTTCGCATGCAGCGCGTTAATCTCCGCCGGGCGAGGCGCGACCGCTGCTTCCTTTTGTTAAAAGTTGTGCGTGTGTGACCGGCGCACCGGAGGACCGGCCCGCAGGTTCTCAGCCGCGCGGAGGGCGAAGTTGGAGGAGAGCCTTTTCTTTGCTCTGCGGCGGCAGCTTTCCAAACCGCGGCGCTCTTTGTGCCCCAGAGCAGGGGACGGACCCCGCTGCCTCTTCTGCTCCAGGCGCCATCCTGGACCCGAGTCGAAGACTGCGTTGTCCTCGGGTCCTCCGGTTATGCCTTTTGCACGGGGAGCGTGCCGCGTGCGGCTCTGTGGCCGCGAACCTGGAGGTGCGGCTCCGGAGACAACTTGGGTAGGGCGTGTGGAAAGCAGCCGCTAGGTTGCAGACTTTTTGCTTTTGTAGATTCTGTGCCCGAGGCTCGCCCCTTTCTGCCGGGTGCCGTTTCTTTCCTGCAACGCGCCTCGGAGCGGCTGAGGGCTGCGTTTGCTGCCTGCTCCCGGGGGAGGCGGGGACGGTGCGCCGGCACCCTGCGGTTCCTGACCCCAGCCGCCATCCACGCACGGCCGGAGTACCCGGCCAGGCTGGCAGGGCTCTGCAAGCCCCTCTACACGGTGTCTGCGACCTGTAATCGCAGGTCCCTGTTTTCTTTGGGAATTTTGAGATTCGCAACACCCCCCATATGCTATCTCTACTGAAGAGCTGCCTGAGGTGAGGGGTGGGAGATGGAGTGGAACTTTCTGCAAATCTTACTTATATCTTAAAGCTGTTATGAAAATCCGTTATATCTGCGCGGGAACTTGGGTCTTCAGGTGGAGGAGGATTTGCAGGCTCCTGGAAGCCTCAGATTCCTGCCCCTTCTCTTTTTTTCTGGGCGTCGCTGGTGCGCAAGCGAGTGCAGGTCACCCGACTAACCCCTGAAGCCCTGCTTTTTCCCAGGTCATTTTTATTTTTTTTAACCTTTAAGGCTAACTTGATGATGTAAGGATAGAAAGTGAGTCTGAACTGGAATTCAAGGGCTCCAAAGGAAGCATCGCTGTGACTATTGTGGGACTCTATCTACTGCTGATCAGTTTTCCCATAAAGTCTTAAGATGCAGCCTTCCCCTTCCCGGTCTTATAAGGCATTGTGAGGGCTTTCCTGTGGGGGAAGAGAGGTAGGAGGGATCATGAATGAGTGTCCGGATTCCCGTGGCGGATTTGACTGCCTAAGCTTCAAATTAGACGTTTGGTCCTTTCCATCTTTGTGCCTTGACATTTTAATTTCAGTGAAGGGGTGTGCAGTGGACCCATCGGGCACACAAGAAAGGTAGACTACACATACTATTTCCCATTTTTTAAATTAAATGAATCCATTGCTCCCTTATTCCTCATAATTAGCCGGCTCCATCGAACAGATTTTTTGGCAAAGGGGATTTTAAGGTCTGGCTCCTGGGGGGCAGTGTGGTGTAGTGACAAAGCCTTGTGCTGCCTTTCTGGTTCTCCTTTTCTCAGCTTCTATTGGCTGTGTGCCGTTGTGCCAGTCCCTTAAATCTGTGGGAGCCCGGGGTCCTCAACAGGGCAGCAAGGGGTCTGCACCATGAAGGATCCTTTGGGTCCCAAATTCTCCTCTTCCAGTGTTATGAGCGTAGACTCTACACTTCTTCTGAACTCTTTCCCTGAATCCTTCCTGCCTCCTTGAAATTCCACTGCCTCCTGGTCACAGCGACCGCTTGGTGGTGTCCTGCTGGTCTGCCTCTGGTTAAAGCAGGGAGATGTGTGTTTCTCCAGTCCAGACATGCTCCCCTACAGTTTCCCTTTGAGGCTTAGGAGGTGCCAACTCTGCAGGACCCTCCATCGTCACCAGGCCCGCCCCGCCCCAGTGTTTACAACTCCTGTGCCCAGCAGGATGAACCTGCAGTGAATAGTGAATCATACCCTCCCCTCGTTCCTGCAGGTGTGAGGCTAGAGTCATCCCCAGCAGCTGGACACATAACATTCTGAATGACTGTCCTGCTGGAAATAACATGATGGTCTTATAAAAGGGAACCCAGATAATTCACTTACCACTTTCTGGTGTTTCCCACCCACCCACACATTTTTTCTTCAGACTTTATAAACCATTCATGCTGTGCTATTGCAACACGTTTTCTAGGGTGCCTCCAATTTCACGTTAGTGCCAGACCCAATGCTGGGGCCTTTGCCTGCAATTTCCAGTCCTCTCAGCAAGCCCTGGACGTAGTCTTGTTACCATCCCTACCATTAAAGCTGGAGAAACTGGCTGAGGATAAGCGAGTTCCCAGAATAATCAGGGGTGAAGCCTGAGGTTGGCCCCATATGCCCAGCTGTATTTCCAGTCACATGATTTCTAAGAATCAGTTATAAATTGAGATTTATTTGAAACTGTTTATATCATATGCCAGGCATTGTTGGAGGTTCTGGGAATATAGGATGGCCAAGATCATTACTTTCCCATTGTTGGTGAAAAAGACCTAGGTTTCCTGTCATACGATGTCTGAGTTAGTGTTCTCAATTTGAGGGAAGTATTCATTGAAGGGGGAGTCATTCAGTGATAGCTTCCCTGAGGCGTTTGTAGGCATTTGACGCTGGGTATGAGGGCTTTAGGTGTTAGCTGTCCTATTCCAGGTAGAGTCCCTCCAAAATGAAGATGCACTGTCTCTAACATGATGGTGCAAGTTAGTTGAAATTTTTTTCCATCCCCACTGCAAAAAACTAAAAGTGGTCTTAGCATTATATACTTGTGGGGTACCTGTGAGAGAGAAAAGCCCCAGTGATGGGTGACATCATTGGCTGTTTACCCTGGACGAGCACAGTGAGATATAATGGCAGCTCAACACTCCAAGCCTTTCTTTTTCCAAAACAAATGCTCATCAGAAATGTGCCAAGTTATTTTGTGGGCTTCCCTTGGAGCACGTTTATGTACAGATGTTGTTGTGATGGATTTTGCTGCTGTTGTTGACGGCCCTTAGAAGTTGCCCTGAGGATTTTGACTCATTTCCTCAAGTCTCCCCCAGCTGATTAAAGAAGGACACCAGGAAATGAGCCGCGGTGTCCTGAGCGGGAATTCTTGAAGCTGGACTGCAGTGCAGGGACCCCTTCAAAGGCAGCGGTCAAGGCTGCAGCGGCATTTTCTCCAGAATGAATTTAGTTTAAACAGCTGATGGGCTAGGGAAGTGCTTAATGTTGCTTCATTCACATATGGGAACTTTTTAAAAAAGGGGACTGAAGGACGTTTGAAGAAATCCTAAGCATGCAAAATTTCACCTGCAGTCTCTGTAACTTGAATAGATATTTTCGTGGCTGCAGATCCAGAGTGAAGAGGGCCTGCAAGGGAGTCACCAGAGGAAAAAGTTTGAATCTAGGCCGAATCCAGTGTAAATCTTTGTTGAAAGCAGAGAGGACTTGTGAGGAAGCCTAGCCTGGCAGCTCTTAGTCTCTTGACATTTTGGACCCGAGACAGCCCATCTTTTGACTTCAGACTCTTAATTGCAAACTCATAGCCCTTGCTTGGTTGTGTTTCGTTTGGCCCACCTGATGTTTTTTTAGAAAACATTGGGGCAGTATTTAAAATATGGAGAATTTATATCAAGATCTAGGTTTCTTTATTCTCTCGAAGAATCGAAAACTCCCCATCTTTAGATGGGACCTCTACTCTTTCCATTGCTCTAGACAGTACCACTCTATACTGCCAGTCAGGCTTTTAGGCATTTAGCCTTGGGTCCCGGTGAGCACAGGTGGGACCACGCAGGTACTTAGTGGAAGGAGCACAGGCCTAAGGAATGAAAACAGCCTTGTATTAGTCTGCTGGCTCCATGACCGACAGCTTTGTGACTTCGGAACAAATTGCTTACCCTTGCTGAGCTGCACTCTTTTCATCCTAGTTTTAGCTGTGTGACTTTGGGAAAATTACTTAACCTCTCTGTGCCAGTAAATGTGTGGCTACATATAAAGTTTTTAGAATGGTACTGCCCGGCACGCTCATGGTATAAGCTCAACACATGTCAAGCTCTGTACATATTTATTATCTGTAAATTAGGAATTATTGCTGTCCCTAAAATGGGAATGATGCCTTCTCTAATATGAGTACTCTAAAGGTTAGAAACAGATTCTTGTAAAGATACTTGGCACAGGGTCTGGGATGGCATAGGCACCTGACAAATGAAGAAATTCCATGAGTATGTAGAATCTGACTATTTCTCTTTATAATCCTTGCACGCAGATACCAATAGGTACTAACTTGACAGCTTTTAAAATGAAATAAACTTTAATTTTTGTCTTGAGTTTTACATAGCTTTTGACAAAACAGTTGGGAATCACTAGTGTTAAAGAGTGAACAGACCTTTGACTATTTTTTCCGCCGGGGGGGGGGAGAAAAACCCAGAAGATTTTTTTTTTCAACATCTTTATTGGAGTATAATTGCTTTACAATGTTGTGTTAGTTTCTGCTGTATAACAAAGTGAACCAGCTGTATGTATACATATATCTCCCAGAAGATTTCTCTAGTGGAAACATTCATACCTTCTAATTTTTCCATTCATCTTATGCTTTAGCCTTAATGCTTATGAAATGTGTTGGTTGGGTATTTTCCGCTGCATACCTTTCTGACAGTTAGGTTTTTAAGGCTTTTGCAAACTTTAAAGTTTAAGCTAAATTGTTATTCAGGGCATGAGGCATCAGAGTTAAGAGTTTGGGCTCCGAAGTTGACAAGTTTGTCCAGCTTGGCCTCTTGCCAGCTCTGTGACCTGGGACGAGACCCTTCACCTCTGCTTAAGCTTCAATTCCTCATCTGTAAAATGGGGATGATGGCATAGGCCTACTGAAAGGAGTAAATTAGATCATGCACGAAACACACTTTGCATACCGTCCCTTACAGGGAAGGCATGGGGACTCCACCATCAGGCTGATTTTATGTTTCTTTTTCAGCATTTGTCTCTTAGGAAAGAAATTTGGAAATGGTTTTAAACCAGATTATATAGAGGGGTTTCTTTTAGTATTAAGATGAAGCTTATCCATTCAATGTCTAGGTTTTTAAAAGGTTCACAGTTAGTGTTAATGCATACTTCTCTCCCTGGTTCTTTGTTTAACCTTATTCACAGACTGCTTTCCACCAAAGGGAATATAGCTTTCTGGATAAAAGTTTAGGAGGCGAAAGTTCTGTCAATGGCCCATTTTCTCAGTGAATAAGTAAGTGTAGCTCACAGAGGGTCCATGAACCCAATATTGCCTTGTAAAGTGGCATTGAAAGCACCTTGAGAAGGGAGGAGCTTTTCCGTGACTATATGAGGCCCTTCCCTAGCTGTGAGGGACCAAGCTGAACTTGTCCGTTGCCATGGGCTGGACACACAGCAGTGCTCAGGCAGTACTGGTTTAACTTCTCTCCTGTTCTCCAGCACTTGTACAGAGCTTTGAACTAGTGAATGCTGAGCCAACATTTCAGATTCAGTTTAACAAAGGATGATCAATCCTTATGCCTTGGTCCTTGTAGGGACTATATGTGTGGGCTCTGGGGGTGGGGTAGGAACAGAGTAAGAGCAGAGCCAACAATTCAAAGAGAGAATTGGTGTCATAAGAAGTGCAAAGTGCCCAGGCCATATTTCACAGGAGAGGAGTTTACGTCTTGGTGGGCATGTGATAGAGATCAGGGATCAGTCCACATGGGAGATAATATTTGACATTAATTTCTAAACTTTAAAAGAGGGTAGAGTGTCTGTAGTTGAGGCTTGTGTTGGAAAAAGCTCCTGAAACAGGGAGCAAGAGATTAAGATCTTATTTGAAGATTTTCAGATCTTTCAGTTGGTGTTAGGACTGGGGGTAGAGAATTGGAGGCGAAGAGGCTGGAAAGGTGGACTCTGATTAGCCTCAAGGAGCATTGGAGGGGGAGGGTATATTTAGTGTTGAGTTTGGTCCAGATTCTGAAAAGAACTTTGAAGTCAAGGCTACGGTAGACTTGACCCGTAGTGGCCCTCCCAGCTTTGCTTGCTGGTCCAGGGCTGTTCGCTCTACTGTTCTGTCCTGTTAAGCGCACTCCCCAACCTGCTTCAAAAACTTGGACATCCCCTTGCTGTGGGCAGCCAAAACTAAGGGAGGCGTGTGTGTGTGTGCGTGTGTGTTTAAATTTTAGTAAAATGCACATAACATTAAATTTACCATCTTAACCATTTTTTTGGTGTACAGTTCAGTGGTGTTAATTACATTCACATTGTTGTGTAACCCATGTCCAGAACACTTATATCTTGCAAAACCAAAACCCTCTCTACCCATGAAACGCTGAGCCCCTGACAACCATTATTCTACTTTCTGTCTGTATGAGTTTGACCCTCTAGGGACCTCATTCCATATTTGTCTTCGTGACTGCCTTATTTCATTTAGCATACTGTCCTCAAGGTTTATCTGTGTTACAGCGCATGTCAGAATTTCCTTCCTTTTTAAGGAAGGCAGTGTATGTATATGTATATGTATATGTATGTACCGACCACATTTTTTTCTCCATTCATCCATCGATGAACACTTGTGTTGCGTGCCCCTTTTGGCTATTGTGACGAATGCTGTTATGAACATGGGTGTACAAATATCTAACGGAGAGTTTCTGAGGGGCCTCTGTTAGGATGGTTAGGCCCACAGCTGAGAGCTACGTGTTGGTGGGGAGCTGGGCAGAGAGCGGGACCTTCGGTCATACTCTTTTTTTTTTGTTTGTTTGCGGTACGCGGGCCTCTCACTGTTGTGGCCTCTCCCGTTGCGGAGCACAGGCTCCGGACGCGCAGGCTCAGCGGCCATGGCTCACGGGCCTAGCCGCTCCGCGGCATGTGGGATCTTCCCGGACCGGGGCACAAACCCGTGTCCCCTGCATCAGCAGGTGGACTCTCAACCACTGCGCCACCAGGGAAGCCCGATCATACTCTTTAGATGGTTAGGTGGTCTCTGGATGAAGGAGTGAGTGCTTGCGTGTTGGGGTGCATGCTCTGGAAAGAAGGGGGAACACTTAAGAGACATGAGGAAGATAAAGGTGGCAGACTTAGTTACTTTGCTTGGCAAATTTACAGGCATCTTGGATGTGCCAGGCACTACGAGATTGTGGGGAAGGGGAACAGGAACTATTGTGGGTGTGGTAACGGAGATCCGGGGGTGCTGTGGAGTTCACAGAAATAAAGCCAAGAAGAGGAGCCCGTTTGAAAGAGGCCATAAGATGCTGGACTCCGCTATGTTTGTTTATTGATTATTTACAGGCTGCATTTACTTGACACTTAATTTCACAGACACGATGATAGATATAAATGAAAATCTTCTTAGGGTCATGTCCATGTTAAAAACTAAACCTCAAAGGTCACAGACCATGGCTCTATAATATTACAGTAGGATTTGGGGATCCTAAAGAATTGTGTGTTGTGTACCCGTCGTGTAATGAAAAGTAAATTTTCATGAAAAGAAGTCGATGGCAGGAAGATAATTCTTCATTTAGTCTCTGCATGAGACTATTTTAAAAGTCTGTTTATTGGTTTTCTCAGAGAACAAAATGGATGTTTTAGGCACAGAAGAGGACGTAGAGTTGATTAAAGCTTTGGGAAATAGGCCCTTTGAGGGCAACTTAAAGAATTGGATTTATGAAGCCTGGAGAAGATAAGGTAAAGGAAGGTTTAGTGAATGACAGTCTTCAAATATTTGTAGTATGTGAGTGAAGAATGGGACAAAATGAGAATAGTTGAAATTGCCCCAGAAAGAAATTGAGGCTTTTTTTTTTTTTTTTTTTTTTTAGGGAAAATTCTTTGATTGGAAGGGTTGGAAAAGACTTTATTGTGTTACCAGAGTTATAGGGCCTTGGCTATAGGTATGAGAAAAGCCAAAAGTAATTGTCATTCTGAAATGGTTAGGTCCTGCCCACCTCAGTTGGCTTGATGACCCTTTAAGGGCCCAGCTGAAATCTTTCTAAATAAAACAACCAGCTGTTTTTCTCTCTTCACTGCCTCGGCTGTGGGCTGGACTGTTTCTTATAAATTCTGGGTAGACTCTAACACGATCCTTACAGTTTTTGGTTATATTGAAAATAGCCAATAAAGAACTCACACCTAAAAAGGGGTTATTGATCGATCTATTGGAGTTGGGGACGGTGGATCTAACCACAGAATGAATTGTGCAAGTGCACGATAGCTTAAGCTGAGTGCCAAAATAAGTGCCCAAAACAAGGAAGTTCGAGGTCCGGAGAAATCTATAATCGACCATAATTAGCCCTAACCTAAGAATGACTGTGCTCTGTGATCACCCGACTGACTGTTGATTCTGAGACACAGCCAGCCATGCTGCATGTAGGCTGACAGATCTGTAAGGGTGAAGGAAGTCCTTTTCCCTTGATTACTCAGGGATGGACTGTTCAGTCTGGGGTTTACCCAGCACCCTCACTTCCCTTCCCACCTGTCCCTTCCCTTTGGTCATTTCGTGGTCATGGCTCAGTGGCACGTTAGATCAGCCAGTGGTCCAGCAGGGGAAGGTGGTAGAAATGAAATTGCAATTGGGCAGTCTCTGGTTGATTACATCATTTCACTTGTTCTGTCAACATGCATGATGATTTCTGAGATGTGATCCCTGCCTTCAAGGAGCCTGGGATCTGTGGAAACGTAAGTGCTTGGTGTAGATGTTCACACAGTTAAGATTTGTAATAAGATTTAAATACTTGTGCTGGTCCTGAAGCCAGGACACATATTCATTTGCATTGGGTTGGAGGAATGAGCATCATTTCTTGAGTAGAATGGCTGATTCCAAGGAAGATCTGGGACCTGAGTTGAATCTCGAGGAATGGGGCAGGAATTGGTCAAGGTGTGAACAGCAGAAGTAGAGGTTTACAGTCAGCTGAAAGACTCCCATAGAAAAAAACCTCTGTGGAGACCAGCAGAAGATGAGATAGGATAAGTTTTAGGGCACCTGGATTTTTCTTCAGTAACTGCAGTGTCTCCTGCGGTACCATATGTGATGAGATTTTTGTATGTGTCATCTGGTCAAGTAGGTGCTTCCTCAGAGAAATAACTTTAAAAAACGGAAGAGTATAGGTCTCACTTTTGCATGATATTACATATGTGGTATGCACAATGCAAATCCAGAGAGATCCACGGATGTGTACTTTGAGTTGCTTTTAAGTCCAGGGCTAATTACCCTCCCCTACCTCCTCCTCGCCCCCCGCCCCAGCCAAGATCACAGGTTTTGTAGGCTCAACATCTGAGTTGAGATGATCTTTGAGTCTCTGCTTCTTAACAAATTTTAAATATTTATTAAAATGATAAGTCAGGAATGTAACAGTCTGCATAAATTCACTTGTTCAACCAACCAACCAACCAACCTGGCAACAAATGAAACCCCCAAGCCTGAGGGGTTTCTAAGAGTCCTGACTGGCTTAGGCCATCTTGGGATTCTGCTGTAGGTTCCCTAGCCCTGCGTTTAGAAGGTCATTAAAAGGTAATGAGGGGGGCTGGTCACTGCCCTTCCCAAAGCAGTGAGCTTTGGGGAGGAGGTGGCTGTTTGTGGCGGGCAGAAATCTATCACTTAAGGAAAGAGTGTGAGTGATGGTACTTTCCAGGGAATGCCTTGTTCTTGACCTAATGGATTAAAATATAATAGGGAAAATGAAAGAAGGAGAAATCCTTACTTTTTCCCTTGTGTCTCTTAAGTTCTTCAGTGAGGCAAAACATCCCACTTCATTTGGGTTTATCCCAGGTGACTCACGTTATTTCAAAGGGTGTTATAAAATTCTTGAAAGCGATCAGGGCTGCCAGTAATTTAAATATGATGGCCTATGCAGACTCGTTAGCAGAGGAATTGCTTTGCAGGGTTAGAACAAAGGTGGCGTTGTCACAAAGAACTTTGGAAATTATTTGGTGTCTCTTTTTATTGGAAGGAAGTATTTATAGAAAGGGATCTAATGTAGGTGTGACTTCTGAGGAAAACATTTACTAGCGATTTTGTGTGGCATTTGGCTGTTATTCTACTTGGCTAGTGCATGCTTAAAAAAAAACAAAACTACGGGCTTCCCTGGTGGCGCAGTGGTTGAGAGTCCGCCTGCCGATGCAGGGGACACGGGTGCGTGCCCCGGTCCGGGAAGATCCCACATGCTGCGGAGCGGCTGCGCGTGAGCCATGGCCGCTGAGCCTGCGCGTCCGGAGCCTGTGCTCCGCAACAGGAGAGGCCACAACAGTGAGAGGCCCGCGTACATCTAAAAAAAAAAAACTGTTGTTTAAAAAATTGAAAATTATACTACTTGGAAAGACTATGGGTACGTTATAAAGTGATAAGTTTTAAAGTTTATAAATGTTAAAATGCATTTCCATCCTAATTTTCACAATGTAGATTTCTTTTTTACCGGCTGATGGAAGATTTGCGTTTCAAGGAATGGTCTGGTAAAACTGCATGGACTGGCCTTTCGGCTTTTCGTCATTGTTAAGTCAAACCAGGATTCTTACTCCAAAAATATGTCATTAGAATCACCACTTGAAAACAGTTAATTGGGATGTTTAAAGGTTTTTCTCCTTATTTTAGTATAGTCAGTATATTTACTACAGGGAAATAGTAGACACGTTTCTAGCTCAAGCAAAATGTATCACTTTCATGAAAAAGAACCCCCCTTTCCAGCTTTTTAAAATAAACTAGCATATGTAGAAGGGTTTATGAATTTTTTAGGAGATTTGAATGTGTAGCCTCATTTCCATTCCAGTCTTTTCAAGGGATAGTATTTTAAATGATCACCTTCGTTTCAGAATGACTGCCTTCTAAGAAGGAGCTGGCCAGGATGCCGAAAGAGCTCAGGTAGTGAGTGGCATGCCATCAGGTGAGGACAAATCCAAGGCAGGTGCAGATGGCTTCTCTCTCCATTTGGAAAACTTGGAACAGCAACTCTGGGCATAAAGCTGTAGTGCTTAGGATTTACAGTTTCATTCTGTTAGTCCCTTCAGTATCTCTTAAACGGACCCTACACGTACCAGGAATTTATAGATTTGTTCACAAATAATTATCGACGCAGTAGGGGGGCGAGTGGTATAGCTGTAAACACACCAGGCAGAAATCCTTGTCCTCTTGAGGCTTATGTTCTAGTGAATTCTTTTTCTTTCATGAGTCCAGGTCCGCAAAGAGCCCAGAAGGAAGAAAAAGTCTAGAGTCTCTCAGAGAAAGCGCCTTCCTTTAGATTTATTTCAGTTTCTTATTATGGTCAATTAAGGAAGGATGCAGAGAAAAGCAAGGTTTCTCAGAGGGTTGGGGGACGGGGTTCACAGGGAAGGAGGGACCAGAGGACGCAAAAATGAAGTTAGGTAGGGGTGGGTTGGGGAAGGGCCTGGGTCGGGGCCGACTCAGGAGGAGCTCTGTGAGATGTTGGTCGGTTGAGTCCTGTCCGCCCCGCCAGTGCCCTTGGGAGGGCTGAGCATCACACGCCAGCCTTCCAGCTTGTCACGGCTCCAGTCTTTGTAACTTCAGCCTCTCCAGCAGGTATGAGGATGTACTGATGAAGGATGTACCGAAGGGGGTGGCAGAAATGTCTGCAACGCCGGGGGAACACAGATAGGTGTCTTCACTTTCAGGACTTTGTGGAGCCTTGAATGTGCCAAAGTGCATCGTCCATCTGTGGCTTTAGGACCGTTTTTCCCAGAATGGACCAGAATGCTTTTTCACAGCTGAGAGAGGATGCTTCAGGGGTCCAGGCTGAATGCTCTCCAGTATGTCTCCAAGCACTGGAGGCTCTGCACCTCCTTTTTTTTTTTTTTTTTTTGCGGTACGCGGGCCTCTCACTGTTGTGGCCTCTCCCGTTGCGGAGCACAGGCTCCGGACGCGCAGACTCAGCGGCCATGGCTCACGGGCCCAGCCGCTCCGCGGCATGTGGGATCTTCCCGGACCGGGGCACGAACCCGCGTCCCCTGCATCGGCAGGCGGACTCTCAACCACTGCGCCACCAGGGAAGCCACTGCACCTCCTTTTTAAATTCTTTCATCTGTTTCTTGTTGAAATCTGACCACCTTCAGTTTTTAATATACCTGTATTTAACTAATGGCACTTTTGAGTCTGACAGAGCGCCATTTAGCCACTGTCTGTTATACTGGGCATGGTGTGTCAACTCCCGTGTTGCTGCAGCCAGCCTGGGTGAGGTGACAGGGTGACTTCATCTGACTTTGCATTTTAGCCTTAGGGTGGCCTTTCAGAGTTCCATGAGGTGATAAGCCCTCCAGCTTCAAATCGGGGACTCCCCCAGATGAGAATTGCCACTGTTTGTGCCCAGAACTGGAAAGTTCCTTCTCTGTCAAGTCTTAGGCCTGGAGTAAGACTCGTGCTGCCTTTAGTATTGATCCTCAGGAAGGAATCCAAGATAAAGACTGTCCAGGGACAGAAAGTGGTACCCTCTTGAGTTATGGGCAGGAAGGCATCCACTGACTACAGCTGGAATTGAAGGCATTAAGGTAGATACTCAGGTGCCTGGTACCATGTCAGTTAACAATTTCGATGAAACCAACAGCTTTAGGTATACAAGTGTGGATGCTTCATTATGAAATCAGTTGCCTTAAAGCACTTGGTTTAGATTTGCCGAAAGACTGTAGTGTTTCTAAGCCAGAGAATTCTTTTTATCTGGTGTCATCATCATTGGTTAGCACCTATTGTTTTGGGTGAGAATTTCAGGGCCTAAATTTAAATAGACCCTGTTTAAGTTTGCTATCAGTTGACTAGGAAAGGATTTAAAGAAAAAGGGGGGTGTCCTTTGACTTCTAGGCTGGGTTATTTGAAAACCTATTAGCAGCCATTTTATTTCAAGATGGAGGAATTGAATCTCACGTTAACTTTAAAAAATATGTAACTTTAAAATACATAGAAATGTAATTATATATGTATTTATCATGGGACCACCTCACACACGGAGAATAGTGAACGAACCCTCATATACCTGTCATCCAGCTTCAGCAGTTGGATCAACACCAGTCTTTCTGCTTCACCTCTACCCACTTCATCCTCCCATTTTTTTTTGGCCGCCCCACGCGGCTTGTGGGATCTTAGTTCCCCAACGAGGGAACGAACCCGGGTCCACAGCGGTGAAGGCCCATGTTCTCACCACTGGACCGCCAGGGAATTCCCTCCACCCTCCCATTATTTTGAAACATAAGCATCAGAGAATTGCATCTGTGAACATTTTCAGTATGTAGCTCTAAAATAGAAAGGTTCCCTTCCCTAAACATAATGATAATGCCAATGTCACAGCCTTCCAAAGCAATAAAATTCCACAGTGTCATTGAGTAGCCAGGATTCACATTTCCCTTATTGAAAATAAATATAAAGACATATACGAATATATAAATATTTGATAGACTCTAAGCAAGAGCCATATATGGCAGTTCGCTGATATGGCCTTTTAAGTCATTTCTTATTTATAGGTTCTATTCTCCAGTGTTTGTTGAAGAAAACTGAGGATTAGTCCTGTGCAGTTATCCACAGTCCGAATGCTGCTGGCTGCATTCCTGTGGTGCTGTTGAACATGTTCTCTGTTCCCTGAATTTCCTGTAAATTGGTCATTTAGAGGTATGATCATACTCAGGTTTGATTTCTTTTTTAGTAAGACGACTTAATAGATGGTGTGTTCCTCTATTATTCTATTTTCTTTCCCTTTTTTGGATATACCGTTGGGTACTTAAAAAGATTTGTGCTTTCTGTTCTAATGGTTGCCTTTATACTTCTACCTTTATATGATACCCTTGGTTCGCTCTTTCTGGGGCTCTATTTTCTATTGGTTTCCTTCTGTGAGTAACAATTTAAATTAGCTAGCAGCCTGTTCTTTCCTCTCCCTTTTCTCCGCTGCTTGGGATTTGAAGTAATAGCCTTTTACTATAAGGCCGTCAGCAAGCATATTCTACTTTGCAGATGCTCTCCCTTCCCTAATTTTTCTGATAACTGCACCAAAACTACCAGAATATACAGCAATCACATACTCTGCTGTCTCCTTTGTTATCACCATTTAATCTTTTTTTTTTTTTTTTTTGCGGTACGCGGGCCTCTCACTGTTGTGGCCTCTCCCGTTGTGGAGCACAGGCTCCGGACGCGCAGGCTCAGCGGCCATGGCTCACGGGCTCCACAGCATGTGGGACCCTCCCGGACCGGGGCACAAACCCGTGTCCCCTGCATCGGCAGGCGGACTCTCAACCACTGCACCAGCAGGGAAGCCCCCACCATTTAATCTTAGTTCTACAAGTAAATATATGTTTAATGCTTGCCACCAGTTCTTATGTTCTTCTGTCTTTCCTGACATTTTGGTTTTCTGAAGCTCATCCTCTAACAGATACCTCAGGAAGCATTCATGGGAAGTGCTTCCTGAATTATGTTCACAACAGCTTGTCTGTAGCCTTCGCTTTTATACTTAAAAGTCAGGTTGTCTGATATAAATCCTTGGCTCATCTTTTCTTTGCTCAAGGATCTTTAATATTTTACTATATTGTCTTTTGCTATAAAGTGTTGTCAAAGTCTGCTGGCAATCTGATTTTCTTTCCCTCCTATTTAACTTGGTATGTTTGCCTAGATACCCAAAGGCCTGTTTTTTGCCTTTATTCTTTGAAGTCCAGTAATTCTGTAGTGTTAGATGCTCTGGGTTGATATTTTCAGGGACATACTGTGCTACTTTAGTAAGTACAGTATCCTCCCATATCTGCAAGGGGTTGGTTCCAGGACCTCCACGGCTACCAAAATCCTGGATGCTCAAGTTCCTTAAATAAAATGGCACAGTACAGCCGGCTCTCTGTATTGTGGTTGTGGAACCTGCAGACACAGAGAGCTGACTGTAATTTCAAACTTTCTTGTAGTGTAGCCTTTGCTGTTTGTTCTATTCTTCTTCTTGGCTTTTGGAACTCCCATTGTGTGTATGTTAGATCTTCTTTGCCTGTCTTTTTATATTGATCTTTTTCTCTCAAATCCTTTTAATGTCTTCATAATTCGTTTGAATTAAAAAATTTTTCTCCTTTCCATTTTCTCCTTCTTTTGAGACATTATTCATTTTATTTGCTCTTGTGTTCTTTTTATTTACCCTTTATTTCTGAAATGATTTTTTTCTTTCATTTCTAATTCTTATTTCTTTATCTCCATTTTCAAATCTTCGTTTTCTCCAGTTCATTTCTTTTTTTCCTTTTTTTTTTTAAATTGAAGTATAGTTGATTTACAAGGTTGTGTTAGTTTCTGGTGTACAGCAAAGTGATTCAATTACATATATATATTCAATCAGCTCATTTCTGAGTTTTAAAAATTCTGATTTAGGCTGTTCTTTATACCTTCTTTTTATTTAATTTAGCTCATTTTTGAAATATTAGGTTATAGTTTTCATTTTTTTTGTGTCTTTCTGGCATGATTTTATTTTCTATACTAGGGATGTCATTCTATTCCTTATTTTTTCTTTAAAGAACGTATTTGGAATTCAACTGCTATTCTTTTCTGTTGTTCACTATGAGTTTTCGTATACTCTTATTAGAGCCATTATAGCTTTTCTAGCTTCACAGTTCTAGAGTACCCACTTAACATTGTTTTCACAAAGTGGTGAAAAAAATGGTCTTGTCTTTTCTACACCTAAGATCTTACTTTTTTTTAGTCTCCGTTCTCAGCCCCTACTTATCTGAACCTTTCCTTTCCTTTGCCTATTTAACTCATCTTAGATTCATCTTCAGCAGTTTCTCCTCAGTGTGGGGCTTTGACCTAGTTTGTTAGTTTATAGGGATCAGACCTCTCCCACCCCAGAACATTCCAGCCCATTAGAAATACATGGGTCACAATCCCCTCTGTACTTCCTAGGGAAGTTGGAACCTGCAGAGTCCTCTGCCAGCTTCTGTGGGTGTCCCCAGAATGGCCCTCTGAGCATTGTAGTGCGTACCTAACGGCAGTTCTTGAAGCTGTTGATAGTTTGTCCCCACCTCCTTCATACATAGGAGGGGGATATACCTTATCACCTGGTTTTGTGGGTAGGGGATACCTTATCACCTGGTTTTCTTGTAGATGCTATCCATAGGGTTTTTGGTTCTGCTCTATTTGTTTTTACGGTTAGGGTGAGTTGGGGATATTCAATAATTATGCTTCCACCACCATCTTGCCAGAATCTGTATGGACATTTTAACATAAAATTTGTAGACCTTTGGGTCTACCAAGTCGGGATGAAAGTAGCAAAGTCTTGAAACATTAAATCAGTAGTACCTGCCTTTAAAAATAATTTTCTTCCAAAATATAAGAAAGTAGAGAGAAAACTTAATGGTTTTAACTATCTGAAAACTGGCCACTTTATGGGCGACCTAAGCCATATCCTAAGCTTACTGTTTCGTTTTGTTTTTGAATTTTATTAATTTTTTTATACAGCAGGTTCTTATTAGTTACCTATTTTATACATATTATCGTATATATGTCAATCCCAATCTCCCAATTCATCCCACTCTAAGCTTATTGTTTATGACAAAATGTAATAGTTGAAATCATCTGAGTACCAGGAAGCCCATATCTGAGGAAAAGGTGTAAAGAGTGACACACTTTTGCCATTATTTGTTTGGTTTGATATTCCTTGAGTTCTGAAGGAGATAATGCTATTTTATAGTTTTAAAAGGGTTCAACCACATTTACACTTTTAATAACCATCTAGTAAAGATAAAATCATTACTTAATTAGGTGCATTTTTCTCTTTCAGCCTTTTTTTTCCCCCAGTGAAGCATTTGCATATCTCTAATTATAGTCATTTGAAAAAAAAGTGCTGCCAGGACTTGACATAATATTAATTCAGATTTCCAAAAATACTAAATTTCCTTCCTCCAACTTGAGTTTCCTCCAGTTGGCCATTGATTTAAGTTACATACTAAAAGGTGACAATTTTAGAATTGGCCCTTTTTTCCTCCTGTATTTAGGGATAGCCATTATTCTAAAGCCATAGAAGGAAGAAGTAAAACTTTCTCAATGGGTATATTGGAAACTTTTTTTTTATTCTGGAAAATAGAGTAAATCATTTTCAGACATTCCCTCTGGTTTTCTACAGAGATTGAGAAGAAATCATTTCAAAATGGGGCTGGTCATTAAGAATTCTTTGTAAACGGGTAGCAGGCTTAATGTATTGCTTGAAGTGAATGTCACCCAAGAAAAATTAAGGGAAAAGTCAACACTCATTAAGCAAATTGACCAGCCAAGTGTTTTGATGAATGTCGCAACAAATTTGAATAAACGAATTTTGTCCATTAGTGTGCTTTTAGACCAATGTGATTGTTTTGGTCTAATTATTTTTTATTTTCTGTATTCAAATGTAGAATGGCTGCAGAATTTACGATTGCAGCAATTATCTGATCAGCAATTTAGAAAATTGGTGAATAGTATCTGACTACTCACCAAGAAATGCCTGGCATTTGATACGCTGGTGCAGGACCACATACAGTCCAAGGAGAAGCCTGTGCTCTTTTCTCTGGTTCTCACCCACGGCAGATGAGAGCCCAGAGGCCGTCACTGGGTTAGCATGGGCTGTGGACATGGGCTCAGGGCCCTCGGATGTCACGCACCAGATTGAGGTCTGATGTGCTACAGAAGTTGTATTTGCCACCCAGTGTCACTATTCCAGAGTCCTGTAGCTGTGACTGGTGAATTCTGCAACATTTCCCACTTCTCAAGCTTGGGGATTCGAGAAATCTGTGCCCGACTGGCTGCCAAAGCTTGTCAGGGGGACCCAGTGTGAGGCCGATTTCTAGGTGTAAAAGCCAGGCAGATTTGCTCACTCAAGAAAATCTGTTTTGCAGGTTTGCTTTGAATTCCAAGATACAGATTCTGGTAAAAAAAAATTTTTTTTTGCTGCATTAATGCCACGGGTTTCTCCTGGTAGCTGCCTGCCTTGTGGGGGAGGGGATAACTGGTCCTCTACGTGGGGTCCTGGACCCAAATGCAAACTCTCCCTTCCCCTCCAGACCAGGGAGCGGGCCCAGCGGTCCCTTTTACCAAGCTGTCCAGGTGATCCTGGTACAGACTAAAGTTTGAGAACCTCCAGTCTTCAATGCAAAAATGATTGGGTTGTGTCACAGCGTTGGGCAGTGATCGTTAAGAAAATATTAAAGTTCGTGTGACCTCTTGAATGTCAGGCGAGGGTGTAATTCTCGGTTATCTTTCTGTGGCACTAAAAAGATAGATAGGAGTTTCAGTTGGTCCAGACAGGAAAGCAGACAATTGCAGTACTGTGGGACAGTGCCTCGCAGAGGCTGCAAGGGGCCTTCAGGAAACACGCGTGTACCAGGGGGAGGGGTGATGGGAAGGCCCCTCTTGGTGATATTTTAAAGGAATAGATGTGATCGTGTCCCTCTCTGACTAAAACCTTTCAGAGACTTCCCAGTGTTCCTGGAATAAAGTCTGTCCTCGTAGATCCCAGCCCACGCCTCCAGTGCCTCCTCTTGATCTCCATTTTGCAGATTCCCTGCCTCATCCTTCGCTGTCCGTGCTTTCTTCACTCCTTAAAGATGTCCTTGTTCCTTGGAGCTGCGGGAGCCACCCTGCCCCTCTGCCCACTGCCAGGGGCACTGTGTTTCTCCCTTAGTGCACCTCAGACCCCAGCTCGCATGTTTCCGTTGCGGTCCTTTCTGACCCCCCCAGGGTAGGTCAGGTCAGCGCCCCTTGTGTACAGTGCCCTTCTCCACACTCTGCACATTGTAATTATATAATTGTATAATTATTGGTTTACAGCTCACCCGTGGAGCTAAATATAAATTCATATACGTTCCACGAGAGACCCTGCCTTGTTTCCCTGCTGCCCAAGGGCCCAGCCCATGGCAAGCATTCAAGAAACATTTTTAGTTGAATGCATGAATGCGGGGGGGGGGGGGCAGTCCCATTTTTATCCCTAGGACATGCGGGCTGGTGAATGTATGCAATTTGGATGGAGGCGTCACCTAACGAGAGCGTATTTGTCACCATCATCTAATCCTCCTGCTAGAAAAGTGAGTCCCTTGCACAGTGGCAGCAGAATCTTATGATTATGGTTCTAATTTGGGATCTGGCCTGTGGACCCCCCAGGAGAAGTTCTTGAGTATTATGCTTCCAGGGATATGGGAAAGGAGGGAAATCCTCTGACCTTGGAGATGTTCATAATACCCAGGCCGGAAGCCAGCAGCCCGAGTGGTAAAGGTGGCACCTGCGAAGTTTTCAGGGAAATGACTGTTGTCCCCAGTCCCCTCAGGGCTTCCTGGAAGAGCTGCCCGCTCTGCTCCTAGAAGATGATTTGGGGCAGCTTCTTTCTCCCCACCCACTTTCAGATCTAGTTGGTGGAAGAACAGAGATGTGCTCCTTTGCCTCATTTTGGTCAATTTGTCCTGACCTGGGTAAAGCCAGGGGTTTTCATTCCTGTTCTAGAAGGTGACAGCATGGGAGTTACTCCCAGAGGCGACAGCTTCAAGGTGGGGGGCATTTTACCTCCAGTCAGAAACTAAGTAAGCCTTACATTGATAATTCATGGAAGGGCTGGCAATGGCACACATGGGTGTAATTTATAAAAATACACGTACTGAGAGCAAGGGCTCAAATTCTTTTTAAAGATGGAGATTTAAGATCTAGAGTGGCTTGCGGGAACCTTGCTTTTGATAGAGGAACTGATAATCTGCTATTTGCCAATTAATTGTTTTTGGTTTACATTTGGGGCTCAGCATACTCTCTTCCTTTTTTTTTTTTTTAATGTATTTGGCCGCGTTGGGTCTTTGTTGCTGCACGCTGGCTTTCTCTAGTTTTGGCGAGCGGAGGCTGCTCTTCGTTGCGGTGCGCTGTTTCTCATTGCGGTGGCTTCTCTTGTTGCGGAGCACGGGCTCTAGGCGGGCGGGCTTCAGTAGTTGTGGCTCATGGGCTCAGTAGTGTGGCTCGTGGGCTCTAGAGCACAGGCTCAGTAGTTGTGGTGCACGGGCTTAGTTGCTCCGTGGCATGTGGGATCTTCCCGGAGCGGGGCTGGAACCCATGTCCCCTGCATCAGCAGGCGGATTCTTAACCACTGTGCCACCAGGGAAGCCCCTCAGCATACTCTCTTATACCCAGTGTAAACTCTGTTAGATTTAGTGAAACATAATAAACACAGTAAGTTTTGGAACAAACATCATAAACACTATTTCTCACTTGCAACCATTTATTGGACATAAGGTAGGTATAGGATTTGGAGATAATGTATGAATCCTGATGTATCTCACCCCCAATTTATAGATGTCAAAACTCTGAGGCTTGGGCTTCCCTGGTGGTGCAGTGGTGGAGAGTCTGCCTGCCGATGCAGGACGTGGGCTCGTGCCCCGGTCCGGGAAGATCGCACATACCGCGGAGCGGCTTGGCCCCGTGAGCCTGCGCGTCCGGAGCCTGTGCTCCACAACGGGAGGGGCCACAACAGTGAGAGGCCCGCGTACCGAAAAAAAAACAAAAAACAAAAATACCAAAACAAAACTCTGAGGCTTGGAGAGGTCAGGTAACTTCCCCAAAGTTTCACAACACTCAGCTTGGAATCTGCAAAACGTACACCTTTTCCATTATATTCCTGTTGCCTCCCGTGCTCATCCAAGCTCAGAAAAGCACCATCAATCTCCAGTCTCTGAGCTTGCTTCTAGACTTTAAAATATTGCTGAATAAAGCTACAAAAGTTGCAAGATGACTACAAAGAACTTCAGGATACCCTTCACTTAGACTCTGCAATTAACATTTCCCCACATTTACTTTGTCCATGTATATACATATTGGCTTATCTGATCCAATTAAGAGTAAGTTGCTAACATGCTCCCCTGAAAACCCATCTGAGCCTCAGCCTTAGGTTTGATGAGAACACTGAGGCCCCCCAGGCTGAGTTCCTTCTTCTGCCCCCCACCTGTATGGTCTTCCCCCTGGCCTCTAGGCTGGGGCCTGGCTCCAAAGAGGGACACTCAGCTCACTTTTGCCCTCAGCCCTAGTCCCAGCCCTTTAAATTTAATTCAGAGGCTAAAACCCATCCAACTCCCTTTCTGGAAATTGGCTCTCTCCAGCACCTAACAAACAGAACCCCTTCTATGGCAGGGTAACACAGGCAAACAACAGGGGGCTCCCTGTTTCGTGAAAAAGTGGGGAGACCAGGGACTCGCCCCAGGTTGTTATCCAGGGCTGCAGCTAAACTGTTTGGCCCCTGCTAATTCACCTCTTTTCAAGACAGTTACCAGTTCTGGTAACCTTTTCTCTGTCAACTGCTTCAGATAAAATTGCTTTTTTGGTTTGTTTGTTTGTTTTTAATTAATACTTTTGTTTTTACTTCCTTTGTTTTAAACCAGCCCAGTGGCTATAAAACAACATTTTGAAAGTAGAACAGAAGGAAAAAACATTCTCTCTGCTCCATGTATGGGATGGAGGGGAAAGTACAATTTCCCTTAACTGACAGTTGTATTAAAAGCAGAATTTAGTATATAATCACTAGTAAAATGTATTGATTTACCCATTATGGTGAAAATTAGCTTAAATATCTATTTAAGCCAAGTATTATTCCAGGCATCTTTCAGAACTAGAAAAGCAGAGAGGCCTTTCAAAAATGTAGGTCACATTTGAAGACAGAGTTTAAAAACCGCCTCAGGAAAACACCTCAAATATCAGGATAAATGGATAAACTAAAATATGATATTTACATACCGTGGAATACTGTTCCGCCTTAAAAAAGGAAATTCTGACCCATGCTAACAACACAGATGAACTTTGGAGACGTTAGGCTGAGTTTAATAAGCGAGACACAAAAGGGTAAGTATTGTATGGTCCCACTTACACGTGGTCCCTAGAGCGGTCGGATTATTGAGACAGAAAGTAGAATGGTGGTCACCAGGGGCTGAGGTGAGGAGGTGATGGTGGAATGGGGAGTTATTCTTGAATAGGTACAGAGTTTCACTTTGGGATGATGAAAAAGCTCTGGGGATGGATAGTAGTGATGGTTGCACTACATTGTGAATGTATTTATTGCCACTCAAAATTTGTATAATTAAAAACGTTTAACATGATATTATGTTACGTATATTTTACCACCAAAAGATGTTTTTTAAATGCCCCAGTTGGCATATATTTATGTTCGCGAGTGTAAAAATATTGACCAGACAATCTCTTGCTTATTGGTGTTACATTTGATGTCATTAGAATGAAATGCTATAGAATTAGAACCAGAGCTTATGGGTGTCGCATATTTTTATTTCTTCAAGTTTTCATTTGCTGCTGACACAAACTCATTTCCCCTCCTGAGCCTGGGAATTGGCATGTTGAGGAATTGGCAATTTCTTGGTTGGAGGAAATGGCATAGTGATTACAGGCCCACACTCCACCACACATGTCCAGGACAGCGCTAACATGAAGGCAGTTTACGCCTGACACGTCCTTCTGCAGGTCCTTTCAAGGGTCTAGCTGTTGCCCTCTGTAGAGCGTGCAGCCAGGAGGTCTGCTTGGAGGTGAGACGCGCACGCGTCTGTTTTCCTTGGTACTTGGTAGGTCTGGGGTGAAGCTGGCCTTTGACTAGCGAGGCCGACCTTCCACGCTCTTCTTGCCGTGTTCCTTTTCACTTGGCTGTTTATTGTTCTTCAAGTCAAGGAAGTTAATGTTGAAAGCAGTCAGGAGCTTCCCCACCCCAGCTTCACAGATGGTAAGGGTCTTGTTCTGTTGTTTATTGGATTTCAGTCCTTCTGCTTCTTATCTGCTGTTTATTTCATTAAGTGCTTTACAGAATTCCAAACGTGGAAATCTCCGTATTTACAACAGAAGCTGCACTGGGCTATCAGGAAAAGCCCACTGGAAATTAGGACATTCCTCTTTTCTGCTACAGGGATGGATCCTCTTACATTATGTTTGTCAAATCCAGACCTCATCTGACTCCCCAAAGACCCACTTCATAATGGCCATGCGTATCTTTGAGATCAAAAGGGGAAGTCCTGGGTCTTCCCTGGTGGCGCCGTGGTTGAGAGTCCGCCTGCCGATGCAGGGGACGCGGGTTCGTGCCCCGGTCCGGGAAGATCGCACATGCCGCGGAGTGGCTGGGCCCGTGAGCCATGGCCGCTGAGCCTGCGCGTCCAGAGCCTGTGCTCCGCGACGGGAGAGGCCACAACAGTGAGAGGCCCGCGTACCACGAAAAAAAAAGGGGACGTCCTGCTCCCTCAAACATCGGGTTGTATTTTTCTTAGGGTGACTGAGTAGGAAATATATTAAGTAGCCCTATGTAAGCCTTTGCTGCTTGGGATGTATGCATGTCTAGAAGAAGTTTTGCAATATCGTAAGCTGAGAAGGATCCTCCTTTCATTGTCGAACGGGTGATACATGCATCTCCACACTTACTGTTCACTTCATAAGATATAAGAGCCAGGAATCAAGTTCCATGTTTAGGCCCTTATTTAATTCTGTTCAAACAGTGGTTTAAAAACAAAGCAGGTGATTAGTTATATTATTTATATCATAAGAGAATCACTGCTATTCATTATTGCCATAAATAGTTGAGTACTTTTTATGTCCAGCCAGTTTTGTTTTTTTTTAAAATAAAGGGTTTCTTTATTTTGACCCTATTATGGCCTAACTATTTGATTACAGATCCTAGAATCTTAGGGCTTTTGATGGCCTCTTTTTAGTTTTTCAGCAGAGGAAGCAGACGCCTCGAACCTAAGGGACTTGCCCCCGATTTAGAATCCAGAATTTCTCTATGTCCCCACCATTACATTTTTCCTTCACTAACTGCTTCAGAGCAAAAGTACAGAGTTACACATTTTATGTAAAACGTACAAATATTAAATATCTTAGCAGACACCAAACAGTAATTTTGCTCGTGCCTCCGACCTGAGAAAAGCTTTGACAGATGTCGTACCTTTAGAAGGCGTTTATTGGAAGCCTGAATCCTTGCTGCTGAGTCCTCTTAGTAAGTTTCCTCAGAAGAATGCAGGACATCTAACATCTCCTTGATCTTGGGTGTGCTTTTCAAACAGCAAAAGCAGCCTGAGGGCAGCTTCTCTTGCCCCCAGATGGCATGCTTGTGAATGGAGAGTTGATGGAAAAGAAGGAGTTGAGGGTTCAAGTACAAGGAAGCTCCCGGTTGGGCATCGTTGAGGGATCTGCGTGGGGATGTGCTTTAATAGCAGAGAACGAGGCCTGCGTGATTGGCCCAGGGATCACAGTAACAGCCAGAAAAGCAGAAAATACACATGTTACAGGAAAGGTGTGATCAACACAGGTGATTTATTAGTGCTGGGTTTGTCCATGTGGTTAAGGCAGAAAATAGAGGAGCTGACTCGGCCCCCAGGAGGAAACCGCTCTCAGGAGCAGAGGCCGGAAGGGCCCAAACCACAGGTGAACCCACCCCAGCTGAAAGCCTGCAGAAAGGTGAGCCAGTGTGGGGTGGGAGTTGGGGTGATGTGGCCCAACCCTGCCTCTCCAGAGAAGGGCACCCCTGTTTGCACTAGGGCATCCCTTTTTAGCACCAGGGAGCCTGGTGACTCACACTTGCTCGGACGTCCACGAGAATGTGGGACCCACGTGTGGTAGCACGGCTCCTTTGTGCCACAGATGTTTTTCTGAAAAGAGCGTGTTCAAAGAAAGAGGGGCGGGCTTCCCTGGTGGTGCAGTGGTTGAGAGTCCGCGTGCCGATGCAGGGGACACGGGTTCGTGCCCCGGTCCGGGAAGATCCCACATTGCCGCGGAGCAGCCGGGCCCGTGAGCCATGGCCGCTGAGCCTGCGCGTCCGGAGCCTGTGCTCCACAACGGGAGAGGCCACAACAATGAGAGGCCCGCGTACCGCAAAAAAAAAAAAGAAAGAGGGGCTTAAAAATAGTGTATTTACCCCGCCTCAGTCACCTCATGGCCACATTCATCAGCCCTTGAGGCCAGGCAGTAGCCGCCTAGGCCTCTCCAGCCAGTCTGTGTTGTGGTCTTCTCTGCTAGTCAGTCCTCTGTGTCCCTAAATCCCATTCCTTCCTTCCTTCCTTCCTTTGCTGTTCTCCCTGGCTGCCTGCGCCCTTGGATACTCATCCCCGCCCAGCTTTTCATGCGAGACCTCTGGCAGCTTGCATGTCTTCCATTTCCCCATCAGCCATTGCCTTTCCGCTCACTGACTTAAGGAGTCCTCCTTCCTCCTCCTCCCTCCCTTCCTCCCTCTCCTCTCCTTGACGTGCAGTCAAGGCTCCTCTTGTCCGACACCCCAGGCCTGCAGTACTGCCAGAGATTCTGGCAGGATTGGGTTCTGGTGTGCAGCCAGGGTTGCAAATGAGTGATATAACTTCCATGACTCTCCATCCCTCCTCCCTACTGCCAGTGACCAATCCTTTGTGCTGAAGGCTTTAGGGCTGGTTCTCTGTCCATTTCTGTTCCGCCACCTGCTGCCATGTCCTCCAAGATTCTAGCATCCTTCTAGAAGTCCCTCCGCACCCTCTAGCCTGGAATTTCCTGGTTCTCTCTTACCAGTCGAGTCATCACCGTCTCTACCCTACTGTAGCCGCCTTGGGCCTTGTCATTTCCCTCTCGGCCCCTCTGTTCTTTGCACTCTCCACTCCCTCCCTGGATGATTTTGTGGGCACCCCGGGATACCACCCCCTGTGTGCTGGTGAATGTGTCTGTGGCCCTGACCTCCCCTGCTGCTCCCACACCCATCAATTTGCAGAACCTTCCAGCTGCCACCTGCTGATCCAAATGCGTCTAAATCAGTTTTTTCCCCCTCCAGTCTGTGGGCACCCCATCTTCTCATAGGTGTAAGCCAAAAACAGGGGTGTCTTCTTTCCTTCCTCTTGCTTCGTTACTGCCTAGATCCGCCCATGCCGAGGCCCCGTACTCACCCAGTAAACACCCACCTCTCCTGTCCGTCCCACACCTCTGGCTTATGTTCTCATCAGCTCCTGTCTGGACCTAGTCTCCTAGCTGTCCGTGTCTCTTAAGTCCTGTTCTGTCAGTACTATCCTTCACTGCTTCCAGAGGGGTCCCCCCAAGACACACACCAATAGCTCCCCATCTGGGCAGGCTCCCCTCCTTACCATGACAAAGACCCTGCTGGGTCTCTGGCCTCACACCTTGATGCTGCAGGGATTTTGAGTGATACCTGACTTCTAAGCATGCGTCTTGCTGGTTCTGTGACATTGGCTCCTGTGGTTCCCCCACTCGATAGACCATCTGCGCCTGCAGTCTGGCCAGGTCGCACACATTTTTTAATCTGAGCTCTAGGAATTCTTTCTGACCCCTCTTTTTTTAAAAATTTATTTATTTTTGGCTGCATTGGGTCTTCGTTGCTGCGCATAGGCTTTCTCTAATTGAGGTGAGCGGGGACTACTCTTTGTTGCGGTGCGCGGGCTGCTCATTGCGGTGGTTTCTCTTGTTGCAGAGCACGGGCTCTAGGCACGTGGGCTTCAGTAGTTGTGGCACAAGGGCTAAGTAGTTGTGGCTCGTGGGCTCTAGAGCGCAAGCTCAGTACTTCTGGCGCACGGGCTTAGTTGCTCCGTGGCATGTGGGATCTTCTCGGATCAGGGCTCCAACCCATGTCCCCTGCATTGGCGGGGGGATTCTTAACCACTGCACCACCAGGGAAGTTCCTTGACCCCTCTTCTTGCCCACATGCTTCGTTGCCCTTTTTTTGTTTGTTTGTTTCTTTCTTTCTTTGTCTGCGATACGCGGGCCTCTCACCACTGTGGCCTCTCCCGTTGCAGAGCACAGGCTCCGGACGCGCAGGCTCAGCGGCCATGGCT
Source organism: Stenella coeruleoalba (assembly GCF_951394435.1). NCBI lineage: Eukaryota > Metazoa > Chordata > Mammalia > Artiodactyla > Delphinidae > Stenella > Stenella coeruleoalba. The sequence continues at coordinate 73,732,284 of NC_137149.1, forward strand.
CACGGGCCCAGCCGCGCCGCGGCATGTGGGATCTTCCCGGAGCGGGGCACGAACCCGTGTCCCCTGCATCGGCAGGCAGACTCTCAACCACTGCGCCACCAGGGAAGGCCCCCGTTGCCCTTTATGTCTGCACTTGCTTCATTGTATGGTCACTATGTGTGTGAGTTCAGCTTCCCCACTGGGCTGTCATGCCCTGCTCTGTATTCCTGGTCCTCCCAGGACCCAGGCCCCACACAGGCCAAACGGTAGGAGCTCAATTACCATTGCATCCATGAAGACACGTTTCTGAAGTGCTGGCTTTGTTATTGAGCCCTCTCTCTTTGCCACTAATGACTAATGCTCCAGTTTTTCTTTCTCTGTCCTTCGGTTCCCTTCTGTCAATTAGTTCATAATCTTTACACCAACATTGAAATATGCTCAAGGAGCTGCTTTTTTAAAAAAAAGACTGTGCTGCGGGATGTCTTTGTTATTGATATTTTGTGATTTTAAACTGACTTTCAAATGGCTGATCATTTTATAATGGTCTATTGCCATTGCTTGCAACCCTAAGCTGTCTCGAATATGGAAACAGATTTTGTATAATCACTAAATATCCTGGACCTAATGTAGTACCAAGGCCTGGCATGCAGAGAGAAATTTTATTTTTAAAAGATAAATACAAATTTGCATTGTACCAAGGAATTGGTTTTTTCAGGCCCCGAACTTAGGGGTATTACACTGAGAGACTTAAAGGATGGTGAGGAGACTGTGTCAATTACCTGCTGTTCATCTCATGTCTAAACCTGAGTAGATTTTAGCTGTGAGTTCTTCTCAGTTGAGTACTTTAAATCTCTATGTTATAAGATTAAAGATATATCTGAACTTTTCTGTTACCCAGAAAATCCTTTGGACAGTGTTCAATTGGAATTCAAGTGATCCATTTAGAACTGTTCTCAAACTTGTCCGTGGAGGTGCATTTAAAGGTTGGAGATGGTCGGGATTTGGGCGGTGTGTTTGTGAGTATGGAGTCGTGAAGCAGTTCAATTTCTTTGAAAGCTCATGTTTTCCCCCGAAAACAATGTGTTTGATTTTTTTCTTTCTATTTTATGCTACATATTATAATATAAAAGGATGTTTACTGTTATTTGTCACTGAGTGAAATTGACGTTCAAGAAGACTGTTAGTGGGCTTCCCTGGTGGTGCAGTGGTTGAGAGTCCACCTGCCGATGCAGAGGACACAGGTTTGTGCCCCGGTCCGGGAAGATCCCACATGCCGTGGAGCGGCTGGGCCCGTGAGCCATGGCCGCTGAGCCTGCGCGTCCAGAGCCTGTGCTCCACAACGGGAGAGGCCACAACAGTGAGAGGCCCGCGTACCGCAAAAAAAAAAAAAGAAGACTGTTAGCAAACACCCTAGATGAGGAAAGCACTGCTCTGTAAGATGATGTCTCAGATTATCTTCTTAAATCCTGAACCTCTGCATTTCCTATATGTAGTCATTCCTTCGCTGTGCACTTAGTGAGCACATGCTGTATTCCTGATGCCCTCTGAGGCTTTGAGCCTAGTGATGGCTACAGACCTTGCTTTGGATTCTGAGAGCTCACAGTTTGGGGGGTTGGGGTGGGTGGGATGGGGTCCTCATAGGATGAGCTTTTCCTCGAATACACATACAAACACGGGCACATGCAAACACACAGACAAAGACTTCCTGGCTCAGCTCCCATGGCCCCTCCTCCTGGAGCTTTTCATGGTCCTTTTGGGCAGAATGATAGCTGCTTCCTTTGAGTCTTGGGACCTGTTTGTGACCTCTCAGTATTTTTGTTTCATTTGTATTAGATTCGTCTCCTACACAAGGCTGAGTTCCCCATCAGCATCTCGTTCACCACCATGGTAATAATTATGCAATAGATGCACGTTGACATGAAAGATTTCTTAATGGTTCTGGGGGCGTGGCCTCACCACAGTGGAATGGGGGCCATGCTGGATCCTCCATGGCGTGGCTTCCTCCAATTTGCGTGGGGATCCAGAGTGGATTCACACTCTCCCTGTCGCTGGGCAAGAGCATTTTTAAGGACTTGTGTGGTTTTCACGGAGCTCATACCTCCCACCCCAGCTTTATTCTATTTCCAGTATCATCTACTTGTTTTTAAAGCCCCATGGGTGTTGTGGGCAGTTACTACGATCCTTCCATCTTGATTTTTATCCAGTTTACTCCTATGGGAATATAAAAGTGTGTCAGAAACAGTAGGATATACAAATCATTAGCCCTTTTATTATGAACTGTGGTTGAACAGTATGTGAACCAGAGAGGAGCTGAACTACAATGGAGCTTTGAGCTTTGCCTTATTCACAACTCTACTTCCCCCAAACTAGAATAGGCCTGTCTATGTAGGGTTTCTTCCCTGCCATTATTTTGCCTGGCTCCTTACATTTGTGTCCAAAGAGGAGAAGGTTTTGAAACGACTTCCTTACTTTTAACCCCAGCTATAAATTCAGTCTTTGCAGCTTTAGATATTTGTGAAGGGTATAAAGACCTTAGGAGGAGAGTTGAGACTCCAGAATGATTAACAGTTGACATGGTCCAACCACTACTGAAGGTGATTGGGGAGCACCCTGTGCTCAAGCCAGTCGCCCCGACTTACACAGGTCATTAAGAAGCTTGTACTGTGGAAGCCCACTCTGGACTCGAGTCTTTTAAGCCACAGATCACAAAAAATACAGGTCTACCTTGAATGGTTTATTTCACTTAAGAAAAGAAAGATCATGGCTTTGTTCTTTTTGATGGAGAAACAGAACCTTTTCTTTGAGTTTTGGTTGACTTTGAGTTTGGGTTGACTGATGGGAGTTCTCAGGCAGTCTGAGCTGCTGTCTTCCCCGTACACCACACCCACAATATAAGGCCTGCAGTTTCTAATTTCAGTTTCTTTAAACGTAGTGCCTGTGAGAGAGTCAGAATGCAGAATCCACCCCCCTCCTCCCCTGTGTTTGTGAAGTGGAGACCCTCCCCCAATCTTCTCATGTTTCACCCACGTTTAACTTGAAGTACCTGTAGGGTTTTTTCAGTTGAGCCACCTTATAGAGTGTTGCTTAGTTATCACAGAATCAACAGCCTTCCCCAAACACACACACACATACACACACACTCACACACACTCATTTCATCGATTTCATAACATGTACTTATATATAATATAAAATCAAGTCCAACTTCCATAAACAGGTTTGAGAATAAAACCAAAGGACTCAGATGGTGTGAGGAGAAAAGCACAGATGTACAGGAGAAGAACTCTAGTAGCCCTGAGCGTTCAAGTCTCTTGGGCAGTAGTCAGTGTGGTTTAAAATTTCTAGCTTATTCAGCCCAGAGCACTAATAAAAGAGGCTTCTGCTGTGAATGGCTACTCTGTATAAGGTAGTAGAGAACTGGGAAGAAAGAGAGCTGGTGTTCAAGCCCTCCAACACAGCTGTGTGGAACAAATAAAAATAATAACAGTGATTAATTTTTTAACGCTGTGATTTAAGATAAACTTGGGGGGCCCACAGAGGCTACTACTAGAGGTCAGAGTGGTCAGATAAGAAAGAGCCCAGGTAGCTGAGAAAATTTGAGGCTTCCCCCGGGCCTTGAAGAATTACTGATTTTTTAAAAACTTTAGTTTTTAAAAAAATTGTGGTAAAATATACATAATATAAAGCGTACCATTTAAAAGGGTCTAATTCAGTGCCATTAATGTACATTCACAACCATCACCATATCCATTTCCAGGACTTTTTTTTTCTTAATCATCCCAAACAGAAACCCATTAAACAATAACCCTCCATTCCTCCCTAGCCCTTGGTAGCCTCTATCCTACTTTCTGTCTCTGAATTTGCCTATTCTTGATACCTCATATAAGTGGAATCATACAATATTTATCCTTTTGTGTCTGGCTTATTTCACTTAGCATAATGTTTTCAGAGTTCATCCATGTTGTAGCATATGTCAGAATTTCATTCCTTTTTATGGCTGAATAATATTTTGTTTTACGTATATACCACATTTTGTTTACCCACTCATCTGTTGATGGACAACTGGGTTTTTCCACCTTCTGGCTCTTGTGAATAATGCAGCTATGAACGTTGGTGTGCAAGTATCTGTTTGCATCCTGATTTCAATTCTTTGGGGTATGGTTGAATTTTATACTAGAAGGAGGTCACAGAGGGTATGTTGGTATTTATCTTGAACTATTGTTAAAATCTTGCATTGTTGACTGTTCCTAAGTGCCCTTTTCCTCCCTCATTTGTGCTTCTTGAGAACAAGGACTGTTTCCTAGGTCCAGCGCTTGGCAAGGTACCTGGGATAAGTATTTGCTGAATAGGTCCTGGAGTTCCTAGCCCAGAGCCATCATTCATTATAGTACTTGGTCCCCAGAATGGTGGGTTTTGCCATCTGTCATTTTTGGGGGGGCTCATTAATTAACATGTGTTCAGGAAACAGAAAGCAACTCTTGATATTTTTATTAGCCAAACATAATTAGGGAAGTATATGTTCAAATGCAAAGGGTCCTGATACAGATAAAACCCAATTCAACAAACGTTTGTTGAGAACTTGCTATGTACCAGATATATTTCAAAATGTGTGATTCCAGAGCAATTTCAGAGGCCAGTTGGAATAAATTATTGGTATTGATTTTTTTTTTTTTTTTTTCCTGTGGTACGCGGGCCTCTCACTGCTGTGGCCTCTCCCGTCGCGGGGCACAGGCTCCAGACGCGCAGGCTCAGCGAACATGGTTCACGGGCCCAGCCGCTCCGCGGCATGTGGGATCTTCCCAGACCGGGGCACGAACCCGTGTCCCCTGCATCGGCAGGCGGACTCCCAACCACTGCGCCACCAGGGAAGCCCTGATTTTTAAATATAATAAAAGTATGTGTGTATATATGTCTGTGTGTTTGTTTATATACATATACACACATATATATCTTTTAACAGGAATCTCTAGGTTTTTTTTTTTCTTGTGAGAGCATTATTTGGAGACAAGAGAATAATATCCACAGTCCCATTCTGATATAAGCTCTATTTTCATTTTATAATATGAGTTTGAGGGTTGAACTTATCATTTATTTTGAAAATAAAACCCTGAATGTTTCTGGTGGGGATTATTTAAAAAATTTATTTTTTAAAACTAACTCTAGAAGTAAAGTGCAAACTAATGATATCAAATTTGGAGGTATCCATAGTAGTTTTTTTGTTGTTGTTGTTTTGTTTTGTTTTTTTGCGGTACGTGGGCCTCTCACTGCCGTGGCCTCTCCCGTTGCGGAGCACAGGCTCCGGACGCGCAGGTAAAGTGGCCATGGCTCACGGGCCCAGCCGCTCCACGGCACGTGGGATCCTCCCGGACCGGGGCACGAACCCGCGTCCCCTGCATCGGCAGGCGGACTCTCAACCACTGCGCCACCAGGGAAGCCCCTCCATAGTAGTTTTAATGGATGAATTAAGCCACTCCCTTTTCTTAGTGGAGCAGCAGAATAGACAGTTGTGCTCTTTTGGGGATAGGTCGGAAGACTGTTAACATCTGTTACAGGAGCTGGGTGTTTTGGAACCTGTCCTTCCTCCAATCTTTTATATGTTCAGGGATTGAAGGGAATCTTTTTTATGACTATGCTAGGGGAAAAAGTACAATTTAGGATCCTTACCCTGAGGGCCCTAAGACCTTGCAGTAGGTAGAGAAGGTAAGATATAGATGTAGACCACTGTGGTACAGCAGTAGAAGCCAAATGGGTGATGGGGCTGAACACGTTAGAGGGATTTAGTGGGGACAGGTGATCACGACCTGGAGTGGTTAGGGAACAACAGCCATGAAGACTGGGCTTTCCATATGACAAAAGAGGTGAATTGTTGGAGTAGCTGTGTCCTGGGGACGTGGGCAGAGAGATGGGCATAGCAAGGACTGAAGAGTGTTTGCAGCATCCTTAGCCTAAGGGTCTGTCTGACTGGAGAGGCAGGTTGGGTCCAGAGGAAACAGCTAGAAATTAATCCCGTGAAAATGCTTTGTAAGCCGCACATGATGTCAGTGTTAGCTGCTGCTGCCTCTGTTAGGGGTTTTGAGGCTGGGAGTGGGGTTGTTGAAAAAGTGGTGTTTTAGGCTGATGGGTCTCAGGGTTATGAGGTTGGATGATTTGGGGGTGGGGTGAGTGGAGGCTGGAGGCATGGAGATCTTTCAGGAGAGGGTGTTCTCTCCATGACATTGTAAGTGGCTAGTCTGGGGTGGGACAGCAGGAGTGGAAAGGCATACAAGGATGTGGGGCAGAGGCTCTGGGGAAAGATTGCTATGATTTTACTGCCAAGGAGGGCGAAGTAGGCAGAAATCTGTTTGGGAAATGATGGACCCATTCACATCCATAGGAAGTAAGTCAGGACTGATTGGAGGGAAGATAAGAGATTCTGTTTTTAGAATAATTGTCTCGTATTTATTATGTGTTTTCTATGTGCCTGGGCACAATTCTGAGTGCTTTACGTAACAGTTTTATGAACAGGTGCTGTTACTATCCCTACTTTCAAGATGAGGAAACCGAGGCAGAGATGATTGGTAACTTGCCTAAGGATCACCCACTTAGTAAGTGGTAGAGAGAGCCAGGATGCAAATCTGTACAGTCTTATCTCTAGAGATTATCATACTAACTGAAGTAAGTCAGAACGAGAAAGATAAATACCATATGATATCACTTATATGTGGAATCTAAAGAATGACACAAATGAACTCATCTACGAAACAGAAACAGACTCACAGACATAGAGAACAGACTTGTGATTGCCAAGGGGAAGGGATGGAGTGGGAGTTTGGGATTAGCAGATGCAACCTATCATATATAGGATGGATAAACAACAAGGTCTTACCATATAGCACAGGAAACTATAATTTCAACACCCTGTGATAAACCATAATGGAAAAGGATATGAGAAAGAATATATATGTGGATACCTGAATCACTTTGCTTATAGCAGAAATTAACACAACATTGTAAATCAACTATACTTCAATAAAATAAATTCAAAAACAATTTAGAAACCTCAAAAATTGAGTCAAGCTCTTACCTAGGATGCTTTATTGCTTCACTGTAATAACTAGCATTTATTACAAACCGCAGTGCTGTGTTAAGCTCCTTGCGTGTATTTATCGCATTTGATTTGCATTAGGACTCTGTGAAATTAGGGTATTTCTATCATCATTTTCCAGATGTGGAAACTTGGGCACAGAAAGCTCTAGTGGCCTGCCTTAGGTCACACAGCTAAGCCTTGCCTACGTTGGGGTGGCAGGTCTCCGGAAGTCAACAGTATTTATTCAACCAGGTTGTAGTATCTGCATATGCCCTTAAGACCCACTCATGAGAAGATTGAATTGATTGGAATATATTGCAATATAAATTCTTGAGAATTTTTGGATTCAGTTTACTGTCAACGTTGCTCATATGGACTAGGAAGTACTCCTTTTTTTTTTTTGTCCGTGCCACGTGGCTTGTGGGATCTTAGTTCCCCGACCAGCGATTGAACCCAGGCCCACAGCAGGGAAAGCACCAAGTCTTAACCACTGGACTGCCAGGGAATTCCCGGAAGTATTCCTTTTTTAAAGGGGATAAGTAATTGAAATAATAGCATCTCTATTTACCGCTGTGCCCATTTTCATTATTTAATGCACTGTATGACTTTAAAAATAATCCTAACCGCTTCATTCCCACATTCTGGCTCCTCCATTTAGATGCTCAGTCTAGAGGGCACAGAGTCTCGTCCACAGAGTCTCGTCCATAGCACTTCTCATACTGTTGGTGCTCAGTAACATTTTTTTTTTAACATCTTCATTGGAGTATAATTGCTTTAGAACGTTGTGTTGGTTTCTGCTGTATAACAAAGTGAATCAGCTAAACGTGTACGTATATCCCCATATCTCCTCCCTCTTCTGTCTCCCTCCCACCCTCCCAGTCCCACCCCTGTAGGTGGTCACAGAGCACCGAGCTGATCTCCCTGTGCTATGTGGCTGCTTCCCACTAGCTATCTGTTTTACATTGGGTAGTATATATAAGTCCATGCCACTCTCTCACTTCATCCCAGCTTACCCTTCCCCCTCCCCGTGTCCTCAAGTCCATTCTCTACGTCTGCGTCTTTATTCCTGTCCTGCCCCTAGGTTCTTCAGAACCTTTTTTTTTTTTTAGAGTCCTTATATATGCGTTAGCATACAGTATTTGTTTTTCTCTTTCTGACTTAACTTCACTCTGTATGACAGACTCTAGGTCCGTCCACCTCACTACAAATAACTCAATTTCGTTTCTTTTCATGGCTGAGTAATATTCCATTGTATATATGCGCCACATCTTCTTTATCCATTCATCTGATGATGGACACTTAGGTTGCTTCCGTGTCCTGGCTATTGTAAATAGAGCTGCAATGAACCTTGTGGTACATGACTCTTTTTGAATTATGGTTTTCTCAGTGTATATTCCTAATAGTGGGATTGCTGGGTCGTATGATAGTTCTATTTGTAGTTTTTTAAGGAACCTCCACACTGTTCTCCATAGTGGCTGTATCCATTTACATTCCCACCAACAGTGCAAGAGGGTTCCTTTTTCTCCACACCCTCTCCAGCTGACCTTGTATGTGTGCGGGGGGCACGAATCCCAGGCACATGAACCGTTCCCCCCATGATCCTGCAGAAGTAGCTGAAAGCCCTCCAGGGGGCTCTGTTATCCTGGTGCCCCAGCCCATCTCACGCAGGTCATATGTGAGTCAACCTTTTGTATTTTTCGTGGCACTCTAGCCACTAATGTGCTCTTCCTCTGGCAGTCTCAGATCTTCCTCTTTTCATCTCAAATCCTTGCTGTTGGGTTCTGTGGCTCCTGCCTACCTGAGGACCAGAGCTTTTCACTGGTTTCCGTGAATCTAGTTGACCTCTGGTATCTCACTGTGCGTGAGTGTCTCTGTGGTATATATCTCTGGTACCTGTCTGTCTTTTCTTTCTCCTCTTCTGATATTGTGAAAATCCAGCCCACTTCTTTTTCTTTAGCCTAAAGCTAAACCTTGTATCTTGGTTTCATTATTCTGACATTGAACACTGTGTACTTTAAGCTCTGGAGTGTAAGGACTGTGTGTCCATTTATGGGGATTTTCTCCCAGCACCTAACAATGCTTTTGTAGATCACAAGTAATGAACAGATACTTGCCTTCATGCTGCAGATGCAGGCGTGCACAAATGAATGAATGAATTGGCTGCTGTGAATTTTCTAAGGTTCAAGTTTCATATTCAGAGTCTATAGTTTATATCTTTAAACTAGTTTCCTGTGTAGGAAACCTCTCTAGGCATTAGGTAGGTAGATCAGGCTGCAAACCAACATAGGCCAGGAAATCTCACGATCTGATCATTAAAATAAGATTTTCATTTTATGACTTATTATTTGAAACTTCGAGATAGTCCTTTTTTGATGACCATCACCATATAAGGAGAATTGCATAGAAATAACTGAATTCACAAAGTTTTAAGAAAAAGCCAAGTTAATCATGATCATGTACATTTTGATTAAAGAGTGACAGCCCAGTAGTTTCTTTTTTAATAGTGTAAGATTTTGTTTTTGTTGTTTCTGGACTGGGTGTCAGCATGTCAGTATCATTGCAATGGCCCACGTTCAGAGTGGAAACTTGACCCCGCTCTGTGTTTAACCCAGCGAAGGCCATGGCATCCAGCAAGTCTTGGCTTGCATACCAAGGGTGACCCTCAGGATTAATTGAGGGTTGCAGAAAATAACTTAATATTCTAGATGAACTTGAGAAACTTTAAAAAGAACTCTCTGCCCATAAATAGCCGGGCAGCTTTGTCCTATTTTTATTGTCGAGTACACAGAAGATGGAAATCAATATTGGAAGAAATCCTTATTTCGCCTAAGAAAAAGATCACATTCAACACGATTTTCATTTTTCTTGGCAGGCTCTTCTCAACCATCTGTGAGTCCAGGGGAACCGTCTCCACCATCCATCCATCCAGCAAAATCAGAGTTAATTGTCAGTGTCGGCGATGAGATTAGGCTGTTATGCACCGACCCAGGATTTGTCAAGTGGACTTTTGAGACTCTGGGTCAATTGAGAGAGAAAACACACCCAGAATGGATCACCAAGAAAGCAGAGGCCACAAATACAGGCAATTACACGTGCACCAATGAAGGCGGCTTGAGCGGTTCCATTTATGTGTTTGTTAGAGGTAAATGCTCAGCTTTCTTTGATGCTATACTTAGAAAACTTTATATCCTGTCCTTAATTAGGGATGACATACACATGGCTGAGTCATGGATAAAATATTACTGGCTGGGTCTAGGAAGCATAAGACAAAAATTTTTATTGTTAGTTTCCCCCATCTTTTGATACATAGTGGCTTTGGGTATAACTCCAGCTGGAGGTCTGCAAGGCTGTGTAACTCTTCCTAATGAGATTGCAATATGGTTTAGCCCATTTGTCCTGGTGATGTGAGTAAACCCTGAGAATAAATTAGGCCCTTTGGGAAGGCGGCATTTTAATGCCTTGAGATTCCAGATACTCCCACTTAGTAAAAACATTTCAGGGAACTAAAGGCCTCTAAAGGCCTAAACAGACCAAAGCTTCAAATGAATTGACCCACTTTTAGGGAGTAAATTCCAGAAAAATAACTCAGTTGGCTAAGCACCTCCTGTCCTTCCTAGGTTCTTAATAGAAGTCAGTTCATTCATTTAAAAAATTGTGACCTCTTAGAAACAAAAGGAAAATGTGACGGTTGGATTTCTGAACCTCATCTCATGTGATGAATGCAGTGATTCATCTGTGTTTGTGCTTTTAATATCCTTGTCCGGAGGAAATTTCCTAGGGGGCTAGGGGCAGGGATAAGGGAGGAGTCTCTTTCTGCTGATGTAAAAACTGAAGCACTTAAAGCTTAAGAGACAGACCCACATTATAGGAGGATAAATAGTTTCAGTTCTAGTCCTGGGTTTGTACCTGGCCTGGGGTTGTCCTTGCAACCTCATGCATGGTATTGTGGAAGAGGACCGAATAAACTTATCCTAGATTGTGGATCTGAGCCACCCCTAGAGTCACAGTTCCTCATGGCAATGCTTGGATAAGATCGCCTGCGCTGTCTTTCTTATGTAATTGTTATCAGGGAGACAAAATTGTGCAAATTCTAGTTCTGTCAAGGGTTAGTAAAATTGACTCTCATGTTCTCTGTACAGAAGGTTGCCGTGAAACTGACGCTGCCTCTCCTTAGTTTATCTTTTACTCTTTCCTGGGTGGGTCGCTGCAAAGAAAGACGCGCGTTGAAAAGCCACAGCTAGCCTCCGGATTTGGTTCCATAATTGTGGAGACAACCATGTTCTGTTCTTTGACATTCAGGAAGGTACTCTGTAATTTCCAGGTGGTAATGAAGTACCATTCTGCTTATTAATAGGGTGGGTAGACAGCTGACTAAATAGGGAAACTGCTGCATTAGCCAAATCAGTCTCACAGGGCTCACAGATTTTCTTGATGGGGGACGTCATCCCCAATAACTTAGGACTATACTTAATTATTACCAATTTAAGATGTTTGGATGCTTAAGTAATTTGTCTTAGACAGCAGTGAAGGAAATTGGGGCATTGCTGTAGGAACTATGACTCAAGTGACTGAGAAAGAATAGATGGAAAATTAACCAGCTATAGCCTCGAACCATATTTCAGCCATTATGAGATAATTTGTTTGCAGAATAACTTAGTAAGGCTGGGAGGTGCATAATTTGTTTTGGAAAACTCTTTGAAAATTGGTCAAAATTCTATGATAAGTATATTTCAATTATGTCATTGATTTTTGTGGAACACCCGGTTTACAGATGGAAAGGACAATTAAAAAATATTTTAAGTGTAATCTGTGGGCCCAACCCTGTATCTGTATTACCTTTACACAGTAGAGGCGGCAGCATATTGTGTATACAGAATGAGGTTTGTATTTGCTTATATGAGATCCTAGTCGACCGGAGGCTTTCCCAGTCCATGCCTGGTGTCCTGGCATAATTATTAAGAGTACCCCTTTCAGTCACAAGTATCCTGGTTTGGACGATCAAGTATTTGCCGTAGCATTTCTGAAACTCATAAGCTCCCCGTTTGCATATCGGTTTATTTGATTTCTAGAAGTTCTATTTATACATACCTTTCAAGGAATATGAATAGAGTGGGGCCCACGTGTTATTTATACTGTGTGGCCTCCTGATGGTTTTCTAGATTCTATTCAGAAACTGGAGGATCCTGGAGACTGGGAACTCTGGAAAGAGGCCCCCGCAGAGGGGTTAGGGTTTTGTAGGAATGAAAACACTGAACGACAATTTTATGGTGATACAGTTTTGTTCATTTTCAGTCTTAATTGTACTCTATTGTTACTTATAAGCTGATTGAAATTTATCTTAATGAAGAAAGAATTGTGTGGAAAGTCCCTGTGCTCAGGGTGTTCAGCTGGTGGTTCTTAGGAACTTTCTGAAACCCGTGTTGTTACAAACAATGGAGATGCTGGTAATTCTCTCACTATATAAGGAAAAACATCTGGACCCCTGCAGCTCATTCTCCACATTGATGTACTCTGCACTGTTACTACTGATTATCATCCAGGCTTCAGGCTGACCCATGGGGTTCCCATATTCCTTTCTTCTTAGCACATCTTGAGTACTGATAACATGAGTTAGTCCCCTTTTTAAACATTTCTTATTTTTTTCCCTTTCGTCTCATTGAATACCCTCACATGACTCCTAGATCGTGGTCATTTTGCCTGCCTCTAAACCTCTATGTTCTTCTTTTTTTTTTCTTTTTTTTTTTTTTTTTTTGCGGTACGCGGGCCTCTCAACTGCTGCCGCCTCTCCTCCTGCGGAGCACAGGCTCCGGACGTGCAGGCCCAGCGGCCATGGCTCACGGGCCCAGCCGCTCCACGGCACGTGGGATCCTCCCGGACCGGGGCACGAACCCGCGTCCCCTGCATCGGCAGGCGGACCCTCAACCACTGAGCCACCAGGGAAGCCCTGTATTCTTCTTTTAATTCATAGACTCTTTCCCATGCTTCTCCCTTATTTAGTCTTGGAGGCGTAGAGTACATATTTGACTTTGAAGTCAAGCACACTTGGGGACAAATGAGGCAAGTTATTGTATCACCAGAGGGAAATTATTTCACCTTTCTGAACTAAATAGGTCTTCTTGCTTGTTAAATAGATTAAAAAAAAAACCAAAAACATATGATTAATTCGGAAACTGGTACAACATGGAAGTATATTTGGACACTTTTCAAAAAAGTGATAAAGGCTCACACAAAAGTAGAAGTTGTGTCAATTAGATAAGATCAAAACAAATTACAGGTTGGACAGTGGGTGGGAAAGTCCTGAACAAGGTATAATTCCACTTTTTCCCACCCTATTAGATACCATCAGGCTGGCTTATTCTTGGCCCAGTTTCTTTGGAGTGTTACCTGCTGTAGAAAAAAAGTAACTATTACAATAAAATATTCCCAGAGCTTTAAGAGTTCAGATTGTGGTATCGGTCAGACCTGGCTTTGAGTTCTGTCTTGCCATTTCTGGGCTGTGTCACTTAAGGAGAGTTACTGTTTTTGAGACTATAGTTTATCGATAAAATGGTGATAATGATAGCGCCTGTCATATAGGGGTGTACTGAGGATTAAATGAGAGTGAGAAGTGTGTAATGGTCCAGGCTTAGTGCCTGACACATGGAAAGCGTTTACTAGGTGTTAACTCTTCCTTATTAGTATGACTCGGATAAATTCTACTCTTGTTTGCAAAGAATAAAGTCAGCAGCCATTTGGGCCACTAGGGATTGTTGTTATGAGCGGCAATATTTTAGATTTTTATAAAATGTTTTCAGTGTCTGTGACCAGCCATTCAAACTACTGATTGTTGATATGCTGTAGATCCTGAGAAGCTTTTCCTGGTTGAGCTTCCCTTGTACGGGAAGGAAGGCAACGACACGCTGGTCCGCTGTCCTCTGACAGACCCAGAGGTGACCAATTACTCCCTCACGGGGTGCGAGGGGAAACCTCTTCCCAAGGACTTGACGTTTGTCGCTGACCCCAAGGCCGGCATCACGATCAGAAATGTGAAGCGCGAGTATCATCGGCTCTGTCTACACTGCTCGGCGAACCAGAAGGGCAAGTCCGTGCTGTCGAAGAAATTCACCCTGAAAGTGAGGGCAGGTATGGGCCCTTGTTTGCTTTCTTCTGGGAGTCGGAGCATCCTTTGATCTAAAAGAAGACTTCTCTCTTCTCACTGGTCCAACTCAGTATGTCACTCAGGTAGCTTCTCGGATCGTTTCGCCCAGCCTCAAAATAATGCTGGTTGCTTGTGAATACTTTCACAGCCTCCATCCCATGTGTTGGGTCCATGACCACCTCCAGCTGGGTGTGTCTGCCAGGGATGGGCATTCAGATGGTCCTGGGGACGGTCTTTAAACCTACTGACATCAGGACATCCCAAAGTTTCATAATTGCACAAACTGTTCCTTCCAAGAGAAACTCATTGGGAAGCCTTAGTTACACTGAAAAGATTAGCATACAGATAATTCACTCCTTGATTGACTATTGATCTATGAATTGATTCCTCCTCAGCTATTTAATTTTAATACCTCTCAAACTATTCACAATCTGAGGAGGAAAGTACCAGCTGACTTTGGACCTTGTTCTTAATGTGGCATTACGTAGAATATTTTGATAGCTGGAAGATACCCAGATTTTTGTATTTCAGAGATCATCTAACTCAACACCAGTTGGCATTTAGCTATTGAGTAGTTTTTATTAAGGCTTTTGAAAAAGGATGCTCTTTGGAATTAAGGCAAGTTTGATTATTTAAAACCTGTGATTTTAAGAAATAAGACGTTATTTTTATAGCGCGTGGGCAAGATGCCTGTTTGGTTAAAAGAATATAATTAGTTGTTGGTCACATTCTCATGAAACCAGCAAGTCAAATAAAGATGAATGCAGCTTCACTATGCCAGGGCTTCTACCTATTTCAAAATAGCATTGCCCAGGATTATCATAATCTCAAAGTAGACAGTCTATCTTTTTCACTCGGTGTTAATGAAGTTACTTGAGGGATGTACAATTTCATTGCTGATGTCTTCAAATATACAAGTAATACAGATCGGTTAGTACCCTACTTTATATCTTATTTAAAAGACCACAAAGTGAGCTGAGGAAAAATGGTAAGTTAAAACATTATGCTCTACTACAGCCAGTTATTTGAGGGCCACGTTTCGTTTTATTCTAGCCATCAGAGCTGTGCCTGTTGTGTCTGTGTCCAAAGCCAGCTATCTTCTCAGGGAAGGGGAAGAATTCGCAGTGATGTGCTTGATAAAAGACGTGTCTAGCTCTGTGGAATCAATGTGGATAAGGGAAAACAGCCAGGTGAGTGGATTGTTTTCTCCATTTGCCTCAAAGTATCATTCTCTCTGTGTGGGAGAGTTGAAGGTTTTTCTTTAAGAGAGTCCATTTTTAAAAAAAATTTATTTTCTTGAAGTAGAGTTGATTTACAATGTTGTGTTAATTTCTGCTGTACAGCAAAGTGATTCAGTTATACATACATATACATTCTTTTACATATTCTAGAAAAGTCTGTTAATTGTCCTGGGGATGGCTCAGCTGGTGTGTCTGTCAGAGGTGGAACTCTCTGGAGTGTGTACAGATGATGTGTATTTACCCCTTTCATTGCACCATAGGTAGATGTGTATATTCATTATGAGTAACAAAGAAATGTCATTTTGTAAATTTATTTTGAGAAAGTCGTAGAGAAAACTTCAGACTTGTTATTACTCCATGCTGTTTCTTTTGAATGACTTTTGTGGGGGGGAAAAAATTAATGGTTCAGTGAGTAACTACCTTGATTTTTAAAGCTACTATGGCAACTGTTCAGACCAGATTATTTAAAATATTGGGGAAAGTTGCCAGTTTTTTTCCTTCCATATTAAAAACATAAATCAACGGTCTCAGATGTCAGCCAAGAAGCCCTTCCCTCTGCCACAGAGAGGCCTGTCCCTTTGAGAGATTTCTTTTTGTATGCATCTGATTTCCTCCTTTGAGCCTGCTTACCCGAGATCAGGTTGCTAATGGTTTTCTATTTGTTTTAGTCGCTATTAATAAAATGGTTGTCATCAATCTGAAACATTTGGACACGTTTAGGTTATCATTCGTTTAACAAATGCATATTGAATGTCTACTGTATGTCAGATACCGTGTTAGGCATATCTTAAAATTAAATAAATTTTAGCCAGTTATATTTGAAGGTTTTTCTCCCTCTCTAATACTCATATTAATAACAAGGTCTTTAAAATGTCCGGTTTCCCTAATATTTTGCCTTAAGATTCCCATTGACTGAGTTTTTTTTTAAAGATGCCAACTGTACTTGAACATTTGTTACTTTTTAAAAATAATTAATTAATTAATTAATTTTTGGCTGCGTTGGGTCTTCGTTTCTGCGCGAGGGCTTTCTCCAGTTGTGGCAAGCGGGGGCCACTCTTCATCGCGGTGCGCGGGCTTCTATCGTGGCCTCTCTTGTTGCGGAGCACAGGCTCCAGACGCGCAGGCTCAGTAGTTGTGGCTCACAGGCCTAGTTGCTCCGCGGCATGTGGGATCTTCCCAGACCAGGGCTCGAACCTGTGTCCCCTGCATTGGCAGGTGGATTCTCAACCACTGTGCCACCAGGGAAGCCCGTGACTGAGTTTTTAATAATTTTTGTTTGAATGATCTTGGCCAAGTAGTTAATTTGCTCTCATGGTAGTTTTTCCTGAGTACACACATGCGTATTACGTTGGAAGAAAGGAAATACTGTCTTTTCATCCTCCTCTTCCTCTTCTTCCGCCTCATGCTCTGTATTCAACATTGGCAGTTTCATGCCTGTTTAGAGAATTCTTTGCTAAACAAGTAACTATGGTGATTAGCGTAATGCAAACCATTATGATGGCGTTCATGTAGACCAGTGATGGATACCTTGCTAAGTGAAGCCTGCCACTAACAGGAGAATGGAACCAGTGGGTCAGAGAAACAAGTCCTATCATAAAACCAACAGCTTACACATGAATTTCTGACTAACCCTATAGAACACAGTCCCATATTAATTGCCTTTCTATGATCCTTGATTTCAGATGAGAGAACAATTTACGGGGTGCGTAACTGAGCCTCTCCATAACTTGAAAATTAGCCTTTTTGAGATGAGAATTAAATTGCCCCAGGCAGTTTGATTCTGAACCACTTTTTCCCAGGAGTCCTGCATGCCATTCCCAATTAATCCGCTGGTGCTGGTAGATAAGCCTGCAGTGTTGGGAACTCTTTGGGGAAATCCCAGTGAGCACCTCCAAGGGTTAAGGAAGAGCAAATCACATGCAAACAATATGTAATGTGTGACTTGCAGATGGGGCTCATGGCTGTATGCCAGGGTTCCTCCATGAATCTTTTATTGATATCCTTTGGCTTAATTTGGAATACCTAGCCCTGTTATAGCACTATCAGATTCTTTCAAAAATCCATAGTATTTGATCTGGATCATTTAGAATAAGTTTAGTTCACAATGAAATTTAGGGTAAAACGACTCTTGTGGTATTTTTGCAACTGTTTGTTTTAAAACGTAAGAGAGTCTTGGAGTTTATTCAACACTGTGAATCTTGGTTAGCTTTTCTAAGGCTTCTAAACCCTCGTATTTTTGCTTGCTTTTATTATGATCTTTGACAGTATCCTAAATTATGGCCTTCGGGTTTGGGTGCTGATGATGTATCAATTATTAACAAACTATTCCTTCTAGCACCAATGTATTCATTGTCCTGTTTAGCTCCCTAAACAGGGACTCCTGGGCTCTTGCAGGAACTAGAAGGAACATACCGGGAATCTAGAATATAGTCTGTGACCTGTCCATTGTCACTCTGCCTTTGCCGAGGAGAAGTCTGTATGATGGACTGGAAGAGGCCAGAGAAAAATGTCACTTCCCCTTTGTCTCTTCTTAACAATTACTCTTAGGCAGGAAAATGTCAGCTTTCTGCCAATTATTAGAAGAATCTCTTAGAAGGGATTATCTTCAAGTCGACATAGTGCTCCAAACCGGAAAGGCCTTTAAAGACCTTTATTCTCTCATTGCCTTTTAGAAACAAAAGCTGAGACCATAGTGGCATCCTTGACTTGGCCAAGATCTCACAGTTAGTTAACCAAGCAGGTTTCTCTTCTTTTTGATTCCAAAACATTCAACTTTGGCAGTCAGCTTTTATGTATGCTTATTTTAGTGAAAAAAATTTCCAAAAATATAATACCATGAGAAAAAAAGAGAAATAGCTAGAATTCTACCACTGTACATTAGCAGCGCTGTGCAGTAGAAATAGAATGTGAGCCTCCTATGTAATTTAAAATTTTCTAGTAGGCACATGACAGAGTAAAAAAAAAAAAAAAAGTAAAATTGATTTTAATGTATTTTATTTAACCCAATATATCCAAAATATTTTATATAATTAACATTTAAAAAAATTTTTTTAACATCTTTATTGGAGTATAATTGCTTTACAATGGTGTGTTAGTTTCTGCTTTATAACAAGAGTGACTCAGTTATACATATACATATGTTCCCATATCTCTTCCCTCTTGTGTCTCCCTCCCTCCCACCCTCCCTATCCCCTCCCTCTACGTGGTCACAAAGCACGGAGCTGATCTCCCTGTGCTATGCGGCTGCTTCCCACTAGCTATCTATTTTACGTTTGGTAGTGTCTATATGTCCATGCCACTCTCTCACTTCGTCCCAGCTTACCCTTCCCCCTCCCTGTATCCTAAAGTCCATTCTCCAGTAGGTCTGTGTTAGCATACAGTATTTGTTCTTCTCTTTCTGACTTACTTCACTCTGTATGACAGACTCTAGGTCCATCCACCTCACTGCAAATAACTCAATTTCATTTCTTCTTACGGCTAATATTTCATTGTATATATGTGTCACATCTTCTTTATGCATTCATCTGTCAGTGGACATTTAGGTTGCTTTCATGTCCTGGCTATTGTAAATAGAGCTGCAATGAACATTGTGGTACATGACTCTTTTTGAATTATGGTTTTCTCAGGGTATATGCCCAGTAGTGAGATTGCTGGGTCATATGGTAGTTCTATTTTTAGTTTTTTAAGGAACCTCCATACTGTTCTCCATAGTGGCTGCATCAATTTACATTCCCACCAACACTGCAAGAGGGTTCCCTTTTCTCCATACCCTCTCCAGCATGTATTGTTTGTAGATTTTTTGATGATGGCCATTCTGACTGGTGTGAGATGATATCTCATTGTAGTTTTGATTTGCATTTCTCTAATGATGTATGATGTTGAGCATTCTGTCATGTGTTTGTTGGCAATCTGTATATCTTCTTTGGAGAAATGTCTTTTTAGGTCTTCTGCCCATTTTTTGATTGGGTTGTTTGTTTTTTTGATATTGAGCTGCATGAGCTGTTTGTAAATTTTGGAGATTAATCCTTTGTCAGTTGCTTCATTTGCAAATATTTTCTCCCATTCTGATGTTGTCTTTTCATCTTGTTTATAGTTTCCTTTGCTGTGCAAAAGCTTTGAAGTTTCATTAGGTCCCATTTGTTTATTTTTGTTCTTATTTCCATTTCTCTAGGACTTGGGTCAAAAAGGATCTTGCTGTGATTTATGTCATAGAGTGTTCTGCCTATGTTTTCCTCTAAGAGTTTGATAGTGTCTGGCCTTACATTTAGGTCTTTAGTCCATTTTGAGTTTATTTTTGTGTATGGTGTTAGGGAGTGTTCTAATTTCATTCTTTTACATGTGGCTGTCCAGTTTTCCCAGCACCACTTATTGAAGAGGCTGTCTTTTCTCCACGGTATATTCTTGCCTCTTTTATCAAAGGTAAGGTGACCATATGTGTGTGGGTTGATCTCTGGGCTTTCTATCCTGTTCCATTGATCTATATTTCTGTTTTTGTGCCAGTACCATACTGTCTCGATTACTGTAGCTTTGTAGTATACAGTCTGAAGTCAGGGAGCCTGATTCCTCCAGCTCCGTTTTTCTTTCTCAAGATTGCTTTGGCTATTCGGGGTCTTTTGTGTTTCCATACAAATTGTGAAATTTTTTGTTCTAGTTCTGTGAAAAATGCCAGTGGTAGTTTGATAGGGATTGCATTGAATCTGTAGATTGCTTTGGGTAGTAGAGTCATTTTCACAATGTTGATTCTTCCAATCCAAGAACATGGTATATCTCTCCATCTATTTGTATCATCTTTAATTTCTTTCATCAGTGTCTTATAATTTTCTGCATACAGGTCTTTTGTCTCCTTAGGTAGATTTATTCCTAGATATTTTATTCTTTTTGTTGCAATGGTAAGTGGGAGTGTTTTCTTAATTTCACTTTCAGATTTTTCATCATTAATGTATAGGAATGCTAGAGATTTCTGTGCATTAATTTTGTATCTTGCTACTTTACCAAATCCATAACATAAAAATTTTTGATGGGATATTTTACACTACTTTTTTCATATTAAGTCTTTAAAATCTGGGACATATTTTATATTTGCAACACAACTCAATTTGGACCTACTACATTTCAAGTGCTCAGTAGTCTCAAGTGGTTAGTCCTTACAAATGCTATATTGCCCACATTTTTTTTCATGTTTATTTTCTCTCTCCCCTCATGCATATGTATTAACACATGGTTGCTGTCTTAAGGTACACTCATTTTATGCTTTTTACATAAAAGAAGCATTTTTCTTATTTTCACGTATTCATAGTTTTGATACCTGGTATACATTTAGGTCATCTGCAATTTTTCACCGCAGTAAATATCTTGGACCTTTTGTTTTCTGTTGAGTTGTTTCCTTGAGATAAATTTGCTGGAGTTGCTTAGTGGTCTGAACCATGCTTCCAAGTTGCTTTCCAGAAGGACTGTTCGGATTTACAGTACTGTCAGAATGGTCTAATGCCAATAGGTTCACCATAGCCTGGCCAGGGAATCACCCTTGATCTTGTTTCATGTCAATATCAGCTCCTGTTTAGTTTCTTTTTTAGTTGCCTCCCTCCCCCCATCGTAATAGGAATGTGTTCATGTTACAGAAAATTTGGAAGATGCAGAAAGCTCTATGCTATTTCTTTTAATCTTCTCAGAGAGTGGTTATAGTTTGTATTATGGTTGTTTCCCCATGACGTTTTCCATACAAGAAATCTCTCCATGTCTTATCTGCAGATAAATATTAACAGTGGCATGGTGATATCACAAGAGTAAATGCACAACCTTTTCTCTTCAGCTCATGTGTAAATAATTGGGGATTTTGTCTTATATGTCTTATATACTTTAGAACTCCCTTTAATACTTGCCAAAATTCTGCTGGGTAAGAACTATAGGATGAATTTTCGAGTTAGTCTTAGACACTGTAAGTCTATTTTTATTCATGAAAATAATATAAATGTTAATATAATAGAACGATTGTTACTAGTGATGTGTTTTCTTTCAACCAGTGGGATGTAGAATAGAAAAAATATATATATAACAGGAAGTATTGATAGGATATAAATATGCTGACTTTTAAAATATCAGTGTCCTGTATTATTTCTTATATAAGAACTTCTAAAATTTGGCACTGTTAAAAAATATTTAGCACTGCAGAGAATTTGGAATTACGTATGCTGTGGTTATTAAGAAATGAATTTTCATTTTTTACAATCATCAGTAATAACTATCTTTCAATATAATCCTGTAATATGAAGTGTTCCAATGACAGACTTGTCATGATGTTTTATTATACTTACTTAAGTAGTGTATAATGAATGCTAATACGGAGAAGTTAATTGCTGCTATTTTTAATTTATCTAGGAAAGATCCTGAATATAAATTTTATGGTAATCTTTGATTTTTTTTTCCCTCTCCTTCTGAAACCAGCAGACTAAAGAACAGGTGAAGAGGAATAGCTGGCATCAGGGTGACTTCAATTTTCTTCGTCAGGAGAGATTGACTATCAGCTCAGCAAGAGTTAATGATTCTGGCGTGTTCATGTGTTATGCCAATAATACTTTTGGATCAGCAAATGTCACAACAACCTTAGAAGTAGTAGGTAAATATCTCTGGGAATGGATAAATTACTGGCATAGTGAATGAAGGAATTACTAGATGGTTTCCTTTTTACGTTAATGGAATGTTGAACAGATTCTTAGGGTTTTTATTATTACTGAATGAATGGATGAATATATGAAAGAAAATGATCTTCGTAGCCTCTTCCAACTAGAGCACAAAAGCAAATTCTACCAATTTAATAGAGGCAAGTGGAAAGTTGTAACTGTGAAGCTGTTTGAACATGTCATTCTCTGCTTACCTCCCCTACCTCAACAAATACAATGTAGGTTGAGCCTTTCCAGAAACTCTAGTCCTTGCTGAATGACTTGACTTTGGAAATGGATGGAGACTTTTCTCTGTGGAGGAAGGCATATGCTTAGAGCTTAATGTATTTCTCTGAATCTTCTGGTGAGGTTCCTCAGCCTTTTGGTTTATCGTTTTTTGATTCATGGGCTCTAGTCACCCTTTGTAGCAGGAAGGACTGAATTGGCTTCTCCTCCTCAGTACACCCCTGACCTCACCCTGTCCTCCAGCCTTATAGGCTGTAGCATAAACCTTCAGGAAGACAGCCCACCAGGCATGGGTCATTGATTCTACAGAGCGTAAACTGAAACATAGTAACCTGTGCCCTAACCCCATCATGTCTGGCATACACAACTGGTTTAGTCTTCCATGCTTTAGATCTTACTGAATATTTATTTCCCAAGCATCTACTTAATGAGATCAGAGTGTGGTATTTTGAATTACTGAAAATAATAATAATTTTAAAATTACTTTGTTTATACTTTTCTTGTCTTTTTAGTACTGTTTGCGTTTAATCTATTTTCTTGTCTTTTTAATGCAACCATATTCTCAGCGCTTGACTTTAAGTACTTGTAGGGTGGTGAAATTCATCATGAGCAATAATAAAATGGTGTGATATTTGTTTTCATTTCTCTCCTTTCCCCCATATTTCTTCAATAATTTATGTACCAATGTTAGAAGTCTGCGATTTATCCCACAATAATCTCATATGATTTTGGCGTTTCTGCCCATGTTGTAATGGAAAGTATCTCACCAGACTGAACGTGAAAAAGACACTTTACTTGCGATTACAGAGCCAGCCCAGAGAAAGGGCACTACTCTGTCCCTAAATGTGATTGTGAACCATTTATTAATTTGAATAAAAGGCTATGCTTTTAAAATATTAAACTCCATAAGTGCTAATTTGCTAAGTTGATTAGGGAGCATGTTGATATATCAGCTTCAGCTCCAGAAAGCAATTAGTAAGGATGTTTGGAGCTTATTGTTGTATGTAATCAGATTTTTAAAATCCATTCATCAATTTCCAAGAATATAACTGGAAAGACTGGAGGCCGTGAAACCTGAATCTGGCTTTGTACTATTTCAGGAGTGGGTTGGGATGGGAGGAACAGTAAGAGACAAAGAGAAAAGTAATTTCTTTAGGGGCTGGGAGTAGGATTTGGACACAGTGTGGAGTGGCGCAAAAAAGGCTTCTGGGTGGCCCCAACCTGGTTTTGAGTTGGAGCTCTGGCACTTAACTTTCAAATACACCCCACTTTAACTCTGCCTGCATTTTCTCTTCCAAGAAACATAGCCTCTAACTCCCAAGGCTGTGGAGGGAGAAAGGCCATATATTTTGCAGATGTGCCTGGCACAGTGTTTGCCCTTGATTAAATGTTAATGTCTCGTCAATTTCTTAAATCATCCTCTGTAACAAACCCAGGTGGGGTTCTTTGAGTCTAATAATTCTTACACTTCATGAATTTGAAGCTGTGTCCTATTATAGGACATAAAACTATATTGAGCAAACTGGACTATAGAAAACTCAGGAGAACTTTAGTATTTTGTACATGATGAGAGGGAGAGAAATCAGTGGAAATATCGTTGTCTGTGGTGTTTGAATATTTTGCATTGTGTGATATCTTTGAATTTATGATCTTGAGTACCTGAAAATTTAACGTAACATTCAGACAAAACATTTATTTCCTCAAAAGTAATCTAAATTAGCTTAAAGAATGGCAGGGGTGTACCTTTTATGATTCAGGTATTAGAACAAAGTGGTGTTTTAATTTCATTTGGATGATTTTTGATTTTCACCTGAAAAATATTTTTTCCATTGATACAAAGGACAGTTTGACTCCATTTTTTTATTCTGAATCTGTAGGAAACTAAAGGAGAGTCAAATACTCTCATGTCAACATCATGGGGGCTATCAATATATTTAACCAAACAGTGCCAAAGACAATGGCACTGTTTGGTTAAATGACAATATAAAATGTTATAATTAATTTTCAAATTTTGGAAAATAAATAGAAGATTAAAACTCTTCCATAATTCCACTAACTTGATATAAGCTTTTTTAGGATTTGGTATATGGTTATATTTTTATATGCAACAGGATTTTAATTATACATACAATCTTATGTTCTCTCTCTTTCTCATTTGAAGTATGTGGAGACTCTAGGCTGTGCAACAGTAAAGAGACCAGCCTTGGCTTCTTACAGACCTGTATTCACATGTAGGCTCTGCTTTGGGTCGCCACCTATATGGCTTTCCAGGACTTGATTTCTTTTTCATCTGTGATTAGGGGTTACAAGTGTTCTCTTTCAGTATCATTATAAGTTAAATGTTTGTCATAATTATTAAACAAAGTGTATGCTAAAAAGCATTCCATAAATGGAGGCTATAAATATGATATTGGCAATTATTTTATGATGGTCTTTTCCAAGCTCTTCCTTGTATTGTTATATAATAATTTCTAAGGGCTGATTTATTTACTTAGCCAGTTCTCTATTTTCTCGTTTTTAAAATTATTATGACTAGTGTAAATAGCACTTCTTTTTGCACGTGGCCATCTACCTCACTAAGAAGAGTTCTCTGGATTAAATTGAAAAGTAGATAATTTTTAAAAATCTATATCGCTAAATGCTTTCCACAAGAGTTGTACCCATTTACAAAGTGTAATTCAGTGTGCTACTTTAAGTACACTTGCAAAATTATTGAGTTTATTTCAGATTAGTTTTACTATTTTTCCATAGAGTGGATATACATTATTTTTTAACAGCTTTATTGAAGTTTTGCTACTTTCAATATGTGAAAAGGAATGCCTTATTTAAATTAGCAGTTTATTTTTCCTTCTATATTTTTATGTCCTCTTTTTCCTATTACCTTAATTAATTTTCCTATATATAGATACTTTCTGAAAATGTTTATGTATTTAGATTTGTCTTTTAGGATTTTTATTTCTTTGGTTGCTTCTAAAAAGCCTAGAAAACTCCCCTCACCCTCCCCTCCACAAAGTTTTGATAGAAGTAAATTCCGTTGTTTAGTTAAAAATATGGTTTAATTATTAAAATGCTGTCCTTGATTCATTTGTGATATATGATATGATAAGAAGATCTAAGTTTATTTTTCTCTAAATACTAAATGACATTCTTGCAACATTTTTATTAAATATCGGGGCTCTCTTCCCCTTCTTGATTTATGACATCTTCTTACCACATATACAATTATATTGGATCTGGGTATGGGCTAACTATTTAGTCCAAATACTTTTTAGCCTAATAAACATCAGGACTGGTAGTTCTAGAAGACTTCTAAGATGGTGATAGATCTTTAACAGACTTGCTTAAGAGGCAGAGATAAGAGAATAAACATTTCCAACGTGTGTCCTTTCTCACTTTATGACCGTGATTCTCCAAGAGCAAAATAAAATGTAAAATGGTTAGTCAAAATTCTTACTTGTCATTGCCAATTAATACTGGAAATCATTCAATATCTTTATAATCCAAAGGTGAAGGTTTGTTATTTGTCAAGATTTTGGGGATAACAGTTTCTTTCTGTCTCATTCTGCCGTGATTAGATAAAGGATTCATTAATATCTTCCCTATGATGAATACAACAGTATTTGTAAACGATGGCGAGAATGTGGATTTGGTTGTTGAGTATGAGGCATATCCCAAACCTGAACACCGACAGTGGATATACATGAACAGAACTTCCACTGACAAGTGGGAAGATTACCCCAAGTCTGACAATGAAAGTAACATCAGGTAAGAAAAGGGCCTTGTTTGGGGAATTACACGTTCCCCCCACCCTGTCCCCTTGGCTTACCGGATCCTGTTTCTGTGACCCGTCAGTGTATGAGAGGACAGCTGATACGGAAGGAAGTTTGGGGCTGCTTCCTGAGTCATCATCATTTCATTTTGCTGTGTGTTTAGAGCACACAGAAAAGTCCATGCGTCAGTTTTCTTGTTTGTAAATTGGAGGATAGTTCTCTCCTAGAGTTCTGAGGATAGTTCAAAGCAGTGACTAGCATATACTAGGGACACATTAAATAATTCTCTTCAGAGAAAGAGAAATGTTAGTGCCTTTAATCATTTTTTTTAAGACTGTAAGAAAACTAAGAATCATTAAGCATCTTTGGGCCAGGCGGTGAACCCAAGTTTCTTTTACATCAGACCTCTCTCTCTCTCTCTTTTTTTTTTAATTTTTACTTACTTACTTACTTATTTATTTATGGCCGTGTTGGGTCTTCGTTGCTGCACGCGGGCTTTCTCTAGTTGCGGTGAACAGGGGCTACTTTTTGTTGCGGTGCATGGGCTTCTCATTGTCGTGGCTTCTCTTGTCGAGGAGCACGGGCTCTAGGCGCATGGGCTTCAGTAGTTGTGGCACACGGGCTCCGTAGTTGTGTCTCGCAGGCTGTAGAGCACAGGTTCAGTAGTTGTGGTGCACGGGCTTAGTTGCTCTGTGGCATGTGGGATCTTCCTGGACCAGGGCTCGAACCCGTGTCCCCTGCATTGGCAGGCGGATTCTTAACCACTGCGCCACCAGGGAAGCCCCAGACCTCTCATTTGATCCTCAAAACACTTACAATAAAAACAGTAGCAATAGTGACATTTCATGTAAGCTGTGTGTGCTTTTTTCCTGCCATGTGCTGTTCAAAGTCCCTCATGTACATTAACTCAATAATTTTGGTCCTCACAAATTCGATGAGGAGGCACTCTTACTTCCCTTCTTTCTATAGAAGAGGAATCTGAGACCTAGGTGTGTTAATCTGAACAAGAGCCCAAGGCTGATAAGAGGTAGGTGCCTAGATAGAGTTAGTACTTTTTCCTAGTCAGGAGCTCTTGGCTGTTGTAAGAGTGTGGATAAGAAAGGATGCTGTCCTGGGCCTCGGTCTAAGGGTTGGAGGGAAGAGCATGTATTGGGAGGTGTCCAGGATTCCTCCTTAAATGTGATCGAAGGGCTAGGAAAGAGGCAGGAGCTGAAGATGCTCTCAGGAGTCTGGTTGTGGCAGCCAGGTTGGATGGTAAGAGGCAATACTATTCGAGGGGGAGGGGAGAGGGAGGGGGCAAAGGCAATGAGCTCGGCTTGGGGTTTGTTGAATTTGAGGTTGACTGTGGGATCTTGAGCCGGGATGTTCAGGTAGAATGTATCGTAGGTCGGGTTCCCTGGATGCAGCGCCTGTGGGAGGGATTCACAGGCAAGGTCTTCATTAAAGGAGAGAGAGACCTGGCGGGGAGTTGGGGGGAACAGGGTAGAGAGGGGAAAGGAGAGAAGAAAGGGTGTGGGTGAGCCACAGTCCAGTCACAGGGACACTCTGGACTGGGGGGGGGGGTTGTGAGCATAGGTCTGTAGAGGAAGGAAGGCATAGGACAGGGAGGTCTGGACTAGAGGTCAGGATTTGTGAGCAGACAGTAAGTAGTTCAGGGGAGCATGGATTGCCCAGGGAGCACATGCAGTGTGAGAGGAGAGACTGAACCACCCACCGCGTGTCGAATCGGTTGTGGGGGTCAAGGGGCGCCCAGGGTGCTCCGTCCATGCTGGAGCCCGTGTCAGTAACGCCCCCGATGGTGGTACCGCGTGCTCAGTTATCACAGCCATCTACGATGTCCTTGCTGTGAAACAGAAGGTCGAATAGCACATGCTGCAGAGGACACTGGGAAGAAGCAGCGGCGGGGAGGAAGGAGGAAAGCCGGGAGACGGTGGTGTCACAAGAAGGAAGGTGAGGGCAGCGGTATTGACCTTGCCGTGTGACCCTGAAGCATCTGCAGGGAGACACCTACATGGAGATGCCTGCCAGCCTGGCGTTTTGCCAGGCAGGTGCCGTTAAAGCAGGGCGGGCGAGTTCAGGACACCGATGAGAGGGAGGTTGAACAGAGGACCAGGGCAGAGAAGGATGCGGCCGTGGGGACAGCTCAGGAAGCGGAAGAGGCTGCCATCTCTGTGAGGTTGCCTTTATGCCGAGAGAGCCTTTCCCCACTCTGTATTCTCACACGCCAGGCATCTGTCCCCAATGAAATATATGTGTGTGTTCTTGTTTGTTAATGTGGATCTTGTTAATACTGAATTAAGTGGGGCATATTTTTCCAAAATAAGCATGTATTTTCAGGTAGAAACTGATAAAGCCACACGCCCCGAGGCAGGCCGTCCACAGGTGACTGATGGGTTGTCCTTTCTTTGTAGATATGTAAGTGAACTTCATCTAACCAGATTAAAAGGGACCGAAGGAGGCACTTACACGTTTCTCGTGTCCAATTCTGATGCGAATTCTTCCGTGACATTTAATGTTTACGTGAACAGTGAGTAGAACGAATGGCTGCTTATCTTTTTATTTTTTTATTCTTTTAAGTTGTGGCTAGTGTTTGTAACAGCTGCTGCACTGAGTTCATTGTGTACTGGGTCAATAACGTTTCATGATAATTTGACCTTAACAAAGACCTCGTGGTTTGGTGGTTGGAAGACTGTGTACAAAAACCAATTCCTTGTCCTACATTTCACTAACCACATGACCTTGTAGCTGGTGCTCAGATGCTGGGTGTTGCCTTTGAAGTCAACAGAGGAGCCATAGAAGTTAAAAATAGCAAACAGTTTGAGGGAGAATGTATTCTTACTGATTGTTGAAATGGGGAGCCGGAGGTTGAATAGGAGCTAGATTATGGTATCAGGTGGGAAAGAAGTGCTATCAAGCCCTGACAAACAATTTCTTGTTACAACGCTTTCTCTTTCGGGTTGGGGTATTCTTTTTTTTTTTTTTTTTTTTTTTTTTTTCGGTATGCGGGCCCCCTCACTGTTGTGGCCTCTCCCGTTGCGGAGCACAGGCTCAGCGGCCATGGCTCACGGGCCCAGCCACTCCGTGGCATGTGGGATGTGGGATCTTCCCGGACCGGGGCACGAACCCGCATCCCCTGCATCAGCAGGCGGACTCTCAACCACTGCGCCACCAGGGAAGCCCACGTTGGGGTATTCTTTGTGTGAGATGAATGCAGTATCGCTCAGCTCAGTGGGTCCCTACTGCATGTCACGTGGAGGCTGTGGGAGAAGGGCGCAGGTGGTTTAGGGTGGGAGGATGGCAGTGGACGTGGGAACCTGAACACCTGAGCCCTGTGTGGCCCACATCCCACAATGTCTTGGGGCAGCTTCTCTGCACAGAGGCTGATGCCTGGGGCTGTACTCACTAGCTGGGACTTTTGCCAAGTGTAGGGCCCGCTCTTGGCTCTGCTCTGGGGCCCCCTGCATTTCCCAGGAAGGGTGGCAGGTGCC
Source organism: Stenella coeruleoalba (assembly GCF_951394435.1). Taxonomy (NCBI): domain Eukaryota; kingdom Metazoa; phylum Chordata; class Mammalia; order Artiodactyla; family Delphinidae; genus Stenella; species Stenella coeruleoalba. Next base: position 73,761,868 of record NC_137149.1, read on the forward strand.
TACCACACCACACCAGCCAGGGGACCAGAGGCAGGAGGCCTCCAGAGGCACGGAATCTCAAGGGACCAGCCCACAAAATGACCATCGGAATTAGCCATCCGGGGCATGGCAGGGAGGGGCGGGGGGGCGTGAGGAGACAACCTGGAACATTCCCTAGAGAGCAGCTTAGTAACAGTTTGTGTGTGTTGGGCTGCAGGATGGGAGCCAGTTCCGTGTCCTCCAGGAGCTTATTACTTGCTGCATAGAGTGATTTTTCCATCGTTCCTTCACTGATGCAGCCGCTCACTAGCGTGGTGGGGTGGTGAGCGTGATCCCTTTACAAATGAAGACAGGAAGCAGCTAGCAAGTGACACTCAAGACAGGTTTTTGATTGCTAATCTGGAGTCCTTTGTCAATTCCAGCATTTCCAAAATTGTGTTTCCTGAACAAGGTGTTAACATGTATTTAGACAAAGAGCATCACATCTGCATAAACATTTTTCTTAACTGCAGACCTTCCCGGCATCCTTCATACGCTAACGTGTATTTTGCCTGCCCAGGAGGAGGCATGGAAATGAGCATATCTCTCACATTTGTATGACCACAGAACTCTCCTTTTCCAAGGGAAACACGTTAATTAACATCTCAGTTCCCGGGAACAGTTTTGATTATGTGGTATCTCATTGGCCTGCAATTCAAATATCTCTAGATTAATTCAGATGTTAATCAGAAGAGTTTAGTGTATTACACATGGGCAAAACTACCTGCTTACTGTTCAAGTAATTGAAGAGATGATTGCAGGTAAATCAGTATCCTTGCAAGCGTCATATCCGTACTGTCCGTACAAAACTTTATTTAGGGTGTTGTAGTGCAGTACTTCTCAAACTGTCTGTGGTAAGGGACCTTGTATTTTTAATTTCCAGTTCCTTCTGGATCAATACTTCTTATAAAATACAGAAAGAACCAGCCACTAGAAAAGTGAGATGGAAAAGAGCAAAGATATGTAAAATCCAAGAATGGATTTTTTTTTATTATTAGATTCAACAGATACAATTAAGTCAAATTGCTTAGTCTCGGTTTCTCTGCTTAGGTCCCCAGTACCAGTAGATCATGGACATGGCCTACTCGACAGGCCTCACTTTGAGAAGCTTAGTAGTTGGGAATTTTGTAAAGTTATGTCGTTTGCATTTCTCTTTCCCTGGCTTCAAGGTCCAGGGTGCATTAAGATCTGTCTCTTTCCCCCTTTTTCCTGTTTCCATTTGCCAGTGTGTGTGGTCTGCCAGTCAGTCATGAGTCACTGACCTTAGAAAGACATCTCTGAAGTCACCCTTACTTTTCTCAGGGTGACAAAATTGCTACCTTTTTACTTACCAGCCTAATTTGCCATCCATAGGATCGGTGTTAATGACCTCTGCTGGTGAATTCACGCCTGTTTGAAACTAGAGAGGAAATGGCCTGAACTGTCCCAAATGATCCCTTCTTGGATTCCCTGTTAGCGCAGGAGGCCTTTTCTATTGTATATTCTGGGGCCTGGGTCGCAGATACCTCCCAGCACGTACTTGAGCTCCTGCTTCATGGCACTGGGCACACGGATGAGGGTGTGTAGTGTCTGCCCTCGTAGGTTAAGCTCTTCAGGGAGTCTCTTCATTGATGTCAGTTTATTACAAACACTAAGCTGACGCTAAAGGCATTTATTTCACTTACCTAACATGTTGGATTTCTTGACCTCCAAATGGTTTGACAGAGCTAGCATTTTTGTGTGAATCTTTTATCTGTTTCTTATGAAGTATGTCCCGATTGCTCTTCACAGATATAGTTAGCTAATTTCTTTGTTAACTTTATTTTTTGGATTGAAAAAAAAATTCTAGTTGATGTATCATGGGGCAAGATGTTACATTTAAAATCAAAAGCTAAAAATAGTTTTAAAATTTAAACTTGGACCAGTTGTGTCTATTTTGACATACCATTTTAGCTGAGCCAAATTACGTATGTAGATCTGCTGCATGTTTTATTCTGTAAATAAGCTTAGCCCCAAGGGTGAAAGGAATTGTGCTCTGCAAAAACTAGAATGAATAAAAATCAGAATAATAAATGCATGCTATTAGTGTAGGAATTCAGGCTACTTTCACTCAGTGACAGGGATGCATAATTGCTTAATAGATTCAGCTATGAGAAATGCTCAGGAAGATCCTTGATTTTGAAGAGTTAAATGTTTGGTGGTTGAAGAACCCATTTGTTTTGAAAATTCCACATGTAGATTTGAGGATATTGTGCGTGCGTGCGTGTGTGTGTGTGTGTTTGTGTTCTAATCACTTACATGTAACCTTTAAGAGAGAAATATGTACATGTTAAACTTGAAAATGTTTTTTTTTTTTTTTTGGCGGTATGCGGGCCTCTCACTGTTGTGGCCTCTCCCGTTGCGGAGCACAGGCTCCGGACGCATAGGCCCAGCGGCCATGGCTCACGGGCCCAGCCGCTCCGCGGCATGTGGGATCTTCCCGGACTGGGGCACGAACCCGTGTCCCCTGCATCGGCAGGCGGACTCTCAACCACTGCGCCACCAGGAGAGCTCCTTGAAAATGTTTTAATACTGTTTTTAACTTCTCTAACAAGCCATGATTTACGTGGGTCTGGTAAGTAGGCTCACTGACATTAAAGGTGGTTTATAATGGCCAAAAAATCAGTGATTCTTTGCATTGAACTTGCATTACTATAATTAGTCTTGAATTGCTTATTGAAGGTATATACAGAAATCAGATTCTTAGTTCTAAAAAGAAGTTTGATATCTTCGGTGAAAATGGCCATTTGTTTCCCTTTCAGATCAAAATCGGGAGGAAAATAGAGTTCTAAGAACTATAAAACTACCCAAAAGTGCTTTCTTAATAGGCGCTACTCTTTCCAAAATTCCTGCAAATGTTTAGAAAAAGTAACATCACCAAGATTCTGTAGGTAGCCTGTGATAATGGATTAGAAACCTATGGTCTCTTTGGTTACAATCAATGTCATACAGTAAAGGTTTTTATCAGATCCAGGACAAATAAGAGGCCAAACACGTATTTTAACCCTGATTATCCACTTGGCCCCCCTGTCTCTCTCTCTCTCTCTCTCTCTCTCTCTCACACACACACACACACACACACACACACACACCACATTTTCTTTATTCATTCATCCACTGAAAGAAATTTAGGTTATTTCCATACCTCGGCTGTTGTCAATATTACTGCAGTGAACGTGGGAGGACTGATAATCCTTCGAGATAATAGTCTTGTTTCCTTTGAATTTATACCCAGAAGTAGGATTGATGGATCACATGGTAGTTCTATTTTTAATTTCTCGAGAAACGTCCATACTGTTTTCCGTAATGGTTATACCAATTTACGTTCCCACCAGCAGGATACAAGAGTTCTCTTTCTCCACATTGTCGCCAACACTTGTTTTCTTGTCTTTTCGATAATAGCCATGCCGACAGGTGTGAGGAGATATCTCATTATGGTTTTGATTGGCCAGTAACTTAAAATGACACTAGTAGCATTATAAAATGTTATCTGGTAGCATTTCCAGATCAGTATTATGCATATAAAATTTGTAGCAAATGTTATCTGGGAGCCATAAATAGATCCCTCTCCAATCTCAAAGGTCTATCCTTTAATGACAGACCTATCAGTTGAGTGAGAGTATGGTGGTACTCAGGTGGTGGTACAGCAAGGCCATCAGGACAAGTAAGGTCTAGAGAATGAAAGCGCTTGCCTTTCATCTTTGGGATTACACGGAACACAGGGAATGTTAAGCTCGATTGGATATCCAAACAACTGCTGAACTCTACACCAAATTAATTCTCTAAATCACCGATTTCCCTCCATTTATGGCAGAGTGTTAACAAGGGATTGAAACAATTTAAGGAAATGCTAAATACTGTATTATTTCTAAACCACGGCATCATATAATTAACATCCTGTCTGCTGTAAGCGATTATTTATAGATCATACAATATACCCAAATCGGTCAAAGTAATCAATCATCCGGAACGAGGCTTCTTCATGGGAATGTTTCCCTTTGACCACATCTACAGAATCTGAGCTGCTCTTTATGTATTTTTTATTTGGGGTCATAGTTAAATCCAGTTATGGATAGCTAAACTATCCTTCTTCCAGGGAGAAGCCACCCTGAGTGCAACACTGTGCAAATACAGCACACGCGCAGCCCACCATTTGCCGTAGGTGAGGGCAGACCTAACAGGACAGCCGTGTAGCTAGATGGCTTTGGACAGTCTGCCAGCCAGCCAGCCAGCCATCTGGGTCATCCACCTGGCTGGAAGTTTCAGTGACTTTATCCAGGGTGAAATAATACCCGGGGTGGCCGTGCCAGTTTGGGGGTTTGGGGCACCTTTCCAGATCCTCATGCGTCAAGAGAACAAAGTTACTAGGACTTTGCCTTTTGGGAAGGTGGAAATGTCTTCCTACCTCTTAACCTGTTAGCCTTTCTGTTTCCATTTTTTAAAGATGATAGGGCCTTCCAAACCTTTGGGTGTCCACACCATACTTGCGGTAGAGGCTAAATTACCGCTAACACACTTATCAAGTTTTACTTGAGAAGCTTTGCTGTTTAGTGTTTTTCTGTTTTTTCTTTTCTTTTTTCCTACTAGGTGGATTCTATTAGACCTACTCCTATACTAAATTACTGGAATTCTTCAACATTAAATAAAGCTAGTGCTAAGTAGACCTCCTTTCTCTGATTTATTTACTGGCTTTTGAGAGTTTGCTGTAAGGCTACCACAGTAACCAGAATGTAGCCTGGTTTGTGCAAACATTTGTATACATGTGTTTTTAGATTTAAACAATTTTTTCTTATTATAAAAATGTTATGTGAAGGATGGGGTAACTTGAAAATACAAATAGGCAAAAATAAGAATCAAACAAGTTTTAATTGTACCTTTTGAAGTTTATTTACATGTTGTGGATTACCAGTGCTAATATATCTCATATATATCTTTACAGACCATTTTTAAAACTTTTTTTTTTTTTTTTTTTTTTTTTTGCGGGGGTGGAACAAGAATGAGGTTCTTTTGCTAACCTTGTGTGCTTCGGTGCTGAGCAGTGAATGCATTGTAAGCAATCTTCCATACCATAATATTTCTTCTACAGTATTGCTTTGGTAATCTCACTGCATGGCTATTTCATAATTTCTTTAACCCGTATCTGATACCATTTTGAGACATTGTGGTGTGTGAGGGTGGGACTCTGAAATGATGTGACTGAGTTTTTAAAGAAACCAACCAAATGATTATTTAAAGTTTATAATTATCTTGTTTAATCTCAAATGAGCGACCTCAGCTAAGTGCCTGGAAGTTGATAAGGTTATCATCTGTCATCTTTCATGCTCTTATGTCTCGAACATATGTCACGGAAGATACACTGTGCTGGCTTGCAGGACAGTTCCAAATTAAGGAATAATTTTCAGATCTTCTTAGTATGGGTAGTTAATCTATGTAAAAATAGTTTCTTATCTTTCTACATTAATTTTTTTATAGGTGATTTGAGATACTTGACAGTATCTAAAGTCTGTTTTTATTTTCTTTTCCTGAACTTGAAATGAGTTTTTGTTCTTAAATTGCTTGGGAGTTATGAGTGTTGTTTTTGATGTGGCACTTTATTATCTCCTTCTTATGAAGAGGATCTCTGTGGATGCAAGAATTGCTATAGACATTTAAATTGGAAGAAAAAAGGAATATCATGGCAACCTACTTTAGAGTTTGATTCTCTTATATTTTGAAAAAATTTAGGAAACGTGTTGGTATCATTTTTCTTTCATGTCTCATTAGAAAGTTGGTCTGGTGGGGTCTCTTGGTAATTTGGAGATCTGTTAAAACGCTGAACCAATTGGAGGACAGGTAACCCATCTAGATCGTTAGGCCCTTTGTTGGTGTGGTCTAGCCATTATTTCATGTTTATGGTGGAAAAGCAGAAGAGGTTTAGGTTTGGAACCATGTAAGCTTCAGCTAGAATTGACCCTGGACTTGGGATATACTTTTGTAAAAATAACATGAGTAGTCCCTTTCATATTAGTGGAACTTCTGCTCTATGGAAATTTCCTTCCCAATTGAGCCACATGTGTTCTTACATCAGATTAGCCCCCTTCAGTTACAAATGTATACAGCGTCATCTATAATGTAGTGGAGATTTAAATTAATCCAAGAATAGGTACATAATCTTTCCATGGGCATTGTGTCAGTAACCCTTCTCTTCCACTTCTGAATTATGTGGCACATTGAATTCACTAGTCATACAGAGTAGAAAAATAGCACTTTATCACATGCCTGCACTCCTTGGCAGCAGGGAGGGTTGCACTGTGATATGTGTACACATCCCCCCTCCGTCTAGGTCACCTAGCGATGGTGCTCCTGTAAATTGGGCGCAGTGATTCTGGCTGAGGAAGGCTTTCTCCAAGTAGTTTCATCATTTTTTTTAAAGCTAACTTTCAGGATAGGGAGATCTTTTTTGATGGCTGTTTAGAATAAGGATTGGCAAACTATAGCCCTCTGGCCAGATTTGACAAGTATCCTGTTTTTGAATGGCCTATAAGCTGAGAATTTCTTTCTTTCTTTCTTTCTTTCTTTGGGGTGGCGGGTGGGTGGTAGGAATGGTTGGAAAAAAAAAAAACAAACCAAGATTTGTGAGATGTGAAAATAAAAGTCAAATTTCAGTGTGCATGAATAAAATCTTATTGGAACACAGCCTTGCACATTTGCTTACATGTTATGTTTGTGTCAGAATCGAGTATTTGTGAGAGACCTATGGCCTCTAAAATGTAAAATATTACTGTTTCACCTTTTACATTAAAAATTTGCATACCTTTCATTTGGGACATCAGTTCAGTAGGAGAATGATTTTTTTTTTTTAATGATAGACACTCTGCTAAACAGAACTGGATGTAGGACACTATAGTTGAAGTTTTGTTTCGTTTGTTAAACAAATTTCTATTAAAGTACCCATACACCAGTTGCTGGATATCTTTAAGAATGTATAAAACAAAATGTATTTTCTTTCATTTTTTTTTTTATTGAAGTATAGTTGATTTACAATGTTGTGTTTCTGGTGTACAGCAAAGTGATTGAGTTGTACATACATATATAGTACATATATTCTTTTTCATATTCTTTTCCATTATGGTTTATTATAGGATATTGAATATAGTTCCCTTATAGGACCTTGTTGTTTATCCATTTTATATATGATTGTTTGTATCCAAAATGTATTTTCAAAATATCTGTTCTGGGGATTTTTTTTTCAAATATTAAAAAAGTATGATACTCCTTTCATAAGTAAAAGTTAACCTGAGTTTTTTAATACTTCTATTTTAGTTGATTTAAATTCCTTTATTATAACGATATTATGGCAGGAACGTAGATTTGACTCAGACCCAAACCATGATAGTGACAAATTGCTACAAATCATTGCTGTATTGCCATTAAATATCATGGGACCTACAACTGTAAAAACATACTCATCCGTAAGATCCCTCTTCATTTTGTCTTTTGTTTATGGACACTTAAGTCTGTGTTCTTTGCTGATTAGAGAGTGTGGGCAGATACGCATTTGTAGCAGGAGTTGGTGGAGGTAGTTAAGTTGAGCCAAGAACTATACTCAGTGCTTCCCCACCAGTTACCTGTGCACCTCCTCCCACCCACCCCCCAGCTCTTGTTGTCTGTGCTGTGTTCTTTAAAATTCGATTTGTTCTTGCCTTCCGTATGGACACGATGTTGGTGAAAAGGAATATTTTGTAAGATCACATATCTGTGGGGTAAGTCAGGAAATGGTTGGGATTTTTAATTGCATGAGCAATAAATTCTCAGAAGAGTTATAAGCACTCTGAAATCTGCCTACGAGCTGATCAGTGTTGTCGGAGACGCCAGATGACTGAGGTCCACAATGCTTTGAAAGGAGACAAGGCTAATTTTTATCTCCACGGGAAATACGTAGCTTATACACCTCTTAGGCTTATCTAAACCTCCAACTTGGGAGGAATTAAGGAATGTGTCATTTGGTATACTGCTGATTGCAGAATATCTAAGGAAACACAGCTCAGATTTAACCTGGAGAATTGCAGGGAGTTATGTGTCTTTAAAAGCAAAATGTATATTTAATGCCTTAGACGGTGCGTTGAGGCACTTACAAAATGCAGATGAGCCCAGATTTTCATTTTTAGGAATCAGAATTATACCTAGCTCATTCTTTATGCATTAAACATTTTTTTGTAGTGCAACTTGCCGTGTACAGCCCAAACTGGACTCATGTAATTTAGCCTTTTCACAATGAGGTCTCTTGTCACCAACATTAGGGACAGGGCTGGAATTAGGATGAGGCAGGAGAGATGCCTAGGTTGCCAAATTTAAGGAGGTGCTCGCTCAGGGTGCCAACCTGTATTTGCAAGACCTAGAGGGTGAGAAGCTTCTTAAATTCCTCGCCTTAGGTGCTCTTCTTGCCTCACTCTAGTCCCAGCCCTGATAGGGTCGCTTGAAGATTGTCTAAAAAAGCCCTTTGCTTGGTCAGATGCTCAACTTATTAAATCTCTGGAAATGGGGCCCAGGAACGTGCATTTTAACCTCATCTCCTCATGCTTCAAATGCACGCTGAAGTTTGAGGAGCCCTCTGAGCTTGGTTTGCCAGCCTAAGGTCCAACAGGACAAAAGCTGCTCTGTTAGCCTTAGATTAGGTTGGGATAGTAGCTTAAACATCTGCCTAATTAACCAGCACACAGGAACAAGTAGGTCAGCCTGACTGTGCCTTTTGCCAGCCCTGGCCATTGTATAACTGCTACCAGGTGTCATGCTAGAAGGCTTGGATCTTGTAACCAAAGCTAAATGCAATTGATTATGTAATTTTCAGCTGTTCCAATTTTTTTTAATTAAAAAATGTCTTATAGGTTTGCTATTAGCTATGTGTTCACTGTCAAAAAAGAAAAAAAATTTAGAAACAAAGTCAAAAGAATGAAATAGAAACTATCCATAACCCTGCTACTCAGAGATAACCACTGTGAACGTCATCAGGCATCCTTTCAGCCCTTTCCCCCGTACTGAGTAATATTTAATTCCACTAAAAATCCATCATGTAGCGTTAGGAAGAATGAGTGACAAAAGGAAGGTTGGTATGAGGAGATCTGTCTTATGAACTTGATTCCCATTTGAGTCCTATCCAGTTATCTTTACTGTCTATGTGTAGACCTTCCCCTCTCATCATTAATCTCAGTATGCAAAAAAAAAAAAATCACACAGCCAGGTATATGTGTGGATTTCTTATGTCATTGGCCCACTGTTGAAAACATAGTGTAAATCCTGCCGCTACACAGGAAAATCACCATTAGGCTGTTCTTCCAGGTCCCTTTTTGTGACTCTAATTGAATTCCTTTGGAGTATGAGGGACTTGTGCCTCTGGGGGGACTTAATCATTCAACAGCTCTTACTGTATGTCTGCCATAGGTCAGACTCTGCTAGGAGTCAGAGGTACAGTCAGTGAGACATGGTCCTTGCCCTTGAGAACATACAGTCTGACGGAGGAGGAGACACACCAGGATATTGTATAAGCGCGTCAGGTGCTCTAAAGGGCTTCAAGAGTACGGAGGCGAGACTGACCAACTTGGCTTTGGAGAGTTGAGGACGGCTTGGAAAAGAAGATGACACTTGAATTGAGTCCAGAGAGACCTGCCGTATGGTGCCTGCAGTCTTCAGCAAATAGCATTCTCCTAAAGTTCCGCTGCTTTCTGTGTTACGTCCTACTTTTCAGCCCGATCACACAGTTGCCCATGATAATTAAATGAAACTTGCCAGATGGATGCTTTCGCAAGACGATGGCTTGTCGTCTTGCTCTATTTGTGAAAGCTGGCATTGGATCCAAACTCTCAAGGATGCCCCTACCTTGAGACTGCTTGTGGATTGTTGCTCTTTTGTGTGTATTAGCCAAATGGCCTGCGCATCAGCAGGGCCAGGTTGAATGACAGGTGGGTGTGCCATGCATGCAGACACTCTGATCCCTGCCAAGCCATTTGCCTGCAAGGAGGTGAGGTGCTGAGAGGTCGTTCTACAAAGATGTCATTTATCAGCTTATTTCCTTCCTTCGAGGAAATAAGCTTCTGATCTGTCAGTCTTTTCCTCTGACCATGTATATTTTTCCTGTCAGTTGCAACATAATCAATGTCAAATTCCCAATGCATCGGGTTAAAACACACACGTTATCATGCTTATCTTGAAGCAGTTTTTAGATATTGAAGAGAATATTTAGAGTGGCAAATACAGTTAACCTAATTGGTAGCAAACTTGATTAACCGAGGAGGGTGGGTACTCTGAATAGAAAAGAGTAACTGAATAACTAATAAATTAGTAATTAATACATTTATTGTTTCGCCTCTGTGAATCATTCTTGGTTCTTTGTGTGCGCCATCTCATTTAGTTATCACAGCATCCCTATGAAATGGGTACTCTTGTTATTCCCCACTGGACACCCGAGGAGACTTGGTGGAAGGCAGAGAACCTCTAAGTGTCAGAGCTGGGGTGCAGGTCTGTGTGCCGCACGCCGCCGCCTGTAGCTCTGTGCTCGTGCTTGGCGTCGGCACATGCGATGCTGTACCGGGGATGCAGGATGAGCACGTCACCATCCCTGCCATCAGGTGCTCACAGTGGAGCTTACTCATTCTCAAAGGGTTAGAATCCTTCAGATATATTACCAGTAGAACAACTGTATGTAAATTCATCTTCCGTTCACTTTAGAAATAATCTCAAGAATTTGCAGTGCTTTAGGGCACCCTTGATTGAACATCAGTTGATTATTATAGTTACACAGAAATGTCAAATTAGAGCATTCCTGCTGATGATACAGTTTACTTTTTCAGTGATTATACTCAGGTTTAGACATATGTATAAATAAAACTCTTGAGCTGGTTTCCTCTTCTCATTTTCTGTTCCTGTTTTGTATTTGAAATAAAAGTTTGGAGTTAAAAGCCCATATTGGGTTTTACTCTTATGTTTTGACTTCTCTGTAAAAGGGTGATTCAGCTCCTTATCTGCACCACACCCACGCCCAAAAAAAAGGGGAAGTATTCTAGTTCCTGCAATAACTTGAAATTCCTATGAAAGTTTCAATAATTTGAAATCCTGATGGCAGGAAACCTTTAAACCGGATTTCCACCTTTAAGATAGTTGGGAATCCTAGAATCCTGATTAGATGCCGTCTTTCAGGTTCCCCCTCACTGGAAACAGAAACCCTGCCCGGTGGTCCTGCGACCTCAGCCATCCCCGGGACAGGGAGATCTCGGAGACCCCGGCATCCGTAGGATGGACAGGCCACATGTGGACTGGGCAGCTCTAACCGGGAAAGCCTTTCTTGGTCAGACCCTCACATCTGCCTTCCCTGTGCCTTCCACTCACTGGTTCAGATTCTCCCCTTTGAACAACATGCTCCTCGGGGTCCCCTTCGGCCTCGAGAAAGTTTTTGAGGATTCAGAAATAGTGGAGTGAGCCTTGGTGAGGTTTTCCAGCAGTCTGACATAAGGCCACTTCTCTCTCCCTGCAGCAAAGCCAGAAATCCTGACTCGTGACAGGCTCATGAATGGCATGCTGCAGTGTGTAGCAGCAGGATTCCCAGAGCCCACCATTGATTGGTATTTTTGTCCAGGAACCGAGCAGAGGTGAGATGATTATTTTGGGTACTACTTAACATGCATAAGGAAAGGACTGCAATTCACTTGAGTTTCAAATATGTTTTCAGATTTTAAAAAAAACCAAACTTTGTTTTGATTAATTTTTTTTCTATCCATGTGGCTTTTTAAAGGACATAATTGCTATATTTTTCTTGGTAGACATGAATTTTGTTTGCTGAAACATGATTACTGAATGACTTCTCTATTTTGGTGGTTATCTTCTTGGATTTATCATGCAATTTCCACCCTGCAGGTAGATAAAGCAATTTTCCAGGACAGAGTAATTAGATTTCCAATCTATACACAGGAGGTAATATATGTGGGAAATGTGGCTGTAGTTATCATGAAAAAAATTACCTCGGAAGTTAATTGCCAAGTTACCAAAAAGTAATGATCGCACAATTACCACATACATGCGGCGTTTGGGAGCTATGTCTTTTAAAAAGGTTTTCTCCTTGATTGAGGTGCCCAGGCCCTGAGCAGAGCACATCTGGCATTGTACTTCCTCTCCCTCACAATCCACACTTAAACCTTAAACTGTCCTTTCACATTACCTGGAGATGAAAATGGGGTCAGCATTGCTGTTTTTATCCATCAAATGCTATTTTACACTCAGGCCAGTGTAACGTCACGATCATTTAAATAGTCAGGATAATAATAGAAATTTCATTTTTCACGGAATAGACCTTTTTTATCAACACCAAGTTGGAAGAGGTTACATAGGATTGTTGTTCTCAGCTGAGTTTTAGTGGAGTGTTTTCTTTGGGGAGTAATAGGGGGTTCAAGACCCCTGGAAAGTATGCCCACAGGGAAAGCAACCACAGTAGTTTTAGGCATCTGTTGAGCAAATATTTATGGAGTTCCACCTCTAGGCCAGACATGGGTCTAGTGAACAAAACACCTGAGTCCCATTTGTGAGTTTATATTCTAATGGGCAGAGATGGGCAGAAGATGAAATAAATAACTACCATATGCAGGTGTTAAGTGCTAAAGGGAGAAAGTAAAGAGCAAGGTAAGGGATAGAAAATTGCCAGGCATATGGGGGGGATAATTTAAAATAGGGTCATCTGAGTCTTTGCCACCTGGAGTCCAGCCCAGCGGCATGATCGTACCTCGAGCCGTAGGGTCCTCACGTCTGGTGTTTGGCAGCTGGCCCTGTCTTCATCCTCATAGACTTTACTGCTTTCCTCCTCCACGCTCTTCCTTTTCAATCCTTCATACGTTCTTTCACCATTTATTTATAAAAGGCTACTGTGTGCCAGGATATGAACCAACCGTCTTATTGAATTCATCTCTGATCCTTTCGATAACCCTCCAAGATGGGTATTACCACCCCAAGTTTGCAGCTGTAGGAACTGAGTCTTGGAGGGTGTAAGTACTAGTCGGAAGTCAACAGAATAGGTGTTTGAGTCCAGATTTCGAACCCACATCTCACTCTGAAACCTCTTTCTTCTTTTCCAAGCGCTTTTCTTGTTCACGGTGCCACAGACGTGCTCATCCGTCATCACACTCTTCAGTTGTAAAAGGAAATGTCTGATTACAAACCTCTGACTTAGTTTTAAAAGTATGCCACATCCAATGTGTTTGATCGATTGATTCTTTTTCCTAGAGTAAGTCCGCACTGCTGTTTTTTTCCCGCTAGATGTTCTGTCCCTGTTGGGCCAGTGGATGTGCAGATCCAAAACTCATCTGTGTCACCGTTTGGAAAACTAGTGGTTTACAGCTCCATTGACGACAGCGCCTTTAAGCACAATGGCACGGTGGAGTGCAGGGCTTACAACGATGTGGGCAAGAGTTCTGCCTATTTTAACTTTGCATTTAAAGGTAACAGCAAAGGTATATTTCTTTTTAATCCAATTTAAGGGGATGTTTAGGCTCGGCCTGCCATGTCCATCATGATTTTAAGTCCATTCCATCCCTGGCCATGTCATTTCTGGTAATAGTCACATTGCACGTTTGATTGTCATCAAACTTACTCAGTTTCATCCTGTGCTAGTTTGTTAATAAAATGTGTGCAGTAACCATGTACTATATGTATTTTATGCGTGCGTGCACGTATGTATGTGTGTGCATATGTATCTGTATAAAATTAATGGTGTATTTCCAGCGGTTTCCATTAGGAAGGGGTAGAGACAGAAAATAGGAGAACTAGACTTACTTTATATCCAAACAGAAACAGAATTGGGACAATTTAAAGATTTAAATTCAATGAAAAATTGTTTAAGTTGTGACTTAAAATCAGTTATTTTAACAGATTGCCAGACATCATATCACAAAGTTAACATTACCTTTTATGGAATCATGTTAGTGAGCTATTTCTTTACCATCTTGAAAATTTGATTGATGAGTGACCAGCTCTCCTAACAAGTTGAACCATGCATGTGGACGAATTGATGAATTGGTATGAAGTCAGAAGACAAAGGAACTAGACACCTACATTCTTAGGGCTCGGTTTTTGTTTCTTGAGCTGGCAAAGATGAGTGCCAGAAAGTGGTGTTTGTTCAGTTTTTGAGTAACGAGGGGAAGAATCTTACATTGTTCTTCATCATAGGTTTTTTTTCAGGGAGTGCAGTGAAAAGAACACTTTAAAAGTGTTTTTCTCGGTTGTGAAAGAAGCTCAATGTTCAGTGTAGAAAATTTGGAAAGTCAGGAAAACATAAAGAAGAAACTATAAGATATCCATAAAGGAAACACTTTAAAGTTCAAGGCAGGAATTTGAAGTGCAAAGTTCACTGAGATGTCGCTTTTCACTGACAAACAGCGTAACGTTATTCTTGTGCTATGGAAATCGCAACTTCTTTTCCACAGTCGTCTGGTTTAAAGCTGTTATTTTAAAAGATGCCTTTGAATAACAAGAATAAGATAATAATCATGGCACGGAGCTCAGATGCAACTGGTTTGACTTCTGCCGTGATGGGCAGTAAGGTGGGAGGTGGGCGAGTTGGGGGCAAGGTGGTCGTGGTGAAGATCCGACCCCACTAACAGGTTGTGATTCCACGTTCCTCCTTCATTTTAGAACAAATCCATGCCCATACCCTGTTCACGCCTTTGCTGATTGGTTTTGTGATCGCAGCTGGTATGATGTGTATCATCGTGATGATTCTTACATACAAATATTTGCAGGTAACCATTTATTTGTTCTCTGCCTTGAACGCTGGAATGGCTGAACCATTAACCATTAAAAGATGATGCCTCTTTCCCTTTCTCCCTCCACCAGAAACCCATGTATGAAGTACAGTGGAAGGTTGTTGAGGAGATAAATGGAAACAATTATGTTTACATAGACCCAACGCAACTTCCTTATGATCACAAATGGGAGTTTCCCAGAAACAGGCTGAGTTTTGGTCAGTATGCAACAGGGGCTTTCCACATAACCTTTCTGTGTACACATAACAGTGACTTTAGGGAACCCCAGTAGCTTCCTTTATTTTATTCCACCTGAAACAATAAGTGTTTTTTGTGAGATGTCACCACCTTTGATAGATTTGGCATCAAGCACACTTTAAGGAAGTGTATCTGGACAAATTTGTCCCAAATCCTTTATTGGTTTTGAAATGACACAAATAGTCCTTCAGTCCCACCACACCATTGCCCCTTACTTCCTTGTCTTCTTTTCTATAGGGAAAACCTTGGGTGCCGGCGCCTTCGGGAAAGTTGTTGAGGCCACTGCATACGGCCTAATTAAGTCAGATGCGGCCATGACTGTTGCTGTGAAGATGCTCAAACGTAAGTTCCCGCAGGCTACTGTGCGTGCTCACCACCAGTGTCCCAGATTTGTCTTTTTTTGGGCTTTGTTTTTTGGGTTTTTTTGGGGGGATATAGTTGTTTTACAACGTTGCGTTAGTTTCTACCATATAGCAAAGAGAAGTAGAGTTCCCTGTGCTATAAGCAGGTTCTCATTAGTTATCTTTTTTTTTTTTTTTTTTTTTTTTTTGCGGTACGCGGGCCTCTCACTGTTGTAGCCTCTCCCGTTGTGGAGCACAGGCTCCGGACACGCAGGCTCAGCGACCATGGCTCACGGGCCCAGCCGCTCCGCGGCATGTGGGATCTTCCCGGACCGGGGCACGAACCCGTGTCCCCTGCATCAGCAGGCGGACTCTCAACCACTGCGCCACCAGGGAAGCCCTAGTTATCTATTTTATACATATTAGTGTATACGTGTTAATCCCAATCTCCCAGTTCATCCCAAGCCCCCCCCCCTCCAGATTTGTTTTTTGCTAAAATAAGATGTTTCTAATTTTAGCAAGTGCCCATTTAACGGAACGCGAAGCCCTAATGTCTGAACTCAAAGTCTTAAGCTACCTCGGTAATCATGTGAATATTGTGAATCTTCTTGGAGCGTGCACCATTGGAGGTAAGGCCATGGCCAACCTGACTCTTGTTATGGGTCAAATTATCAAAAGATGGGAGATTTTGATATGGTTTTTGACAATGCTTGATTAAGCTCCTTGCAAGATTTTGACCCAGGCGGCTAACCTCTTGCTGGATTCCTGCACCCCACCACCCAAGCTATTGTACTTTAAAAATGTATATTTCAGGTTTTATCATCATGGGGCAGGACAGCCCAGGACATACCCTAGTTACAGTCGTGTATGTCTCACCGACATTGACCTCTTGAATACCTCGAGAATGTCTCATCTCCTCCAGAAAGCTTTTCTTTTACCTTGTGAGCTTTTATATTTTGCTGGATGACATTTAGCCACTAAAGGGTTAATGTTCATATACATACCGTCATTAAAAATAGTCCTCTAAGCCTTCCAGCCCTCAAATATACACCAAATGAGCAAACATTTCACTTCTATAAAAAAGAAATTTCCAATTCGGAAGCAGTCATTAGTCTTCTCATCAAGGCTTTCTGGGATGTTGCCAGAAGGCATTTTGGTCAGAAGGAACAAAGATGTGTAAAATGAGCCATTCCTCAAGGTCTGGAGAGACCCACTGTCAAGTTGACAGGGTTATATAATTTCTCAAAACAGCCCCCATAAATGTTGCTTCACCACATCACCAATTGTTCCTGAGAGATTTCTGCCCGAGTTAATTAGTTGCCTGTTAACTTCAGAGCTACAGTTCTTTAGGCGTGCACAACACCAAAAAAAAAAAAAAAAGTTCGACAGATAGGCCCTGGAACACAGGCGATGCCCTGTCATTTCAGGGTTTCCCCCACCTCCTCGTCTCAGCTGGTGGTTCTGGTGGTTGGTTTTCCTATTATGCCACAGTTTTGTGTGTGTGTGTGTGTGTGTGTGTGCTCATCATCATTTCCATAATAACGTTACCAAGAGGCATGGAGCCCCCACTGTAAACAGAAGTGAATCAAAGGTTTCAAATAGCAGGCTTGATAATAATATAACAGTGAAAGCTATAACTCTTGTCTAAAACCAGCAGTCATGCCTGGCCCCTGATCACTTAAAAATTCAGGTAAAAAGGTTACTCTGCTGCTTTTTGCTAAGCAATGTTAATAGATAGGATCGTACTTGTACTAAGTAGGCTTAGCCTTGAACCTGAGTGTGAATGGCCGTGATCACCCTTGGGTATTTTTATGGGAGGCTGGATGGTCTGTATATCTCACCTTTTTCTAACCTTTTCTTAAATGCTCGTAGGGCCTACCCTGGTCATTACAGAATATTGTTGCTACGGTGATCTTCTGAATTTTTTGAGAAGAAAGCGTGATTCATTTATTTGCTCCAAGCAGGAAGATCACGCAGAAGCGGCGCTTTATAAAAACCTTCTCCATTCAAAGGAGTCTTCCTGGTAAGACTGATTTACATAAATAGCTGTTGACAGGCAGTTCATGGAGTCTGAGGGTTTACAATCAAGGTTGATTCTTTAAAAAAGTGAACCTGAGGTACTTGGAGGTACAAAATCAGAATTAGTAAATCATTTAAATGTGATGAACGGTTTAGAAAGTTCAAATGGTGTTTTTAAGGCTTGAAATAGTGTTGAACTTAAATTTCTGTTGATTCTTAAAAATGCATCTTTAGTGTTTTTCTAAGCTTTAGTTCTGTTCAATTGAGTGAATTCTGTACCTATTTCTCTTCTCATCGTTCTGTTCTTGGTGTCATTCTCTTTATACTGTTGAGCCGGGTACTGTATGCGTCTTTACAGTGAGACACTGTTTATAGGGAAAGTGGGAAAGGCTGCCAAATTGTCACCGTAAATTCCTTTAAAACCTTTAACAGAATGGCAAAGAGCTCCAGACAGCTCTCTGCACATAGGTTTCTCTCCATCCACCTCTGAATTATTTCTGTATACCTTACCCTTTCTTTTCTTAACTCATGCTCTCAAAGGCACAACTGCTCCAGCACGTTTTAAAAACTTGTGCCTTATTTTCATCTCTTTCATCCTTGATACCATTCTGAACTTGAATGATGTGTCAAGGGCTTCAAGTTCCTTTAAGGAGAATCGGTGTAGTTTACAACCAGAATAGAATTCTGTGCCGCGTCTTGCCTTTTCTTTCCAAGTGTTGTTAAGATCTGCCATTTAAGATTTCCTAGATCACCCTGCCCAACAGAAATCCTAGTAATTGTGCCTAATCCCTTATACTTTATATTTCTGCAGTTGTGTGGTGGGTTTCCTCTTTCCTTTTTATTTGCTATATCCCCTACATTTTGAGAAGGCAAGACTTGTCTCCTAAACTTAACCCCAGGCCCTCAAGGAAACCTTGGTAAATATTGTTGATAGGCGGTTACCTCCTAAAGTGTTTTTCTATACCTCTGGCTAAAGTTTTAAATCCTAGGTGAAGCTTTTTAATTTTTTTTTCAATCCTGTAAACTTTGAGTAGTGACAAGTGGAAGTAAAATACAGTATAAACCAAACCATCTTTTGTTAGTTTCTCTAGTGCACATCCTCTTTATATGAATAAATGAGCCACTTTGCCTTATTTCTAAAACCTTGGCCCCTTGTATATTTTTTAACTTTCTGAAGTAATGGCCTAAATTGTTCAGTCCTGTGTAGTGTTTTCTGTGCTTTGGGATCCCATATGGGATTGGAACCACCAGCACACTCTGAAGGAGATTGTTGTCATGGTGTTTCTATGCTAATCAGAAGCAGGAAGTACTAGAAATCTTGAAGACTCTCCAGCCAAATGTTGCAGATTCAAGAGGTCCAGATGGTTCAGAAAATCATCCAAATTATTGGTGTTTATCTGAACCAAACTTGGTTTTTTTAACCCTTCTTCCATCAGTTGCTGTATGTTAGTGATCTCTGTCTTCCCCCACTAATAACACATCTCAGAAGCTCTGGTTCTTTGTCTCTTTCATCTTGTCTCTCTCGAGGCTAATTTAGAGAGTTTGAAGTAATGTGGGATAATGCTTTTGGTTCTCTGCTTCTCATTAAATCCCTGGCGTCAAGAGATGGGAAATTTCTGACCTGAGTTCCATCTACAATTGAACACAAAAACGGCCATCTAATTCCCGGGGATTGGACCCGAATGTTGAATATTAAAAACTCGTATCTTACTGAACAAGATTTTCCTTATTGAAACTTGGCAATGCTTTCTTTAAATAAAAGCAGCCTCTTATGTTCAAAAAGGGATGGGGAGATAGAGCCTGGCCCTTGTGTGCTCCCCCATTTCCCATTTTATTTAATCATGATTTGATGCATGTTTCATCTCTCCCAGTGGTGATAGTACTAACGAGTACATGGACATGAAACCCGGAGTTTCTTATGTTGTACCAACCAAGGCAGACAAAAGGAGATCTTCGAGAATAGGTGCGTACCTATCAAGCAATAAAAACAACTTCATTGACAGAGGGTTTGTCATACCACTGTGGAATCTAACACCATTCCTGTAGTGACCGGTTCTCCTTTAGGATAGGATCCAATGGCCTAGGATCCATTGCCACGGGATCCAGTGGCAATGCCAGTGGTCAATGGCAGTTAAGGGTTGCAAGTGGATATTTGGGGTCAGAGCGTGTGTTATTGTATCTGAGCATTTTACTGCATATATGATAACATGCATATCAAAATATATCAAATACATATTTTGCATATAAAAAATATGAGACTTTTGTATTCATCCACTGTTCTTGTTCCCTGAAGATTTTGTAACTTAGCCCAGGATTGGGAATATTAGCTTTGTGATTCAGTACCTACCTGTCCTTAACATTGGGGAGGTGATTTGCCTGCAAGTTCAACATCAGTTCCTTGATTACCAGCCCTTAGAGGTATTGTTGTCACTGTCTTTTACTGTCCTTACTTGAAGGTTTTAATTGCTAGGAAAATCCCTTCTCCTCCTACCAGGTTCATACATAGAAAGAGACGTGACTCCTGCCATCATGGAAGATGATGAGTTGGCCCTAGACCTGGAGGACTTGCTGAGCTTTTCTTACCAGGTGGCAAAGGGCATGGCATTCCTCGCCTCGAAGAATGTAAGTGAGGGTGATTCTCAGAAGAGTCCTCTCCTTGCCCCCATGGCCCCCAAGGGGCATTTTAGAGCCATAGTTAGAAGGCAGAGTGTCATTTGAAATGTGGTAACCAAAAGCAGAGGAAATACAGTTTCTTCATGTTCTAACTGCTGTCTCTTCGGAATTCATGTTCTCATTTGTAAGCTTTAAAGTGCAAGCTTGTCTAAATAAGCTTTCTATGAATATATTTTTTATATGCAATGAATTCATTTAAAACTTGGCTTTTAGGATATAGGAGCTGCTCTTAGAAAATAAAGAGAGAATTATTTGATCAGCCAAAGGAGGGGGTACCTCATGTAGTTGCAGTGCTCGGTGAAGCATATACTTGGGTCTTTTTGAAGTTAGACCTCAAATATTGCATGTATGGTTTACAAAGTGCAGGGGAGTAAGGAATCAAGAGAGAGCGATAAACATTTGATCAGAAGGTTGGGGGTGGGAAGAGAATGATGGAACCAAAACAAGGAACATGGTCTCCGGAAGGGTGAGAGGAATTCCTTAGGAAATGGGACAAGCAGAATAGAATGAGGTTACAGAACCTACCCTTAAGTTATCATTGGTGACATTTCCAAACAATTACCAAACTCAAAGAGGATATAGGATGGCTGAGATAAAGAGCCTCTTCCCTTTGTCCTTAGGAGGTATCAGATTGAAGTTGTAGACATTTTAGAAACTCTTTAAAAGGACATTCAAAGAGAAGCATGTAAAATGAGTTTTCCGTTTAAAAAAATGATGGGACTATTTATAATGTATTTTCCTATGAATGAAAGTAGTCCTAAGGAAAAAAAGAAGCATTTATTCAAGTTGGTTTTGAAAGTGATTATAGTAATTAAGGTCCTAACAATGTGAAACACAAATTTGAACATCATTCAAAGTGTAATCTAGATATTTATTTTTGGTGCACTGAATAGTTTAAACGTAAAGCAAAAGTATTGGCACTGTATGACATGAGCAGCATTCTAGTATTAAACATAGCTTTCACTCTTTAAAAGTTTAAAATAAATGTAAATGGTTTTCTTTTGTCTCCCACTCTCCTAATAGTGTATTCACAGAGACCTGGCAGCCAGAAATATCCTCCTTACTCATGGTCGAATCACAAAGATTTGTGATTTTGGTCTAGCCAGAGACATCAAGAATGATTCTAATTATGTGGTCAAAGGAAATGTGAGTACCCACTCTCTCTTGACAGTCCAGTGAAGGATTTTTGTTTCAAGTTTTCTTAAGTATTGCTTTTTAGGATTTTCATAATGCAAATCCTACCTTTGCGGTACCATGCATTTTAGCAGTCAAATTAAGTGTACTTTAGCAAAATTCCGATAATAGAATTCCTAATTCTAATTGTGTAATTATGGAGCATGTGAAGGAAACAGAAATAGCCTTAATTTTCATTATAGCCTGAGAATAGCAAGGAACTTGATTTTGTTCAAGTGAAACAAATGTGGACCTGAAGGTCACAGCAGGAGAATTTTATTTTGAGATTGACATGCTATGTGAAAAAGGTAATGTTAAGTCTAAGATAATGTTCAGAGTTAGGTATATAGAATGTTGAATCTTATAATCAAGAGCTTATTAAAGACATTCATAAGGAATAATTGGCTTACGGAACATAGTGATTTTATTTCAAAGTGCTTTCATTGCCAGTTTTCATTGTATCATCAGGACAAACCCTTGGCATTAGAATGCAAGTCTTCACATTTTAAAAGTTGGAGAAACTAAAAACAGTGTATTTTCGTGATATTTGTCTGAGATGACACGGGTCAGTAGAGGCTGAAACCGGAGCCTATGATTTCCTGAGGAATATCCCATTAGTATGGGAAGCCAATAGTCTTGAACATATATTCTTCTGTATCTATTTTCCCAGGCCCATACCTATGGTCCAGAGCTGTTCCTGGAGGTAGCTCTTGTGTGCCTTATAATGATGTAATATTTCCTTCTCCATCACTATGGCATCTCTGTGGGTGGGCTGTACTAGACTTGTTGCTTTGCAGAAATGTTCCTGGATTTACTTCCTGATGATAGCATGTGTTTCTAGTAACTCCCTAAGGCTAGGAGTGTTAATAACACCAAGTCCTCTCCGTCCTGGTACACTATTGGAAGGAAGAATGAAAGGTGGTTCTCTATCCAGGCCTTTGAGTATTGACAGAAGGCTACTGGGTTCTGGACCCAGTCTTGCTGAGTTCGAACCTGGTTCTATCATTTAGTGGTTGTGTGATATTTGGCAAGGATTACCCCAGCACCTCTGAACCTTGGTTTTTCTCCTTTTGGTAATAATACTGTCACCTGCCTCGTGAAGTTGTTGTGAGGATTAAATGAGTTAATATACATAGTAGGGTATTTAGAATAGTGCCAGGCACACTGTGGCTAATACTTATATGAGGCACTTATTATTATGGCTAGATGTCTTATTTAGAATCTAAGTAATCATGACAGTGGTTATGCTGCAGCTTCTTAATAGCCCATTCTTGGCTCGTGTCCTTAGTTGGAATTAACAAGGATGGGTCAGGTGGTTAGGTCCCACCAGGCTTCAGATTGTGGACTCCAGCTAAGCCAGTTCTACTAACCAGTCACAGATATCACCCTTCACCAGGCTACTGGGTAAGGAGACCTAATGGGACAAAATTAAAAGCAGGGAAACTCACACAACATGTTATTGGCCCCAAATTTACATCATAGTCATTTGAGACCTCCTCGTTGTGTCAGTTTCTCTGAAAGTTCTTCACACACGTTCTTGGTCGTTTTTGTGCTGTGGCCCCTATCATAGTCTGGTGACAGCTGTGGATCCCTTGTCAGAACACTGTTTTAAATGCATAAAATACATAGGATACTGAGAAAAGCCATTAAATGGAAATGAAGTTATTAAAATATTAAAAAGTACCTCTGTGATATTCATTACACATGCTTCTTTGTTACACAGAATAACATGTTCTAACTGTGGGTCTAACAACTACTGTAATGTCTAAGTGATGAATATAAAACTGTAATGTGAAGGTATCTATGTTACTGTTGGTGACAAAGTCACAGGCACTGCTAAGACCTGGTGCTTTATTGCCTGAATTTATAATTTAAGGAAATGCTCAACTTTAGTTAGTCAACACAAGAATGTAATTTTTTCCCTTCCAAGTTCACAAGCTCCTGAATTCAAGACACATTGTAAATCTCAGGTTAAGGGCCTCTATAAGAGTTTTAGCATAAAATCTGGGAGGGGATACTGGAAAGCATTTTTTTTTTCCTACTGACTAAAATAACTTTAAGACCAGAAAAAATTGTCTTCCCAGTTTTCAATCCTAAATGGATTAAGCGAAGGATTGATTTAGCTTTTTACGGTAAATTAAGATCCAGGAATTCAGAAATGTCTCTAAGAGGACTAGTCACGGAAAGTTTGGCTCGAGGTTAGCAGGAGGAGTTCAGGATGTGAAGTTCGGCCATTGAATTTCAACCCCAAATCTGCCACTCACCACATTGGAATAGTCATAGTCAGCATATCCGCTACTCTCTATCACGTGCTTGCTTGTACAGGGCAAGTTTTCAGACGCTAGTGAGTCAGCAGTACCCAGCTAAGCACTGGTACCCATATTATCTCATTTAACCCCCAAGACAACTCATGGAATCTGAAGTATTATTTTTGCTTTACAGAAGAATATCCTGAGGCTTAATTATAGATGCATAAGTGACTTTCCCACTGTATTAGTAAGGGATAGTTTTGGTTGCATATGACAGAACACCCCCAAAAAAGTAAAACAAATATAGGAGTAGCAGGCCGGGCCTGGTATGGAGGTTCCATGATGTACTAGGGGGAGTGAATTCCTCCACCTTTGTTTCTTTTTTTTTTTTTTTTTTTTTTTTACCATCCTTGGTGTAGCCCTTATCTTCATGGTCCATGATATGGCCATGAGAGAGCCAGCCAACACATCCAGAAGAGACAAGAAGGAAAAGGCCACAGGGCACATGCCAGCTTCATTTTAAGGAAGTTCTCCTAAAGCTGTCACACAACACTTATATACCTTAGTGGCCAAAACTGAGCCACATGGCTGCACGCAGCTGGGAAGGAGCTGGGCCATGCAGTCCTTACCGTGGGAGGCCATGTTTCTATCAAGGGAAAAGGGTAAATAACATTCAGTGGTAACTAACCTCTGTGTTACACAAGGCCAGTGGTGGAGCCAGGGTTAGAACCCATGTATCTGTGTCTGACTGTCTGTGCTCCTATCCACCACACTGTACAGACTCAATGTCCCCATCTTGAAAATGGGGATAGTATACAGTTGAACAATGCAGGGACGAATCTCAGTATAAATTAGAGCCAGCCCTCCGTATCCACGGTTCCTCTGCATTCTTGGATTCGACTCACCGCAGACAGTGTAGAATTTATTATTGAGACATATTCATGTGTAAGTGGACCCATGCAGGTCAAACCCTCGTTGTTCAAGGGTCAGCTGTACTTGTGATCCACCTATTTCAGAGGCAGTCGGGGTCATCTGAGGTTATGTGGGTGGAAGGCCTTCGTGAGATGCCCGTCAAGTTCTCACCTCCACCTCTCAGCAGAAGCAACATTTATAGGAATATATTCTGTTCCGTTTTTTTTTTGTTTTTTTTTTTTTGAGCTTCATAATTAACATTGTTGACTCTGTTATGCTTCCGTTGCAGGCTCGGCTACCTGTGAAGTGGATGGCACCAGAGAGCATTTTCAACTGTGTGTACACGTTTGAAAGTGATGTCTGGTCCTATGGGATTTTTCTGTGGGAGCTGTTCTCTTTAGGTAAAACGAGCCTTGCCAAAGCCTCCTTGATCAGACTTAGAGCATCTTCTTTAAGGTGTTGTCAGCGTCCTGCTTGCGTATTGTTACACTGATTGCAAACTGTTTGTGCCTCAGGAAGCAGCCCCTACCCTGGAATGCCAGTCGATTCTAAATTCTACAAGATGATCAAGGAAGGTTTCCGAATGCTCAGCCCTGAGCACGCACCTGCGGAAATGTAAGGGCCCGGACATTCTTCCTTCAGATAATGTTTCCCCTTTTATTTTCCTTTTTAAAGACAAGCTCAGATGTTGAGGGTTTTCACTAGCACAGTTTAAAATGTCGCTTGGTTCCTTTTTTATGACATCTTGGTCAAAGGTCGTTTCTGTAGCTGATTTTCATAATTCTTGTCACCAAATATACAGAAAGTTTGGCAGCATCTCATAGACACAGTTTTATTTTATGCCCATGTCATTCACTATGTCCAGTTGCGTAGCCCTGGAATTATTTTTGAAATTGCTGCATGGCATACACCTGAGGACCAGTTAAGGGCATTGAGGAGTGATAAATGGCCCTCATTTTGCAGGTATGACATCATGAAGACTTGCTGGGATGCTGATCCCCTGAAAAGGCCGACATTTAAGCAGATTGTGCAGCTGATCGAGAAGCAGATTTCAGAGAGCACCAATCACGTGAGTACACTCTAGCCGGGCAAAGGACCTCTGCTCTCTTGGTTCCAAGCGTGTCCTTCTCAGGCTCTGGGGGTGAGGACTAAGCTACCCACCCCTTCTCTCCTTGGCTTGGGCTGTAAATTGGGCTTTGGGTAGGAAAGTAAAGCGATGGAAACAGTTTCTTTTTACCCAACCCCTCCATTCTGGGCCAAGGGCTATGAAATAAGGAGGTGAAAGAGTAGAGGGCTTGGCACTCAGAAGTGTGGACATAGATGTTTCCATAAGGACTTGCCACATTTCCTCTTCCACCCCAAGTGCTGGTCATGGGGTCGGCATGCGCTCTGCCTCACGTGTCAGGCTATTCAGCCTTTGGAGGGTTGGGGTGATGTGCACTAGAATAAAATCAGAGAAAAGACAGCTTGTTGCTGCAGTAAAATAAACCTTCTGCTCAAGAAAGCATAGCCAGAATGTGGCAGATAGCTGTCATGGCCACAAGCCATAGAGAATGAAGACGTTGTTTGAAGTTGGGAGATCCCTCCCAGTGATTTGAGGAGGGGGGAAATCAAAACTCAAATCCATCATTTGTTTGGCTTTTAAGGAAGAATGAGTGATCCTTACTTTGACTCAGATTTTTTTTAACCTGCTTTTTTTCTGGTTTGTGTGTTTAGAACTGTCTTTTCTTCAGCATATACCACTGATACTTTTGGGTTGAAGCTTGCTCTTCCGGGTGTCAAAGCACATTTTGAATTAAACAGCATTTCACACCCAAGAGCCCGGTTCTCAATGGAAGACCCCCGGAAGGACCACCGGTTTCTTAGTGACTGACATCAGCCTTTGGATTGGAGTTGGCTGTAGAGATTTATACACCTTTTATAAAAGTTAGATCATTCTCTTTCCCAGATGTGTCCCAGAAGAAAAGCACATTTTGCACCATCACTTCTTAGGTAGTCAGACCTTGGGGAAAATGAGGGATAGAACAAAGCTTGTCTTTGGTCAATATGATTTGGTTCTTGGCTGTAAGGTCTTGTAAACCTTCTGGCTTTAGGAGTCTTCATAAGTTGTGATTCTGAGGCTGCAGACGTGCCCCTTTGTTGCTGTGCTCGTTATGGGGGCTGGTGTATTAACTGCGGACTTGTTTTCCTCAGATTTATTCCAACTTAGCGAACTGCAGCCCCCATCGGGAGACCCCCTCGGTGGACCGTTCCGTGCGGATCAACTCGGTGGGCAGCAGCACATCCTCCACGCAGCCTCTGCTTGTCCACGAAGACGTCTGAAACAGAATGCACATCTGGGGGTCGGTGTTGGGGGGCTCCCCGACAAGAACGGCCCCCATTCTTTTGGTTTTCATAATGGTTATTTTGTTTTCCTTCGACTCGAATCCTCCTCCAGGGTAATGGACACCCCACTGTACTCCTGTCTTTATGAGCATACTTTAGTGGCCGATGATTTCTGTCATCCGCTACCATTGAGCTGCATATGTTCCCAATAGCAAGCTAGCCCCCGTTAACGGAATAACTTCAGACTTGGAGAAAGGGTGGGTGGGATGGGCTATAGACACCCTGAGTCCTTCCCAGGGCTTCTCCAATTTCTGCCTGAAAAGTATAGTTGATAGTTTATTTGAATACATGGCAGTAGTCACCTTCATTCCTCATAACCATCCGTAATGATACGATGATGCGGCAGGATTAGAAACCGAAAGCTCATCCCTTGATGTGGAAAATAGAATGTTATTCAAAGGGCAGAAGCCTATGAGTATCTGGGCTCAAGAAATCTAGTATTTCATGCTGGGAGTGAGACGTAGGCCTTGGAAAAATGCTTTCCAGGCACGAATAAAGACTGCTGGGTGTGAGCCTTTGTGGTCCTGACCTGTTTTCTAAATAGAGTTCACAATTAGGGAGCTGAATTGGAGAGAAGGCCTCCCCAGCCTGCATTTTGTATATACTCATCTGTAAATTGTACAGATTCACATATTTGAGGGGGGAAACCCACACGATGTAGTTTCTGGATACGATTCTGGCTTGAGTCTGCTGTGTGTAGGGATAGCTGAAGAGCCAGACAAGTTTGAAGGAAACCGTTAGTGCTTTTTTTTTTTTTTCTTTTTTAAAGAAAACACATAATTGCCAAGCACAGTCTTAACAGAGATCTCCTTTGTAGCCGATGAACTTGCTCTAGAGATTGTCCAGAACAAGCTGACCGGCTTCAGAATGGCATTGTGTTCAGTGGATTTGATGCCGTTTGAAAAAGTGACCGATTTAGTGCATGACTCCGGCAGAAGTGACAAAACAGTACTGTCTCAGTTGGATTCTTCTGTAGCCGGAAATAAACTTCAGATTCAGCCTCCATCACAGACATGTCCTAGACACTGGGCCAGTATCTATATAAGTGTGTATGTGTGCGTGCGCGCGTGTGTATGCTTGTAGACAAATATTTTGGGAGTAGTCTTGCCTTGAGCCCAAGAGGGTCCTTCAGTACCCAAGAAGTCGCTTGGCTTTCTTCAGCACAGCTCTTGTTCCACTCCACCTAGCTGTGTAGAGAAGCTTACCAAAGCTTACATAGAGGCATATAGGAAGTGCAGTGCTTAAGGACCTGTTGATTTGCAATCCACCTGCACTTAAGGCACTCTGTTATTTATACTCAACATACTCTACCTGTTCCTTAGACCTTATTAATGCTACTTTCCCACTGAAACAGATTTAAATTTTACACTTTAGGCTGTAGCCTGGATATTACTGTTAGAGTTTACCTTTTTTTTTCCTACCCAACTGGAAGAGATCCATGGGTACATGGCAAGGTTTGTGTGTTGTCTCGTGAGATTCAGGTATGCTGCCCTCACGGTTTTCTCCTCCTAGGTCTCTTAGCTTTCATTTAGAGAACTGTGGCCATTTATCTGGAAGTAACCATTTGCACTGGAGTTCTATGCTCTCGCACCTTTCCAAAGGTAACAGGTTGGGGCGTTTTGTTGTCACGTAAGAAGTTGTCGCTGTTTGCCATACTTTGAAAATTTCCTTTGTGTTTCTATTGACTTTGATTATAGTAAGAAAAATGGTTGTTAATTGTAGATGTCTAGGTACTTCAGGGGCACTTCACTGAGAGTTTTGTCTTGGATATTCTTGAAAGTTTATATTTTTATAATTTTTTTCTTTTTTTTTTACATCCCATGTTTCTTTGGCAGTGGCTTAATGTTTGAAATTATTTTGTGGCTTTTTTTGGTAAATATTGAAATGTAGCAATAATGTCTTCTGAATATTCCCAAGCCCATGAGTCCTTGAAAATATTTTTTATATATACAGTAAGTAACTTTATGTGTAAATATGTAAGCGGTGCAAGTTTAAAGGATGTTGATGTTCTACGTTTTTTCTCTGATATGTTGTCCAATTGTTCACAGTTCTGAAGAATTCTAATAAAAGTGTAAATATATAACTCAAGTGGAATTTTTAATTATTTCAGACTCAGGGAAATTAAACTTGAAAGTGTTAAAGTGCATTCACCCTGACATTAGAATGGTTTGTACCTAGGATGCGTAAGATACACGCGAGGCTACCAGATTGCTAGGATTTATATACTTAAAGATTCAACAGACATCTGTTAAGAATTTGTATGTGCTGTATTTTCTCATTTTCTCTCTACAGCCCAAGGTCTCCATTAAATTGAGAAATAAATGTAGAACACATTGAGATGACTGCACAGTGCTGTGATGATTATTAGGTTGACTCATGTGAAATGACCATCCTGGTTAGCAGCAATTTTATGTGGTTCAATCTAATATAACTGGCATGTTTCTTCCTAAAAGAGATTGTCTAAAAATTAATATGAACAGTAAAGTAATTCACAAGGTTGACATGAGGAATCCCAAGAACGTGGTTTGTATTCTTGTTGGCTTGGATTTTTAACATCCCTTCTGACATGTCCATGTTCCACCCTTTCATCTTCATTCTCACTTGCTTCTGGAACAAAATGAAGTTCTATCACTTGCTTGGAGGGAGGTGACTTGTGCCTTTTAATTTGGTACTGTCCTTTGGCTGGAGCAACCTTTGTGATCAGCAGGGACTGTCCAGACCATTGGAACCTGCATAGAGCCTGAGTGTTACTCCAGCTTAAAACAAAGAATCACCCCGAACCACAAAATCCTATTAAAAATGAGTTAAGCACACAAAACACCATCAGTTTTATTTTCTTTTTTGACATGGCATCTACATCTGCAGAAGTAACTCCTGGAAGGAGAGGGAAAAGGGGTGAACGGTGAACTGTAATGAAGAAGAATCCTTTTAAAATCAGGAGGGAATGGTGTGGCCAGAAACATCAATAATCAATGAAAAACAGACCCACAACTCAGTCAAGCGTTTTTCCATTATATTATTACTGACAGGAATGAATGCTAATTGACCACAAAACAAAGAAATCCTTTATGAATGGTTTCATTGTCATTTAGACTTTCTCATGTGTGTGTAATCAAGAGTTAGAAGCAATCCCTGGCCCTTATATTATTAAGGTAGCTGTCACCTTCACTGGCCCAGTTTTTAATCACAAAGTAGATGCTTGGTGTCCAGTCTCTCACTGGGTTCAAAGGTGCCAGCCTTGTCTCGACCCCTTATTGCTCTGTGACATTGGGCAGATGAACTCCTGAAATCTCATTTTCCAAAACCGTGGTAACTGCCTCAATGTACTAAAATGAAGCTGTCAGACCACCTTGTTCATATGCCTATTACATAAATAGCATTCAAAAATGGTGACTTTTGGGCTTCCCTGGTGGCGCAGTGGTTGAGAGTCCGCCTGCCGATGCAGGGGACACGGGTTCGTGCCCCGGTCCGGGAAGATCCCACATGCCGCGGAGCGGCTGGGCCCTTGAGCCATGGCCGCTGAGCCTGCGCGTCCGGAGTCTGTGCTCTGCAGCGGGAGAGGCCACGACAGTGAGAGGCCCGCGTACCGCAAAAAAAATAAAAATAAAAAAATGGTGACCTTTGTCCTGGCTGATGAGGCTCGTTAGGAAGGAAGAAGATGCTCCCGGTTACCCCGCATAGAACTCTACGGTCAAAAATGTGCTTCTACCTGTTGTCTTTCTCTAAAATGCGAACAGTACCATACTAGTTTGCTGGTGAAAATTGACTTTGCTATAGAGATTTCTGTGTTTTATTAAAATCCCAACTTTTTAGCCAGGAATTCAAGGCTCTATTCTTGCTCCAGCCTTCTCTCCACGCTTCTCTCATGTTACCCTCGACTCATAAATATGCCCCACTCTTCTGCTTCCATCCATTCTGACTTTATGTTGTTGTCTCTTCTCTCCCAACAAGCCCCCCACCCTTCAAGACCAGGGAAATAAACTCAATTGGAAGTTGCCTTTGAATCCCCATGACATTTGGTACCCATCATTTTTATTGCTCTTATCAATCTATTCTGCCTGGTACTGTAATTATTTTGATTTTTTGTGTTATCTGCTCCCCACCGATACTATAGTCAGTGTTAAAATTAATTAACATAAAATACCTATATGTGGTGGGTCACTAGTTTCTCTGGTTATCATTCACTTGTTAAAATTAGACACTCCAGAGGTTAAATTGCTCACGAGTTTGCAGGAGGTAAAGACTTGCCCAAGTTTGCTTAGTGGTATGTGAAGTCTCTGCACCTCCGTGGCGGCAAGTACCTGGTCTTCCCATGCTGGCATCGAAGTCTCAGCTTTCTCCAGGAAGCCTGTACTTCGCAATTGGAGGTAGCCTAAGGAGAGACTTACCCGTAACCCTTAAATGATCACTACGTTTCATTGTGCCGATTTCAGAGCACTCTTTTCAATTATTTCATTATTTAGAATAGTACCTGGTCTGTAGCAGACACTCAATACTTGTTGAATGAATGAAGTTTTATGCTTCTCCTTGGAACTTGCCCCCTGGCCTGCCCTCACTGGTTCTCCTCCTCTCTGTTTTCCTCCATCACCCCTTCAAAGGTCAGAGTTGCACAGAGTCTGGCCCTTCATGTCTTTTCATCTGACATCTCCCATCAAGCCCTAGTCTGTTTCATCTCATCCCTGGGATGTGGCCATCACCTACAAACAGACGATTCCAATTCTGTCTCTAACATTTCTCCCCTTGTATATACTAGTGTTGCCAGATAAAACAGAGGACACCCAGTTAAATGTCCCATACAATACTGGCGACACATAGATGCTAAAGATGTATTTGTTGTTTATCTGAAACTCAAATTTAACTGGGTGTCCTGTATTTTGTTTGCTAAATCTAATAACCCTTGTCTAGATTTTGGGAATATTCAAGGTCCAGCATGTGGAAGAAATGAAGAGTTAAAGTGATTGTAAAACACAGAGGAGGAACTTTATTTTAGTGAAGGTCTGTAGGTGGGAAATCTTGTTTTTGCTGTCTAAATTACTTCACCGTCATTCTTGAAAGATATATTCACTGGATATAAAACTCAAGGTTGGCAACTTCAGCATGCTTATTTCCATGCTTTCTTCTGGTTTCCATTGTTGTTGAGAAGCCAGGTCAGTCTATTGTTCTTTTGAAGATCGTTATCTTTTTTTCTTTACTGCTTCTAACATTCTGTCTTTGGTTTCACTATTATATATCTAAGCTCGAATTTCTTTCTATTTATCTTATTCGAGATTCTTTGGACTCTGAATCTATGCATTGGTGTTTTTTACTGATGCTGGCAAATCCTTAGCCCTTTTAAAATTGCCTCTGCCCATCCTGTTTCAGTTCTCCATCTAGGATTCCAATTCATTGCATCTTAGAGCCCCTCACTCTGCCCTCCATGTCTCTTAATCTTTCATATTTTCCTTCTTTTTGTCTTTCTATGCTGCATGCAAGGTAATTTCTGTTCTTCCTGTCATCTGAATCCCCCTTCAGCGCCTGCCTAGGGAGACTTTTTTTTTTAGCACCTTTATTGAGGTATAATTAACATACCATGAAATCCACTCATTGTAAGTGTACAATTCAGTGATTTTATTAAATTTATAGAGCTGTGCAACCATCCCCATGATACAGTTTTAGAACATTATCCCAAAATTTTATCTCATGCTTGTTTGCAGTTAATGAGTATTCAAATAATTTAAATGAATTAATTTTCAATAATTCTTGCCTTGCTCACAGCACACGCACGCAGTCATTTATGTCTCTGGGATCTTTCTAGATTAGATGTTTCGGTCATATAAATAACAGTGACAATTGATAGGTTGCCTTGTTTGGATATTATCGGTGATGATGATGCCAATGGTGATGAAGATAATGATGGCTACCAGTTGTTGAACGCCTACTCTTTACCTGGACCTACATCGGATGTTGTATGACTGTTAGCATCACTGATGCCATCTTGGGCCCACACAGTTCCTCCTGTTCTTCCACTGTCCCTACCCAGGATTATGCTGTGCGGTAAATCACTTCTTTATTGTTAAGGGCTTTGTAGTTAATAGATATCGTTTACTAATCATTACAACCAGGTGGCCTCTATGCTCTGGTAGTCTCCAAACCATGATGAAATCCTTTGTTGATGTATTCCCGGCGCCCGTGAGACTACTTACCCATTCATAAATCTTGACTTAGGAATGCACTCCCTGTTTCCAAGCACGTACCCCCATACCCTAGGTTATCTATAAAAGTATCCCAGTGGCCCCTCGGCAGTGTGGAGTGCAGCTGCAAATGCTTCTAGATCATTGTCTGCCCAGTCCACCCCGTGAGTAAGCTACCCTATGATAAACTGATCCGTTGATTAAATCGAGCTGCCTGCCTCATTTTTCGGTCTCAAGACAATTTCTCATTTCGATGGGCATTTTTTGTTCTCCCTGTCCTCCAACAGATGTTTTACACATTTTACCTTATTTAAGCTTCAGAATAACACTAGGAGGTAGGTGTGATTTATCTCCGTCTCAAGGTGAGAAAACTGCCTCGCCCTAAACCTCACAGCCATGAGCAGCGGAGTTGAGAGGCAAGCTCTAGTTTGTTTGATCTCTGAATCCGAATCACTATAAACTAGTTGGTGTATAGGCAAGCTCCTTATGGTCTTTCTCTGGGTTCTGGATGATGTTTTAGCCATTTCAGTTCCCCTTCAAAAATACAAGAAAATGTAGAGAAAGCAAATCAACCATTTTGCTCCCTATTACCAGCTCCTTTAAATGTTGGTGAGAATGGTGGTTGAAGTCGAAGTTAATGTGAGGCTCCAGGATCATCTGTTGATTTCCCAGGTTCATGATCTGCCCCCTCCCTTATGCACCATGGGACCTTCCTCATATCCTTCAAGAACATTTTTGCCTTTATATTTCAAAGAACAGTCTTGTTCATTCGAGCCTTGTGAGAAAAACAAAATGTTGGGTTTGCAGAAGGGGCTGGGGTCTGAAGTGCAGAGAGAGGCATTGGAGAAAGGGCAAATCAAGAATTGCAGATCAGTGAGCGTGCAGGTGAACATACCACCTTGCCTTTGCTTCAACAGTTGTTATTGTTGCTCATAAATTAAGCTGTCGCCCATATGTCTCCTTCACTGTTGATTCCACTTTTGTTGGTTAAATGCAGCTTTTATGATGTGGGTTCGACTGAGGGGTTTAACCTCACAAGGGCTAGGTCCTCAGGGTAAAGGCTCCTAATTGAAATAAATGTTCTCAAGTGGCTCGTCTAGATGTCTCCGTCCGTGGTTGGCTTTGAACTGTGTATGCTTTTTCAGGCATATCAGCAGGACCCTGGTGTATTTTGTGAGACTGACTTTTTCTTTGTGGTCTGTGGCTTAGCAGCTGCTCTTGTTCTATAGGTAATGAAGAATGAGGACAGGCAAGCACTCTTGTCGTGGTTGCTTGTCTCAGAATGTATTCTAGGGCAGCTGAAAACACTTGTGTTGACACAACAGGCTCCTGGGCCTAAAGGCCAAACAGCCCTTAAATGGCATCATTTGCCGCTAATCAGGGTACGCTTTATCCTTGGGGAGTGTGTGGTCTAGAAAACTGGTATGGGTAAACTGACTTTCTCCACTGCTTATATCCAAATATTCCAGTTGACTAGGATGCGAAAACAGTTTTCATTGGGTGAGCTAATCAATCAACAACTACTTGGAGCGACTGTTGGGAAGGATACAGGGACCTCAAACAGGTTGAGTGAAAAAGAATGCTGCTGTTGATTAGTTATGTCTGCCTAGACATTGGTATGGGGAATGCAGTATATGTGCTAACCCATACAGCATCCTTATATAGCTCTAATTATGTTCTAAGCGCTTTACGTACATTAACTAATCTGATCCTCACAACGACCCTATGTAATATTTTATAGACGGGGAAACAAAGGCATAGAGAGATAAAGTAGCTTGACCAAGCTCATTAGCTAGTAAATTGCCAAAGCAGGATTTGAATCCAGGGAGTCTAGCATCAGAGTTTAGGTTCTGAACCACTGTGTCACACTGCCTCTATTGTCCTATTATAATCAAGTCAGACTACCTGGGTTAGCCTCACTCAATAAAAGCTTCACATTTTTTCCTGGCATCACATACAAGAAGGGGTCTTCTCCACCATGATACTTACTTACTGGACTTTGTGGGTCTCTATGGCCCTTCCCTCCTCCCAGGATGACCAGGACTTAGATATCTGACCTTGCAAAACGAGATGGCTTTTTTAAACAGACAGTGAAGGTGGAAGTCCCCAGGTGCACACAGCATGTGTGGGTGACAACCACAGGTCCAGGTAAACCCAGGTCTCTGAAATGAATAATGTCTAAAGGTGACAGGAAAAGTTGAAGATAATTGTACCATGGAAGGTATTCCAAGCCCGTCACTTGCCCTACCCATGCCGCTATTTACCACTCAGGTGAGCCTTTTTCCTTTCACATAACCAATTATCAAGCACTAGGCACTTAACTTGCATTATTTCATCTTATCCTCGCAACAGCCCTAGGAGGTAGGACTTCATCTGCATTACACAAGTGAGGAAACTAAGACTCAGGGAGTGTAAGCAAATTTTGTTTGACTCCAAAGTCCTTCTCAATGGAATCAGAAATTTACAATTTCTTTTGCTTGGGTCGCTGCTGAATCCCCAGTTAAACGGAAATCCCAGTAAGCAAAACATTCAGTGGCAATGGGGTCCCAGGGGCCCACCTGGCAGGCTCTTACCCTCCCTTTCCCACAGCAAGCCCCCAGACTCTCTAGTCCATCACAGACCACATTTGGGAAACCCCTGAAAGTTCCCTGCAGTCTAGCAGCTTAAAAATCCCGTCCCAACTCTGGACTGGCCGACGATGTCTCCTCCTGCTGGAAGATTTCCTGTCCAAGGGCACTTGGGGAGCATTTCCCAGCCATTAAACAGAGACTCCTCTTTTGACTCAACAGAAAGATACTGGAGGAAGTACACCTTCCTTGTCTGCAAGTTTTCCAGTCTTCTGCAGCACAAAGGCTGTTGTTTTCAAATTAACTGTTACTCTCTCTTAGGTAATCGATGTTAACTTTGATACGGTTCCTTCATAACTTTCTATTTCATACAAATATATCTCTACCTCTATCATCTATCTGTCTCTCATCTCTCTCTCTGTATATATATTTCTTGTTCTTTAAAGGAATGGGATTATATATTCTGCAACTTATGTTTTTAATTTCCACTGTATCATGATTATCACTCCAGATCACTACATGTAAATGAAACTTATAATTTCGCATTGCATGGACATACCAAAAGCCTGGCATTTTCAGGTAAGAAACGTCACATTAGCTACTGGAAGTTTAAGACCTTATATTTGGGGCCCACTTCTAACAAATGTAGAGGTTGGAAGGCATTTGTTTGTTTGGGTTAAAAGCAGAGTCAGGGGGAAGTATGTGATAATAGATTTTAGTCCGTTTATTAGATAAAGGTAATCCACATGTGAAGGCCTAGAGCAGTGCCAGGTAAGGTGCATGTGCTCATTAAAGGTTAATTAAATCTGAAAGTATAATATCCTTCAGTAAGTAAAAAAGGGCTGAGAAAGTAGAAGGTATATTAGTGTGCCTGGATTGATTTTTATTCAGTGAATTTTAAAAGGAAGATTATTAGCTTTTCTCAGATGTCTAAAGGAAATTGGAAGAGAAGGAGTTATTTTCCAATTACACATATGCATCTACAGTTCATTTGCCTATGATTAAAATAAAGCCAGACTGGAGCTTCCCTGGTGGCACACTGGTTGTGAGTCCGCCTGCCGATGTAGGGGACACGGGTTCGTGCCCCGGTCCGGGAAGATCCCACGTGCCGCGAAGCAGCTGGGCCCGTGAGCCATGGCCGCTGAGCCTGCGCGTCCGGAGCCTGTGCTCCGCAACGGGAGAGGCCACAACAGTGAGAGGTCCGCGTACCGCAAAAAAATAAATAAAGCCAGACCACACCAGGGTTACATTAGATATTCACTGCTCAGACAACAATGGGCTATCACTTTCTCTTTGAACTGTTCTCCAATGATTCTAAGTCCCCTATCCCCAAGAATGTCAGTCCTTACCCCTGTCTGGGCTGATTAGTAAAGCTTTAGCCCGCTTTTAACCGACGATGAAAACAACTGTATGCCAGGTACTTTCAGGCCGTATAACCTCCAACTCCCTGACATTCTGAATCCATCAAAATCCTAGTTGATGGAAACAGTGCTTATGCACAATTGTCTAAAGAATAATCAGTTCATCTCTCCTCCCCTAGGAAATGCAAGTTCTATCCATGAACATAAGAATGTTATGTGCATGGACGAGACTATATCGTACCATTGCCAAATTACACTTTGGGATATTCCATCAGCTTCCACCTTAGATTAAGGAAATTGTAAAAAGAACATTATTGTGATTAATGTTTGGCGTTTGGAGTTGAGAAGACCTGAATGTTAATCCCAGCTCTGCCATTTATTAGCTCTAAGACTTCAGGTGAGTCATGTAATTTCTCTGAGCCTCGGTTGCCTCATTTATTATATAGAAATAAGAACAGCTCCTAGCTCACTGGCTGTTTGTAGAATTAAATGAGATAATCCAGGTTAAGTGTTGGCAGGACAGTACTCAATTCATGGTCTTCCTGGAGCACCTGGAGGGCCTGGCTTTCCATTTCCTCCACCCTGTGGGTCTCAGACAGTCTCCCCACATACGTCCCCAGCCTCCCTGGCAGGTCCCCGCTTGCCTCCCCACCCTTTCAGGAAAAACCTAGCATAATGCCTTCTATGAATCTAGGCTTTAAAAAAGGAAGGCTCCAAAAGGGAGGGGATATTTTCTTCCAGCAGCTTCTGCCCGTCACACAAATTAACCTTCTAACGAATTATACTGCCGCATCTGAAAATAGAGTTTTTTGACCTGTCAAGTGTTTTGCAAGTGCACAGAATATAACTCAGGGCTTCACTATCTGTCTAACCCGTCTGTCGGCTGGTCCCAACCAGCAGCAGCACATCAGTTGTGGGCCCTGCCAGCCACATGCTCGATAGTACACGGCACCGTCCCCATCATTGTTTTTAGTGGACTTGTATTGATTACAAAAGAAGCAGGACATAATGGAGGAAACCTCTTCAGATCTGTCGAATCCCAATCCCACCAAAGGCTGCTCGGCGCCCAGGTGCCTTCTGCTGGGTCGTTTAAACTCTGTGTGGGGGGGGGGGGGGGGCGGGGGGGGGTTGGACTCACCATCTTTGAAATGAGATGGTCACAATGTATCAGTGATTTCCAAAATACTCAGTAAACAGGAGGATGGGAGTGGGGGGGACTTTGAGTTCCCACCCTTGGTTTAACCAGAACTACCTGACGTTTATCTGGTCCGTATATCTGGTTAGAAGAAAGATGTCTGCTACCCAAAGCAAGGAAAAGGTTGTAAAAACCACTGGCTTGGTTGATCTCTGGGGTCTGTGATTCTGTGAATGCAGCAGCATCTGCTAAGAATGGGCAATGACTTTTCTTTTGTGTGTTGTCCCACCCAGGCCCTCTCTGAGATGTGAGCAAATAACAGGTGCAGCCCCAGCCATGGCTTCAGAACCCAGACACACAATGTCAGGACTGAACCCTCCGGGATGTGCACGGCTTCCTGGGAAACATAAGTTTTGGAAAAGTGCCTCCTAGCCTGGCTTTGGTGATCCGATCGCTCTCCCTTGCTTGCCTCACCCTCATCCGCAATCTTACCTTGGGCTGCGCAGGTTCGAAGTAGATGCATCCGGTCTCAGACAGGCAACTGTCAGCTTTCTCTCTTGGCTACCTTAGCTGCTGCTTTGGCATTTCCCTACTAGCCAAGTGAAGCCTGCCATTCTAGAACCGGAGGCACTAGCTTCAAAGTCACAGCAGGTGATTTTAATTAATCAATCATTGACCCCCCCCCCAATTATCCAACAAACATTTTCCGAGGACCTCCCCCGTAGGAGGCTCAGGACTGGGTGCCAGGCATACAGGGGTAAACAAAGCGTGGGCATCCCTGGTGGCGCAGTGGTTGAGAGTCCGCCTGCCGATGCAAGGGACACGGGTTCGTGCCCCGGTCCGGGAAGATCCCACATGCCGCGGAGCAGCTGGGCCCGTGAGCCATGGCCGCTGAGCCTGCGCGTCCGGAGCCTGTGCTCCGCAGCGGGAGGGGCCACAGCAGAGAGAGGCCCGCGTACGCAAAAACAAACAAACAAACAAAACAAACAAAAAACAAAGCGTGGATGTTGCCTTCAAGAAACGTCTGGGCTCCTGGAGGAGATGGATCACACGTGTACAACCCATTACCAGGGGATCAGGGTACACACGGTGCCTTGGGAGCACAAAGGGCTCAGTTAGCTTTGCCTGGGGAATTGGAAGGGGAATCATGGTGCGTGGAATATAGTAGCTCCTCAGTAAATATGTACTGAATGAGGGGGTGTTTGAGAAGGTGGACTTGCTTAGAATTGAATCTCAGCTCCTTCAGTTCATCAGACATGAGACTTTTGGCAAGTTACGTAACCCCTCTGTGTCTCAGTTTTCTCATCTGAAAAACGATGGGGCTAATAGTACTGACTTCACCTCACAGAGTTGCTATGAGGATTAAATGTCAACACAGGTGGGGTCCTCAAATCAATGTTTGGCACGCAGTCAGTGGGTCAGTGCCAATGACCGTGGGTACTGAACAGGAGTTGGTAGGGTAGAGAAAGGAGGGGAAGATGGAATCCAGATTAAAAACGCAGGAGTTCCTTTCAGTAACTCCCAGAGGGAACTTGCTCTTATCAGCATTCAAAAACAAACAAACATGGGCTTCCCTGGTGGCGCAGTGGTTGAGAGTCCGCCTGCCGATGCAAGGGACACGGGTTCGTGCCCCGGTCCGGGGAGATCCCACATGCCGCGGAGCGGCTGGGCCCGTGAGCCATGGCCGCTGAGCCTGGGCGTCCTGAGCCTGTGCTCCGCAACGGGTGAGGCCCGCGTACCAAACAAGCAAACAAACAAACAAACAAAAAACACAAAAATACCTGGCCCAGGATCCACAGTTCCCTGAATTTGCCTTCCCTTTCCCAGCTCTCCCTTTCCTATTCTTTCCTCTTTCACCTCCCTTCCTTCTCTTTTTCCCTTGCTCCATCCTCTTTTCTTTCCCTCTGTCTGATTTTTCTCTCTGCTCCCTCCTCTCCTTGCCTTCAACTCCCTTCAGCCCTCTGATATCTGCTCTTTTCATCCTCCCTTTCTCCCCACCACCCCTCTCCCTGTATCCCTGGTCTTCCTGCCCCTACCCATCCCAGCCCAGCTGGCCCTACAAACATTCTCCAAAGCATGGAAAACCAGACCCTCCTCTGCTCTTCGTCCGTCCCTCTTCCTCTAGCAAGCGGCATCAGAATAGAATGAAGGCAGACCAGAGCAAAGAAATAAATCTTTTTTGTTGTTGTTATTGTTGCTTCTCAGGGAAAAGTAGCCCTGGGTGCCCTTTCTTGCCAACACAGCCAGGGCTCTCTTGATGACATTTGTAGCTTGGGGTGATCACGGCTTTTGGCCTGCTAACGTTTTACTGTCAAACACTCTAGCAGTTTTCAGGGTTTAAATGGCAGCAGTCGACATGGACAGAACCACCCCTGCTGACACCCTGAGGGGGACAAAGCCTGGCTCCACAGAAAGACAAAATTCACGAGTTTACTGCACTCAGAAATTAATGCTCAAGCTTGAAGAGTGATCCCTTCTCACCGAGAAGTCTGGCCTGGGCATCTCCCTTGAGGGGCCTCCCTTTTCTCTATTCTGCAAATGATTCCTGCACGTTGGTCATGTGCCTAACACCATTCCAGGCTCTAAGGAGGCAGCACTGACAGGACAGAAGGGAGAGGGCGTCCCTGCTCTGCTGGGATAAATTCGAATGGGTGAGGTAGACCATGAACGAGTAAAAGCATGACTAATAAACTTGTAGGTAGTTACAAGTGCAATATAGAAAATAAAATAGAGTAATTAGTAAACGCATCTTGGTGGGGAAGTGTTCACTTTAAATCGTACAATCAGGAAAGTTCTCCCTGAAAGGGATCCGTTGAGCTGAATCTTTAATAACGTGAAGGAGCCTCCACGTACACCCGGGGAAAGGCGAGCAGCAAAGACTCAAGGTGGGAAGAGTTTGGAGAAAAAGACCCAGAGGGATGACGTGTAGGGACCTAGTGGAGAGGTGATATGTGATGAAACTGGATAAGCAGGAAACGACCGGGTTTTATCAGACACATTTACAAGTCCCTTTGTAACTAATAGTAAGTAACAGAGACGGATTGGACGATTTTATCAGAAAAGGAATTTATTGAAAGGAACTTAGGTAGCCCACAGGATTGTCAAGGACATATGTGGAAAAGTGACAAGAGCAAGGGACAGCAGCTGGACACTGACATTTCTAGTGCTACCATCCCTGTCACTGGACACTTCCACTGGACAGCAGCCAATGCCACTTTGGCTGCCTTCCAGAGAGAGTCCCTGCAGTCACTGAAGCAAGCTTCAGAGAAACAGAACCAATAGGTTGTAGGATGTCTATCTATTCTATTGTATTCTAGAATTAAGTCACATGATTATGGAGGCTGAGAAATGCCAAGATCTACACATAGCTGGCTGGAGAACCGAGAGGTCCTGTGGCATGAGTTTCAGTCCAAGTCTGAAGGCAGGAAAAGACTAATCTCCAAGACACTGTCCCAGAGCATGGCATGGAAGAGATGCCTATCTTCATGCAAATGACAATATAAAGTAGACATTACAGGTATGATTATATTACAGGTATGATTCAGGAGAGTAGGCAAGATTGGAGATAGCAATTGGCAGGATGGGCTTGGGAGCCAGACAGCTTTGCTTGGACTTTTGTTTCTGCTAATTACTAGTTGTACGATCCTGAGCAACTTGCATAAGATCTTTGAGCTCCAGTGTCCTCAATTATAAAGCAGGGTTGTATTCGTTTCCTGGGGCTGCATTAGCAAAGTACCACCAAACAGGTGGCTTAAAATAACAGAAATTATTCTCTCACAGTTCTAGAGGTTTGAAGTTAAAAATTAAGGTGTAGGCAAGGCCAGCCTCCCTCCGAAGGCTCAAGGAAGAATTCTCCCTTGCCTCTTCCTAGCTTCTAGTGGTTGCCAGCAAACCTTGGCATTCTTTGGCCTGCAGCTGCGTCACTCTGATCTCTGCCTCTGACATCAAATGGCATTCTCTTCTCCCCTTTCTGTATGTCTCTGTGTCTCTGTGTTCAATCTCCCTCTCCTTTCTCCTATAAAAACACCAGTCACACAGACCTACTAGAGAATGGACTTGAGGATACGGGGAGGGGGAAGGGTAAGCTGGGACAAAGTGAGAGAGTGGCATGGACATATATACGCTACCAAACATAAAATAGATAGCTAGTGGGAAGCAGCCGCATAGCACAGGGAGATCAGCTCGGTGCTTTGTGACCACCTAGAGGGGTGGGATAGGGAGAGTGGGAGGGAGGGAGATACAAGAGGGAAGAGATATGGGAACATATGTATATGTATAACTGATTCACTTTGTTATAAAGCAGAAACGAACACACCATTGTAAAGCAATTATACTCCAATAAAGATGTTTAATAAAAAATAATAATAATAAAATAGAAAAATAAATAAATAAAAATAAAAATTGAACTACCATATAACACAGCAATTCCACTCCTGGGTATAGATCCAGGAAAGAAAAAAAAAAAAAACCAGTCACTGGGTTGGGGCCACCCGAATCCAGTAAGACTTTACCTTGGCTTGATTATGTTTGCAAAGATCCTATTTTCCAAATAAAATCACATTCACAGTTCAGGGGTTAGTAATTCAACCTATCTTTTGGTGGGAACACAATTTATCTCACAACACGGGATACTGTTTTAACTACCTGGTCCATAATAGTTGCTCAATAAATGATTGCTCCTATTCTTTCCGTTCTCTTTGGTATGGACTCCATGGGAAGCTATGGTGATGGGGTAGTTCTGAACATACTGGTGGAAAGCAACAATGACAACACACATGCTTCCTTAGCACGGTAATTCTGGATCTGTAAGAGTTAGGGAAACAAAACTTTTAGAACACTACTGTCTTTGTATTTAATTGTCACTTGGAACCTTTTGCATTGTGCTGGAATTCAGTTGATAAGCATTTGTAAATTAAATACTGGTTGCATTTTATTGTTCTTATATTGTTACATTCTTAGGTTCCCTTTTGGACTTCAGGTAGCATATATTCTCTCTACTTTTCAGCACTACACTTGGTGCCTAAAACTGGGCTTGGCACATACATAGGAGCTGCTCAATAATTGAATTAATAAATGGTGTGAAAAGCTACTCAAGTGTCCCAGACATTACATTTTCTCAGACTTAAGCGATATTAAAAATGACTCGCGAATCGTTGCTAATTCTCCTGGCAGGAGTCTGACAGGGTTACTGGGGACAATTTTTTCATTAACTTTCGCTGTATGGCTGGGATTGGCGTATTTCTCAGTAACATAAATGGAATAGAATGGGCTGTGCAGGACGTTCAGTCGTTGATTTATTCATAATACTTGTAAACTCAGAAACCATGTCAACTAGCATCAGTGCAGTGAAGTTGTCCAATAAGCCAATGCATTTTGAAAACTTTTTATTTGGAAACGACTTTGAATTTGGAGAAAATATGCAAGAATATGAATAGCATATAGGGAATTCCCTGGCAGTCCAGTGGTTAGCACTCGGCACCTCCACTGTAGG
Organism: Stenella coeruleoalba; assembly: GCF_951394435.1. Classification (NCBI taxonomy): domain Eukaryota; kingdom Metazoa; phylum Chordata; class Mammalia; order Artiodactyla; family Delphinidae; genus Stenella; species Stenella coeruleoalba. The sequence goes on from NC_137149.1 coordinate 73,805,394, forward strand.
GGTCACGGTTTTGATCCCTGGTCAGGGAACTAAGATCCCGCATGCCAGGCGGCACAGCCCCCCCAAAAAAGAGAATAGTATATAGTAAAAAAGAATGGTATATAAAACACAATTAATATACTTGACCTGGATTTACCTGTTGTTAATACTTGCCCCATTTGCCATCTATTGGCTCTTCTCTCTCTCTCTCCCTCCCTCCCTCCCTTTCTCTCTCTCTCTCAGTTGACCTCATACTTTTCATAATTGGACTCCTTTTGTGTAGGATCAGGGATTGCATTTAGCCATTGTGTCTCCTTGATCTCCTTTGATCTGGAACATTTCCTCAGCCTTCGTTTTCTTGCATGACACTGATATTTTTAAATAATATAATCCTTCCTCCCCCTTTTTAGTAGATTGTTCCTCATTTGGGGTCTGAGTGACATTTCCCCAAGGTTAGATTCATGGTCGCATTCCAGGCTGGATTGCTACTGAGTGATGTCATGCTTGTCTCAAGATGCACATCTGAAGGCAGAGCAGAGCCATCTGTCCCGTGTTGGCAAAGCAACTTTTTAAGCAACACTTTTGTTGAAGCATAATATACATACACAAAAGTGCACAAATAATCGATGGACTGCTCAGTTGGAGCTCACAAAGTGATTGCACCCATATAGTCACCACCTAGATCATAGTAGAACATTAGCAGCACCCCAAACCCCATCCTGGGTCTCCTTTCATTCACTCCTTCCTCTCTCCCCCTTCCCAAAAGGTAATTGCTAACCTGACGTCACATATCATAGATTAGTTTTGCCTATTTTTGTATGTTTACAAAGGGAGTCGTATATATGTTTTGACCCATTTGTCTTGTTTGGCTCAACATTATGTTTGTAAGATTCATCCACATTATTGATATAGTTGTAGTTCATTCATTTTCACTGCTGTATAATATTCCATTTTACTTTTTGTTTAATTTTTATTGGAGTAGAATTGATTTATGATGTTGTGTTAGTTTCTCCTGTACAGCAAAGTGAGTCAATTATACATATACATATATCCATTCTTTTTTAGATTCTTTTCCCATATAGGACATTACAGAGAAGAGTTCCCTGTGCTATACAGTAGGTCCGTATTAGTTACCTATTTTATATATAGTAGTATACATTGACATATACAATCCCAATCTCCCAATTTATCCCTCTTCCCTCCCTTTCCCCCCGGTAACCATAAATTTGTTTTCTACATCTATGACTCTATTTCTGCTTTGTAAATAAGTTAATTTGTATCATTATTTTAGATTTCACATATAAGGGATATCATATGATATTAGTCTTTCTCTGTCAGACCACTTAGTATGATATTCTCTAAGTCCATCCATGTTGCTGTATAATATTCCATTTTAAAATACAACACAGTACATCCATTTTACAATTGATTGACAAATTGAGTTGATAGTTTGGGGCTATTAGTAATAGTTGTAATAGTTGTTGAAACTAAGCATGTACCTCTGTTGGGCACATTCCCAGGAGTGCAATTTCTGCTTCATAGTCTTTGAATACGTTCAGCTTTAGTAGATATTGCCAAACATTTTTGCAAAGGGGTTATATTAATTTTCGCTCACACCAGCAGTGTGTGAGAGTTCCCATTGCTCCACATCTCACCTAACACTTAGAATTTACTGACTATAGCTTAAAGACTTGGCCAATCTGGTACATTAATAACACAACCTCGTTGTGGATTCAATATGCATCTTCCCTACTGAGGACCTTTCCTTAGGCCATTTGGTCATCGACTTTTGTAAGCTTCCTGTCTAAGTCTTTTGTGTATTGTTCTACTGTTTTTTCTGAGATTTTCTTATCGATTGGTAGGAGGTCTATGCATAGTCTGGACTAAGCCGTTTGTTGGTTTTCTATATTGCAAATTTCTTCTATTCGGTGGCTGGCCTCTTCACTCACTCCCTTAATGATATCTTTTGATGAATCAGAGATTCAATGCAGTCTAATATAGTAATTTTTTCCTTTATGGTTATTACTCTTGGTGTTCTGTTTAAGAAATAGTTTCTTCTTTCAAGGCCATGACAATATTTTCATATTTTATCTTCTAGAAGCTTTACCTTTTACATTAAAACTAGAATCCACCTGGAACTGATTTTTGTGTGTGGTGTAAGAGTCAAGCAGGATTTCCTTCTGTATGGATATCTCATTGTCTTGGCTCCTTTTACTGAAAAGATAATGTCTTCCCCTCTGCTCTATTTTGCCACTTTTATTGTCAATAAATTATCCATATATGTATAGATTACTTCTGTGCTCTCAATTATGTTCCTTCAGTTTATTTGTAATCCTTGTGCAAACATTACATAGTCTTTATCACCAGAGTAAGTCTGGATGTCTGACAATCTAAGTTTTCTAAATTTGATCTTCTTCCCAATTTTTCAAGGGGCTATTCTTGACCTTTTGTATTTTCATATAAAATTTAGAATTGGCTTATCAATTTTTAAGGAAATGACCTATGGGAATTCAGATTGGCATTGCATTAAACTTGTAGATCAGTTTGAGGAGATTTACGTCTTTATAAAATTGATCTTCTGGTTCATGAAAATTGTCATATGCTTCAATTTATTTAGGATTTCTTAAATTTCTCTCAGGAAAATTTTATAATTTTCAGAATGTAGATCTTGAACAGATTTTATTATATTTAGTCCTAGGTATTTGATTGTTTGGATGCTTTTGTAAATGATATTTGAAAAAAATTTTATTTGCTAACTATGACTGGTATATAAAAATATAAATAATTATATTTAGCAATCTTACTAAACTAACTTATTTATAATTTATATGAAGATTTCTTGGGTATGGATACAAATCACATCATCTGTAAAAACTGACAGTTCTATTTCTTGTCTTTCAATTCTTTTACGTTTTATTCCTTTTTATTACATTATTGCATTTATTACATGCTATTGGCTAGGACCTTCAGTATAATGTTGAATTGAAGTAATAAAGCGGGCATTCTTATCTTGCTCTTGATTTCAAGGTACAGTTTCTGTAGGATTTTTGTAGCTACCCTTCACCGAATCAAGGAAGTGTACTTCTATTTGTAGTTTGCAAGAGGTTTTTATTTTGCATTAGTGTTCAATTTTGTGAAATGCTTTTTCTGCTTCTATTCAGATAATTTATATTATTTCTTCCTTTGTTCTATTAATGTAGTAAATTGCATCTATTGATTTTCAAATATTAAATCAACTTTGCATTCTTGGAATGAACCCAGCTTGGTCCTGATGTATTTTCTTTCTTATATTCAATTTGCTAATAATCGTCTTGGGATTTTGTATCTATGTTTATGAAACACTCTGACCTACATTACAATGTGCTTATTAGGATTTACTATCAAAGTTTTGTTGGTCTAATAAAACAAGTTGGGAAATGCTCCCTTTTTTTCTATCCTCAGGAAGATTTTGTATAAGATTGATGTTGTTTCTTACTTAAATATCTTAAATATTTGGAAGTATTCACTGGTGAAGCCATCTGGAAGGTTTTAACTACAGAGTTAATGACTTTAACAGATACAGAATTGTTTAGATTTTTCTATTTATTCCAGAATCAGTTTGGGTAGGTTTTGCTTTTCTAGTTGTCATTTATCTAAATTTTTTAATTTATTGGCAAAAAATTGATCATAATATCCTTTTATTATATTTTCAGTGTCTGTAAGATAAGTGACAATCACTTTTTCATTCTTGATATTGGTTGTTTGAGCATCATCTCTTGTTTTCTTAATCAGTTATCAAGAAGTTTATAAAGTTTTTAGTCTTTTCAAAGATTCAACTTTTAATCTTTCGTATTATATATTGTTTTTCTTTCATTAATTTCTGCTCTTTATTATTACCTTTCTTCTACTTTCTTGAGTTTTAATTTGCTCTTTTTTTCTAATCAAGTCACTTAATTTCCAAACATTTGGGGGTATTTTTGTTATTGATCTCTAGCTTAATGCTTCAGTGGTCAGAGAGCATACTCTATATGATTTCAGTCCTTTGAAATTTTTGAACTTTGCTTTGTCGCTCAGTATTTGGATACATTAAATAAATATTCTATGTGCATTTTAAAAATACATGTATTCGGGGCTTCCCTGGTGGCGCAGTGGTTGAGAATCTGCCTGCTAATGCGGGGACGCGGGTTCGAGCCCTGGTCTGGGAGGATCCCGCATGCCGTGGAGCAACTAGGCCTAGGCCCGTGAGCCACAGCTACCGAGCGTGCGCGTCTGGAGCCTGTGCTCCGCAACGGGGGGCCGCGGCTGTGAGAGGCCCGCGCACCGCGATGAAGAAAGGCCCCCGCTCGCCGCCAACTGGAGAAAGCCCTCTCACGGAAACGAGGACCCAACACAGCCAAAAAAATAAAATAAATAAATTTAAATTAAAAAAAAAAAAGTGCTCCAATAGCCTAAAGGAGTTATTTAAAAAAAAAAAAAATACATGTATTCTACGATTGGGTATAGTGTACATACGTGTATGCTCATATGAGTATGTATATATATACAAATGGTCAACTTAGATCCATTATCCACTTATATATTTACATCTGTTATATTTATAAATTAGGTCAATTTTATTAGTGTTGTTCAAATCTTTTATATCTGTATTAATATTTCTGTCTGCTTATTTTATCAATAACTGGGAAGATGCGTTAAAGTCTCCCACTGTCTTTGTGAACCTTTCCATTTCCTCTTTTAGTTGTGTCAGATTCTGCTTTATAAATTTTGAAGGTTTGTTTTTGCTCCTGCAGGCAGTTAGATTAGGGTTGGATCACCTTAATCCAATGAGCTGATTTGAAGCTGGGTCTTTGTGAGCGCTAATCTAGCCCCATTTATCCTTCGCAGTTAATATTGTGTAATATTTTTGAATAATTCATATATTCATCAATTTGATAAATATCTCTTGCATGTCTACTATGTGTTAGGCACTACAATAGGTGCTGAAGCTTCTGTATTCTTTTAGAGTTATAAACAGCATGCAACTGTTTTTGAGAAGGAACCTCCAGCACCAAGGTGGCTATTTCTTATTTGGTCTCCTCATGTCTCAGGATTTTCCATCCTACATTCCACTGCCAGAGGAATTGCTATGAAGCCTCTCTTTCTTCTCACCATTTACACACTCAAAAACCTGCCTTTGTTTCCCAGTGCTTGAAGAATAGAAGTCCTTTTTTCCGCAGCTGGGAGGATCTAGGAGGGACTACCTTATATCTTCCTCAGAGTCTTAACAAAAAAGTCTTACCCCGCGTTTGATCTGAGTCAGTGCCTTGGATTTGATCTTTCCTGGAGAACATTTCTTAATTTCTCAGAACCTTTTTCAGATTGGAAAAACTATTTTGGGATCTCTGTATTTCCTCTAAATTCTGCTTGAAAACTGCACAGTTCCTTCTTTAAACCCTCTCTTCTTACGTTACCATTGGCAGCTTGATGAAACAAGTTGACGCTTTTTTAACATTCTGCCTGGAAATTTCCTTGACCAACTACTAACTAATTACATACCCTTTCTGTCTTCCCTGTGACAGCGGGTGAGAGTTTTGCCAAACTTTCTGCAACTGCTTAACACAGGTCACCTTTTCTCTAGGCTCCAGTAAAAATTGTTCTTATTGTCCGTCCAGCCTTTTCTAAAAGTATTCTCAAGGCTCTTCTGGTACCTACCTGCCGTTTGGTTTCAAAGCCACCTATTTTAGGCTTTTGTTACGGAGCATCCCATTGCCGGTAGCAATTTCTATTTCTGCTATTTATTGATGCTTAACAAATCACTACATAAATTGGAGGGTAAAAGGAACAATAATTTTTAATTTCTCATGATTCTGGGGGCTGACTTGGCAGTCTTTCTGCTTCACATATAGTGTCAGTTGTGCCCGTAGTCCTGGGGGGTTGATGACTGAAATCTCCAGACTTTGTTCTCTCACATTTCTGGTAACTTGGTAGGGACGGCAGGAAGATTGGATTCTGATGAGATGCTGGGATGGCTGGGCCATTCTCTCACTCTCCACATACTCTCAGGACCTCTCCCTCTGCACATGGTCTTCCGGCAGGGTAGCTGGACTGGTTCCAACTGGCTCTTTATTTCTATTCATTTCATTTATTAAATAAATGGCACTTTATTTCTCATGGCCCACAGATGCCCTATGAAAACTTTATTGGGTCCCAGGTCATTTGGACATCAGTGAAAAAAGTAACAGGAGAGGAAAATGCAGTCAGCTTTTCTAACCTCTGGCTGGAGATTAATTCTGCAGTTATTAGAGGATTACTTGGGACGTTCCTGGCCGCTCTTAGTTGGTACATTTTCTAAAAGTATTTCTCCTTCCTAAAAGTGAATGAACAAAGGAGTAGAGGCAAAGGAAATGGGAATCTGTAGAAATGGATTTGTTTGCAACTCTAAGAAAAGGTTTGGTAAAGTAGAGTGGCTATTAAGTAATTGATGTCTTGGTATTTCCTCTGGATTTAAAAATACCCTGTATTTATATAGCTCTTATCTTTAAACTAGCAAAGCACTTTATCTTTAACCTTTTAATATCCCCAAAAGGTTAAAGAAGATGTTTTTGTCTTAATTTTTTTTTAACCATGTTTTCTAGTTTCAGGTGTACAGCAAAGCAATTCAGTTTTATATATATATATTCTTTTTCAGATTCTTTTCCATTATAGCTTATTACCAGATATTGAGTATAGTTCCCTGTGCTATACCGTAGCTCCTTGTTGTTTTTCATTTTAATTTTATACATCTGGTAGAAGATGAAGATAAGCTAAATAACTCCCCCAACATTATCCAGATAATAAAACCATCCATCTATCTAGTCATCAATTAATTTTTAAAATTATTTATTCTTTCACACATATTTATTGATTACCATTATTTATCAATGATCAATTTCAACTTATATTTCTTGATTACCCAGGTTTCTGGGTATACAGTAGTAAGAGACCATTCATGACGCCTGTATTGGAGTACATGAGCAGAAATTAATCAAATAATTACACATATTCATATTTGATTATGCCATGTAACACATAAAAGGAGCCATGCATGCATGTTTTAGGAATACATGATCTATCTCAGGGGGTCAGAAAAAGCTTTCCTGAGAAGCGACCTTGTGGTAGATGTAGATGGAAAACTAGAAGAACATCCAGGCAGAAGATAGATTGTGTATAAGACTCCAAGGCAGGAAAGAGCTGTATACCTCTGAGAAATGGAGTGAAAGTCCGTGTGGCCAGAGGTTAGACAGCACGGGCCAGGGAGTCATGGATGTGGCTGATGGGGCAGAAGGAGACCATATTCTAGGGGCCTTTACAGGTTACACGTATGAGTCACATGGCCTTAGGTAAATCCCTTAACCTTCCTAAGTCTCAGTTTTCTTAAAATGGGGATAATTTTCAATATGCTAAAGCTCCAGCCTTGACCTCTCGTCTGGGCTCTAAGTCCTTTAGCGCAACTTGTCATGTTCATTTAGAAGTCCAACTGGCACTACAACGCATTTCCAAAACAGAACTGTTGATTCCTGAAGCTGCATCCCTGAAACTTCATCCTCCTCTATCTTCCCCTATTTCAGTGACTCCGTCCATCACCCACCCAATTGCTCACGTCAAAATCTCAGGAGTGGCACAGTGGTTGAGAGTCCGCCTGCCGATACAGGGGACGTGGGTTCGTGCCCCGGTCCGGGAGGATCCCACATGCCGCGGAGCGGCTGGGCCCGTGAGCCTTGGCCGCTGAGCCTGCGCGTCCGGAGCCTGTGCTCCGCAACGGGAGAGGCCACAACAGTGAGAGGCCCGCGTACTGCAAAAAAAAAAAAAAAAAAAAAAAAAAAAAAATCTCAAGGGTTAGCCTCCATTTGTCACCTTCCTCACTTTCCGTATAAAATAAGTCTTGTTGGCTCTGATGCCAAAACAAATTCCAAATCCAGCCACTTCTCACCATCTCCCCTGTTCTCACTGTAATCCAAGCCTATGCTTTTCTTCTCATCTGGATGATTGCAATTGTCTCTCAGCCGTCTCCCTGTCTACTCTTGCTCTCCTAGAATCCATTATCCACTCAGCAGCCAGAATGTTCTTTTTTTTTTTTTTTTTTTTTGCGGTACACGGGCCTCCCGATGCCGTGGCCTCTCCCGTTGCGGAGCACAGGCTCCGGACGCGCAGGCTCAGTGGCCATGGCTCACGGGCCCAGCCGCTCCGCAGCATGTGGGATCTTCCCGGACCAGGGCACGAACCCGTGTCCCCTGCACCGGCAGGTGGACTCTCAACCACTGCGCCACCAGGGAAGCCCCAGAATGTTCTTTTTAAATGTATATTTCCATGTCATCCCTTTACTTGAACACTCCTACAGTTTCCCACTGCAATAAAAATGAAATACAAACTCCCTACCATGACAAATCCCAGATGAGCTGGTCCCTGCCTGCCCCTCCACTACTGTCTGCTGCCACTTTGCTCACTATGCCCCAGCCACATTGGCCTCTGCTTCTCACACATGGCAAGCTCGCAGCTGATCTTTATGTTACTGGATCCTTCTCATCGCTTAGTCTTCAGCTAAAAAAATCACGTTCTCAAAGAGGCCTTCTATTCAATCTAAATGAGGCCCTCTCCAGCCTCCTACTGGGTAGTCACCGTCTCATCACCTTTTTAGTTTCTTAATAGCCACCACCATTCTCTGAAATTATCTCATCCATTTACTTATTTCTTTCCGACTCCCAAATATAAGCTCCATGGGAGCAGGACCTCGTCCATCTAATCCTCCTTACCTGGTGTAGGGTCTGGCATGGAGTGGGGCCACAATACACGATACAGTGGGAGCGATTTGTTGGGCTAATGAATGAATATGTGAATGAAACCGCCTCACAGGGGTATTACTAGCCCAAGAGCCAGGATCATTTTGCCTGGACTGCATGTTCTGGGACACACTGAAAGCAGCTAGTTCTTGGATTACGACCAGCATTTTATTAGTGCAGACTCAATTTCAACTTTCAAGGCCCCAAATCCATCGCTTTCAGTATGATTCAGGGACTGTTCTCAACATCATAATCTATTTCAATAAACTCATCAGAGCTGAGATATTCCATCTTGATGTGCGAGTTCCATAAAAATGGGTAACTTGTCTTTCTCTTTCTGACTTACTTCACTCTGTATGACAGACTCTAGGTCTATCCACCTCATTACAAATAGCTCAATTTCGTTTCTTTTTATGGCTGAGTAATATTCCATTGTATATATGTGCCACATCTTGCCAACGCATATATATGGAATTTAAGGAAAAAAAATGTCATGAAGAACCTAGGGGTAAGACAGGAATAAAGACACAGACCTACTAGAGAATGGACTTGAGGATATGGGGAGGGGGAAGGGTAAGCTGTGACAAAGCGAGAGAGTGGCATGGACATATATACACTACCAAACGTAAGGCAGATAGCTAGTGGGAAGCAGCCGCATAGCACAGGGAGATCAGCTCGGTGCTTTGTGACCGCCTGGAGGGGTGGGATAGGGAGGGTGGGAGGGAGGGAGACGCAAAAGGGAAGAGATATGGGAACATATGTATATGTATAACTGATTCACTTTGTTATAAAGCAGAAACTAACATACCATTGTAAAGCAATTATACTCCAATAAAGATGTAAAAAAAATAAAAATATAAACTAAATACAGCTCAAAAAAAATGGGTAACTTATACCCATGATCAATTTTTGTGTATATTTCAGTTTATAAACAAATATGAAAGTCCTCAGGAAAACCCTCTCCCACGGAAGGGCATAACTTTCAAACAATGGCTTAAAATGTCTATTGATTGCCCAATGGATGATTTGTAGTCACAGATTACACATTTGGGTAATAGGTCTTTGTGGGCCCTCTGAAATTTGTTTCATTGGGTTAACAGATAATTAGGGTCTTTCACACAGACACACCATAACCGCTCCTTTGGAGCAATTAAAGTCTGCGGAATGGATGCCTGGCTCTGCTGTTTCACTGGTGCATCCCTCCAGCTCTTATTACAGCCAGAGTAGCAGGGAAGGGCACAGCCTGGTATTTAAGGAGGGAGCTGTTTCGAACTAAGGTAGATCCTAGCAGCAGCAGCCTGGGTAAAGGGAGGGAGGGAGGGAGGGACGGGAGAGAGAGTTGGTCCTGCGTTCCTGGAGGCCGCCCAAGCCCCGCACAGCTGGCCTTGGGCCCAGTGTAAACTGCGGACTGCTTGCCCAGCAGGTGTGGGCCCACCTGAGCTGGATCAGCCTCAGCACATGCTTCTCTAGGCAGGACACACCGTTTGGCAGATTTCAGTTCCAAGTATTTGTTCCCAAGCTGGTGCCGTGTCAACACCACCTTTTCTTTTTTCTTTATGGCTCCTAGTTTGAGAAATACTTTCAAATACTCAGCCCAAAGTCCTACTCGTTGTTCAGGCTCACGAGAAACATCCTGGATTAGAGCCTGGACTCTAGAGTCTGACGATACTGGGTTTGTACCCTGGCTCCGGTGTTTACTAGCTGTGTGACCTTGGGAAATTACTTAAGCTCTCTGTAAACCAAGAAGAAGGATATTAGTAGTAGCCAACTTTTAATGGACCCTCGCTTAGTGCCAGGTACCATGCTATTTACATGTATTTTTCTCTCTTAATACACACAAGCAACACTGATTTATTTTAAAATCATCATCTTCATCTTCAAGACAATGGAATGCTTTGGGCATTAAATAACTCGCCAAAGGCCATAAACCTGATACACGAAAGAGACCGTTTGAGCCCAGGTCTGGCTCATGTGCTTAAACAGTGATGCTCCCCTGCCTCCTAATAGCACCCTTCTCATTGGATTGTTTTACAAATTTGATAATGTTCCTAAAGTGCTTAGCACAGAGCTAAAGAAATGTTCAATAAATGCATGTTATTATGATTTGTATTCTTCTTATAGTTTCCTTGTGAAGTTTTCCTTGACTCTTCCTTGACCCCTCAGTGGCCCCTTCCTCTGGGTTCCTGTCATTTTGTACCTATTTCCCTCTATCCCATTTGAACTATTCTTTGTTTACCCACCTGTCTGCCCTGCTGGCCTGCAATCTCCTCAAGGCAGGAATTTTGCCTTATTCATTAGCAAGCACAGTGTTAGGCGCAGCGTAGGGGCTCAGGGAAAACATATGGAATAAACAGCAGTGAGAAGATGGACTTTATAATTCATGGACGGTAGCATCTGAGAAGCCCCAGACTCTTGAACGAGAGCCAGTTTTGGACCTGCGGGCAGGGAATCATGGCTTGGAATAGAGACAGGCAGAGGTGGGGGGTGATTGGAGGGAAGAATTAACAAGAGATAATGCTGGCGAGGTAGCCAGGCCTCTTAGGCCATGTGATGGCGTGGATTTTGTCTCAAGTGCAATGGGGAACAGTAGAGGTGTTTGAAGCGGGAGAGCCGTGTGATTGGGTAAGTTTCAGAAAGATTGCTCTGGGTGAAGTGTTGAGAATGGATGGGGGTGGCGTGGAGCAGAGGCCAGACCAGAGGCAGGGAGCCCACTTAGGAGTCCATTGCGGTGGCCCAGGCAAGAGACGATGGGAGCCTGGGTCAGGAGAGGTCCTGGAATGAGGTTTCGGGGTGGTAGAAAAGAAAGAGTTGATTCCCAGTGCCCAGCAGACCCTGGGGCTCTTCACAAGATTTCCCCCCTTCAATACCAGAAAAGAACCCCCAATAGCTATTTGGGACACCACTTGTACTGTGGATTATTTTCTCACCTGTTTCAGAAGCCAAACCATGGAGAATGGAGAACTCTGGATCGAGCCTGTTCTGAGGCACTCTGTTCGTCTCAAAATACTGGAAGGTATTAGAGAACTTCTCGAAGGTTCCAAGGATGCTGATGCCCAGGTCACCAGTCTGCTCACTGCTGAGAAGAAGGAAGTCAAAGGAAAAGATATATCCTATACTTTGGTCTCCACAGGTGACTTCTACCTACTCTGATCCTTCCCACAGAAGATGACCTCTAGCCATCCTGACATTTTCCCTAACATAGTTACAAATACTACTGCTTTTTCAAATCTAGATCAACAAAAAGGAAGAAGACTTTCATCAAAGCCCCTGAGAAAAGTTTTAGGTTACATCGGACACAGCCCTTCCTTCGCTAAGCATTTAAGAGAGTGATGTCTACCTTAAGGACAGATGAAAACCATATGTGTCATGTACCTGCAGAACTTTTCCATTTTGTTGTCCCTTAAAGAAATCACCAGCCACTCTGATCCTCCAAGGGCATTTGCTCTGTCGATACACATGCCCCTGCGGGTTTCCCTTTGGCTTTGTGCTTTGGAGGAGAAGTCAGTTAGGAAAGAGGACAAAAGGTCAGACAGGAGGTGGTTGAGTTTATGAAGACTGAGTCAGCAACATGAGCCTGTAGGCTCAGTCAGGGGACCAGTTTATTCCTTGGGGCACGAGCTGGGTCAATTTCTCTCCTTACTGAACCTCTGAGTGCCCTGGACCCCAGTTACAAGCCTTGTAAAAATTGCCCACGTGTTGTCCACATTTGCTTCTTCTGCAAGTTTAGCTTGGTAGACTGGAGGGAATGCCCTTTGCTTCAAAGAGATGATGCTGGATCTAATGTTTGAAATTTTATAATACGGTTTAATGATCTATGAAGCACTTTGTATACATTATCATATATCTTCTCCCTACAGATCCTGTAACATGGTTATTATGAAGTCCATTCACAGATGAAAAGATTGAGACTTAGAGAAGAGGTTGAATATATTTCCAAAGGTCACATAACAATGAGGTGGTTGAGAAGGAATCAGACTTAAGAGTCACTCAACTAATCAAATATTTCATCGGTACCTAACATGTTCAGACAAGGTCTCAGGCACTAAGAATACAATGGTGATCAAAGACATAAGGAATTTTCCCTCGTGGAGATTACAGTCCAGTTGAGGAGACACTCATGAGACAAAGAAGTACTCAAAAAAATAGAAAATGATCCGTATGAATGAGGTCTGAAGGGAAAACACAGGGTATTAGGAGAAAGTGTAGCAAGGATGTAATTTAGATGTGGTGTGTGTCTGTGTGTATGGTGGTGAGGAGGGATGTGTGTATCACTGAAGACCAACTATAACATTTGAGCCCTGAGAAACAGGGGGAAGGAATCGGAAGAAGAGGAGGGGGAAGGGATTTCAGCAGGAGGTGGCAGCATGTGTAAAGACCCTTAGGCAGGACAAACTTGGTGTGCTTGAAGATCTGAAGAAGGCTGAGTGAGTCGGCTTGGAATGGAGCGAGCCAGGAAAAGAAAGATGTTAAGATGAGATCAGATTATTGGTAGGTTTTGCTGGATCACAGAGAGCAGTTAGCCATGGGTTTTATTCTAAATGTGATGAGAAACCATTGGGGGATTTGAAGCAGGGAAGTTGACTTGGTTTTGCACATTAAGGTGATCATTCTAAATGCTCAATCGAAATTAGATTGTAGAGGACAAGTGTAGAAGCAGGGAGACCGATTACGGGGAGGACGTTGCAACAATCCAGGGGAAAGTTGATGGCCCTATATCTTTAAATCCTGGAATTTTTGGTTATGGTGTGTGCTGTTATTGTAATTCTAGAGACCTGGCTGACAGTGGAGAAGGGGTGTCATTTACTACATTTTTTAAATCACCCTTGAGTTTTCTCTACTTACTAGGTGTCGAGGAACAACAAAACCATTGACACATTCAAGGATCGGCAAAGATTGCAACCACACTGTTCCAGGATTAAGAAAACCATCTCTTCGTGATCATAAAATGCCATGCAAATGACATTTGGAAAGAAACTGACTACCAGAACGTTTACTAACTGATCCTGAGGGGGCTATGTTCTAGTTTGGTGAGAATAGGACTGAGTTGACGCCCTGCATTCAATTTGTGCTTTTCCTGGAATTTCTTTTCTGTTCTTTCCGGAGGGGGAGGGCCGAAAAAAGGACCATTCCAGGGCGCGGCGCTGGGCTTGCCACATTTGGGAGCGCCGCCTGAAGTTGGGCGCACAGCCTCCCGACGCCCTGCTGTTGGGCTGGTGGAGGCCGCAGCACTGCTAGGGTTGTATCAGTCCTCCTGTTTGCACTATTTCTTTTTGCGACCATGGCCCCGCCTTAAGTATTTCTAATTAAGAAACAAAACCTCAGGAGACCGAAACTTAACCAGCCGCTCTCGCTTCTATAATTACGCCTGCTGACCCCCCCCCCCCCCCCGCAACCGTCCAACCAATCAGACGGCGACTAGTGTCTTTGTTTAAAAGTCAACCAATCGGCGACTAGTGTCTTTGTTTAAAAGTCAACCAATCGGCGACTAGTGTCTCTGTTTAAAAGTCAACCAATCGGCGACTAGTGTCTTTGTTTAAAAGTCAACCAATCGGCGACTATATTTGTATCGGTCTATAAAAGAGCTGTACTAATCTCCGCCGGGGCCTCTTAGCGTCACGGGAAAGGAGTGCGCGGAGGTCCAGGTTCGAACCTGCAATAAATGACCCTTGCCGTTTGGCTTTGACTCTCGACTCTGGTGGTCTTGTGGAGGGGCCTCGCGACCTTGGGCATTTCAATCCTCACTCAATAAAGGACACTATCATTTTTACTAGCTTTATGACAATGAACAAGTTACTTAACCTCTCTGAACCTAATTTACATGAACTGTGAAAGAAGGATAAAAGTAGTACTTTTCTCAAAGAATCACATTAGAATGACATTAGATTAAGAATTAGATCCATATGAAGATTAAATGAGATACTACATGTAAAACAACACAATGCCTAACTGAATAAGCATTCTGCTTTCAATAAATAATAGCTATCATACTTAATAATAATGATGCCTTTAAAGTGTAAATGGAATAAAATTAGGTACCAGCATTACTTCCATGGAATAATTAATTTCTGTCCCCAGGCAAAGTATTGACATATGTAGCTTAACTTATGAAGCATTACACTTCCCATCACCCCAAACTTTTAAAATGCTTTGAAATTCTTGGATGAAAGACATTATAAAAACATAAAATATTATTATTCCAAAGAGAAAGTTTATCCTACAGAGCGAGACTTTCCCTAATGACTATAAGCCATCTTTAGAATAGCCCATTTTATTATCAAACTGAACAGCTGGCAGTATTGAACACAATTACAGATTCTGCTTTAAAAACCAAACATTAATTGGATTTCTGAATGGCATTTGAACTACAGAAAGAGACAATTCTTCTAACTCGAAAACCTACTTCCTTTCAGCATAGCACAGGAGTTTTACATCTTTGAGAGTCTCCTGATGGCTTCAGGTAAGTCTGGAACTAAAGCATTAGATTCTCAGTGGAGGAAGAATGTATCAAATATCAAATGCAGGGGGCTGCCATTTATCTCTTTCCAATTCTGCTGAAATGACTGCCCTTTGAAAAATCTGTCTGATGAGAGAGTACTGTAGGGGAAATTCCTGTAAGTATCCTTGTTTCTAAACTTCAGTGGTCTGACCTTAATCCAAAGACAACTCAGAAGTCCCTATACTTATCTGAACTTTGGTGTGTAACCTGTATGCCTCCTTGACCCACGTGGCTCAGTTTATACAGAGACTTTTATTCAAGGATTTATGGATCAAACAGCCAAAGGTAATCAAGAAGGAAACCAGGCTCTAAATTGTATCTCTTTAAAAAGAGGTTATGAGGATCCAACTTATAACTGAGCGACACTACTCATCTCCCCTTTTTGCTCCCCTGAGTCTCTTGCACCACATATTACTTTGCATTCCCAGTCACTAACAGCCCCTCTTCCCACAAAATGCTTCTCCATCTCATTTAGCTTTTTGTCTCTCCCTCAGTATTTATGTATTTATTTTTTATTATTATTATTATTTTTTGCGGTACGCGGGCCTCTCACTGTTGTGGCCTCTCCCGCTGAGGAGCACAGGCTCCGGACGCGCAGGCTCAGCGGCCATGGCTCACGGGCCCAGCCGCTCCGCGGCATGTGGGATCCTCCCGGACCGGGGCACGAACCCACGTCCCCTGTATCGGCAGGTGGACTCTCAACCACTGCGCCACCAGGGAAGCCCTCTCCCTCAGTATCTAGATTAACTTGGTTTCTTTCTCTGCCTTCTTTCCCGTAACGTCCAACTTGCCATCTTCTTTTTTTCTTTGCCCGTTATCCAGTTCTGTATCATGGATGTCCAGGGATTCAATTGACAGAGGCTAATTCCCCACAGGGAGCCACAATCTTCCATCTTAATAAGGGCTTGATCTTTGGTCCTGTGATCTGCCGAATATTGCACTGGAATATAGTGCTCTGTGGACATGGGACTTGGGTCATTAGGTTCCTTGTGGATTATATTCAGTCCCAGTTTGGATACAGTCCCCTTGTCCTCCATGGGAAGGAATTGAAATGGGACAGGGAAGGAAGGGTGGAGGGCAGTGTGAGCGAAGCTATGTCAATCCCAGTGGAAACTTAGAACTATGGAAGATAGTATCTGCCATCAGAGCTGCTGAGGAAGGAAAGACATGGAGCAGAGGGAAAGGAGTAGGGGAGAAAGGGGATGATAAAGATTGTAGAGGGTCCCGGGGGCTGGGGCAAGAAGGGGTGAAGAGAAGAAATCAGGTGCAGAGAGAGGTGAGGGACCCTTCCAGAAAATCTACCATCAGCAACTTGACTGCTTCCGACAGCAGTCACTTGATTCATGATCCAGGGAATTGAAAGGATTACAGTACCTTAGGTGATATGTCAGGAGCAGGTGTCTGGTGGGAGACTTGAGACTGTGATCAGAAATGTTTCTTGGCTGTTGAATAGTTGAATTAGCCTCCTAGGAATATGACCCCAAATAACGAGCAGGGATGACACTCTTCTCTGTTATCTACACCCATTTGATTATGCTTCAGAAATACGCCAAAATCTCTTCCCCAGCTCCTGAGACATCCAAGCCCAGAATACCTGTTTCTGTGGCTGAGTTATAGAGATTAGGCTGAAGTTTACTTAGACATTGCCTCTTATTCCAAAGGAGGTCAAGACTCCATGACTGACATGTTTGGATGGGCTGCTGGCATTTTTTTTTTTAAGGTTGGAAGAAACCTTGGAGATCTTACTAAAAACTTTCTTCCTTTTATAATACAAATGGAAAATGAGGGGCAGAGTGACAATTAAAAAAAAATAATCGACTTCTGAGCTTGCGTCCATAGTTCTGCATCTCTGGAAGAGGTAGAATGAACTCTGTGTTGCCTCAAGCTTGATTAACAGGACAGGACTAACGATGAATAACAGAGGGCAGAGCTCTTCCATTTCTACCCCCAGCACAATGCAGTGACAAGGACAAGTGGGGCAGACCCACTTCACAGATGAGGAAACTGAGTTCAGATGGTTGAAAATGCACAGATAATAGGGAGAGAGACCTCCTGCTTCAGACAGTCCAGATGAAATGTGGATGCCACCCTAACAGGCTGCTTCCTTCTTACTTGTGTGAACGGTTTTCTTTACCCGAGTTCCAATCTCTGCGGTGCTCCTGAAATTGAACAGTTCCAGAGTGGAGCCATGTTGACTCATCAATGCTTGGTTTTAATATTGACCACACAGAGGCCTTCATAGCATCCGCCAGTCGAGAGAATCACTCAAAGGCAAATTGCACAGTAGAGAGACCATTCAAGAGTCAGGGAGGAGGTGACTGAGAAGGAAAAGAATCTTCCTTCCTGCTTCATACCTTTGGTTGCTTCTTCCCCCAGGGTGGTCCTTTGGTGCCCACTTTAGTGAGGGCATCAGGAGGAAGATGGTACAGTGCGGTGGTACCACACGTTGCCATGCTGCTGGCTGATGGGTAGCCAATAGGACAAGGCAAATAGCATCCTTCCCCTACTAAAGACCTCTCTTTAATTTGTACTGCCTAAATACCCCAAACGCTATGTATGAGCTCCAGGAAACCTCAAGAGGGGTCTGGTCTGTATCTCCTTTGATAACGGTTTCTGCACATGTGATAGGGTAAAAGCCTTAATAATATATAAATATTCCCAGTATGTTTCTTACCATCATCCTCCACCAATGAAGAGGATGCTGTCTTTGGCGGCTCAGTTTTTTTCCCTCTCCCGTTACCCCATCAGGGAACCAGCCCTTACTTTACCATAGATTGTTCCAAAGCTCCCCAGACTACCCAATGTGGCATTTAAATATTTTCCTTTCCTGACTCTCCAATCGGTCTGCTTCTCCCAAACTCCTTACTTTCTGCTTCAAGTTATCATCCTTTTTTTCCTTTTTTAAATCATTAGGTCAAAATTCACTTTCTTTACTGGACACACACAAATGAGGAAAACTTGGCGACTTTTTCATCTGTCCCCAGCCAAGCATAGTTTCATGACAGCTCAGCGCTGGTAGTGGGAAGAGCCTCAGAGAAGGATCCTCATCCAATAAACCTGGGCTATTGTTTTTGGATCACAGACTGTGAATTGATTTATTGTTTGAAGTGATGAAAAAGGGTGTTTGGAGACTCGGAGGCGAGTTTTGCTCTGCGGTGATGCCTCTGCGGTCAGGAAACAGTTTTCTGAGCAATTCGGAGCTAGGGAATGTGGGGTTATTTTGGTAGCTGTCAGCAGGAATTGGCTAGAATCTGTATGTTAAATGAATACAAACTGCCTATTTAATTATTTAACAACTAGAACAAACAACCCACTGTTGGCAAGTGAAAAACAGCTAACACTCAAACTCTGTAAAATCCCATCTCATTAGTTCCCATGATATGATGTGACCCTGCTCACACCACAGTCCTGCCTTCAGCCCTCCAGGGCATCTTATCTCGATTTTATTGGAGTTTTTGCTGGAATTGGAGTACAAGTGTCCTTAAGCAAGGAAATGCTGGGGAAATAAGAGCAAGTTAACCTCTAAATGGGTTCCAAGGCAACCACTGTGTTGAAACTTCACTTGGGTTCCACTGGCTGTTTTGTTTGGTTTGTTTCCTTCTGCTTCTGCCAGATTGTTGACATCCCTTGTTTTCTGGAAACTGCTGAATTTGAGCAACCAGGGGCAGGAAGTCTCTCCTTAATTTAGGAAGACTACAACAAGAATTCGAACTTGTTATTTTTGAGAAAATAGCTGTGATAGTATGTTGATTTTACTAGTTGCTTAAAAAGACCCTCAAGGTTAATTAGATAGCCATCTAGAAACAGGCTGAGCTAACTAGAATTTGTGTGGCCCGAAGCGTTGAACACTAAGAAACTATTTGATTCTAGCCTCTACCTAGGCAACCTTCTTAATTTACTCTGTGTGCGTGTGTGCGCGCGCGTGCATGTGTAAATATAAATAAAACTTGCTTTTGTGATAAAATAAAAATTTTGCCATGTTGTATACACATTTTGAAATTTTGGAACCTAGAAACGCCTGATAAGCATTTAATATGGAAAAAATGACTATTTATAGTCAAGATGAATAGACTGGCTGACGTGAATCTATCAAAGTGAACAAGAAGGTAGAGGGAAGAGGAGACAAGCAGAGAAACGAAGGGAAGGAGAGAAGAGAGAACAGACCACATCAAAACTAGGAGAGCTCTGGGCACCAGAACTAAGCAATGTGCTTCTTGCTAGTATCTTTTTGCAACTTCTAAGGGCAGCAAACAAGCTGGACGCCTCGTCTGCACGCAGATTTCCATTTTTATAGTGCGTCCCATTCTTAGTGTTTAGTAAATTGATTGGGCTTTAACCTCGTTTTCCATGAAGCCCTACCTTTTGATTTGGGCTAAGAATTACGATTTTGCTTTGCGAAACTGGAACTTTGCGGAGAATCTCCTGCCTCATCCATGGTGAAACCCCAGAGCCAGTGGTTTTTATTTCTACATCCTCAGCAGACACAACGTAGAGACTGTAGTTAACACCTGCTCATCCTGACATCTCAGCTCAAAGACCCCTCCCTCAGGCGGGGCCAGACCCCTCTTCTTATACTGATACATTCTCAGGACCCCTGTGCTTTTGATTTGGAGCATTTACTCCAGTCTCTAATTATATATTTAGGTTGCGATTATTTATGTCATGGTTTCTTCCCGGCTAGATCGCAAGTTCCATGAGAGCTGCGGCCATACCTGTATCTCTTACCCTTGTTGAGACAGCAGTTACACAGGTCCTAGGATGTAGTAATTGTTCGATAAACATTTGTTGAATGAATGCTATACTACTATACATAAGCATGTATGCACATAGTCCTATACTGTAGGAGGCATAAATAGAGTTGACCCTTGAACAATGTGGAGGTTAGGGGCGCCAACCCCCCCCCAAGCAGTTGAAAAGTCTGTGTATAGCTCTTGACTCCCCTCAAACTTAACTACTAATAGCCTTCAGTTGACAGGAAGCCTTACCCGAGAACATAGACAGTCGGTTAACACGTATTTTGTATGTTATACGTATTGTATACCCTCTTCTTAAAGTAAGCCAGAGAAAGCAAAATGTTATAAAGGGAACCATAAGGAAGAGAAAATACATTTTCAGTGCTGTACTGTCTTTTTGATACCGTTTACAAGATGAATCGTCTGTCTGTCAGTACCTACATCAATATAGTCCTATATGCTACAGAACACTGTAGATGCCGTATGTACTATTAACACTACTCATCAAAATAAAAAGATAATATGAGAAAGAAATTCATATATATTTACAGGTATAACACTCATGCACTGATAACGAAGAAGCAGCAATATGATTGCTTTGTGGTAGCCTAACGTAATCGATGGGTTGCTTCATGGTAGCCTAGCCTATATACTAATGAATGAATCACTATAAAAAATGAATGAATCACTATAAAATTTTTATGGCATCACAGTCATATTCATAATATAGCATTGAAAACATTGTTACATTTTTTTAAAAAAACTACTTACCTGTGATGATAGGCTGATATGCAATTTCTTCAGTTACTAGAGAGAGAGGTATATGTAGGTTAATGTAATTCTTTGAAAGGAAAGTTATAAAACAGTAAGGAAACTAAAACGTTTTTCATTTTATATTAAATATCACTCACCTTATGCCTACATAAGGATAGATTAATATCTACATATATTTTATGCATTCATGACATAATTTTTTCTTAAAGTTTCTTTTTTTTTTTGCAGCACGCGGGCCTCTCACTGCTGTGGCATCTCCCGTTGCGGAGCACAGGCTCCAGACGCGCAGGCTCAGCGGCCATGGCTCACGGGCCCAGCCTCTCCGCGGCATGTGGGATCTTCCCGGACCGGGGCACGAACCCATGTCTCCTGCATCGGCAGGCGGACTCTCGACCACTGCGCCACCAGGGAAGCCCTCTTAAAGTTTTTTGATATTTCTGGGCTATGCAGTTCATCTGTGAGTTTGTTCTAATTCTCACAAATCTCCAAAAAAATATCCAATACATTTATTGAAAGAAAACACATACAAGCGGACTTGCATAGTTCAAACCTGTGTTGTTCAAGGGTCAACTGTGTGTATAATACAGTGTGTATATTCATGGGGTGAATATATAACAGTGTGCATACCACCCCCCTCAACACAACACCCAGTATTTACTTAATCTCCCTGAGCCTCATTTCCTCATTTGTGAAGTGAAAGTTAATGTGAGGCTCTTTGCAGACCCCAAGTGCTGGACCAATAGATGAGCTCAGAATCACCTTTCACTTCAGACCCTGGGAGAGAGACCCCCATAAATGCCTTACATGCTTCGGGAATGCATTTAAGCATCTCTCAGTCAAGCTCTCTCTCCACCCAAACCAGTCCATCATTCAAATTACACTAAATTTAGGGTCATTTCCAAACATAGTACATTTCCTGGGCAGTTCCTTCCCTGAAAGACAGCCATGTCCAACCCAAAGTGAGGGCCAATGCTTCTCATCAGCCTGGTTGCATTTCTGTCTCCCTCTTGGCTGCAGTGTGTAAGCTGATGGGGGGCCCATGTGGCCATGTTCATGTCCAAGCTCAGTAGGACGAATTTTTCAAGCATGATTTGCGAGTCACGCCATCACATGTATCCCGAGTCCAGCTGTGTTGCAGCTGCCGCCTCCCCTGTATCCGTTCGTCTTGCACTTGGATCAAAAGCATGAGTATACTCGCCTGAACTGATTTGGTCTCAGCCCAGCTGTTTGTCCCCCATTGTCCTCAGGATGTTTACAGACCTGCTGTTGTGGCCATTCTTGTTTCATTATCACACTTGGGTCTGAAGAGCATTTTCCCACACGGCCCTAGCCAAAGAGGCAATTTGGCTAAGTCGTTACTGAAACTTCCCTGAGGCAGTTATTTCAAACCTTATGATCTAAGCATACAACTGCGTATTTCTACAGTGAAAACAAGAAGAGGGGCTAGGGCTACAGATTTTGTTTGAGACAGGCCATGAGTGTCATTGTTGGCCCACTAATCTCATGACGTGATCTGTTTATTACTGTTTGACAAGAGAGCAATTTCAACCGGAGACAAAGCCAGATTAGAGGAAGAAATTCATTCTTCCCCCTCTTATTTGGGTTAATTGGGTAAACATATTTTACCTTCCCAGAAAGTTATTTTGACTGTTCTGAAAACCACTGATGCCTGTCACACGCCAGCAGGTATTTTGTTGGCAGGATCTGTGCTGGCAGAAGAGTGGGCGGGGCAGGGGTGGGCTGTTGGCGTGGAAAGGAGCCTGGTGGTTTGCACTGAGGTTCAAGGGCTGGCTGACCCTCAACTGTGAGAATACGTGTGAGTCACTCACTGTCTCTGGGACTCTATTTCCTCCTATTAATAACAGGCACCATGTATTATCGTGTTAAAATCTGCAGTTAAAAATCTGCTTTAGAAGGACAGACTCCCCCCAAAGATCCTGTTTCAGTGTCTGAAGTGGGACCTGAGTCTCTATATTTTGCAGTATCACAGCCCATGGCCAGTGTTTCCTGGGGTCTCCCCTACAACCACTCCACTTTCTGATCCAGGATATTTTATACTGTTAATGAGGTGTTCCTTCCTAATAAAGAGCGTGGTTCTGATTTCCCAGTAGCTCAGAACATTAAAAGGTGCAACTCACATGCCCATGATGGGCTGACCCTCAGAGCCGCACTCAGGCCAGCATCAAGTGCAGTGGTGAGGACTGGACACGTGGCTGGTTGGAACTGGGATGTGCTGTACGTATAAGGTATGCATCAGGGCTTCCCTGGTGGCGCGGTGGTTGAGAGTCCGCCTGCCAATGCAGGGGACGCGGGTTCGTGCCCCGGTCCGGGAAGATCCCACATGCCGCGGAGCGGCTGGGCCGGTAAGCCACAGCCTCTGAGCCTGCGCGTCCGGAGCCTATGCTCCGCAACGGGAGAGGCCACAGCAGTGAGAGGCCCGCGTACAGAAAAAAAAAAAAAAAAAAAAAAGATATACATCAGATTTCGAAGATTTAGTATGAAAAAAAGGAATGAAAAATATCCACTTAATCATTGCATCGACTACATGTTGAAATGATAGTATTTTGGATATGATGGGTTAAAGAAAATATACTAGTCAAGTTAATTTCACCTGTTTCCTTTTTTTAATGTGGCTACTAGAAAATTGAAAAGTCCACCCGTGGCTTGCATGTTTCTATTGGACAGTATTGCTATCTAGCAAAAGGCAATTTTTTGAGAACAGTATACCCATGAGGATAGACCATTAACATGGACTACATCATAGTAGCCTTATAAAGCGATCCAGGGTAATTCTGCTGGTCCTGCCCGAACCTCAGCTCCCAGTTTCCATTCTGACTGGTGGAATTTACAAAGAAGGCTTGAGAAGGCATTGAACAAGCAGGCGACGGGGATACACTGTTTCCTAAGTGAGTAGATGTTCTCCTTAAGGCACGTCTCCTGCCTGGATCCAGCTCTTTTTAAAAATAGAGAAGTTTTACCCATTCCCATTATAGACTCAGATTTTTCCCACTCTCTCAACCCATTCTTCTCATTCTCCACTTCACCCCTCGGTAACCTAACATCAGGCTGTCCCCTTGATGGTATGACAAACATTAAATTAGAATAAAAATTTTCCCAACAATATCCATTATAGGAAAAGGTATAGTGAAACTGGGACACTTCTATGTTGTTTGCAGTAGCAAAAATTATAACCCCTTTGGAAACCAGTGTGACATCATATTTCAAGAGCTGTATAAATGCTTTTAATCTTTGATTTGGTCTTAAGGAAACATTCAACAGAAGCAAGATAAATGTATAAAGATATTCAAAGCAGCGTTATCTCCACTACAAAATTAGAAGCCATTTAAACACCTAATCATTGAGGAACAGTTAAGAAAAGTATGCTGCACAATTCAATATAATATTATGCATTCACTCAATTTATAATTATGAAAGCTATACAGCAACACAGAAAATTGTTTACAAGATAATGTTAGATTTTATAAAGTAGAACACATAAATTGTATGTAGATTATGATTGCATGCTAACAATTATGCATGCATATGGAAGACTTAGAAGAAATGTGCAAAAATGAAACCTCTGTTAGAGTTATTAAAAAATAAATCAGAGCATTTTAACCAGGGGACTATACTTCTTATGGGATCCAGAGATGGGCTCCCACAGTGTCCATAAATCAAGTGAAAATATGTAATATTTTGTGTGGCTGTACATAAAATGCATTTTTTGAGAAGTGAAAACATAACTTTCGTTAGATTCCCAGAGGAGTTGAATGATCGATCACTTCCCTCCCAAATTAAGAACTAATGCTTGATGATTGTGCTGTTATTTTATTCTTTTAATAATTAAAAGAAAGCGAGGCATCTCCTCTCCACGGACTCCCCCAAGGTGAATTCATAAGCGGGCTTGAGGAAGAATAAGAGCCCTTAGATGGGAACAGGTCTAACCCTGGTAGAACTTGTGGGGAGAAATAGGAAACCTTCAGGAACCCCACATATTCCCATTTATAACTGATCTCACCCTCTTCCAGTCCCTCCCACCTCAAGGGCCCAATGCTTCTCCCTGTAAGGACCCTTCCCTTGCCCCTCCTTTTTCCCTACTCCTCACTAATGCTCCAATCAGGTCAACTCACCCAACTTCAGGCCTTTGTAGCTCTCTAATCTTAGAAACAGTGGCCTGCTAAATGCCCTGCAGGGCTAATGGCTTAGCCTCCTGGGGAATCGTTGCCTTTCAACAGGCGCTTTGAATGAACAACACTTTACCCCAAAGAGGGGTTAGCACAAGAAGGTATCAGACACTAGGGCAGGGCCAGAGACAGATCCGTGTGGGGTACTGGCTGCTCTCTATCCCTCAGACCACATCGGGGCCACCCAGCCACCGTTTGAAGGATCCCTGGCATGTGAGGGACATTGTTCCATGAGTCCTAGCATTGTTTTCTCTCCTCTGAGCCAATGAAAGAATATGCTAGTCCGGGCCTTTTTGAAGAACCCCTTAGAGAAAACAAATACCATATGATATCACTTATATGTGGAATCTAAAATACAATGCAAATGAACGTATCTATGAAACAGAAACAGACTCAGCAAACATAGAGAACAGACTTGTGGTTGCCAAGGGGAAAGGGGGATGGGGCAGGGAAGGATTGGGAGGCTGGGATTAGTAGATGCAAACTATTATATATAGAATGGATAAACAAAAAGTCCTACTGTATAGCACTGGGAACTATATTCAATATCCTGTGATAAACCATAATGGAAAAGGATATGAAAAGACTACATATATGTGTAACTTTGCTGTACAGCAGAAATTAACACAACATTGTAAATCAACTATACCTCAATAAAATAAAATAAAATAAACCTTAAAACAAAAGTCCAACAAAGATCTTAGCTTTCCGGCAAGATTCTGGTTGTTCTTTCTTGTCCATGTACCTTGACAGTGTCTGGATTCAGTCACCCTCCACCCCACGCATCCTCCCTTAGTCCAATGCGTCACTGTTGGTTTTTTGCCCTCATTGATGGCTTTGGAGTTGGCAAGAATTTCTTTTTCTGAGACTCTCACTCCCAACACCCCGTACAGTCTCCTGGGCTGCCTGGAGCTGCAGCTTTGTCCTAATTCATCAGAGTGAGATTTCTTTCATGTTTTCCAGTTAGTCTATTTGCCTGTAAGAGAGTAGATGTTCTGTAATGGACACCTATAAATGAACTGAAGAAAAAGCAAGAGAAATGAGCATTTCGAGAAAAGTAGCCCAGGAGCTCTCCCCTTGAAGAACTGTCGCCAACTTTACCCAGCGCTCATTTGTTAATGGCTTCACTTCCCAGCATTTCTTTTTCCCCTGGCATTTTGGTGAAAGCTTTTTTTTTTCCTATTCCAATTTAACATTTACCCTTCAGCTTTTCTGTCAGACTTATTTTTCCCTGGAAACCTTTACACTAACCAGATCCAGCAATCATTATTATTATTATTTTCTTCATGTATATATGCCCCTTTCTTTCTAATCACAGATTCACTAGCAGTCTAACTTTCAGGGGAGAGGGACCCCCAGATCCCAGGCAGTTTTCTCTTGCCCATCTCTGAGCATCTCCCAGGAAGGGCAAGATGATGTTAGACTTTTCTTCAAGACCCGTTTCCACGCATCATTGTGGTAAGACGTGGAAAGTTCTTCTTCATGTCTGACAAGTGATGGCCGTCTAACTTGATAATCTCCCACCTGATGGCAGTGGGACTTTGGGAGCTTGTTGTCATCACCTTGAGGACCCTTGATTGTGTGAGAAGCAGTCGCTCTTATTTGTTAAGAGGACAGATTGTAGCAGAAAAATATTGGGGATCAGATCAAACCCCAGCCACTTCCTAGCTGTTATGGCCCTTGAAGAAGAAACCAAGCCTCAGTTTCCTCATCCGAAAAAGGTAACATAATAATGATGGCTGTTTCATAAGTACACACACATTCCATTGTGACAGAGATCAATTGTTGTTACTGAATATCTCTTCTTCTTTTTATCCTCCATAATAGAATCTTGGATTTTCAGCTGGCTTCTTGGCAGTCTGGAATGAATAAAGATTATATTTCCCAGTCTCCATGGCAGCTAAGTGTGGCCATGGGACTAAGTCCTGGCCAAAGAAACGCAAGTGGAAGAGGTGTGGGTAATTTCCTTGAAGTGCCTTTAACTTGAGGGTTTGCACTTCTTTTTAAATTTATTTTTGGCTGTGTTGGGTCTGTTGCTGCGTGCGGGCTTTCTGTAGTTGTGGTGAGCAGGGGCTACTCTTCATTGCGGTGCGTGGGCTTCTCATTGCAGTGGCTTCTTTTGTTGCAGAGCACAGGTTCTGGTGCACGGGCTTCAGTAGTTGTGGCACTCAGGCTCAGTAGTTGTGGTGCAAAGGCTTAGTTGCTCTGCGGCACGTGGGATCTTGCCGGACCAGGGCTCAAACCCATGTCCCCTGTATTGGCAGGTGGAAACTTAACCACTGTGCCACCAGGGAAGTCACAGGTTTGTACTTTATCCTTTCATCCTTCGTCTTGTATAAAATTGGGATGCAATGGTGGGAGCTCCTGAAGCCATCTTAAACAATGAGGAGACTTAGTGAATGAAATCCACACATGACAATTAAACAAAATAGAAAGAGCTCAAGTCCCTAACATAACAGAGCACCATAACTGCCTTGGATTTTTGCCTCCAGAAGTTGGCAGGGGAGAGAGAAATACATTTCATCTAAGTATTGTATTATTTTTCTGTTGCTTGCAGTCAAATTTCATCCTAAACAGGACCCTAAACATAATAACCACTTAGTACATGATAGGTGTCACTTAAGTCATCACCTATGCATTTTTGGAGAAACTCTCCCCATCCCATCCAACCCCCACAATATAACAGAACTTGCAGATGCACCTTCTGTGATGCTAACGTTTATCGAGTGTTAACGATGTCCCTGGCAAGATAACAAGTGCCTTACATGGAATATCTCATTTAAACTTCACAACAAACCCACAAGGTTGGTACTATTTTAAACTTTCATTTTATAGACAAGTATATTAATTTCCTAGGACTGCCATGACAAAACAACACAGACTGGGTACCTTAAACAACAGAAATGAATTTTCTCACAATTCTGGAGGCTAGAAGTCCAAGATCAAGGTGTTGAAAGAGTTAGTTTCCTCTTAGGCCTCTGTTTGGCTTACAGGTGGCTACCCACTTGCTGCCTTTTCACATGGTCTTCCCTCTATGCCTGCACATCCCTGGTGTCTGTGACTTAATTTCCTGATATTATAAGGGCACCAGTCAGATTGGATTAGGGCTTATTCTAATGGCCTCATTTTAATTGAATCATCTATGTAAAGGCCCTGCCTCCAAATATAGTCAAATTTGGAGGTACTATGGTTAGAGCTTCAACATATGAATTTGGGGGAACACAATTCAGCCCATAACAATGAGGAAACTGGGTCAGAAGAGAAGTAATTTTCCCCAAAACTACACAGTGAGGAAGTAGCAGAAGTCTGGTTCCTGAGTCCAGGCAATGAAACACGGCACATTCCGTGTTTCCATTCCATGTTACCATCTTTAATAAATTTAGCTTGACAATAAGCCCCCAGTTCCCAGAACTCCACACATTTAATGGTCTAAGTTGCAGTAAATCTATAAACACAGATTTGAGCTTTGTGGGGGTAGCTTTATGTAATCACCCTTCTCCTTTGTCTTAACCCTGGTTGTCACCTGCTAATTGTCCTGGGCCTTTAACCCAGGTCACCACCAAGAGCCCCAGTGGCTTCATTCCTCCAGCTCCTGGGGAAATGCACCCCCTGGAGCCCTCTCCCTTCCCCACTAGCCAGTACCCTGAACACAATGCTTTAGGAAGAGACCTAAACACTTCTACAGACATCAAGGAGGAGCTACAAGCTTCTTCCACTCTGCCTAACTATGTCTCCATGTGGGTGACCCTAGAAACCTGTCATATTCCCAAACCCCAAGTCTCAAATCCTGAGTCATCAGCGGGAGGCAGAGAGTGACCCCAGCCCACGGGTCCTGGATGCTGCCCTATACCATTGCTTCCTCCCCAACTCTTGTGGTACTTCTGCAGGCACTTGGCTTCTATCCCACTACCTGTGCCCATCACATATCATTGCCCTGGGACCTCCTTGAGCACAAGCCTCCCTGGAATCTGTCACTTTCATTGCCCCAGTTTTCTCCTCTGCCATGTCTTGCTGATCCTAAAAATGGAGAACATAGCTGTTGACTTGGGTGATTAAGAGCCAAAGAGAGCTCTTTTTCCAGCTCAATCACAAATATAAGGTTAAATAAAAATAGCTGCTACTAAGTACTTTATACAAATTAACTCAATGACTCTTCACAACAACCCTAAGTTATTTCTCCCCTTCTACAGATAAGGAAACTGTAGCACAGAGAGGTTAGGGAACTTGCCCAAGGCTACACAGCAGGTACAAGGCAGAGCAAGGAGTTAAACCAATGTAGTCTGTCTACAGAACTCATGCTCTTAACCATTTCTCCAGGTATCACAAGTTAATCTTTTTTTCTCCCAAACAACATGCAGATGTGGACACATACACATACCTTCCGAAGACTGGCCTTGGATGAGTCCAACAGGAACCCATGAACCTAATTTGTCAAAAAGTTTGACAAATACAAGGTTGCATTGTCCATGTACCAGTACTTTCTATCTCATAACTGACAAAGTAAGGGGTGCCCCCCAGGTCTCAGACCATTCCAGCCATTTTCACATGTATCATCTCATTTATCCTTGCAATATTATTTTGAAGTAGGCACTATTATCTCCATTTTACTGTTAAGAAAACTGAGGCTCGGAGAGGTTGAGCAACTTGCCTTAGGTCACACAGCTAATAAAGGGTGGAGGCAAGATTTGGACACAACACTTCAACACTTTTGATATAATGAGGTGTGCCCAGGTGACAAGCTATGTGACCCCAGCACTCATCTCACTACATCA
This sequence comes from Stenella coeruleoalba, assembly GCF_951394435.1. Taxonomy (NCBI): domain Eukaryota; kingdom Metazoa; phylum Chordata; class Mammalia; order Artiodactyla; family Delphinidae; genus Stenella; species Stenella coeruleoalba. The sequence continues at coordinate 73,835,106 of NC_137149.1, forward strand.
CCACGCTGCCTTCCCACCCTGAATGCCGCTGGAATTCTGAACAGGGCTGCCGAGGAGAAATGACAGGAAGGGTGCAGAGTCAGCTTAAAGAAAATATGACACTTAGATCTAAAGTCCACATTATTGTATTTATACAAGCGTTCAAAAAAATTCTGAATTCTAAAATATAACAGAGCTAATCTCCTGAGTCCCAGCTACCACTGCACCTCTCACTTGCCAAAACCCATCCAGTGAAGAAACGCGACATCTCTAAAGTATTTGTGCTTGAAGTCAAATCCATAAAACCTGCATTTACTAAAATCCTTTCTCTGAAAATCTATTAATAATGTACGGCCAGAAGTTGCAGACGATGTGATCGTTGTTCTAGGGATTTGAGACCAAAATATCCCATTATGTGGAGGTTTGATTTTTGCCCAGTGATGACATTTTTGATACAATTTTTAAGGAAGGCACATGTTCGTCCATTTGCTGATTCCCCCTGGCTCACAAAGCCAACATGACTTAAACCCAAATTGCTTTCGATCTTCCCAAGTACCTCATTTTTATCCCAAAGGGACCTGCTACACAAACGATCTGTCATTCAAGTAGGAATACTCATATGTTAGACGTAGTCAGTATAGTTCATGGTGCTAACCTTGTGCTAGCAGTTAAAGGAGCTGAGTTGTGGAGATGGAGAGCTGCAGTGAGGTGGGGAATTCTGGGGGATTCCTTAAGAAAGCCCAAATACAAGAATTCTAACCAACAAAGCAAGTAAATTAGGAGTGATTTCCTACTGTGTTCCAGTGGTGCTATGGGAGATACAGAGAACTTACATGTAGGAGTTATGGATTCGAAGCCAGATCCAGCTACTTATCAGCTATGAGACCTGGCACAAGTTACTTAACTGCTCTGAACCTCAGTCTCATCCTCTGGGCATATTCAGTACTTATGTCTTAGGCTGCTATGAGGTAACAGATTTCACAATACCTACTATATACCTGGCACAAAATTAATATTGAAAATCTTTTTCAATCTTTAAATCTGAAAGATTAAAATTTTCAGCATTAATTCTGAATTTGAATTTTAAATAATTTTCCACCTAAAAGGGCAAAATCTTAATTTATATGTATTTCTCTAGGAACGTATCAATTAAGCAAAATAAAAAGGGAAATCCTGAAAGTTTGTAACAGATAGCAGGAATATCTGAAATCTTATTCTCACTTTCCCCTGTCACTGGGACAACTTGGAGTCAGCCGGCCATGTGTGTTACTTCCTGCCAAAGACTTTTGGGCTGCGGGGTTTGTTCACTACGAAGTAAGCAGACCACCTGTTCCACTCCCTCACTGCGTATTGCCAAGAAGAGAATGTGTGTTGCCCATGGCCATTGTTTAGTTCTGTTCCATTCAGTTCAATGATTATGGACAAGGCAGTGCCCAAGGCACTGAACATACAAACATGAAGGAGACATGATCCCTGCCCTTGAGGGGCTCATAGCCTGGTGGGGAGACAGATGGATAAACATAATTTTGTGTGAGCTAGTGTGTGAACATGGAGAATTATGGGCCTGGGGGAATTAGGAACAACTTTCTGGAGGAGGTGATGCCTGAGCTAAATCTGGAAGAACACATGTGTCTATCTACCCACCCACACACCCATCCATCCACTCACCCATCCACCCACCCACCCATCCATCCACACATCAACCCATCTACCCACCCACACATCCATCCACACATCCACCCATCCACACATCCACCCATCCATCCACACACCCTTCCACCCACACACCCACCCATCCACACACCCTTCCACCCACCCACCCATCCATCCACACATCAACCCATCTACCCACCCACACATCCATCCACACATCCACCCATCCACACATCCACCCATCCATCCACACACCCTTCCACCCACACACCCATCCATCCACACATCCACCCATCCATCCACACACCCATCCATCCACACACCCTTCCACCCACCCACCCATACATCCACACATCCACCCATCTACCCATCCACCCATCCATCCACACACCCTTCCATCCACCCACCCACCCATCCACACATCCACCCATCCATCCACACATCCACCCATCCACACATCCACCCATCCATCCACACACCCTTCCACCCACCCGCCCATCCATCCACGCATCCACCCATCTACCCACCCACCCATCCATCCACACATCCACACACCCTTCCACCCACCCGCCCATCCATCTACGCATCCACCCATCTACCCACCCACCCATCCATCCACACATCCACCCATCCATCCACACACCCTTCCACCCACCCGCCCATCCATCCACGCATCCACCCATCCATCCACACACCCACCCACCCATCCATCTGTCCATCCTTCCACACAGCCATCCCTTTATTCAGCAAATATATGTTAAGTATTTACTCCATGCCTGACATTGCTCTAAGCATTGTGGTTAGAGTGGTGAACAAGCAGATAAGGTCTCTGCTCTTATGGAAATTACATTCTGCTGAAGGGAGACAGAAAATAAATGAGTGAATAATAAATATATAAATATAAATAGCTTCAGGTAGCAAGACAAACGCTAAGAAGAAAATGGGCAGTGATGCTTCTGATCAGGACATGGAGCTGGAAGAGACTCTTTCAGATAATTTCCCCAGAGGAGGAAAAACTGAGTCAAGACCAGAGTAACAGGAGAGAAGACAAGCCATGCAAAAATCCAGAGTTGAGAGCACTAGGCAGAGGAAATGCGTAAAGGTTCTAAGGTAAGAACTAGCTTGGTCTAATCATAAACAAAACAAAGTTGAAAAAAACCACGTCAAAGCCAGTGTGGGGAGGGAGGGGATAGTCTGAGATAAGGTCAGATAGGAAGGTCTCTTTGCCTATGAGCCATGGCAAACGGTATCCTCGGTGCAATGGGAGGGTTCAGACCAGGAGAGGAGTGTGATCTGATTTCAGGCTTTTATGATTGCCCAGGAGTCAGCCAGCGGAAGTCCAGAAGCAGGGAGCTTCAGCCAGAGGAGTATGCCCCCTTCCGCGTGCATACTTTCTCTGGTCAGTGTGGCCCCTCTTCTGCCTCTTCCTCCCCTCCTTCCCATCACAGCAGTGCTGTTGAGATGGTCATGAGGTCAGGGTACACAGTCAGGGGCCTAACAGATGTCGCTCCTGGGCAGCACTCTACGGAGAATCCCTCCTACTTCTAGAAATACTGGCTCAATTGCTAGACTCCTCGTGTAGCAGCAGTGAGGCCTCGTATGTGTATGGTACTCTGACATTTTTGCAGGGTGTTCACCATCATTATTTGATATTATCCAGGGAGGTAAAAACATCAGGCATGTTTTTTTTCACGCTCACGTGATAGATGAGGAAACTGACGCACAGTGAGGTGAATCAGTGCACACAAGGTCATATACCTAGTTTGGTGGCAGAGGCAGGATTAGAATCTGAGTCCCTGATTCACATTCTGTGTTGCATCCACAGCGGTTCTCAGTGTGGTGCTATTGAAGTTGAGTGGAAGTGAGCAGTTTTTCTTTATTATGCTAGACTGTCCCAGATATTACAGGACATTTTGAATCCCTGGCCGGGGCCAGTAGTATTCATGTGTAAAACCTTGTGACAACCAAAATGCCCCCCACATATTTCCATACACCCCCTGGGGAGGATTAGTAGTGCCCCTGGTGGGGAACAGTGAAGTTTAATCCTCTCCTGTATAGACGGGAAAATGAAGACACCAGAGGCAGAAAGCACTTAGCGGCTGCTCACACATTTGCTGCATATTATTTAAACAGCTGTCGTTAATACTCTCCTCCAGTCTTATCTGGTAAGCGCAAGGATGCTGACCCATGCACACCATTTATTTATTTAGTCATTTGACGGACAGTTCCTAATTACCTTGTAAGGAAGTGTTCTGTGCTCTAAGCTAAGGATGCAGTGTTGCAGAGGGACATGGCGCTCGTCTTCTCATCACGGGGAAAGCAGGGGTGAAACCCCAGAAGCTAATGAACAATTACAAGGCAAAGAGGTAAATGTCAGGATGCAGTCACCGAGGTGATGGAAGAAATCTAGACAAGGGCACCCAGATTTGGAGGCACGGGAAAGGAGAGATTTTCCAACACCACAGCTGTCCAGAACCAGAGCGTTTTGGAATATAATAAGCTTGCCATTAATGAAGATGTTTAAAGAGAGACAGGATCATCAGATGGTTGAGAAAATGAAAAAGGTTTAAGCAGCCTATGTAAGGTCAATGCCCTTTCCAGTCCTGCAGCCTGGGATGTCCACATGTCCACAGAAGACCATAAACAGAATGTAATCACATCTGATTTCTGTAATGATAAGTGGCAACGAGGTGACGCCATGTTAGACTAGGTTATAAAAAGAAAATAATGTTAGAAATAATCTGGTTTTCCCCCAAAGCTCTTTCTACAAATTACCAACTTAAAAAAAGTACCATTTCCACCTGTCCATTCATGTGGGGAGTGTTCAGGACAGGATTGAACATTGAGAGGGGGTTGGTAACCTCCAGCACTGACCGAAAGGGTGGGCTTCTAGGAGGGCAGGGCAAGAGAAAGGTCCGCTATGGAGGGACTTTTAATTGGGCACCAGGCACTTTTTTTCCTCTCAGGTAGCTAGGAGAGCCAAGGAGAGCTCCTTAGTGCCAATTTACTCTGGTCTTTGCTGATCTGGAAAGGTTGGCAGCCCAAACGTCAGCAGAGGACAGTTCCTGACAACTCTGTGACAAGGGAGAGAGTCTCGAGGGACCAGGGTGCCCAAGGACCACAAACGTTGTTCTGCATTCCGGGAGGTGAAGTGTCAGCTTTCAGCAAATGTTCCCTCTGTGCAAGGACAGAAAATGGCATCTAGAGAGCTGCTCTAACTGGGTTAAAAGTCATGTTTGTGCCACTCATGTCAAAAGGACAAGGCTTAGGAAAAGGAATCAGCCATTGGTCAGGGTGATGATTGTGGCTTGCTGACGGCTTAGATTTAAACTTCAAAGGATAAAGCTGTCAGCGTTCGCTTTTCTTGTTGCTTCTGTATTTTCGATTGGAAAATTTTTACTCAAAGCAGACATATGCCAGATACCTATGGGATAATTAAAGAGTAAAATAATGGCCATTTTCAGACTTCAAAAAACAAATCTCTCTTCCCTGCCCATCATTCATCTTCTATTTTCCCCCTGTACGCCTCTCCTCACTTCAACTATTCTCTCCAGTTTTGCTTTAACAAATTCTTTCACCAGTACCGAACTTCATTTACTATAAGCTTGCTTTTGACTGAGGGATGCATTGAGATGAATGGGCTATTCTCTTTGAGGATTTAGATTAATTCATTTTCCATGTTCGGTGTTCAACTTAGGATTCCAAACATATCTTGTGGTTGTCAAACTATCTACTGACATCTGGTTCAAATAAAAAACCACAAATAGAACTACCTTATGACCCAGCAATCCCACTACTGGGCATATACCCTGAGAAAACCATAATTCAAAAAGAGTCATGTACCACAATGTTCATTGCCGCTCTATTTACAATAGCCCGGAGATGGAAACAACCTATGTGTCCAACATCGGATGAATGGATAAAGAAGATGTGGCACATATATACAATGGAATATTACTCAGCCATAAAAAGAAATGAAATTGAGCTATTTGTAATGAGGTGGATAGACCTAGAATCTGTCATACAGAGTGAAGTAAGTCAGAAAGAGAAAGACAAATACCGTATGCTAACACATATATATGGAATTTAAGGGGGGAAAAAGGTCATGAAGAACCTAGGGGTAAGACAGGAATAAAGACACAGACCTACTAGAGAATGGACTTGAGGATATGGGGAGGGGGAAGGGTAAGCTGTGACAAAGCGAGAGAGAGGCATGGACATATATACACTACCAAACATAAGGTAGATAGCTAGTGGGAAGCAGCCTTTGTGACCACCTGGAGGGGTGGGATAGGGAGAGTGGGAGGGAGGGAGATGCAAGAGGGAAGAGATATGGGAACATATGTATATATATGGCTGATTCGCTTTGTTATGGAGCAGAAACTAACACACCATTGTAAAGCAATTATACTCCAATAAAGATGTAAAAAAAAAAAAAACCCATCACATTTAGGAGGAATTTTTGCTCTTGAGAGACCCCTTATTTTCAAGAGTTTGTCTTTGAAACTCTGTCTTCCTGCTTTCACGTCCACCCTCACCTCCTGTTCTGGACTGCTAGGGTCTTCTGTTATCACGCCCTTTCTTAAATTTTCTCCCTCTGTCCTCTTATTTCCTTCTTTGTTTTCCCCAACTTCACCTGAACTCTACCTGATTTGGCTCAAAAATTTCTTTCTAGCAGGGCCTCTCCTTAGAACATATTAGATTCTGGGGTTCCTTGCACTTTCATGTCAAATATTTCCTTAGTTAACTTTTGCTTAGAAATACATGGTCCCTAAAAAAAAAAAAAAAGTAACATTCAGTAAAACATCCCTATAGAAAATCTAACATACAAATAAAAAGGTAAAAATTACCTATAATTTAAAAAACCTTTTTCTGTTATCTAAGTTTCGGGTGTACAGCATTGTAATTCTACTACCCCAGCATTATAATCTTGCTACCCTGAAATGAAAATTCTTAACATTTTGGTGTATTTTCTTCCAAATACATAGGTGTATATGTAATCTATGCAAAAAATATTTATTTCCCTTAACTTAAAAAAATTAGAAAAGAAAGAACAGTCCAAGTTCACCGAAATCTAGAAGTTTTGTGGGTGCTTCTGTAGAAAACAGGGCAGGGTCTTCAACCAACAGAGCGAGTTTAGCTCGGTTTTCTCATCCTGACTGTGTGCATCAGACTCACCTGGGATGAGTGGAAAAAACACAGATGCCCAGGGCCCACCTGCAGAAGTTTTATTTCAATAAGTCGGGGGTGGAGGCTTAACATCTTATTTTTTCTTCTGAGATCTTTGTATGATTCTAAAGTTAAGCCAGAGTTGAAGACAACTGGCAGCAAAGGATGACTGTAGGTTCTTACATCAGGATTAATGACCCCTGAAGACACCGCATCAACTGGAGGCTGTGGGAGCTGACAGGTCACCTCTCTGGTTGATGTGGGAACGTGTGGTGGGGATGAGAGGGCACCAGTACTCAGCCTTCTAGGGGCTAATTGGCTGGAAGATGCTGGCTTATCTTATGTTGTCACTTCACTTCCTCTTCGTCCTCTTTTTGTTTTCCAACACTTGCCAAATACACGAGCTGTGCTCACCTGAGGGCCTTACCTGCCTTCTCCTTACCAGCTGCTGCTTCTTCCTCTACTCTGTTGACCCTTGCTCCCACAGTGATGACCAGTGATCTTCTGGATTGCTGGCCAATGCCTGTGGCCTCTTTTGTCATCTTCCTGAAAGATCACTGGCTCTGTCCTATGGACCACTTTGTGCACTGACTGGATACAACTATAGAGAAATATCAATATATAAATAAGAGGATAGAAGGAGCAAAACCTTGATTAATCAGATTCTTCCATTTCCAGAACACTATGGGGTCTATTCAAATTGTAGGAGAGAAAGATAATCATAGGAAAATAATCTGATAACAGGAAACCAAGCAGTCAACCAGTTTCTAGGGTTTCTTAACCTGGAATCCACAGATAGACTTTAGAGGATCTATGAACCACTTGAAACTGAAGGTAAAATGGTGCATGTGTGTGTGCCCGTGTGTGTGTTTTTTCCTTTGGGGAGGGTTGGGATGTTTTCTAAATGGGTCCTAATTCAAGAGAGCCTGAGAATCACTGTTCCAAGGTGTGTGACTTGCTGTGGGGTTCCTGTATTCCAGCATCATTTCTTGTTTCTCTTTTTCACTGCCCCTCACATCAATCTGGTTTATGTGTTGTCTCCATCTATTCTCCATACTCACTTCCCTAGGCCAGGCCCTCTTCACCTTTCACCTGGAAACTGTGACGTTTCCTGTCTAGACTCCTCCTTTTCTCCCTCCTTCCCACCCTCTTTTCTTGTCTCTTTCCTGTACCAAACATCTCTCCCTCATCCAATACATTCTTGTCACAGCCTCTTATAAACTCCAAATCTGATCACAGTCACTCTCCAGCTTAAACTGGGGGGGGGAGGGGTGTTCTCAAAGTACCTACAGAATAAAAATCATGCATTCTGTTATGGTATTTAATGTCTCTCATACCCTTCATTAGGAGGTCCCAACTAGCCTCCTAATGTTTTCCTCTATGACTCCACATCGTGACCCAAGCTTCTCCACCTCTGTGCCTCTGTATCTTCTACTCCCTCCACTTGGAATGACCTTTCCTTTACCTCATGTATCCATACTCTATCCAAACATAAAATGGCATCCCTGCCATGATGCTTTCCATAATCCCACTTGTTCTCACTCAGAACTCCAATTGGATTTTCCCTGTACTGGTCTTTCTACTTGCATCATCATGATTTATGTACCTGCTTTAATTTCCATTGAGGATAGGGCACACATATGATTTACCTCTGTATCCTCCATAGGCTTTAGTATAATACTTTTGGACTTAATTGGTACTTAATTGGTATAAATGCTTATTTAATATTACTCTGTTTTAGCCAGCTTGGTTTGCCACAGTGAAATACCACAGACTGGGTGGTTTCAACAACAGAAATCTGTGTTCTCACATTTCTGGGGACTAGAAAACCAAGATCAAGGTATCAGAAAATTGAGTTTCTGGTGAGGCCTCTCTTCCTGGCTTGTAGACAGCCACTTTCTTGCTGTGTCCTCTTCTCTATGCTCAGGGAGAGAGAGCTCTGAGGTCTCTTCCTCTCCTTAAATGGGCACTAGCCCTATCGGATTAGGGCCCCACCCTTATGACCTCATTTAACCTTAATTATGTCCCTAATAACCCTGTCTCCAAATACAGTTACATGGAGGGGGGCGGGGTTAGGGCTTCAACATATAAATTTTGGAGGGACACAATTCAGTCCATAAAATCCTCTTTGGCCTCCATTTGTATCTCTCTAAAGTATAGGTAGACAATCTCCAGAGTGCACGATAAGGATCCTGAGTCATGGCTTGTTTCTCAATCGACAAATGAGTCAGTGGTGTTTAACGTACGCTCTTTACTAAATCAGGAAAAGAAAAAACACCTGAAATTTTAGTGTATTGTTTTTCAGACTCTAGTCATTTGCATATCAGTGTCATAATTTTTGTCATAGTTTTAGAGCAAATGTATAATTGTTTACTTAAAAGCACCTTTAAATTGATTCATGCTTTCACTTAAATATTTTAAAAAATTATCTGTGAAATCATAGATCTAATTATGTTTTTATGACATATATATTACGATTAAAATTATTTGTTCAAAATGTTCAGTACTGCACCCTCCAGAGCCCCACTCTGCTGGGAAAGATTCTATGTATTTCCAGCCCTATTGAGGTCAGCCTTAGCCATGTGACTGGCTTTGCCTAGTGATATATGGTGCTCCCGAGCAGACAATTTATGAGGCATTTTCTGGACTTGCATGATTCTTTCTTCCTGCCTCAAGACTCAGGATCTGTGCTTTAACCCGGTCCTGAAATAAAGAAAACATGAGGCATATCTGAAACCAGCTGGCAACTTACATATATGTGAGTGAGAAATAAATGTTTATTATTCTAAGCCACTGAGATTTTTCTTACAGGTCATTGGTTACCACATCCAAATTTCATCTAAGCTGACTAATCAAATGTCCATTTGTATGTTACCTAGAGTCATTTTACATAATAAGATTTTGGGAACCCGAGACTTCCCTGGTGGTGAAGTGGTTAAGAATCCGCCTGCCAATGCAGGGGACATGGGTTCGAGCCCAGGTCCGGGAAGATCTGACATGCCACAGAGCAACTGAACCCACAAGCCACAACTACTGAGCCCGTGCACCTAGAGCCCATGCTCCACAACAAGGGAAGCCACTGCAATGAGAAGCTCATGCACTGCAACAAAGAGTAGCCCCTGCTCACTGCAGCTAGAGAAAGCCCGTGCGCAGCAACAAAGACCCAAAACAGCCAAAAAAAATAATAAATTAATTTTAAAAAAAGATTTTGGGAATCTTATGCCTTTTGAGAAACATTTCTGAGTTTCTGAAAGCTTGAATGAGGAGGCAACTGTAAGGTATCTCTGTGTTTTTTCAAATGACTCCGTGATTTCATCTTATGGGGAAATTATTTGAAAGGAATTTTTACAACCTGTGAATAACCCACATCCTGACAAATTATGGACTACAGCTTTCCTGCCACCCTGGCCCTTGTCCTTGTAGCATCAATAGCTCAGGATGGTGCTTTGTCCGTCACACTTTAAAAATAGCCTTTAGTCTCAAGAAGTGGTGATGGAGACTTGGCACTCAGATGACCTAAAGGCATTTTTTTGTCTCAAATACTCCAGTTTCTCCCACTGACACTTCAAAGACTTCAAAGGCAACTGGACTTTGGGGAGTGCTATGCCTTTGAAGTGGGCATGGAGCGTGTGAGAATGCTTTTCAGGGCTGGGACAGGTGGATGGTTTTTAACAGAAATGAACTATGGATAAAATAAAAACACAAAGTGTAAAAGTATTTCTTATCTGTCTGTCCCATTACCTAATCTATGCAATCTTATTAAATACAAGTTTTCTGCTATGACAGGAGAATGGCAGTGAAGTAATTAATTAATATTCAGTTTTATAAAAAGCTGCTATGTAAGAACAACAAAATTTTAAAGACTCTCAGTGTCACAAAATAATATATAATTAGCGGATATAGTGAAACCATGGGTCATTCAAAGTTACTTCTGAAGGCCCCTCTGGGCCACTGCTGAGAACAACAGCCATCTTTTGGCTTCTGTTCCCCTCCATTTCTCCATGCTGTGGCCTCCAGATAATCATTATCTCCTTTTGCCAAATCAGGGGTCTTCCTTAGCTCTCTTCCTCTTTAACTCCTCGGCTGCTGTGACAGTTAACCACCACCCCCAAACTCCCTCTAACCCAGTCTTCTGTGCAAATCCACTTTCCTGATTCTCCTGTGAACTCCTAGCAAAGTTTTTTGTTTTGTTTTGTTTTGTTTTTTTGTTTTTTTTTTGTTTGTTTGTTTGTTTCCTGCAGTATGCGGGCCTCTCACTGCTGTGGCCTCTCCCGTTGTGGGGCACAGGCTCCTGACACACAGGCTCAGCGGCCATGGCTCACGGGCCCAGCCGCTCCGCAGCATGTGGGATCCTCCCGGACTGGGGCACGAACCCTTGTCCCCTGCATCGGCAGGCGGACTCTCAACCACTGCGCCACCAGGGAAACCCTAGCAAAGTTTTTTGTTCATTTTACCAGCTCACTTCCTTCTTCTTATCTAAGTGGGAATGTTCCTCAAGGTCCTCGGACCCGGTTTTGCTTCAGTTCCACTCTCTGTGTTGAGAAACTCATCCATCCCTACAATATCATTTTGAGGCTGATGCCTCCAGCCCTGACTAACCCTTTGCCCTCAGGTGACTGGCACCAACTCAGAGGGCATATCTATGGGGAGGTCCTACCATCACTTCAAACTCAATATATACAAAACCTCACCCATCATCAGTCCAGCATAACCTGCTTTTTCACTATACATTACACTCCCATTTTCCTTGGAATCATCTTTCATTCATCCTTCTTTTTCAGGACCTCTACCCAATCTATTTCCAAGTGAGTTATTTTTTCTTTAAAATGTTTCTTGGATCTTTTTAGTTTCTTCTAATTCAGACTTCCAAAATCCTAGTTCAGACTCTAGCAACCTCACATCCTGCCATCACATATGTAAGATGTCCAACGAGGCAGATGCTTCTGGTTGCCTATTGAGTATCTCTTCTCCCCTCTTCCCTTATTAAAAGAGTTCCAGTTATCTGGGGTGTTGCAATATGCCCAGGTAAGTTATCTCCCCTGTTATCCATGCATCCAGTTCTGCTGATGAGCACTTCTATCAAGTGAGATTTCTGGCAGAGTTATTGTTTTCCTGATAAAAGGTAATACCCAGGGCTTCCCTGGTGGCGCAGCAGTTGAGAGTCTGCCTGCCGATGCAGGGGACGTGGGCTCGTGCCCCGGTCCGGGAAGATCCCACATGCCGCGGAGCGGCTGGGCCTGTGAGCCATGGCCGCTGAGCCTCTGCGTCCGGGGCCTATGCTCCGCAACGGGAGAGGCCACAACAGTGAGAGGCCCGCGTACCACAAATAACAACAACAACAAAAAAAAGGTAATACCCAGCTACCACAAATAACAACAACAACAACAAAAAAGGTAATACCCAGATGACACATGCCTTTTACCCCCACTTCTTACCTTCCTTTTTTCCTGGATGGAATGTAGAAGCAATGTCTGTGGTTAAGATACCATATTTTAAGTCAGCTAGGTCAGTTTCAAACCCCATCTCAGATACTTTCTTGTGTTGAGACCTTGGGAAACTTACCTAACCTCTTTAAGCCTCAATTTCATATCTGTAAAATGGGTACAACAATATTACTAGGTTGTGACGATTAAAAGTACTAATATGTTTATACAGCATTGAATATAGTATATGCAGAGGACCTTGTTACTGTCAGTGAGTGGTGGATAGTATTCCAGCTGTTTCTATTTTCTAAACTCCTATTATACTTAGAGTAATTATGGTACATATTTGCATTGTCTTATTTTGTCTCCTGGATTACCTGTCTCCTTGGAGACAAGGAGACTGTGATCAACTTGGGGCCACTGACCATTGTTTCTGCTTATTTCATCGCCTTTCAATTGCCTTGTTCAGTTCTGGGTGTGGAGTAGGCTTTTAAAAACACTTAGGAATTTAATGACAGATTATATGATAAAGGTGCTGGAAATCAACTCTGAGGACAAACTAAGTATTTGCTGAGGTTAGGAAGACAAGACAGGCTATAAAGATGATCATTTTGCATTGAAAACCATCTTCAAGGGGAATCCTGGATATAAACAGAGAGGATGCTGCAGTGGCAGGCTTCTATTCTTCACTAGGGCCAGACTCAAGCTCTCTTCCCAGCCCCACCCCCCCAACCCCAAATGCTATTTCAACTCTAAAGCACTGCAGAGTGATGCAGATTTTCCTGGAGAAAAACTTCCTAGTCATCCCCTTGAACATCTCAGTCTTTCTCCACCTGTCTCCACCTGTTTCTGGCTTTCTGCTTCTTCTCACATTTCTCCCCCCCAAAAGACTCTGAAAAATCCCCATATAAAGACTGTCGTCTGCCATCCTTTGGAGCACTAGGTCCGCTCCCTGAGCTTGCACACTGCCCTCAGCAAACCAAAGTCCTGCTGGGGAGCCGTCCCTGGAGCTAGCATGCTTGCAAAGGTTATTTATAGTCTTCTTTCTGCCTTATGTGGCCTCATTCCTAGGAACCAGGGCAAACCCCACTTCCTTTACACCACTTCCACCTACCCTACTCCCACTCCATTTTCTACCTTTCTCACCTCCGCTCTGCTCCTTTACATCCTTCTGCTTTTGTCTTTTCCCTTTGCCCTAATCACGAGTCTCCTTTCTTTCTCTTTCTCAAAGGCCTGGGAGGCGGTATTGAGACAGAGTACACCTGCCTTCAGCCAGGAACAGTGCAAGTGCAGAAGAAAAGGAGCTCCTTGACTCAGCTCAAGTTCCTAATACCTCTCTCATCAAGGAGGTGGCAGGAAACCGTTCCCTGTATTTGGAGAAGGCTGGGGCTCTATAAATGAGAACACCCAGTTCTGAGTGGAGAGAAAGTTTAACCCAGGATATTCTAACACCTTCATTACCCAAGGTAGGTTGGGACCACAAACATGGAGATGAATGCGTCCAACGTGTCGTTAGGCTCCCTTGGGCCTAACCCAAGCCATATGGGTTGGCCTTATTTTCTTATGGCTTGGCCTTATTTTCTTTTAATCAAAATGTATAGACATAGAAGACATTTATTCTGCCATGTGAACCCCCTGGATTTGAAAATGGAAAACAATAAAGGCAAGGTGATGGTGAGAGAAATTGGTGTGGTCATTTTCTCTGTCATTATATCTGATCTTGAAAAAGCCCTGAGTAGATGTCAGGCTCCTCCATCGCTCCATCAGGGAGACCCGGGCTGCAGGTATTTCCCACGTGAGGATGAGGAACGGTGGCAGGGCAGGAACCGGGGGCCACTCACATCCCATGACTGAGACACAAGTCTGCAAGGAAATAAACGTTTTAATGTAGTGTTTCTAGTACTCGTTCCAACTTTTTCATGAAAAGAAAACCATCACAGACAATTTATAGATCATTTGGCTTCTCAGTCTGATGTGTTCTGATGGCCCCTTTTCCTCCGCTAACTCACATCTGCCACCACCAGCTATCGTCGCAGAGGCGGTGGTTGTCAGATGGTGTGTGCGCGCGCCTGCGCACATCTATGCATATATGTAATCCTGAAGGTGTACGTTAAGCTCTTGTGATTCTCTGAGCTCCTTTCAATGATGGAGACTTCCTGCCGCCTCGTCTCCCTCCCCTCTTCTCATCCTGCTGCCAAACTGCTATTTTGTGCCTCTGTTGCAACTGGGCCATGTTTTTGACTTTACCAAGAGGAAGCAAGAGGCCTTCGGTGGGAGAGCAAGAGGTTTCCAGTGTTCCCCAAATACAGATGCTCAGGAAATGGGGTACTCGTGTGGCTTGTGTATAGGGAACTTCTCAGCTACAATACCATGTCCTGTGTGGGAGGCCCAGCTCACCCTTCACTGTCTCCCAGCCGGCTTGACTCCAAACGTCCCCGGGAATAATTCAACTTCTTATCTAAGGTACGGACCAGCTTCCTTGAACCACCAACTGCTCGATTGCACAACAAATCGGTTATATAAGAGGATCTTAAGAAAGAATAAAATCATGAGCCCCCCATAACTGTCTCTCTCCAGGCATCAGCCCCAGACTCAAGGAAGGGGGCCCAGTTGGGCCAGTTGGTCCATTTGTAAACAGAAGCTGCAGAGCAGACCATTGGTTTCTCTGAGTGGAGTTCAGGGGCTACACATCGTCCTCATGTTTCCTCGACTCCCCCACCCTTCCTCCACCTCCGTCACCCCAAACGCAGGCCCTCATTATCCTGGATGAAAATAGAAGGTTCCTCATCATTGATTTATTTTTAGCACTTGCTCAAACTAATTGGTAGCCCTGCAACCCATACATAATACAGTGATGTGGAAGAAACTGACAGCTATTTAATGACGGATTACATCGCCGAGGACAGAGAACATGAGGCTTACTCTGCAGTGGGTCTTGTTTGACTCTCTGCTGTCCTCTGAGGGTTCGTGTTTTCTGATACATTTAGTCTTCAAGGGTTATTAACTGAAAATTACACAACCAGAGCTCAGCAAGGCCAGCCGAGCCCTCTTCCGGCTTCTTCGCTGGCCTTCGGTAGTGGGTTCCCCGGTTCTGAGCCTTTAAGAGAAGGAGACCCAGTGTTGAGAGAAGGAAGGTTGTGTCTTTGACTCCTTTACCTGCCTCGACCCTGTGATGGGAAAGGTAGTAGTGAGGAGTCTGAGAAGACCATGTGTTCTGGAGTCAGACAAGGCTGTAAAGTCTCAGCTTGAACATTCAACATTTATGGGACTTTGGATCAGTGGCTTAAACTTTCGGAACCTCAGTTTCCTCATCTCTCAAAATGGGGAGAATAAGACCTACCCACCAATGCGTTCGGAGGATTGATGCGGAAACACCAGTTATACTGCCTCATACGAGCTTAGATATTCAAAAACAGCTTCTTTCCTTCTTTGAATTTACAGCATCTGCAAGGTTCCTTAGGGAGCTATGAATAAAACATGCCAAGCTTTACACTTCTAATTTGCTTTTTATTAGTGGGTCCATACTATAACATAGACAAGATATCAAGGTAACATACCGGACACCGTTGAGAAGACTCTGGAATGCTATTACTGATTATACCTGAAAATGTGCTCAGGAGCTGTGCAATCAGGAAGGCCTTCTTTAGGACCCCTCCTACACTGCGGGTGGAAGTGAAAATTGGTACAGCCACTGTGGAAAAGGGTATGAGGTTTCCTTAAAAAACTGAAAATAGAGCTACCATATGATCCAGCAATCCCACTCCTGGGCATATATCCAGAAAAGATGAAAACTCTAATTTGAAAAGATACATGCACCCTAAAGTTCATAGCAGCACTGTTTACAATAGATAAGACATGGAAGCAACCTAAGTGTCCATGAACAGATGAAAGGATAAAGAAGATGTGGTATTTATACACAATGGAATATTACTCAGCAATAAAAATATTATGAAATTATGCCACTTGCAGCAACATGGATGAACTTAGAGAATATCATACTAAGTGAGGTAAGTCAGGCAGAGAAAGACAAATATTATATGATATCACTTATATGTGGAATCTAAAATATGACACAAATGAACTTATCTATGAAACAGAAACAGACTCACAGACATAGAAAACAAACTTATGGTTACCAAAGGGGAAAGGGAGGAGAGAGAGGAATAAATTAGGAGTATGAGAGTAACAGATACAAACCACTATACATAAAATAGATAAGCAACAAGGATTTACTGCATAACACAGGGAACTACATTCAATATCTTGTAATAACCTATAATGGAAAATAATCTGAATATATATATATATAACTGAATCACTTTGCTGTATACCTGAAACTACCATAATATTATAAATCAAATATACTTAAATAAAAAAATTTTAAAAAGAGGGCTTCCTCTTGGATCCTAGGTTAAGTGTGTAACCTTGGATAAATTATTTAATATCTCGAAGGCTTAATCATCTCAATCTCATTGGGATTCATGAGTAATAAATATATTAATATTTATTAATATAAATAAAGTAATAAATAGTACTCATGAGTAATAAATATAATAACAAATATAAAGCTACTAATTAAGTGCTGAAATAGAGCAGGTGCCTCTTCTCTTCATTAAGTATTAATCTTCTAGTTTTGAACTGGAATTAGATATTCATTTATGGAACAAATGTTTACGTGGCAGACACGGTCCTAATTGCTGGGCATCCTATAGTCTAGTGTGAGAGAAAGAAAATAAATTGGCAGATGAAAGTTTATATAATTTTGTTTTAAAAATAGAGGATTCCATCAGGCTCATGCTACAGAGCTACTTTTTTCACTCAACTATATTTCATTTCATGGAAAATTGTCTATGTCCGTATATAAAGAGATTTTCACCCTTTTATATAGCTGCATGTTATTCCAAAATGTGTGTGTGTATACACATATATACCCCCGTTATTTAGCCATTACCTTATTGGTGGCCATTTGTGTTTTCTACCTTTTGGGGGGGGAGGGAATTGGAAAAATGATATCCTCATTCTTATATTATTATGTTCATGATAATTTTTATAGATTACATTCTTTTTTATATTCTTAATCTTTAAATTAAATATCATGGGCCCAAAATATTATCAGATATCATGATTTTAATGGGTAATGTATCTTTTTCAGTTGCATTAATTTTTCTTGACTGGTATTTGCCAACAGGTCACCAACGATGTCAGTCCTCAGGAAACATTTTGACAAGGTTTGGTCAAGTGAACTTTTCCCAGTTTCCCGTGTATTTCCTCTGGGTGGGAGGAGAGTACCGAGGTGAGTGCAGGTTGCAGAGGGAAGCAGATGGGGCTTTGAATTTCTGGGCTGCTTCTTGATAGGTATGGTCATGCACATGGGTTTGTTTGTTTGTTTTTTGTGGGGTTTTTTGCCTCTTCAGGTCTTACTTCTTTGAGGATAAAAATTCCTACCTACTTCTATTCTATTCACTACTATGTGTCATTCATTTGGCGACTCATTGGATGTATCAACTTCAAATCCCTGAAAGTACCCAGAAGTGCTTTCAGAATCTGCTCAGAAGTTTCTCTCTCCCGGTCTCCTCCACTGTAACCTGTGTTCCCTCATGCAGCAGCTTTCCTGGAAGATTTCTTCTCTTAATTTAAAAAAAACAAACAAACCTTCATTTTCAGTTTTAGGTTCACAAAAAATTTGAGCAAGAAGTACAGAGGGTTCCCATGCACATCCTGACCCACACATGCATGGCACCCCGACCCCTACCATTATTGGCATCCCCACCATAGTGGTACCTTTGTGACAATTGATGAGCCTACATGGACACATCACTGTCACCTTAAACCATAGTTTACATTAGGGTTCACTCGAGTGGTGGTGAACATTCTATAGGTTTGGGCAAACATATAAATGACATGTATATATCATTACAGTGTCATACAAAATAGTTTCACTGCCCTAAAAATCCTCTGCGTTCTACCTATTCATCCCTCTCTTCCCCCAACCCCTGCCAACAATTGCTCTTTTTACTGTTTCCCTAGTTTTACCTTTTCCAGAATGTCATATAGTTGGAATTATACGGTACGTAGCCTTTTCCAACTGGCTTCTTTTACTTATTAGTATGCATTAAGATTCCTCCCTGTCTCTTCTTGGCTTGATAGCTCATTTCTTTTTTAGTGCGAATAATATGCCATTGTCTGTGTGTTTCATAGTTTATTTATCCATTCACCTGCCTAAACACATCTTGGTTGCTTCCAAATACTGGCAAATATGAATTAAGATGCAAAAAACATCTGTATGCAGGTTTTTGTGTGGACATAAGTTTTCAACTCATTTGGGTAAATACCAAGGAGCACAATTGCTGTGCCATATGGTAAATTTTTTTTTTTTTTTTTTTTTTTTTTGTGGTACGCGGGCCGCTCACTGTTGTGGCCTTTCCCGCTGCGGAGCACAGGCTCCGGACGCGCAGGCTCAGCGGCCATGGCTCACGGGCCCAGCCGCTCCGCGGCATGTGGGATCTTCCCGGACCGGGGCACGAACCCACCTCCCCTGCATCGGCAGGCGGACTCTCAACCACTGCTCCACCAGGGAAGCCCAATATGGCCAATTTTGTAAGAAACTGCCAAACTGTCTTCCAAAGTGGCTGTACCCCGTTGCACCCCCACCAGCAATGAATGAAAGTTCCTATTGCTCCACATCCTCGTCAGCATTTGGCTTTGTCAGTGACTTGGATGTTGACCATTCTGATAGGTATGTATTAATAGTAGTATCTCATTGTTGTCTTAATTTGCATTTCCCTCATGAGGTGTAATGCTGAACTCTACTCTTTTAATCTTCTTATTCCATTTTACTTGTTTTTACTTTGGTTTAGTTACTGCATTGACATTCCACTGCAAAATAATAATAATACTTGCCTCACAGGGTCGTTGTGAAGATGCAAGGAAAGAATCTGATAATTTTAAATACAAAGTCTCAGTTTACAGTCTTCATTTCTGTGTCTTGCTCAAGTTTGATAAAGCCAGAGCTAGAAGTCACATCAGTGGAAAGTCAGTGACTATGAATGAGTCTGCAGTTTCAGAGGATAATCGATCTCATATAGATAATTCCTTATGAGCACAGAGAAGGAAACAATTAGCTCTGCTCGGGGAGTTGGACGAGACTTTATGGTGCCTGGAATATAGTATCCCCTCAATAACTATTTATTGAGTGAGAGGATGTTTGAGAAGGTGGATTCCGGTGCCAGACTGCTTAGAATTGAATCCCAGCTCCATCACTTTATCAGATGTGTGACTTTTGGCCAGTTACTTAACCTCTCTGTTTCCCCATCGGAAAAATGGGGCTAATAGCAGCCGAAAGCTGGAAACAACCCAAGTGCCCTCAATGGATGAATGGATAAACAAAAGTGGTATATCTACACAGTGGAACATTACTCAGCCATAAAAAGGAATGAAGTACTGATACGTGTCACGACACGCATGAACCTTGAAAGCATTATGATAAGTGAAAGAAGCATGACACAAAAGGTCACATATTATATGATTCTGTTTATATGGGATGCCTAGGATAGGTAAATCCATAGACGGAAAGCAGATTGGTGGTTCCCAGGGGCTAAGAGGAGGGAGTCACGGGAAGTGGCTACTTAATGGGTACAGGGGTTTCTTTTGGGTTGTTGAAAACGTTTTGATGAAACAAGATAGAACTGGTGGATGTACAACATTGTGACTGTACTAAAAGCCAATGAATTGTACACTTTGCAGTGGTTAATTGTATCTTAATTGAACTTTACCTCAATAAAGATATTCACTGGATGTGTTAAATAGGAGATTTGGTGCAGCTGAGTAGTAAGTTACTGAGATGGAAAATAGTTTTCATTAAATTACCCAGGATGTCACAGAGAGTTGAGATAGGCAAGACAGGTTAAAATACACAGAGACAGAGTGAGGTGGTCCAGCGTTCCAGAAAGAGATAAAAGACAAAATGGGAAGAGGCATATCTGAAGGGAAAAAAACAGAATTTTCCAGAAATATTTGTTGAAAGAGTCCAAACCTCAGATCCAGGAAGCCCAAAAAGTCCCAAGAAGAATAAATAAAAGGAAATTCACACCTAGGCATATTCTAGTAAAACTGTAGAATGCCTAAAGCCAAAAGAAGATCTTAAAGGCGGACAGAAAATAAAAATCACTTCCAAAGCGATGACAATTAGACAACTGGCTAACGTCTCAACAGTAGTAATAAAAGACAAAAGACAGGAATAAATTATGCAATGTGCTGAAAGAAAAAGTGCTATTAGTGTAGACTTTCAAAGAAAGCAAAAATATCTTTCAATAATGAAGGCAAAAGACTATTTTTATTTTTTAATTTTTTATTTTATTTTTTTTTACATCTTTATTGGAGTATAATTGCTTTACAATGGCGTGTCAGTTTCTGCTTTATAAAATACTATTTTTAGACAAACAAAAATTGAGAGTTTTACCACCAACAGATCTTTGATGAAGAAAATTCTGAAAGATTCACTTCAAGGAAAAAATGTCAGATATTAGTAAATGTTGGGTAAATCTAAATATGATTTGACTGAATAAATCACTAAATCAATGTGTCCATTGTGTGATGAAATAAAAGGTATAACTAAAATACTTAATATGGTAGCTTTTAAATTGTGGAGAAAGTGATAAGGGTTACAGTGTTCTGAGGTCTTGTATTGCCTGGGAGGAAGGTAAAGATATTGATTAAATATGTTAAAATATCTAGAGTAGCCACTAAAAGAAGACTGCCAGCTGTGCCTTATATCCATTGTCCCTTTCTTATGTAATAATGAAACTTTAATTCTTATCCGACCACATGACCGTTTTTCAGCCTTTGAGGCTGCAGTGATTGAGTTGGCGGATTGCGTTTTTATTCCTAAATATAGGGTGTCCCTCCTCGGGGGAGGATTATATTTCCCCACCCTCCTGACATCAGGTTTGTTCTCCTTTGGGAGGATTCTGTTTCCACACTCTGGTGATATCGGTCTTGACCAGGTGATTTGTTTAGCCAATAAACTGTCAGTGGAAGTAAAATATGTCACTTTCTGAGCAGAAGTTTTCAAAACCGTCCTGAAGTTCCACCATCTCTCTTTTCTTTGCGCTGCACCCTTAGCAATGCTCCAGAAAGGGACTGCTCCTTCAGCCTGGGCCCAAGAACAGGGAGCCAAAGCTGAAATGGACAGGTAATATGGATGAGAAATAAACTCACTTAGATTTTGCAGTTGTTTGTTACTGTAGTGTAACGTAGCCCAAGGTGAGTGATTCAGAAGTTAATGCCTAGAAATAAAGTGCTACTGTCACAACAACAACAAGAAATAAACAAACAAAACAACCTCAAATTTACAGTACATAGTATTGGCTTTCAGAATGGAAAGTGGGTACCTAGGAGATGTTAGTGGAAACTAGGAAGATGAGAATCCCCATTATGTAGTGGCCAATCATTGACCAAAACTAGCCTATGCTAACTTGAAATGCAAATTAGGTACCCAATGAACTTATAAGATGAAGCATGTGGGAAAACGGAGTGGTATTCTAAAGTTGAATATTACCATAATGTAACTCAGCCTAAGATGACTAAAAGGGTGACCCATGTGACCAAACATATCAGTGTCACAATAAAGTAAGGAGACTCAACCCTGCATTGAAAAGACACAGATCTTCAGATGAGAGGTTTTTAAAACTCCAGCTATATGCTCCCAGAGACATATCTAAAACATAAAGACACTGGAGAGACTGAAAATATAAGGGAAGAAAAAGATAGAGCAGGCACATAAGAGCAAAGGAAAGCTGATATAAATGTCCAATTCCACATTCTTTGACTGCATAGATGCAGCTAGAGCATTCTGAAACTAAGACAAAATTCACTTAAAAACAAACTAGTGTAATTCCAGTTCAAAAATAGTCTCAGAGGCCTTTATGATGGGTTGAATTGTGCCTCTCCAAAATTTTTGTTTAAGTCTAATCCCCAATACTTTAAGATGAGACTGTATTTGGAGAAAGGCTCTTTCAAGAGACAATTAAGTTCAAATGAGGTCATTAGGGTGGAACTTAATCCAAAATGACTGGTGTCCTTATAAGAAGAGGAAATTTGGACACAAAAAAAGACATCAGGGATGCGTGGACATGGAGGAAAGATTGTACAAGGACACGGGGAGAAATAGTTATCTCCAAACCAAGGAGAGAGGTCTCAAAAGCAACTGACGCTGCTGACACCTTGATCTTGAACTTCTAGCCTCCAGAACTTTGAGAAAATAACTTTCTGTTATTTGAGCCATCTTGTCTGTGACTTTGTTTGTGGTACCCAGTTTGTGGTTCTTTGTTACAGCATTCCTAGCAAACTAATAGAGCCTAAAATCATAGCAATTAATAGTAGTAGTTGCGATCATGTCATACCCTTTATCTTTTCAGGCCAATTTTTTGGAGAATTCCAAACACCAAAAAGGCAGCCACGTGCCATGGGAAAGTGTCTTCTGGCAACTCCTCCCTCACAAAGAGGCTTTTAATAACGGGCTTTGGCACAGAGGTAAGCAGCATCGTGCCCTGGGGCGGGCCGCACCATTGTCCTCCTCTGTGGGTAGTCAAAGAGAGCCAAAGATGCAATGCTGCCCAAGGGAGTGCCATCTGGGAGGACATTTCTGAGGAAAACAGGGGGCTCTGCCGCCTGGATTTGCCATTCTGATCCAGTGTAATCGCTAACATTTATAAGAAAAGAAAATCCTCCTTCTTTCACATCGCATTGGGCTGGAGCCGAATGAGATTCCACATGCTGATGGTGTGGGGTAATAGCAGCATCATAATCATCATTTTAGAGAACACTTCTCTCCTACCAGCTCTTGCTGAACATATTTAGATTCCCGAGATAGCATTAGGGGGTGAGAACATTTTTCCTTTAAAGACTTCAGTTCCAGGGCTTGAAATGCTCCCTGGCTTTGTCATTTGTTATTCATATGCATTCATCAAATTGTTCAAATGTTTTTATTTCCTCCTATAAATGGATTCATTTAGAAAACGCTTCGTATCATCTCCAAGCTAATTATTTAATAAAAAAGATTTCTTTCATTTTTCATTTTCTCGTCTCCCTTCTTTCAACATTGAGGTCATGTTTCCCATCTGAAACTTCAATGTGCGTTAATTTTACATTTTTATAAATTCATACATTGAGGGCATTTTGTTCTGGTCCAGTGTTTTCCCCCCCAGGAAGGGAAAGTTGTATTTATAGGCGCCTATAAATGCAAGGCTTTGTTCTGTTTATATTTTCTTTCTTCTCACCCCCTCGGGGTGGTGGCTAGAAATCTGAGCAATCCTTGTTAAAAAAAAAAAAAGAAAGAAAGAGAGAATGAAAGACAATATGATACAGTTGGTCTCTGTTGATTACTTACGGAGTCTGGTGACTGTGAAAGTGCTGATCAAAGGCACTGGACAAGGAAATCCAAGCTTGTGGAGGGAGAGGCTGGAGGGCAAGCAGGATTTAGGAAAGAGCGACAGAGCTTCGCTAGCCTAATCTAATAACTTCTCATACCTTCTTCCTTCCCTTATTTCCTTCCTTCCTCTCTGCTCTTTGGTCTTTCTACTGCTCTCTGTTTTTCTGCACTTTGTTTTCTCCTTCCTTCCTTCTTTCCTTCCTTCCTTTTTCCTTTTCTGCAAAGAAGGAAACTATAAGATTGAAACATAGGGTCGGAAATGGTCAAATATTAGCAATTTCACACCCTCAACCTATTCCAACAAACAAAATTCAAGATTTAAAACTTTTACATATCAAAAAAAGAGAATAACAGCATTTTAAGAAAATAGAGGTTTTTCCTTATTTGAGAAGGGAATCTGGTTAGGACTGGCTATGGCTTTAACCAGGCCTGAATAGAATCCCAGTTCCACAACCTGCTCTTTGTAAGACTTTGATCGAGTGACTTTGCCTTTCTGAGTCTGTTTCCTCATCTGTAAAATGGGAATCCTGGTACCTATCTTACAGGATTTTTCTGAAAATTGTAAGCATAAAAGGCATGCCACCTCACAGAGTGAGTGGTCTGACTCATATATGTGTCTAACTTTTATAGCGTGTTTAGATGCTTTGGTGATGAGAAAATGCAAATTAATTCAAAAGCATTACTGAACGCTTGAAGCTTTGGGTCAGTATCTGCAGGCTTATTCAGAAATAATTGAGCACGTTGGAATCACTAATTATTAGAGAAATGCAAATCAAAACTACAATGAGGGGTTTCCCTGGTGGTGCAGTGGTTGAGAGTCCGCCTGCCGATGCAGGGGACACCGGTTCGTGCCCTGATCCGGGAAGATGCCACATGCCGTGGAGCAGCCGGGCCCGTGAGCCATGACCGCTGAGCCTGCGCGTCCGGAGCCTGTGCTCCACAACAGGAGAGGCCACAGCAGTGAGAGGCCTGCGTATCGCAAAAAAAAAAAAAAAAAAAAAAAAACTGCAATGAAGTATCACCTCACATGGGTCAGAATGGCCATCATCAAAAAATCTGGAAACAATAAATGCTAGAGTGGGTGTGGTGAAAAGGGAACCTTCCTGCACTGTTGGTGGGAATGTAAATTGATACAGCCACTATGGAGAACAGTATGGACGTTCCTTACAAAACTAAAAATAGAACTACCATATGCCCCAGCAATCCCACTACTGGGCAGATACCCTGAGAAAACCATAATTCAAAAAGAGTCATGTACCACAATGTTCATTGCAGCTCTATTTACAATAGCCAGGACATGGAAGCAACCTAAGTGTCCATCAACAGATGAATGGATAAAGAAGATGTGGCACATAGATACAATGCAATACTACTCAGCCATAAAAAGAAACGAAATTGAGTTATTTGTAGTGAGGTGGATGGACCTAGGGTCTGTCATACAGAGTGAAGTAAGTCAGAAAGAGAAAAACAAATACCATATGCTAATGCATATATATGGAATCTAAAAAAAAACCATGGTACTGTTGGACCTAGTGGCAGGGCGGGAATAAAGACATAGACATAGAGAATGGGCTTGAGGACATGGCGGGGGAGGGAGAAGCTGGGGCGAAGTGAGAGTAGCAGTGACATATATACACTACCAAATGTAATGTAGTTAGCTAGTGGGAAGCAGTCGCATAGCACAGGGAGATCAGCTCGGAGCTTTGCGACAACCTAGAGGGGTGGGATAGGGAGGGTGGGAGGGAGGCTCAAGAGGGAGGGGATATGGGGACATATGTATGCATATGGCTGATTCACTTTGTTGTACAACAGAAACTAACACAGTATTGTGAAGCAATTATACTCCAGTAAAGATCTATTAAAAAAGAAAGATCGAGCATGTTGGAAACGAAATGTATTACTTGATGACTAGCAAATATAGAGCTGGCAACAAATTTGTGCTTTTACACTTCACGTGTCTTGAGAAAACCATGAATCATTTTTGTGTCACATTCAGCACAGCCCCAAGAAATCAATAAAGAGGGCTGACTGAGAGCACTGTGTTCCCCAGACCATGATCCAGCATCTTCTCTGTAAATGATGGAAGAGGAAACCTTCTTGTACCTTCTGCAGGCCCTGATGGAAGCAGATAAGGTGAACTGACAAAACTTCAGCTGCTGTTTTCAGACTCACGTGGAAGACGAAGTTGACTTGGCAGGTTGTCTCAAATTCAGTGATAAGGCCACATTCATGTAAACAAAACAGTTCATCTCCAGGCACATGGTTGAACATGTAAGGGATTCCCCAATAGTTAATGTCTTTGGTGATAGATCACATGCATGGGGCTGTGGGTCATTGTGTGAAGTGTGCGTGTGTGTGTGTGTGTGTGTGTGTGTGTGTGTGTGTGTGTGTGTGTGAAGAACATAGTGTCAGGAGTCAAAAGTCAGGATATACTGAAAGGATTTTCCCACAGCTTCAGGAAGTCCTTGGAAACCTCATTTTCCAACAGGATGAAGCTCCCCCTCACTTCCATTGTGCAGTCCAGAAGCTCTTTTGGGAATATATTCCAGGGCACTGCGTAGGGCTTTCTGTTTAAATATTGACTTAATTCTGGGATAGTGGCCACCAGGTCCTCAGATCACCACACTGTTGACATCCTGTGGGGCTATAGCAAGAATCTCGCAGTCCTGAAGGAATGAAGGAAAGCCTCGTGGCTGCCATTTTAAACACCCAACGAGTCTGGGATGAATGGCCATGAGGGTTGTATATTGAGTATCTGTCTGATTGTGGAGATTATTATAGTTCCTTTACAACTTTGGTTTCAACTACATGCTCTATATAGCTTGCTTTCAAGTAATATGCCTTTAAACGTGTTGAATAACTGTTGACTCAGCCTTCATTTTCTCAATCAGTAGGTACTCACACTCTCTTGTAGGTGTCCGAAGGATTTGGGAATTTGAAAAGGAAAATCATATACTTAAGGAAGTTGGGATCCCCTGCCCTAGGCTGGTTGACTGAACTGTCCCGGGATCTCTCTCACCCTGTGCCTGAAGCGACCTGCCATTCAGGCCAGTTTGTCCCAGGGGCACTTTATGAAATATATTCCACCCTTGCTGGACCGTAGTTCTCTAGAGCAGTGGGTAATGAGCCCCCGACCTCCTTCAGCTTCTCATCAGAGATCACCTTCTACAGGACTCACCACAAACAGCACGGCACAATTTCCCCTGCTTTGATATGGGGACCTGTTTTTCAAGAAAAGAAAACCATTAGCTTTTGAAATCATGACCCTATCAGAAAAGAAAACAATGTCACATTCCAGCCCACAACCAGTAAAAACTGAGAGGAAAAATGACCAAGCCTGGGTTCTCCAGCCCCCTTCTCCAGTGGGTAGCCCAGTCCAGCCCTGAGAAAGCTCTGGATAACACAGCATGTTTCACCGGCTTCACCAAGAGCCTCAGATACCTTCCAGCAGACGCTCCCTGACATGTCACTGCCTTTGCCCTGCCGCAGACCCTCCTCTTGAGGTTCCCGGCTGCCACCATTCTGGAGACAGCTCTTCTCAACTCCAGCTGGAGGGAGGGCGTAAACACACATGGCCTCCCACAGCCCACGCCAGGATCGAGAAATGTTTTGGCCACTAGTCCTCTCTTATTTGTGGTTATTTCTGGTCTCTCATTTTGCAGCCCACACCAAACCCTCCTCCAGGAGGGTACCGCCTCACAAGCTGACAGCTCTCAGAGAGGGGGGAGAATGTCTAAACTCAGCAAACCGCCTGTGCTCATTCCTAGACGCAGTCCAGGTCATCTAATGAAAAGGTGCACCAGAGCTGGGTTTCTTGGAGCAAACCCTGTGACACGACAGAAAACCTGGTCGGCCTGCCCCACCACCTCGTTGGCTGCGTCTCCTGGGCCCTCCCTAGCTTTCTTCCTCTTTTCTCTCTGCCTGAGTGCTTCTTTGCTCTGTTCCTGGTGCCGCTGCCACGGTGACCGTCCTTTTGTTGTGGTGGCCCATGGGGTGACCTGAGTTTTGCCCAGGGGAGGGCCTCAGGTTGGCTCTGTTGGGTTCAAAGTGCTGAGGCTGCTGAAGGAAGATTGTCTGGCCACAGTCCACCTGGCATCCATCAAAGACAAATAAACAAGCTGTGCTTATCACTGAGCTGCTTGGTGTAACCAAACTGTAAACCAGACCCATAACGGCCTCCTCAGCAGCATCACGTGGCCCAGGCAAGGCCCCCCCCCCCCCCCCCCCCGCAGTCTTCAGTCTTAACTGCAAATACATGCAGGTGAGTGTCGCCCACCATAGCTTTATCTTGGGTGTGAACTTGATTTCAAAATGTCCTTTTCCTTTTTAAAGTTGGAATGTATGCATACACACACACACACACACACACACACACACACACACACACACGAACGACAGCAAACAGGCCAAGACATAAACAGTGGTTGCCTTTGCTGGTGACTAGGGATGTATGGACACGTTTTTTTTACATCTTTATTGGAGTATAATTGCTTTACAATGGTGTGTTAGTTTCTGCTTTATAACAAAGTGAATCAGTTATACATATACATATATCCCCATATCTCCTCCCTCTTGCGTCTCCCTCCCACCCTCCCTATCCCACCCCTCTAGGTGGTCACAAAGCACCGAGCTGATCTCCCTGTGCTATGCGGCTGCTTCCCACTAGCTATCTACCTTACGTTTGGTAGTGTCTATATGTCCATGCCTCTCTCTCGCTTTGTCACAGCTTACCCTTCCGCCTCCCCGTATCCTCAAGTCCATGCTCTAGTAGGTCTGTGTCTTTATTCCCATCTTACCCCTAGGTTCTTCATGATATTTTTCTTTGTCTGGTTTTATATTTTCCAAAGTTTCTATAATGAGGACTTAATCACTTCTATGATTTTAAAAACATGAACAGATACTTCTATTTTAAAATTTTCGGACATCAAAAATGCTAACTTAGCTGTGGTTGAGGAGGTGGAAAACAAGGGGAGCTTAGTTTAAAGAGTGGGAAAATTCTGAAACAGACTCACAGATATTTAGAACACACTTGTTGTTATCAAAGCTGGGAGGGGGAAAATAGGGGTATGGGGTTAACTGATACCAACTACTATATATAAAATAGATAAGCAACAAGATATACTGCATAGCACAGGGAACTATGGCCATTATCTTGTAATAACCTATAATGGAATATCATCTGCAAGAATACTGAATCACTATGCTGCATACCTGAAACTAATATAATATTGTAAATCAACTATACTTCAATTAAAAAAAAAAAGAGTAGGCAAATTCTGATTATATCAGAGCAGAGTAGCCGGGTGAGTCAGAACCCAGTTGCAGCTCCGGCAAATCATCCCCCCAACAGAGTCACCTCTGGGCCTCAGCTCCGTGTCCTGTCACAGAGGACACACTCAGGCTTCCTGTAGATTGTTCCCTCCTCTCCTTGTACATGAATTCCTGCAGGATTTCAAACCAAGAGGGATGTTAAGGAAGTGCTTTCTCCCACTCGACCCTACCTCACCTCTGCCAACTTTGCCTGAGGGCATGACAATTCTGGAACCCCTGCAGTGAAGGCTGAGGAGATTGTCAGTTATTTTTGGATATACCCTTTGGCTCTTCCTACTTTTCCCCAGAGGTCTCACAGGCGAGTGAGCTGGAGGTAAGGGGGTTTATCGCCTCGTACAGTGAGTGCCTCGCTCAAGTTTATGCAACAGAGGACAGATCTCTGTTAACACCTGTGTCCATTTGAAAAAGACAACCAGATCACTCCCAACCATCACTCCTAGGAGTCATTTTTTTCGGGGGGCGGGGGGAGCTTACGTTTTATTTATCATTTAAAAAAATCCATTTTCTCTCTTTTGTTTTCTACTATCACCATATCTCCACTTTGCTCCTGGAGTTGTAGACTCTTTTATTATTTGTTTTACTTTTCTCCTCAAAAAAATAATGGAAGTTAAAGCACCTGTATCATATTGCAGTTCCTCATAATGAATAGGAGAGTAGCAAATGTTCACTACATTGAATCTATTATTTTTTTAGGAGTCTTGTCTACACAGTGCCTGAGAGAGTTGACTGAAAAGGCTGGTTGTTTTCGGAATTGGGTAGACACTGTTCTCTCCAGAACATTGTTCACTCCTGGCAAGATAAAGCAGCCATACTGACTGCGTGTTGCAGGTATGTCTGTGATAATAATATTTGAATCATTCACTGTTAATCTGATTGACTTGGCACTTGACTTGACACTGGGGATGGCAAAGCTCTCCCAGGATGCCCTGATTCCTTAATGTAAGCAAAGATACAGGGGAGTACCATTCAAAACACATTTTCAGTCGAAAGGTTAATTTTTTTTTTTTTTCATTTTAAGAGTTATTTCAGAGAATTTACTCTATCGAATTTGAGGAAGTTAATTTTGAGCTCTGAGAAAGCAGATCCTGTTTTCTTGTCTGCTGGCTTCTAAAATGGTTCTGCCAAAATTTTGCATGCGGATACACTGCAGCGAGATAATAGCGATAGAAGTCTTGAAGCCAAGGATCACTGGGGGAAATGCAAATCCGCAGGCTTTTCAGTTCTGAGGCGGCATTCTCAGATGCTGAAGTCATCTTCTGTTCACCGGAGGCCCTCACATCTGCACATCAGTATATGAAATTGGAGGCTAATACGCAGGTATTGATTTCTCTAAGGGTGAGTGTCAATATTTACAATCCCAAGAGGTGGCAACTGATTGAGGCAAAACCAAAGTGGAGCTGGCGACTGCCAAGGTCATGGCTGAGCAATAGTCCTGCTCTTCACAATGCAGGTCAAGGTGTCTGCCTCCAAGTGGTGCCCCGTTACTTAGATGAAAAGCAAAAACTACATTTGGTCCTCTAAACCAGAGGTCCCCAACAGTTTTGGCACCGGGGACCGGTTTCGTGTAAGACAATTCTTCCACGGGACGGGGGGGTAGAGGGATGGGGGGGATGCTTCAGGTGGTAATGGGAGCAATGCGGAGCAATGGGGAGCGGCACATCTCACCTCTGGCAGTGAGGCCCAGTTCCTAACAGGGGGTTAGGGACCCCTGCTCTAGACACTACCAATCTCTATCACCAGGTAATGTGAAACTCTAGATAACTTACTAGATGCCTTCTACCAGGTAAGCTCAGTCAAATTAAAATCAGCTCCGGAGACAGGGGCTTTTTCAAGCTAATTGCTCAAATCACCTATCCTCCTTCAAGCCACAGATTGTTCCCTCCTCTCCTTGTATATGAAACTGTCTCTGACTAGATCCCAACTCTTAAATCAGATTTCTGTTTCTCCCCTCTCTGCACACCTCCAGCAAACTACTCATGACACCAGGGCAATCGAAAGTTTACAGGTCTGTTTCCCCGGTCGACGTGGGCTTGCTCAGGTAAAGGACCATGCCTTACTCCCCTGGGCATTTAAAGCATGACTGCTCTGTTGGTAGTGCAAATCACCATAGCTACTCTAGTAATATCTGTTGCAAGGATAGACAAAATTGGAAGTTCATTTTGGGGTTCAGGGCCTTTTAGAAATCAAGCAAGACCTGGATCATTTCTATATTTGGGGGCAATTAGAGTATTTTAAAAATGAAAAACAAAATCCCAAATTCTTAGTCTGAGCCTCCCTGTGCACACAACACCTGGGCCAAATGTCCCACTGGCTTTCCTCCCGATGACGTCCTCTTTGGGTTCAGCTGGGATAACTCAGATCATTTCAGCCCTGAGTACCCCACATGCCTCAGGGACACAGAGAATGTAACTCTGCCCCCTGACAGGAAAGAATGGCAGATCTGATGCCAACCAGAAGATGAATGAATGTCAAGATAGACAATGGTAAAATTGTGAGGTAGACTGTTTATATTGGGGGGGGGGGTTCCTTCCTCTCTCCTGTTTGAAGTTTTTCCCCCATTCTTGGCCATTCTCCCACTTCACATTCTCCATTCTTTTCATTCACTGTGTAACTAATTACTGAGTGCAAACATTTTACATCATGATTTAGCATCAACACAAGATTCACAGAGATGAAACAGATCAACAGGATGAAAACCGTGTCAGCGTCCAAACGTACAGGATGCCTGTCTGTGGCTCGAGGAACATCCTGGAGACAATTGTGGAGCCTTGTTTTAAGAAATGCTGCATCATCAACACTTTTGATGGCATAGAAGATAATTTTGTGTGGAAAATCATAGATTTTCTTGACCCTGAGTAGAAATTATTTTGGAAAAGTCATACTCTGTACGTGAAGAATGTTTAGGAATACCTTACCTCGTGTAGTTCACTTATGATT
Organism: Stenella coeruleoalba; assembly: GCF_951394435.1. Classification (NCBI taxonomy): domain Eukaryota; kingdom Metazoa; phylum Chordata; class Mammalia; order Artiodactyla; family Delphinidae; genus Stenella; species Stenella coeruleoalba. The sequence continues at coordinate 73,867,026 of NC_137149.1, forward strand.
TCCTTTTTACGTATGTACAAGAGTTGTTTTTGATGAAAGTTTGTGTCTAAATGAGGATTCTTTTAATATGCTTAAAATAAAAATTCAAAGCCTTGGTCTTTAGCAAATTTATATATATATAATAGCAAATTTATATATATATAATAGCAAATTTATATACATATGATAGCAAATTTAATTTGCTATTTTCTTAGCAGTATGTAAAATCATGGTGCTTGTATTAGTTTGTCTGGGCTGCCATAACAAAGTACCACAAATGGAGCCGCTTAAACAGCAGAAATTTGTTTTCTCATCGTTCTGGAGGCTGTCAAAGTTCAAGGTGTTGGCAGGCTTGATCTCTTCAGAGACCTCTCTCCTTGGCTTGTAGATGGTTATCTTCTGCCAATGCTATGGTCTTCTCTCTGTACCTGTCTGTGTCTAAATCCCCTCTTCTTATACGGACACTAGTCGTGTTGGATTAGGGTCCATGCTAATGACCACTTTTTAATTACCTCTTTAAAGACCTTAAATCCAAGTACAGTTTAATTTGAGGTGCTGGAGGTTAAGACTTCAATAATGAATTTGGGGAAGAACACAATTCAGCCCATAACTCTGCTTTACCATTGATAGCTTCGTAGTTCAATGAATATTAGAGTATAAGCCTCAGAGGATTGTAAGGATATTACATGAGTCCCTGGTGCATAAGAAGCACTATGTGAGCCTTAACTGTTTATTAGTACCTACTTCCCAGGGTGTTTGAGAAAGCTAAACAAGATAGCACTTGCAGAGTGCTTAGCACAGGTCCTAGTGTACAGGAAGGACTCCATCAATGTGGACTGCTATCTCAAGATTCATTTGGAAGTATTTTCATACCGGTAAAGTTATTGAGAAAAAAATTCACCATATGCTTTAAAAATAGGAAATCTGTTTGTTTTTTTTTCTTAAATCTTGGAACTTAAGGATGACATTGAAAACCCTAGTGCACAATTAAGAAAGCAAGAGTGGGTAGCCAGGACTTCAGGCATAATGCTTACCAGATTACTGTAATGTGCAAAAGTATTTTGTAATTACCTAATTGTCTGGCACCAACTCCAGTCCTATTTTTTAACCCCTTTGTGTCAAGCCAAAGACATCTCCAGCAGGTGTGACACACTGATGCAAAATGCAGTAAGCTATTATGGCAGGGCTCTGAGACCACCAATAGCGTCAAGAGATGAATAATTGGAGTAAGAAAGATAAATGTCTTTTATGAATAATTCAGTCTCTCATTAGAAATTAGAAACGTGATAGCCCCAATACTTGGGAGAGTAAACAGAAATCTACCTTTAATGGGCTATAATTTTCAATACGAGGAGGACGTTGCTAGTTGGCACTTAGATAAGCTTAAAACATACTTCTCAATGGAAAGAAACTCCCTCAAAACGAGATCACCCAATTGAGTCAGGTTTGACATAAATAAAGAGACGAATACATTTCTGATCTGGTTTAACAAGTGATTCTCTTTTTCATCCTGAACAAGATAATTAACTTCTTTATAGATAAACTTATGAAGTTTTTAAGCCACACACATATATTTTATCTCTAAACTAGACATTCCTCCACCAAGCCATACTTTTAGATCGTTTCTTCTATCCCTAACACCCAGAGTTTTTCACCGAATCCACCCTTATCAAAATGTCCCAGCAAACTCTAGAGCTTTCTAATATTGTCAACAAGTCTGCTCGGCACTAACAAAAGAAAACTAGTGCAGGTGGTCCTAGGAAGAGTTTGTACATTTTACATCTGGCCTTAGGTGTGCAAAACTCCAACTTTGCCATCAAATGCAAAGGAATGGCTCTAATGATGGAAATTTCCATTCAAGTAAGAGGGAAGGACTTTTTCAAGGAAATATAGTATAAGTCTTCAGGTTTTTCCATCTATTCAAGAAGGATATAGGTCTCTAGTAGAGATAAAGTTGTGCTCATCAAGCCCATTTCATGCTCTTCTTGGGCACATAGCCGAGCGACATTTCCCAACCTCCTCTGCAGTTAGTGTGGCCATGTGACCAAGTCCCGGCCAACGGAATGCAGGACACTTCCAGGCCTGGCCCTAAAACTCCCAGAGCCAACCTCCACTCTCTCATCTACCATCTGCCACCTGGTTGGTGATGCAAGCCTGGAGACCTCAGTGCTCAGGGCAACCTTGAGAGAAAAGCACTGAACATGACAGAGCCACAGTCTAGAAGGAGCCTGGATCCTTACCAACCATATTATACTGTGACATGACTGAGAAATACACTTTTACTGTGTTAAGCCACTGAGATTTAGGGGTTATTTCTTACTGCAGCTGTAGCTTTATTCGCCATGAATATTAGAAGTATGGACTTTCCTGAAAGGAATATTACAAGGATCAACATATGGGTTTGCTTTTTAATTTATTCAACAAGGACTTGTTTCAAGTCCACCATGTAAGAGTTACTCTGCTGGGACCAACTCATGAAGCACTCTGATGATTGAGTTTAAGTCCCTGGACTTTCAATCAAAGCAGGGGTTTGGATGCTGACTTTGTCACTTATCAGCTGTGTAACCTTGATCATGTTACTTAATTTCTCTGTGCTTTAGTTTTCTCACCTGCAGGATGGGGAAATGATAATATCTACTTCATAGGGTTGTCCTGAGAATTAAATGAACAATGTATGTAAAATACTTAGCTCCTTATGTGGTGTATATCTCAATAAAAGTTGACGTCATTGTAAAGTCTGGACAAAGCTCCAATTTTCCAAATTAAACATAACATGCATTACTGTTAATAATCAGATTTATAAGTGCATTCTACTTGTGTAGCCATGAAGCTCAAATCCAATGATAGCTCTGAAAGGGACTGAAGAAATGTGGCCATGAAGACAGACTCCCAGCACTTGCCCTGGTTTGGACAAAGAGGCATACCCTCTGGCGATGCATGCTGGGAAATCACATTTTAGTTGAGGAAAAGTATAAAATTACTGGCAAATTTATTTGCAGATTTGGAAGAAGAAGAGAGAAAGAAAATAGCAGTTACAGGAGGTCTTCCTTCCCTCAGATAGCCCTAATGATATGTTTTCTCAGCACTCTGGGGCTTTTCCAGTGGGGTGGGTCCATTAAATAAATACATATTTATTTTTCTTTACTTTTTCAAAACCCAGTAATGCAAAGACTTATGTTTATTTAGTATTTTCCTATTTGTTTTCATAGCCAAAATATGTCTGCTGGCCAGGCAGTTCCTTGAGAAGATCCTGTTTCCCTGTCCGGCCCCAGTCAAGAGTTTTTTGGAAGAGAACACAAAATGCCCTTTTAGAGGTAGGATTAAATGGGCTGGTATTCAGAGAGTCCATTAACCTGGAGAAGGAGAAAAAAAAAAAAAAAATCCCATAAAGCAAAACCAAACCAAACTCTGAATAAATTGGCATTGAAGGACTCCAGGTCCAGAAAAATCTTCTTGAAAAAGTTTATAGTCTATATTTTTTTCTAGGCCCGTTTTCTTGGTTTCCATAATCAATAGTTAATGAACATGAGCTTCTATGATGCGAACAAAGGAACTGAAGAAAATGGGAAATTGTGCTCAAACAGACGGTAGGTGACTTGCTTCAGGGGAGAAGCAAGATCCAGACCAGGGTACAGATCACCCGTCTTTGCCTATTCAATGCCCACGGGTTTTACCAAAAAGGAGAGTTTGAGCAAAAATTCTAGGGCAAATATTCTAAAAATGAGAAGGCTGCAGCTCCCTAAAAAGCAAGCCAGGCGAGTAGCTTAATCTATCTTCCATTACAAACTGAAGGGATTGCATTGTCCCAGACATCAAAAAAGGTCAGTGGGAACTTTAAAAACCTTCATTTTATGTGTTCAGTGGTTTGCATAGGAGAGGACAGAGCCATTTGTGAGAAAGGATCACAATTTTGTGGCTCTAAGCTTAAAACTGGAGAAAGATAGGAGCAGCCTCTCGTTGGCACTGCCCCTGATGGTGGCCGGCAACGTTCTGTGCCTTTGTTCTCTGGAACTGGATGCAGAGACGGGCCTGGGAACCAGCTGACCCCACAGGATTAGTTCCCGCAATTTCTGAAAAGTTTTTTGAGCATTCTTGAGTAAGGTGGACTAATCAAATTTTCTTTTTAATTTTTTTTTTTTTTTTTTTTTTTTGCGGTACGTGGGCCTCTCACTGTTGTGGCCTCTCCCGTTGTGGAGCACAGGCTCCGGACGCGCAGGCTCAGCGGCCATAGCTCACGGGCCCAGCTGCTCCGCGGCATGTGGGATCTTCCCGGACCGGGGCTCGAACCCGTGTCCCCTGCATCGGCAGGCGGACTCTCAACCACTGCGCCACCAGGGAAGCCCTCAAATTTTCTTTTTAACGGCTTTTCGCTTTAAGCAAGACTGTTCTGAAGAAGGAAAATCTGTCTGCCATTTGGAGTCAGAAAACTAGCCTTAACAAATGGGGTTAACTGATTACCTTCTGAAACCAGTTTAGCCCAGATAGGGCCCAGGATTTCTTTAGCAGTCCCAGAACCCCCCAGGAGAAAGGGGATGGCTCAGTTCACATCTAATTTTCCCCATGCCTACGTTCCATGCCTACATTATGGATCTTTGTGACTGTCTTTGGGAAGTTTAGAACTGAACAAGAGGGGAATTCCCTGGCGGTCCAGTGGTTAAGACCCCGCGCTTCCACTGCAGGACTGCAGGGGGCCACAGTTCCATCCCTTGTCGGGGTATGGCCAAAAAAAAAAAAAAAGAGGTTCTTAAATAAAACGTTTCACCTTAAAAAAAACAAAAAACAAAAATCTGAACAACACCTCAGGAAGGTTATACAGCGATAGGAAACTCCAGAACAAATCCTTATCAAGGGGAACTTTCCAGGCCTGAAAGTAACTCTGCCTCAACCAGACTACCTAGCCACTGCTCTTGGTTGTTCATGAAACTTGAATTCCAATTTAGGAATTGGAATTCAGGAATGGAGAGCTGGGGAGAGGCAGCATTGCTAGGGTATTGGTCTGTGTGTTCCCTATATCAACTCAATTTAATCTTTACAATAACCCTATGAAGCAGGACAATTATTATCCCATTTTATAAGTGAGGAAATAGGATCAGAGAGTTTGGGTCACTTCCCCAAGGTCACACAGCTAGTAAATGGCAGAGCTGGGATTCAAATCCAGGGAGCATGACTCTAGAGCTTATGAACTTAACCACTAATTATACTATTTCTCTTAAAATCTGAAATTCTTAAGATAAGAAGGAATAATCTCTGATGTTGGAAATGCAGGCAGATCGGTGGGGAGATATTTTTGAGTGATATAGCCTTCTTAGCACTCTTCACAGTCCACTTCATGGGAGTCCAGTGATTCCTATAAGACTCTCTCTGGTACGTATCCCCAGGATGGTGCGGCTTCAAGCAATTTCTCCTGTGCCTCACAGGACACCTTCCCTAGGACACCATTATCCTGGCAGATCAAGTACAGGGAGGAAGCTTCTCTCAGTCCCTCCAACCCAATAAGAGTATTCACATTTTCCAAGATCCTTGATTACGAGCCTGAATAGAAAATTTGGCTTCTGATTAATAAGCCTCCTTGCCTTTATGTTTCTACAGAAAGCACTTGTGCTAGTAATTATGATGCTTAATAATGAGATGTCTATCAAAGGAAGTGAAATGTCAATGGGGAAACAATGACGTTGGACCAAGTCTAAATGTCATGCCTTTTAAAGAGTCTTCACCCAAAAGGGTCCTGCCCAAATCACTGGTAATTATAAAAGGTGCTGCAAAGCAGAAATTTTTGTTCTCCTTTTCACTGGTGATTCCAGGGAGGTTTTCCATGTTTTAGACAAGTCCTGGGCCTGGAAGCGCTCAAGCATCAGGCTGGCAGAGTAACATTGCTGCCAAGTTGAGGACAAATCTATTTGTCTCTCGGTTACCATTAGAACCTTCATTCTTACATTTAGAACCTGACACGTGCCAAACTGCCCAATTGTTCCTCGCCTGTCATTAAAGTATGCAGCTAAACACTGGGTTTGAAATACATCATCACAACTGTCCAAACACAAACCCCAGGGTATTCAGGACTCCCAGAGAGGAGCAGGGTGCGGGACTAAAATGATGTAAATTGGCCAAGACCCAAAATGCCATTTAAAATCAAGCACAAAGAAAAGTGGTGCTGCGAAAAGCACTGGACTGACAAGCGTAAAGGCATCAAGGCTCGAGTCCCATGTTCTCTGAGCTCCTGAGAGAGCCTGCCCCTTTTGCCTGGCCTGTGTGGCTCATTCTGAACGGACAGAAACAAAGTCCTGTTTTGGAAGACGCCTGGCCAGAAGTGTGCCAACAGACCAATAGCCTAGCAATGCTGCCTCTCCCCAGCTCTCCACTCCCGAAGACCAACTGAACTCCAGTCAAATCAGTTGGGGTGGGGGGAGGGGCGGTTGCAGGTGGTTGGATGAGGGAGGGCTGGAAGGAGCATTTGGTTATTATAAAAAATAAAAATAGTCATTTTGACTTATCCGTGTAATTTTCCCAGAGAACCTAAAACATAGAAGCCTTGTGTGCTATAACCTCGCCTATCTGGTCAGGATGCATTAAGTTATACTACAGTAACAAGTAACTCCAAAACCACAGTGGCTTCACCCAGCAAAGATTTACTTCCCATCCTACCATCTGTCCATTACAGTTCGGCCAGGAGGCTCCACTCACAATAGTCTTCAGAGACCCAGGTTGATGGAATAACCACCATCTCCAAAATGCCAGAGGGCAAAAAGCGCTGGAGGGTCTCAGAGTGGCAGCTAAATGATCTGGCATGGAAGTGACACCATCTCACTTGCTAAAATTCATTGGCCAGAACTAATCATATAGCCCCGCCCAAACACAAGAAGGCCATGATGTGTAATCCTACCACCTGCCATGAATATCACTGTCACCCTAGATCACATCTCTAAGCAGCAAAGTTCAAACTCTTGGTTCGAACTTTCCATCCATCATGACTTTAATACAGAAGCAGAGCTCACAGGACCAACCTGGCTGTAGAGTTGATCCAGGGAACCCTTGAGCCTGGAAAAGAGAGTCATCTGGGTTGCTCTATATAGCCTAACACTCTAGCTATCATTGGATATCCCATTCTTACTCCAGAAGATATCAGAATCCCTGACTTAGTCGCAGAATAATGAATTCCCTTGCTCATCTTTTGGGAGTCCTCCAGATTGGAGAGAATTTGGAAACATACCAAGTACTCTGCACCCTTTCTGGCCCAGGTGCCCTTGCATTCTGGGTAGGAGAAAAACAGATCCCTGGAGCAGGGCAGGGCCCCTAGGGAATTACTTTCTGACATTGGTTCCAATCCAGAATTCCTGTCAGAGGTCTATGGTATCGGCAATATCTGCAAACTGCAAGAGAATTCTCCTTTCCCGGGTGTGAATGGCTATTTATAGAATGTATGCAGATCCTATGATCCATAAAACATACATTCAGTTAAAAAGGGGCACTGAATCCATCCTATCATTACATGTTTTCTCAATTTCAGCACAATTTGGGGGAGGGGTGAGGAGAGAGGGTGGTCCACCAATTTTCTGGGGTTGATTTAAAGAAATAAAGACGTTCTCGCAGTGTTAGAAACCTCCGCTCCCCGACGCAAGAGGGAGGGGATATGGGGATATATGTATGCATAGAGCTGATTCACTGTGTTACGCAGCAGCAACTAACACACCATTGTAAAGCAATTATACTCCAGTAAAGATGTTAAAAAAAAAAAAAAAGAAACCTCTTCTCCCTGATTAGGGTGCTTTGTGAGGGTCCTTTTTTAGGCATTCTCAGACCTTTTTGGTGTAATTTCTGGGCAAAGGAAAGCCATTGGCAAACATTTCAATAATTGTTTCTGAAGCTGAACTTTGTCTTCTAGGAGAATGATCGCACTGAGGGTGGGCTGAGGTAGTAGGGCGGGTAGCATTTTGAGACTACCAGCCTAAGGCTATGTGTAAATGAAACCCTGCTTGCTGGCAGGTCGGTGCAGGAGACATTTGGTCAAGGGGCATCCTGAGAAGCACTAAATCAACGAGTATAGAGCTGGAAAAGAGGGGATGGTACACACACACCCTCCAGTTCACTGTGATGACTGAACGCCCGTCATCACTTATTCCCGGTGGGTCAGAGTAATCCGTCCACAGTTATACATGGAGGGAGGGAAAGGCAGGTGGACGTCAGGATCATGGCAACCTCCCAGCCCACGGTTTTCTGTCATGTTAGCACAGATGATAAACACAAGTGTTCGGCCACTTTCATTTGTGGGGTGGCTAGTGGCGGGGCAGAGTAGGGCATCAGAACAGCTCTTTAAGTCCATCTCATTCATATTCCTAGTCAGCACTCCCCCTCTTCTTGGCAGGATCTCCTGGGAGAACTGAAGGAGGCGTTACTGAGTCGTATATGCCAGCCGCATATGCATCCACCGTCTGGGGAAGACCTCCCTGTTGATCGTCTTTCCCTGTGAAAGTGACCACAGCTCATCACATGAGCTTTGTAGATGAAGCCAGCCTGCTGTACCCGTCACCATTTATAGGGCCAAAGAAAAAGTTCGTCTGCAGAAGGCAGCCATTAGTGACCTGAGCCCAAGGGAGCCTCTCTGCTCTGCGGCCATCTCTAAGCTCTGCCCCCTAGAGGCACGCTGGTTTACTCTATCAAATCCCCACCTTGGGGAAACATCAATGGTGGGTGAACACATGAGCCTGTCACTTTAGACTAGTCACTGTTCTTGAAAGCTCAGGCACATGCTGTTGTTGGAATTCTGGGAGCCAGAGTGGCCGCATATAGCCAATAAGGCCAAAGGAGTGACTTCCTCTGTTACTCTGAGTCCCCAAGTATCTTTGTAATAAGCTCGTATTAGTTAGTATATGTGACTCTTCCTTTCGTTTCTCTCTTTAGAGATCTACCAACATTATTTACCAACATAACTGAATCCTTTCATCTTCACGGTACACAGTGAGCAAAATGAAATAGAAATTCCATCCTTAGATCATAGCCCTGTTTATTTACACAGTTCTCCAGTCAAAGGCCTGAGTTGGTTGCCATACGTTGCCCTCCCAGGTCTATCAGGGCTGGGAAGGAGATAAAGTCAGGACGTGGGGCTGGTCTACAGGACGTGAGAAAAGTCCAGGACACCATTCTGGGAAAAGTCAGACTTGGGACAAAGGTACAGTCCAAACACCAAATCCAGAGGGCTGGCAAGCTCCGGATCCCAAGGGAAGCATCTGTCACCTGCCCAAGCAATGGAAGCAGGAGGGCCCAGGGCAGACAGAACAGAGGGAAATTAGTTGATGTCCCTGATGCATGGAGCCCGTCCCTTTTCCAGAGGCTCCTTAGAAGCAGCTGAAGGTGGACAAGGGGCTGCTGAAAGGGAAAATGTCTGGACTTCACTCTCTGTGTTTGGTGTAAACCCAAGGGCCTTTCGGAGCCAAAAAATTATTGGAGAGTAAAAGAGACCTGGCAGCTGAGGGGACTGCTGCTAGCCCTTGCTCAGCAGGCTGTCTTCTGGGAAGATTAGGATCACGGAGCCTGTCAGCCAGAACCTGTTTCTGAAAGTCCAGGGAGAGTGGTGCATACATGCAGACATAACGCGTTGCCATGGCCCTGGGGGACAGTTCTGGAGTCAGAGCCGGGGAGAGGGCAGGGTCTACAGGCAGCCGGAGAAGGTGAACGGGATACCAGGAGCTCATGGAGTGAACCAAGATGAAAAGAAAGGACTCAGGAGGGGGAGGAGGACCGCAGAGCGCCTCCTTGCCAATGAAAGCAGCCCCTTGAGGAAGGCCACAGAAGAGCCTAGAGTGGAGCCCACGGAGCTGCGTTCTGAACAAAATCCCAAGATGATTCTAATGCAGGTGGTGCCGTGAGCCACGTTTTGGCTGCTGAGAGGTTTTACAGGACAGAGATGTGTGGCGTCCTGTGGACATAGGAAATACACTTTGCAATCTTCCAATGTTTTGGTAGGCTCTCTGGGGGACAGCAGTTTGCTAGGTTGGAGAAGGGGTGGCACCTGAGCAGACAGCGGGCTAAGCTTGCAGGGCCAGCCTGCCTTCGCGTCGAGGGCCTTGGGTGTACCTCCAGGCCTCTGTGTCCTCTTCTCAGGCACAATGGTAGGGCCTCTGGGCAGGGAGCCTGCTGAGAGTCCTGTCCTAACGGCAACGCGTGCCAACCACCTGAGAGAGTGGAGCTCTGCACTTGAACTTGACCACGGCCGACTGTGGGAACATCTATGTTCAGCCTGCTAGCTCAACACACTCCCATGCAGATTTGCCCTTGGCCTTGCTGAATGTGAAACTGTGAAATGAAGGTCAATGGTATCTTGGTATGAGGACCTGCTCCTCTGCCTAAAGGTCTTGCCCTTATACTGTCACAAAGCTTGCCCCATGAGTTGTGACCTCCGTGTTCCTGAAACTGGGGTCTGACTAATTTTTAGGAATCCTAGACATTTTTCCTTTGGGGTTTTGTTTTCATGATTATCTAACACAAAAGTTTTACCAGTTATAAAGATAACGCTTTTCTTTTGGAGCACTGATTCCCATTTGAAAGTCTTCTTCTATAGAATAAAACTTGATTTTTTAAAGTCAGTGTTTCTCCAGCTGTGGTCTCCAGAAATATTAGGGGACCTTCAGTTACATTCTCTGGGATCTATATGAATGGCCTTTTCTTTTTCCTATTAAAGTGAAAACCACCATTTTAGAGCATTGCAATGGAACAGTAGTTTTAAATATAGAATCTAGAAATGAAATTCTCCTTGGCTTTATAATGACATTGGGTGGAAAATCTCCAAGGATGAAGTACATTGTGTGCCAATTCATTTGAATTCCATTCAATTCAACAAGTATTTATTGAGCTGTGGTCCTGATGCTATGGTTGACACTAGGGAATAGAGAGAACTAAAGTTTCTGTTGCTCTTGGTAGAGAATTATTGTCCAATAAGCAATGGGAACATTCTCTCTGGAGGAGTCAGGAAGAGCTTCTCTGAAGGATGAATTCACCAGGATGACTTGCAGAGAGGGAGAGAGAAAGGGCGAGAGCAAGAGAAAGATAGAGAAAGACTGATGTCTGATGCAAGCAACAGCATGAACAAAGACGCAGCCAGGAGCTTAATGTGACCAGGACACAGAGTTTGAGCTCACATAGCATGAGAAAGTAACTAGGCAAGGACCCGTGTGCTGTGCTAAGGAGCTTGGGCTCATTGGCAGAATATGGCAACTCTTCTAGGTTGTAATGCCTTTTGGGGATCTCCCTCCCTGAATGCCTTTATTATTCTGTTTTGTCTGGAAAATTTGAACTCTCTCAAGGGCCATGTTTTACTGGTCTCACACTCCGAGATGTAAAGAAGTAAAAAAAAACATATTATCATCTTAGCAATGGTACCAAAATTTCAATTGGAGAGAGAAATAACTGTCTTTTTTTGGAAAAAATATGTTGATAAAGCCTTAAGGTAAACCCCATACACCTGAGAATTTGTGATTTTAAATATCAGAAGAGGGGAACTACTTTTTTCATAACTGGGGAGAAAGAATTTGGGGTTTTGGTATAGGTCTCAGTCCAAAAGAGAGCTGTCAAGAAGGGAGGAAAGAGCGATCTGGGACATGGTGGCAGGATAGCTCCCAACTCAACAAATCTTGAGGAAAGTCTTTAAAAACCATAAATGCTGTATGCAAGTGGTATTTTGTGGTGGGATATTGAGGACAGGCTTGAATTTCAGGGCAGACTTGAACTGGGGTGTAGGATGGAATGTGCACAGCAGAATGTGTTGTGGAGCCTGAAGTAGCCCTAAATACATAAACTGCTGGGAATATGCAGCTCTTGGAAAGGGCCTTGGTTTCCCCAGGCTATGGTTCTGAACTAGATTTGAAGGGTGTGCTGGTTAATTTTACGTGTCAACTCAGTTAGGCTACGGTGCCCCCAGTTATTCGCTCAGAAATCAGTCTAGATGTCCTTGGAAAGATATTTTAGATGTGATTAGCATTTGCAATCAGTAGATTTTCGGTAAAGTAGATTACTCTCAATAATGTGGGTGGGCCTCATCCAATCAGCTGAGGGCCTTAGGAGCAAAGATTGAAGTTTCCAAAGAAGAAGGAATTTTGCCTTAAGACTGCAACATAGAAACCCTGCCTGAGTTTCCCACCTGCTGGTCTGCCCTGCAGATTTTGGGCTCAATACTGCAACGTTAACTCTTACCTGAATTTCCAGCCAGCCAGCTTGCCATGTGGATTTCAGATCTGCCAGTCCCCACAATCACATGAGCCAGTTCCCTAAAACCTCTCACTCTCTAGATAGATACATAGAGAGAGAGAGGAGAGAGAGAGGGAGAGAGAATCAATTCTGTTTCTCTGGAGAACCCTAATACAGTAAGTCCCCTACATACAAATGAGTTCCATTCCAAGAGCAAGTTCGTAAGTCCAATTTGTTCATAAGTCTAACAAATTTAGCCTAGGTACCCAATTAACACAATCGGCTATACAATACTGTACTGTAATAGGTTTATAATACTTTTCACACAAATAATACATAAAAAACAAACAAACAAAAAATAAACATTTTTAATCTTACAGTACAGTACCGTGGAAAGTACAGTAGTGCAGTACGATACTTGGCATACAGGGACTGGCATCGAGTGAAGAGGCAAGAAGAGTTACTGACTGGAGGAGGGAGAGGAGGTGGGAGATGGTAGAGCTGAAGGATCGTCAGCAATAGGTGATGGAGGGCGAGCTGCAGTTTCACTCACGCCTGATGTTGATGGCACAGGTTCTGGTCCCTTGCTGGATTCAATTCTATCTACGCTTTTGAAGAAACGATCCAGTGGTGTCTGGGTAGTAGCTCTATTTTTCTCATCATAGATGACACAGATTGCATTCTGAACGGCTGCTGTAACCTTCGTGTACCATTCTACGTTTGAGTCCTGTGCCTCAAACACTAACAGTGCCTCCACAAATAAAGAAAATCCCCTTGCCATTTCCTGCATCGTGAATCTCTTAAGTTCTTCAGTTATTTCTTCTTCTTGTCTTTCTTGGCGCTTCTTAGCAGTCAATACATCACCGCTGCTTTTAAGCTTGCTTCCGGACATCCTGTGCTTGAAATAAAGATATTGTACTACTGTACTCTATACAGTAAAGTACACAAAAGCACAACCACTTGTAGAGGATGCACACATGTGACAATGTACACCAGGCACAGGAGCTAACTTATGTGATCGGACATGCGAACACACGTTCGCATCTTTGAAAGTTCGCAACTTGAAAGTTCATATGTAGGGGACTTACTGTATAAGGGACAAGGAGACCACAAATGGTATCTGGGTGACACAGCTCTACAGAGGGCAACAGTACATATTTCCAGATCTTAGGCAGAAGCAAGCGTTTTCTCACAATTTGAGAAAATGCCCAAAGGAATCAAACATGGTTCTTCCTTGGCTCTTAAGATGCTCAGTAAGTGCCCTGTGGCACACATTGCTAGATCTGGACCAATAGCCATCTCCCTTATTCCTTTCTTACTGAAAGAATCCTAATTTTGTCTTGATCGGAAATACCTAGCTAAAATACTTGATTTCCCAGCCTCCTTTGCAGCTAGGAGCGGTCACATGACACAGTTACAGCCAATGAGACTTAAAGAAGCCACTGTATTTGGATCTTGAAAAGCTTGGAAAGAGTTAGATTTGGCTGGCATGGTCCTTCTCTGATTTGCCCTTTTCTCTTTCCCATTCTTCCTGCCTGGAATACAGATGCAAAGCCTATATAGATGCTACATTAGCCTTCTTGTAATTATGAAGATGAAAGTCACTAAACATGGTAGAGCAGGAAGGTAGATGAACTCTAGGTAGTCAAAGACATCCATGATTAGCTGTATCAGTCCTGGACGACCAACCTCTGGACTTATTAATATAGGAGAAAAACAAACCTCTTCCTTGTTTATTCCAACCTGGTCAAAATTTCCTGCCACGTGCAGCTGAATACACCTCTGACTGAGACTGCCACAATCTCACTCACTGATGGATTTGGCAATGACATCATTTCCAGATAGCCACTAGGAAATAGAAGAGTGAGGGGCCTGGAAACCTGACTGAATTCCTCTGTAGCCTTTTTCCAAGTAACAAATTAGCTGAACTTAAATGATCACATCAACTCATCACCACCTTGAACAGAACACTGGAGAGGTAAGTTTCTGTGGGTTAGGATTGAGAGTTGAGTGGAGAAATGTTAAGGATGGCATCACCAGATGCAAATGGGAGAGAGTTAGAGGGTATTTTACACTACAAATGATGGTTTAAAAAAATAAAAACATAGTTTAAAAAATAGGAAATTCACTCCAAATAGTATACCTGGATCTATAGTCCAGAAGGTGTCTGGTTTAACCAAAACAGAAATGAATACTCAGGGGTATGACCATCACCCTGTTCATAAATAAAGACTGGTATTCTATTCGTCTCCTCCTATATTTTCAGTTCATTTTTTCTCCTTATTCACTCACTCATTCATTCAATAAACATTTATTAAGTGAATAGGGACTAGGAACACAAAGATGAGTAAGACACACTTCTTGCACTCAAGAGCCCAAAATTGAGTAGACAGAATTGTGAGCAGATAAATAACCAAATTTGTAAGTGATATAAAAGAGATTAAAAATAAGTCATGAACCACAGGGAGTGCCCAGAGAATTAAGAATGACTCCATATGGCAGGACATATTTAAAGTGATGAAAGGGAAAACGTATAACCAAGATTACTCTACCCACCAAGGATCTCATTCAGATTTGATGGAGAACCTAAAACCTTTACAGAGTAGCAAAAGCTAAGAGAATTCAGCACCACTAAACCAGCTTTAAAACAAATGCTAAAGGAAATTCTCTAGGCAGGAAACACAAGAGAAGGAAAAGACCTACAATAACAAACCCAAAACAATTAAGAAAATGGCAATAGGAATATACATATTGATAACTACCTTAAATGTAAATGGATTAAAAGTTCCAACCAAAAGACATAGACTGGCTGAAGGGATACAAAAACAAGACCCATATATATGCTGTCTACAAGAGACCCACTTCAGACCTAGGGACACATACAGACTAAAAGGGAGGGGATGGAATAAGATATTCCATGCAAATGGAAATCAAAAGAAAACTGGAGTAGCAATTCTCATATCAGACAAAACAGACTTTAAAACAAAGACTATTACAAGAGACAAAGAAGGACACTACATAATGATCAAAGGGTCAGTCCAAGAAGAAGAAGATATAACAATTGTAAATATTTCTGCACTCAACATAGGAGCACCTCAATATATAAGGCAAATGCTAATAGTCATAAAAGGGGAAATCAACAGTAACACAAACATAGTAGGGGACTTTAACACCCCACATTCACCAATGGACAGATCATCTGAAATGAAAATAAATAAGGAAACAGAAGCTTAAAATGATACATTAAACAAGATGGACTTAATTGATATTTATAGGACATTCCATCCAAAAACAACAGAATACAATTTCTTCTCATGTGCTCATGGAACATTCTCCAGGATAGATCATATCTTGGGTCACAAATCAAGCCTTAGTAATTTAAGAAAATTGAAATCATATCAAGTATCTTTTCCAACCACAATGCTATGACACTAGGTATCAATTACAGGAAAAAAACCTGTAAAAAGTACAAACACATGGAGGCTAAACAGCACACTACTTAATAGCCAAGAGATCACTGAAGAAATCAAAGAGGAAATCAAAAAATACCTAGAAACAAACGACAATGAAAACACGATGTCCCAAAACCTATGGGATGCAACAAAGCAGTTCTAAGAGGGAAGTTTATAGCAATACAATCTTACCTCAAGAAACAAGAAACATCTCAAATAAACAACCTAACAGTACACCTAAAGCAATTAGAGAAAGAAGAACAAAAAACCCCAAAGTCAGCAGAAGGAAAGAAATCATAAAGATCAGATCAGAAATAAAAGAAAAAGATATGAAGGAAATAGCAAAGATTAATAAAACTAAAAGCTGGTTCTTTGAGAAGATAACAAAATTGATAAACCATTAGACAGACTCATTAAGAAAAAAAGGGAGAAGACTCAAATAAATAGAATTAGAAATGAAAAAGAAGTAACAACTGACACTGCAGAAATACAAAGGATCGTGATAGATTACAGCAAGCAACTGTATGCCAATAAAATGGACAACCTGGAAGAAATGGACAAATTCTCAGAAAAGCACAACCTTCCAAGTCTGAACCAGGAAGAAAGAGAAAATATAAACAGATCAATCACAAGCACTGAAATTGAGACTGTGATTAAAAATCTTCCAACAAACAAAAGCCCAGGACAAGAAGCCTTCACAGGCGAATTCTATCAAACATTTAGAGAAGAGTTAACACCTATCCTTCTCCAACTCTTCCAAAATATAGCAGAGGGAAGAACACTCCCAAATTCATTCTACGAGGCCACCATCACCCTGATACCAAAACCAGACAAAGATGTCACAAAGAAAGAAAACTACAGGCCAATATCTCTGATGAACATAGATGTAAAAATCCTCAATAAAATACTAGCAAACAGAATCCAACAGCACATTAAAAGGATCATACACCATGATCAAGTGGGGTTTATCCCAGGAATGCAAGGATTCTTCAGTATACGCAAATCAATCAACGTGATACACCATATTAACAAATTGAAGGAGAAAAACCTTATGATCATCTCAATAGATGCAGAAAAAGCTTTTGACAAAATTCAACACCCATTTATGATAAAAAACCCTCCAGAAAGTAGGCATAGAGGGAACTTATCTCAACATAATAAAGGCCATATATGACAAACCCACAGCCAACATTGTCCTCAATGGTGAAAAACTGAAAACATTTCCACTAAGATCAGGAACAAGACAAGGTTGCCCACTCTCATCACTATTATTCAACATTGTTTTGGAAGTTTTAGCCACAGCAAACAGAGAAGAAAAAGAAATAAAAGGAATCCAAATCGGAAAAGAAGAAGTAAAGCTGTCACTGTTTGCAGATGACATGATACTATACATAGAGAATCCTAAAGATGCTACCAGAAAACTTCCAGAGCTAATCAATGAATTTAGTAAAGTAGCAGGATACAAAATTAATGCACAGAAATCTCTTGCCGTCCTATACACTAATGATGAAAAATCTGAAAGAGAAATTAAGGAAAAACTCCCATTTACCACTGCAACAAAAAGAATAAAATACCTAGGCATACACCTACCTAAGGAGACAAAAGACCTGTATGCAGAAAACTATAAGACACTGATGAAAGAAATTAAAGATGACACAAAAAAATGGAGAGATATACCATGTTCTTGGATTGCAAGAATCAACATTGTGAAAATGACTATACTACCCAAAGCAATCTACATATTTAATGCAATCCCTATCAAACTATGAATGGCATTTTTCACAGAACTAGAACAAAAAATTTCACAATTTGTATGGAAACACAGAAGACCCCGAATAGCAAAAGCAATCTTGAGAAAGAAAAATGGAGCTGGAGGAATCAGGCTCCCTGACTTCAGACTATACTACAAAGCTACAGTAATCAAGATAGTATAGTATTGGCACAAAAACAGAAACATAGATCAATGGAACAGGATACAAAGCCCAGAGATAAACCCATGCACATATGGTCAACTTATTTTTGATAAAGGAGGAAAGAAAATACAATGGAGAAAAGACAGTCTCTTCAATAAGTGCTACTGGAAAAACTGGACAGCTACATGTAAAAGAATGAAATTAGAACACTCCCTAACACCATACACAAAATAAACTCAAAATGGATTAAAGACCTAAATGTAAGGCCAGACACTATAAAACTCTTAGAGGAAAACATAGGCAGAACACTCTATGACATAAATCACAGCAAGATCCTTTTTGACCCACCTCCTAGAGAAACGGAAATTAAAACAAAAATAAAAAAATGGGACCTAATGAAACTTAAAAGCTTTCACACAGCAAAGGAAAACATAAACAAGATGAAAAGACAACCCTCAGAATGGGAGAATATATTTGAAAATAAAGCAACTGACAAAGGATTAATCTCCAAAATTTACAAGCAGCTCATGCAGCTCAATATCAGAAAAACAAACAACCCAATCCAAAAATGGGCAGAAGACCTAAAAAGACATTTCTCCAAAGAAGATATACAGATTGCCAACAAACACATGAAAGAATGCTCAACATCATTAATCATTAGAGAAATGCAAATCAAAACTACAGTGGGGGCTTCCCTGGTGGCGCAGTGGTTGAGAGGCCGCCTGCCGATGCAGGGGACACGGGTTCGTGCCTCGGTCCGGGAAGATCCCACATGCCGCGGAGCAGCTGGGCCCGTGAGCCATGGCCGCTGAGCCTGCACGTCCGGAGCCTGTGCTCCGCAACGGGAGAGGCCATGACAGTGAGAGACCCGCGTACCGGAAAAAAAAAAAAAAAATCTGCAAACAATAAATGCTGGAGAGGGTGTGTAGAAAAGAGAACCCTCCTGCACTGTTGGTGGGAATGTAAATTGATACAGCCACTACGGAGAACAGTATGGAGGTTCCTTAAAAACTAAAAATAGAACTACCATATGACCCAGCAATCCCACGACTGGGCATATACCCTGAGAAAACCATAATTCAAAAAGAGTCATGCATCACAATGTTCATTGCAGCTCTATTTACAGTAGCCCAGACATGGGAGCAACATAAGTGTCCATCAACGGATGAATGGATAAAGAAGATGTGGCACATATATACAATGGAATATTACTCAGCCATAAAAAGAAACGAAATTGAGTTATTTGTAGTGAGGTGGATGGACCTAGAGTGTGTCATACAGAGTGAAGTAAGTCAGAAAAAGAAAAACAAATACCGTATGCTAACACATATATATGGAATCTAAAAAAAAAAAGGTCATGAAGAACCTAGGGGCAAGACAGGAATAAAGACACAGACCTACTAGAGAATGGACTTGAGGATGTGGGGTGGGGAAAGGGTAAGCTGGGACAAAGTTAGAGAGTGGCATGGACATATATACACTACCAAATGTAAGATAGACAGCTAGTGGGAAGCAGCTGCACAGCACAGGGAGATCAGCTCAGTGCTTTGTGACCACCTAGAGGGGTGGGATAGGGAGGGTGGGAGGGAGACACAAGAGGGGGGAGATATGGGGATATATGTACATGTATAGCTGATTCACTTTGTTATAAAGCAGAAACTAACACACCATTGTAAAGCAATTATACTCCAATAAAGATGTTAAAAAAAATAATGACTCCATCGTGAAGGAGACATTTGAGCTGAGCTTTGAAGTTTAAATAGGAGTTGTGCCGTTCACCATTTCCATTTCCTACATCCCCATGTCTGGAAAGGTAAATATTAAAGGAGATTTAGCACATTCAGATGTCAAAGGAGGCTTCTCTGAGGAAGCTTCCCTTGGTCTGAGATGTGGGTGAGTAAGAGTTGATGAGGAAGGAAGAGAATTCAGAGGGAGCCACAGATGCCAAGACCCTGTGGAAGGTGGAGAATGACAGGCAAAGAAGTGTTGACATGGAACTCAGATCATAATGTGGAGAGTGGTGTGAGATGAGGTTGGGGACATTTTTAGGGAGTCAGGACGATACAGTGATAGAACCATGTTAAGGAGGCTTTTCTTTTTTCTTCTTTTTCCTGAAAGCAGTGAGAAGTGATTGAAATGTTTTATGTAATGGACCATGTGACCCTCTTAACTGTTAGCAATCTGAGGCTCTTAGACCACAGTTTTTTCCCAGGAGCGCTAGCATTCTGAGTTCCCATTGCAACCATTCTGAAGCCAAGCTGTAGTCTCACTGGCAGGACTCACCATAAGTATCAGAATATCTTGCCATCTCCAGTAGCCATGTAATTCTTCTCCATAAAAGCAGGCACACTGGCAAACTCTAATAACTGCCAGGTCTAATTCTGAACAGCCGTTGCCCTTTAGACTTGCAAAGCGAGCCCCTTCTGCTCCGGAGGCTGCCCTGTCAGTCTCTGAACGGCACCCTATGGAACCAAGTGTTAGACAAAGCGCCGGCAAAAGATGCAAATAATAGCAGGGGGTAATAATATCTACACATAATACAATCTCTGAAAACCAGGATCTGGAGCCCAGCAGATACTGCTGCATTTTATTCATACCCTACTGAATATGTCATTTCCCACAGTTAGGATGTCAGGCTGTGACCTGAATTTCCAAGCATGTTGCTTATACCATCAGCCATTAGCTTGGAGCAAGGTGAGAATTTAAGCATGCAAAGGAGGGCTTGCATATGCAGTGTTTTAGGTAAGGCAGGTGCCTTGGATTTTGGCCCAGCTGAGAAGGAGTTGCCTTTCTTTTTTCATTAATATTGTAGGACCCAAGGTCAAATGGAAAAAAGCATGGAAAAAAATGAAATTATGGCTCTGCCTTAAACTGCAAGCAGCTCTTTCAGGAATGCTTCGCGGTACTTTCGCTAAGAGGTAGGGGCAACTACATTCTTTTCCGGAATCCTGCCTAGTAGATGGGCATGAATTTTGAAAGCAAACAAAATTCGTTTTATCTTCAAACTTGAAAAGGCTAGAAGTCCTATATTCCCAACTCTCTTCATTTTCAAACTGCTTACCTGGCCTTTGCTTTGCCCTGTGGCAAACGAGCCTCTTGAAGACCGAGGCTAGCTTGTGACACTAAGAAATGAGCATGTAAACAGCTTAAAGGCAGTGAGTGGATAAGTCTTTTTTAAAGAACTCAGTTTTGTCATCCAACCAAAAGACAGGCAGAATTTTCTGGACAACACTGAGAAGTGGTGAATCAATGATTCCCCTCCTCTACCATCCACCCCAATCAGAAGACCCACCTTCTCTTCACCTTCCACATTCTAAGCGTCCTTGTCCTCTCTCATTCTCCTTACTCTCATCAAAACATTTCCTCAGATGCTTTTGCCCAATGATAGCACTTGGGGATTAAGAATATACCCTCTCGGGCTTCCCTGGTGGCGCAGTGGTTGAGAGGCCGCCTGCCGATGCAGGGGACACGGGCTCGTGCCCCGGTCCGGGAAGATCCCACATGCCGCGGAGCGGCTGGGCCCGTGAGCCATGGCCGCTGAGCCTGCGCGTCTGGAGCCTGTGCTCTGCAAGGGGAGAGGCCACAACAGTGAGAGGCCCGCGTACCTAAAAAAAAAAACAAAAAAACGAAAACAAAAACAAAACAAAAAAAAGAATATACCCTCTCAAAGCAGCAGTGGGAACATGGCTTGTTTGCAGGTACAAGTTCTGGAATTTTAGTTATGCCCCTATCTACTATATACACGTAGAGCTGTCTTTTTTACTGTTGCCAGTTGGGCCTCATAATGGGCATATGATTTGTCATGTTGCATCCTTTCTTTGGAGAATGAGTCCTTCCTATCCCAGAGCAATTGTGCTTAGTCTGTATGGTTTGGGTGGAGTTTCCCTCCCCCTCCCATCCCCCAGGAAAGGGCCTGGGCCTGGCCAATCCCAGTAGGTATTCCAAAATCCTTTGCAGTGATTGGCTCAGGGATGAGCACGTGGCAGTTGCTGACATTTGGAGATTCTTGATTCTCTTTGATTGCAGCTTTCTGTGCCCTGTTGCAATAAAATTCAGTTAAGATAGTAATTAGCGTTCTCTTTTGTTCACAAACAAAATTGCAATTGAAAGTGGATGTGCATAAACAAATATTTCCTCATTTCCAGTGACTGATTCGGGAGGATTGTTGCTTACAAATGAAAACTTGACTCAGGTGAGGCTTCCTGGAATGCCACAGGGATTTAAAAGACAAGCCCAATCAATATAAGTTGCTTTAATACAAAAATACACTCTACCCTCCCATCCAAATTACACATTATTTGACCTAATGAAATTCACACACATGCTATTTGTTTGTGGGGTTTTTTGCTTGTTTTTCTCAAAAAGACTTTTGCTGCTGACAAAACAACCCTGTAAACATCCCTCTTTGAAGTATAGAATCAACTCCCCTTCCACACCGTTTGGGTTATGGAAAACTGTTTATTATTATTTCTTAGCAAATCCACAATGCCACCATACAAGCAACATTTGTGATTTTTCTCTCCACGTTCAAATTAAAAGGAAAATTGCGACAGTCTACTTATTTTCAATAGTCCTTTCACATTCATTGCTTACCAGACACGATGGGGATAATAATTTAGGGGGAAATGCCTCAGAAATTAGCAAAGTGCTCATAGGTTAAAATGACTGGGCATGGCTGCTGTTGCCAGTTTTGATGTACAGCAAAATAGGCACTGGTTTTGTTTAGAGCAAAGTTTTGTTCCAATTCATGCAATTAGCTGAAAACATCATAAGTGGAGGATTATCTATACTTAAATAGTGGTTCGCCCTCTGGAAAACGTGGGATCAGAAGATTTTAAAACTAGTTAACAGGTTTGGAGCAGTATTGGTATTCTAAGTTTGGTTTCATTTCCTGGAAAGACATTTGCTGTGGTGAAAAAAAGGGAAGAAACTTTTGTTGATGCCTCCGTGGGCAGACTGCTGAAGAAGGAGAGAGGTTGCATTGGGTAGATGTTATCTGCATGATTGCTAAAGCGATCCAGCGCTGAGAGTCTATGGGGCTGTGCATTTTCTTTTTACATCCGTGGCAAGCACCCTTGATTATAATTTGCCTTCTCACACAGCTTGCGTTTAGGGAAAAGCTGTGCTGGACAGAGGACATGAGGGTATGGTCTCATTTGCAGCAAATATGTAACATACTTGTTAAGAGTACAAACCCAGTAGTCAGAGACACCTGGGTCCACATTCTGCCTCTGCTTTTTCACCAGCAGTGTGATCCTAAGCGGTGTCTACACTTCTGAGGCTCTGTTTTTTTTAATGTATAAAATGAGGACAATAACGAATGTCTTCCTCACTCAGGTGTAATATGAGTAATGACATAATTCGTGTAAAGTATTGGAACATGATTCATTTACGCTTGTTATACTACTATTATAAATAAATCAGAAGGCATTCTGATTTAAATATTTCCTTTAAAAAATCTTTTCTAAGGAAAAATCTCAAACCCAAAAGCAGAAAATTGTATAACGAAGCCCCAGGTACCCATGACCCATAAGCCATCAACTAATAATGGCCATTTTTGCTTTACTTATGTCCCCGCCTACACCCTTCCTCTGCCACCTACCACACGCAGCAAATTCCAAAAATGAATAACTTCATCTGAGATATATATACTTCTTGATTAGAGAGAGTTTGCTTCTAAAAGACCAACCTTCTCTCACTGTGTTGTCAAGTAAGATCCTGGATCACCATAGTTAATTTTCCTAGGTTGACCTTTTCTAGAATGTGTTCCAAAGAACATTTTCCCACAGTGTGTTCATAGGTTTTATGTCAAAAGAACAGAGTTCTCTGGTCAAGTAAATTCTCAAATTGCTGAGTTAAAGAATGCCATCTTGCTTTATTCTGGGTGCTTTTCAGAACATTGAATAGGCTCTTTCACCACAGTCTCTAAGAAGAGGAGACAATGTGAATCGAATCTTAATCCACTTAACTCTGCAACTACTTTTCCCAGAAGCACCTTGGGGAACAAGTGCTCAGGGACACACTTTGACCAGCACAGAACAAATACCACTTTGTAGCCAGATGCTCTTCTCCAGGTCACAAATTTGCATTTTCTTTGAATTTCTACAGTTTCCATTTGGTGAGTGCAACTGGAAGCCAAAATCTTGAGTTCTAGGACCACTGTTCCCACTACTAAAGGAGAAGTGGGTAGATTCTTCACCTATGTTGACACACAGGGAAGAACCATTAAAATATACTGAGAAGTGACAGGAGCGTGAATAGAATTGAATTGAATGTGAGATACAAAGTCTTGACCGCCTCCCGAATCCCGAATTCCTAAGCAATAGCAGCTACATAAGAAAAACCCTGCGAACTCGAGGCTCTATATATTTACATAGTCATTGGACTTTAGCATTAGATGGAAATTTGTGTTTAATGGCTTAAAGAAGGGGAAAAAATGGGAGACCTGGGAGATCTTGGAAAACTATTGAGCCCAGGTTCCCTCTAAGGAATGTCATCAAGAACACGCATAGCCTATTTTGTCATGGAACGACTCAGCTGTCATGTGTGCCTCTGGAAATCTTACTCTTCAACAGGTACTGAGATGGAGCCCTTGGGAGAAAGGAGGAAGTCGTGAGGAGGTGTGGTAGACATAACTGCAGTTCACCCATGTCCTGTTCTCCTCTCCTTCTGGGAACTTTAGAGATTGTACTTCTCAACCCTCTTGCAGTTGAATAGAACAAGTTCACTAGTTCTGGCCAAAACAACCTGAGCTGTAGGCTGAGTTACTGAGAACATATTAGTTATTGTCAGGGTTTAGAGGTCGTGGCAGGGAGGAGAGTGGGCATGACTCTAAAGACGTGCACGAGGAAGAGCTCTTCCTTATGATGGAATAGTTCTGGATTTTTTTTTTTTTTTTTTTTTTTTTTTTTTTTGCGGTACGCAGACCTCTCACCGTTGTGGCCTCTCCCGCTGCGGAGTCCGGACGCGCAGGCTCAGCGGCCATGGCTCAAGGGCCCAGCCGCTCCGCGGCACGTGGGATCTTCCCGGACCGGGGCACGAACCCGCGTCCCCTGCATCGGCAGGCGGACTCCCAACCTCCGCACCACCAGGGAAGCCCTAGTTCTGGATTTTGATTGAAGTAGTGGTTACATGAATTTCCACATGTAATACAATGGCATGGACTGTACACATATTGTACTAATGTCAATCTTCTGGGTTTTGATATTATACTACAGTTATATACGATATAGCAACCGGGAGAAACTGAATGAAGGGTGCATGGCACCTATCTTTGCAATTTCCTGTGAATCTATTATTTCAAAATAAAAGATTTAATAGAAAAAAGGAAATCCTGAGTTTTCTACCAAGACCCTTCAAGTTGGTGGGATGTAAACGCCAATGTCTGTTTCCCCACTTTTGGACAACAGCTAAACCTCTGCTTAGCTTTTACAGACATCTAGCTGCTGAGTTTTACTCAGCCCCTTGGCATCTTCCCCAGGTATCCAGGCCATTCACCGATTTGACGAGAGTTTGTATGCAGACCTGAGAGTTTCCCCTTTTTGCAGGTACCTCCTTTTCAAGATTGCCCCTTCAATTTCCAGTCCTTCTTGTAGCCCCAACTGACACCCCAGACCAGTAAGACTGTGGTTTTCTGCTTGAATTCAAGCCACCCTGTAGTTCACAGAATGCGGAGTGCCCTCAGAGGAAGAACCAAAGAAATGTAGATCTCACCCATTTTGGTTCCTTTCAAGGACTTCAAGGATCGAAACCCCTCCGAATTCTGTCTGCTTTTGTTCAATCTCTAGTGTCTTCAAATAATTATATACATATATATATATATGCATATATTACTATCATATAAATATGTAAATATATACATATATAGATATAAAACACAGAAAGCATAAAAGCAAATTACAAATTTTAATAGTATCCTATATCTTTAGAGTGTTTTACAGTTTACAAACCACTTTTCGTTTTATACATATCAATCTTGTGAGTTAAAAGGAATATTATTCCACAATATATAACGTTTACACAAATTATCCTAGGTCTCCTCACTTTGTGACCATTCTTCTTCAGTATTTTATGAGCATTTCATCCTTTGTGTTCTCCATATACATTTTCGTTCCTGAGAGTTCTCTCATTTTCTGACTATTTTCACTCCACATGCCCTATGGGTGTTATCACTCACTTTCATAATTTTAACTACCCCTTATGCACTACAAGTCCCAGATTTGCATCTCAAGCCATGACCTCTCACTGGACCCTGACTCATGTATCTAATTAAAATCTCTACTTGGATACACAATGTCTACTTTGGACACCTCAAAGAACATATTCAAAATGCAACACTATTATCTTCACCTAAGACCTGACTTTATTTCTGTATTTTCTGTTGCTTGGAATGGTACCACTCTTCTCTGCACTCAAGCTAGAACCATAAACGTTGTCTCTCACCCTTCAGATTCAACTACCCAGTAAGTCCCGCCAACCCTATACCTCATTTATTTCTTGAGTCCTACCTCTCCTCTCCATCCAGCCTCTGCCTTAGTTCAGCATCTCGGGATTTCACATCCAGAAGATTGCAATAGCCTCCTGACTGGTCTCCTCATTTCCGATCTTGCTATGGAATGGGCCAGGGGTTACAGGCCCAAGAGAGCAGGCAGCAAGCTCGGACTGTGAGGTCAAAGAGGAACCATGGGGTGAATAAGTGACTCTGGCAATGTGGATTTCCCCCAAATTAGAAACTTAGCGTCAGCAAAGATTAATATGCTCCTTTTCTTCTGGTCTTAGCAGACAGGTTTAGTGTTAAGAGTGCCTTAGGGAGATAGCAGGTAGGCAGACCACAGGGCAGGGCTCTGATGGCCCCTGTCTTCCCTGAAGTCAGAGAGTGGAGAATCAAATAGGTGCAAATAGAGGTGGATAAAGGGTTCACGGGATTTCCTGTCTAACTCCAAGCCTCTGCCCTACGAATGGTAGGAAAGTAATAGGTGCAGCCCCGGAATTGTGGTCATCCACCAAAGGCATAAAGTGTGAGAGGAACAGTTTGGGCTCAGATTAGTTACCTAAGAATTCTCAGTGTCTGTATGTGGTTCAAACACTTTTGGTTCATGTAAATGTTATATAGTCATTTGTGTTCATCCAACTTCTTAAAATAATCCTGTTTAAGTGTTTGTCTTCTATTTCAAGTAGTCCCAAGAATACAATGTGTGTGTGTGTGTGTGTGTGTGTGTGTGTGTGTGTGTGTGTGTGTGGCGGGGGCAGAGGGAAATGCCAAATAACAATGCCCCATGCAACCAGTGTCTTAAAAAACTCACATAACAAATAAAGTCGTTCCTTCACACTGCCACCCAGCTCCATGTAAAATGCAAATCTGACAAATCTGCTTAAAATATTTCGGTGACTCTTCATCACCTTTATTAAGCCCAGCATCCTTGATGGTCTGTAACTCCCCCATCCCCCAACATGACCTTGCTCCTCCTGTCTCTCAAGCCTTATCTAACTTTTTCATAGGAATAAGAGTCCTTTCCCATAGTTAACCCCAGATGCTGCACTTGACTGTGGGCTTCATAGGCAAGTCTCCCTGATCCACTCCTGTGCCATCATTATCTAGTGTGACGCATGACTCATGCAAGTGTTCAAGAGAGATTTTCTGAACAATTAATCAGGGATCAGCAAACATCTTCCGTAAAGGGCCAGGGAGTAAATATTTTTGGCTTTGCAGACTTAAGGTCTCTGTTGCAACTACTCAGCTCTGCCGTTGCAGCAAGAAAGTAGCCATAGTCTCACACACACACACACACACACACACACACACACACACACACACACACAGGGCAAGGCTGTGTTCCACTAAAACTTTCTTTACAAAAGCAGGTACTGAGCTGGATATAGCCTGCTGACTCCTGAATTAAAGGAATGCATGGATAAATATGCAAATTAGAACCACTTGATTTTGACTCTAAACCTTCTTTCTAGGAAGGCAGACTTCCCCTGTCCCTCAGCACACCAATTCTTCATAACTTCCTAAAGCAAGGTCCAGGCCAAAGGAGGCTCCAAGTGGATGAAGGACAGGATCTGTTTATTTTCTCATTCAACAGCTTGAATGGAATCATTTAGATGCAGCGTCACTTGAAAGGATAATAGTGGCAGCTCTCAAAAATTATTAAAGCTGAAATTTACTATCATGTGTATTAAAAACAAGAAAAAAACCTTCCTGATGCTCAAGCCTGTGACGCATTGAAGCAAATACCCAGATTTTCCCAATAGAACAAATTCCCACGTAAAATGTATACAAAAGACAATAGAATGAAAAGGTGAGTTTAAGCATTGTTCAGGTATATGTATCGCAGTCATGACTAAGGCTTCTCTGAAGTCCCTGGGGGTGGCCGTGACTGTGATTAAATGACTAATTGGAAAAGTTGGGCATTCAAAAGAAGGTTCAAGTACTAACTCTGACCCTTATTAGCAGTAGGACACCTGGGAGTCCTACTGGGACTACGGGAGATACCTATTTAAAGCCCCGAGAACGGTGCAGGAAACAGTATTATTTGTGCCATGCGCTGCGCTGGGTGTTTTCACATGTCTTATCTCACGTGCCCTCTCATAGCACTGATCACTGCCCGACACTACCTTGTACTTTTATTTACTTACCTGTATCCTTTCCCCACTAAAACGTACTATCCACAAGGGCAAGGACCAGCCCTTTTTTTGAACAAAGAGAAAACAGACGTCAGGCTCAGAGCCTTTGGCAGGCAACACCTTTCAGCTAGAGTTTAATGACGTAATGGTTTTCATTTACTTTTATTCCTTACTGTATTCTTTCACTTAGAAAAGCGATACGGAGTTTCTAGTCATGGTTCTAATAAAATTGCCCTTTGAAATTAAATTTATTTGATAAATCCAAATTTGTACATGAATTTATTTAGGTTTGTTTATTTAACAGTTCATTGATTTAAAGAAAAGTATTAAGTAAGTGGTAGTAAAGATGATATGCTCATGACAAAATATATATATAGCTATTTCTCAAATAGCTAAAGTTGAGGGCTTGCTGGAACATAAGTTTTCTGAGTTTTTTTCCAGGACTGTCACTATGATCTTGTGCTTTTATAAGGAATGATCTTATCATAAACACAATGATTCAGAGATATACTCCTGCCTTGGGAGACCAAGTTTTGGGTAAGAAAAGGCAGCCTGTGACTAGCCCCTGGGCATATTCTCCCTAGCCCAAAGGGAAAGGCTCCAAGCTCTTGTTTTCTTACTTTTTCCCTTGTCTAAGTTTCTGGTTAGAAACTTTCTAGTCAGACAGCAAACATCTTGGAGCCAGACACTACACAAATCAAAACAAAACAATAAGAGTGAGGCATGAAGAAGAAAACAAATGGCAATGGGAAGGGAGTCTGTCAAGATTTCTTCACTTTGCAAGGATCAAATCCCAGGCATGGGGACATCCGAAGGCAGGATTGCATCCCAACATGTGAGGACCAAGTGTTTCTTCATGTCTCCTCCTTTCCTGTTTCCCTTTCCCCAGCCGTTCCCCACCCCCCCTTTTTTTTTGCTTAAAGGAAGAAATTCAATGCATACTCTGATGAAATCTTTGGGTCTTGTTCAATTCGTTTTCAATTACACCGGAGTAGGGTGGAGGGTTGAGGGAAAATACATGCCAGTTTCCTCAGCACCATCTTGTTTTCAGTAAACTTCCTGAGTCGCGATAGGAGCTGTCCTGATGACGAGATTTCACATTCTGAGAGGATGGTCTTTTACGTCAATGCTTTTCGGACTTTAGTGAGAATGTGGATCACCCGGGGATCTTCTGAATCAGTAGCTCTGTCGGGGGAAGGGGGAGGCACAAGAGGGTCCACAGTGGACCACAGTGTGAGTATGGAGCTATATCATCACTGTCATCATACAACACAACATTTACAGGCATCTATCTGCACTATGCTCTGACCTAGATGCTGAACTGACATTCATTTTCAAACCAGAAACAGTCTCCTACGTCCTAGGAAAAAATAGAAAGAAGAATAAGATTTTATTTCTGCCGTCAAGAAGCTTCCTGACCATGTCTAAGATCAAAGCCAAAGACATAAAATAGTACTATAATTATGATGTGAGAAAGCCCTTGTAACAAGGGCATAAAGTATATACCAAATTTAACTTAAAATGTATATACTAAAATTCTCTCTCTCTCTCTCTTGCCCACTATTCTTAGAAATTAGAGTTACTTCTATTTTGTCCTTCTTTTTTATTTTTTTAAATATCTTTATTGGAGTATAATTGCTTTACAATGGTGTGTTACTTTCTGCTGTGTAACAAAGTGAATCAGCTATATGTATACTTATATCCCCATATTTCTAGATCGTGGGTGAGGGGAGCTAGCAAATCATTTAGACAGACCTTGTAAGGGCAAGAATGTAAAACACTGAAAAAAAATTTTTAATTTAAATTACCCTCAAAAACCTCTTCTCTAGAATCTCCAAAAGGAGGCATCTCCTAAATTGCAGCTGAATTTGGTCACATCTTGAATCCTGTCCTCAATTTTGACGGGCCCCCATCCTTACGCATATGTGTGGTAGAAGGCCCAACACTAAGGTCCAATATTATGTACTGCCTTGACATCTGGAGCAATAAGGAGGCTCTGAATGGCCTACCTGCAAGACCCCCTCCCCACTCTTCTCCTGCAAATGAGGGAGGGATTATGGAGGTGCATTTAATGTGCAGTTTCTTGACCTGGGTCATGGTTTCATGGGTATGTTCACTTTGTAATAATACATTGTTCTGCACATCATTTTCTCGCTTTTCTGTACGTATGTTATATTTGCAATAAAAAGATGGACTATATTAGCAGTAAAAAATCAACATCTTTTCATCCACTAGCAGTTATTTATTGTTTACTCCATGCTAATGTGAGGATGAGGTTTCTGTGGTGAGCAAGACAGGCGTGGGTTCCTATAGTACATTAGGATAAGAATTAGACACTAAAAATTAATGCTCTGGGTAGTAAGTGATAAACCCCACGAGAGATGTATATACAAATTGTCACAGGAGTTCACAGGGAGGAAGGATCATTTCCAGCTGGGGGACCAGGGGAGGTTTCATGGAGGAGATAGCCCTGCAGCTGGGCCATGAAGGGCAGATAAAAGTTAGATAAGGAGACAGGGCAGAAGATAGTGGAGGGAGAGAAAATGGTACCAATGGGATGAGTCTAAGGTGGTAGATGGGGAGGTCAAATGCTTTAGGCTGACCAAAGCACAGGAATGTGGTAGGAAGTGATGGAGAAGGTAGATGGAGTTGAGTTCTGGAAGTCTCTGAGTGTCAGGCTAAAGAGGGCGGCTCCATCCTGCAGAGTGTGGGGTTTTAACGAAGGAGAATTAAGCTTCAGGAGATAAGAATAGGCACAATATGGCCATCAGATCATAGGTGGGAAAGCCAGCTACGAGGAAGCCAGGTAAGGGACTGTGGCTATAACCCAGAGCTCAGATGTTAAGTGCTTGAATCCACATGCCAAAAGGGTGACAGGGGAGGGGCTGATTAAGCAACTCAAAGGAGCAAATGTGTCAAAAGGGCCTGATGTTTTAATCCCAGCTCCACTACTTCACCGATGTGTACATGTGGGTAAATTGATTACTCTCTCTAAGTGTTAGTTTGTCCATCTGTAAAATGGGGCTAACGTAGGGTGGTGCTGAGGATTGTGAATATGAATGAACATTAAGTACCTAGTACACAGCTCATAATAGAAACTTGATAAATGGTAGTGGTCGTTATAACTATTATGACCATCCCAGCCAGCCTTAACTCAATTTTCTTTGGGTTTGGTCTAAATTAGATTCCTTTCACCCAGAAGGTAAACACCAACTTTTAAGGGAGCAATCTCCTTGAAACAACTGAAGATCTTTTGAAATTCTTCCCAAACATAGCATATTTAAAAAATAAATAAATAGGGCTTCCCTGGTGGCGCAGTGGTTGAGAGTCTGCCTGCCGATGCAGGGGACACGGGTTCGTGCCCGGGTCCGGGAAGATCCCACATGCCGCGGAGCGGCTGGGCCCGTGAGCCATGGCCGCTAAGCCTGCGCGTGCGGGACCTGTGCTCCGCAACGGGAGAGGCCACAACAGTGAGAGGCCTGCGTACCGCAAATAAATAAATAAATAAATAAACATCTGTGTATGTGTGCATCGATGCCTCACACATTCCCAGCATTAACCAAAATATGATGCCTTTCTAGAAAACGATAACCATGATCGGCTCCTGAGCTGCACTGTTGATCATCTTCCCTCAAGTCTAAACACAGCTTCAAGGTCACGAGTCACACCAATGATGGCTCATGACTGGAAGAGATGTTTTTTCACGAGGGCATTTTTATTTATTTATTTAACATCAGACACCACTCTGTCTGACTCAAAATGTGGTTAGTGTCTGTAACAAAATCTGTGTAAATAGGTCTCCCATGAGCCATTTGCCAAGATCCTCAGTAACTTCATGCATAATGGAAGCTTATGTAAGTGTGTGTTGTCTCAGGCGGGCGACTTTTCAGAGCTCCTGGAGGTTTCTCTTGTGACTTTTTTTGTTCTCTCTCCTTAGATGTTTGGGTTCTCTGAGCTGTCATCCCGCAGAGATCATTTCAATCCCAGACTGAAAAGCCAGTCCAAAAAAAAAAAAGCAGAAAGCGAACATTTATTTTTCCCTTCAGAATTAATTTGTCTGACATGAAACTCACAAAATGGTTGTCAGAAAAACAGACTTAGTTTCACCACGTAATGAAGAGTTGGCTGTGCTTTAAAAGGTATCTTGTGAAAATGAAAACTTTAGGCCAAAGGGGTGATTTCCACAAAATATATTCTGTTTACAGGGTTTCTTATCTTACAGTTAAGTCTTACTATACATACTTATGACATTTAGACTCAACTTGAGTTTCGTTTAAACTTGGGTTGAATTTGATATATTCTGCCTCTTATGTGGAGGCTATTTATCTGGTAACCTTATCAAACTAGAATATAAAGAGTAAGCATCCATCACGACTGGACACACAATTCTAACCACTTGGGTGTCTGGATTCCCATGTTAGAGAAGATTAGAAGCAAGAGTGAAGCTAGAATTAGATACTTTGACAATTGTAAGCAACGATGGCTTGACAACCTGCCAGAGAGTGAAATAATACAGAATATCTAAAGCATAAAGCCATGCATAAAAACACAAAACCAGTAGTTTGGAGCTATTAAATGTAGAGGCAAATCAACACCTACTGACCCCCGAATCACACTGAGAAATGTTTCGAATAGTCATCGTACATACCTCACAAAGCCACTGGACATTTAAAAATGCTTTTCATCCAAAATGTTTTAAACTGATTTCCACTGCTTACAGGGATAATCTTCCAACATTTAAAATTCAAACTTACGTGTACAGGACTTATTCTTCAATGTCAATGGATAAAAGAGGTGTTAGTATATATTTATACAAATGACAGCAACTATCAGTGCACTTAGTTTAAAAATAAAAATATACTATGAGACCTATTAAAGCATTTTTCCTTTTAGGTCAATTTCCAATGTAGGCCCACTCACTGGATTTCAAAAATGACCTCATGAGAGTGTTTCTTGGAAAATTGCTTGCAAAAGATGCTTTTTAGGAAAAAAAAAAAAAGGCCAAGAGAATTTAAGGCTTCTTCACAATACGAATTAGGTATATTGAAGTCTCTGGAAAGTCCCACAGTAAGGTAACATTCTAATTTTGTTAGACCCTGCACTTCATAACTCATTCAACCAATGAATCTTTTTTTAATGTAAAAATTATTCTTATTTTACCGTATTCATCTTCCATCAATTGCTCTTTTGGAAATACTGGTCTCTGGCAATTGTTCCCATAGCAGTCAATGGTCCAGCAGGAAACAGACGATACATTCCAAAGGGTTTAACTGAAGTGAGTTTAATAAAGGGACTATTCTGAGGGATGTGGTCAGAGGTAAGAGAACCAGCAAGAATCCAGGTGTCAGCAATGATGGGAAGCTGTTGTCATCCCATGGGAGGGTGCAGTGTTACCAAAATGTAGGGAGGGCTGAGGCGGTGGAAGGCGAGCTGGTCCCAGTAGCTGTGGCCAGTGGTGTGCTTCCTGGTAAATGTTTAACAACCTGCTTTTCAGGAAGAAAAAAGCCTGTTTGTAATATTTGCTGATTTTCAAGGTGCAAATCCTCCTGCCATGGCCCATTTCAAGCTACCAACGTGAAGTCAGTGAACGTGGAGTGGCAAGAGATGCAGAAGACACACCTTTACCTAGGATTTCCATCACACAAACACAATAGATGTAAGTAACCTCAAGAGCATCCCTAATAGTACAATGATACGAAGCCATGGGTTTTGAGTATTTATTATTTTTAATACAATTTATTTCATTGTAAATGCATATACTTTATTTTTGTTACTGGCTATGTTTAACGACTAGATCACAAAACTACTGAAAATTTAACAAGCCAGCAACAGCAAACTGTTGGCTATAACCGTACACGGAATGGTCACTATCAAAACCAGAACCATGGGGAGGGGTCCTGGGACAAGATGCTGGGCTCTCTGATGTCTAAGCAGGGAGCTGAGGGAACTCTGCCTCCGTGAGAGGATCCGGTCTACAGGGGCCAGTCCCAGGGCACAGGACGGGGCAGCAGAGGGCACAGAATGGAGCTGGGGCATGGAGGCAGATGCAGAATAATAAGTGGATTCCTAAATGCGTGTGTTTGAGACTCATATACTGGTTGGATGAGTACCTTGAAAAGTACAGGTTGAAGCAAAAATCACTAGATATCTATACATGTTTAATGCTGCTCAGGTGAACCCGATATACAACTAGATTTAGAAAAAGGTATTACACGAATATGGGTCTCAGTATTCATGATGCACAACTGACCCAACTGACTGTTTTTCTCTTTCTTTGAACTCAGCTGTTCTTCACTGACTTGTCCATTTGAGAAAACATCCTCCTAGATTATCTTGCCATATCAGGGGTAGTTTTAGGGCTCTAGGTGATTCAGGTAGGAGCAGTACCATAGCCAGAAGCCCAAAGGTTAGAGTGAGGACTGAGGGGAGCTACATAGAGCATCAGGACCCCACCTAAACAGTAAGCAGGGTACAGTGGTCCCCCGGAGCTAAGGAAACAGAGATCAGAAGTTGGGGCCGTTGAAGTGGCTAGAATCTGCAGGACAGGTGTCTTAGCTCGGTGGTCATAACAAAATACCTGAGACTGAAGGGCTTCAACAACAGGAACTGATTTCTCGCAGCTCTAGGAGCTGGAGGTCCAACATCAAGGGACTGGTCGATTTGGTTTCCCAGTGAGGACTCTCCTCCTGACTTGTAGACATGGTAGGGAGAGAACACTGTTCTCCCGCAATCCATTCTGCAGAACTTGTAAACCACAGCTTGACTGTGTCCATTCAACAGATATTTCATGAAGACCTACCAAATGCTGGTCACTCTTTGACTCTTCTGCTTAAAATTTTTCAGTGGGTTCTTGTTATTGATGAAGTCCAATGTCTTTGGTACATCCAAGACTATCTCAGATCCGATGCCACTCTCCTTTCTTGTGTTGTCCTTCACCATCACTCCCCTGACTTAAGTCACCTGCTGAGAGCTAGTGGCGCTCTGAAGTTGGGTTATCAGTCTGAGCTCCATCACTTACATGGTCATGTGACTTTGGACATGTTTCTTAGCCCCTCAAAGCCACGGTTTCCCTATCTATAATAAGAAGTAATAGTAGAATCTATCTCCTAGGGTTGACTTGAAGATCAAAACTAATGTTGTTCATAAATTACTTAGCCCCGTGCCTGACACATAGTGAAAGTTTATTTTATGATAGCTTTTATCATCATTAACCATGTGGGGCTCCATGAAGGACAGTTAGAGACAGGTAAGTACCTGCCTGTATCCCAACTGTTTTTCAGTACAGCTGAATAACTCAATGCCAATACTCTTTAAATGTTTGTTCAATATTCATTTAGAGGAGAGTTTGAGTTCTGCATAGTCTCAGAAGGATGTCTGGTGTTCCTGTCCTGTATATATCTCCCTCAAAAAGGAAATACTCTGCAGCTATCAGCCCCACTCTCCTTAGAAGGCAGTTTATCATCTCTCTAGAACTGAAATTCTCCCTTGGGGATAACTCGTTGCCATCCCACTCAACCCAATCATCCTAGGTCCCAGGGCTTTATGAGTTCCTTGGCAAGGGACAGATACAGAGGAATGTACGAGCAGCCTACAGCCAAGTCAGCATTAACGTTCCATCAAGGGAAGCAGGGAGGAGGGCTCCAAAAATCCTTTTCATAAGGCAGATATCCAATGACAACTTTCTTTTACCATATTTGGAATGTAAAATGACAAATTCTTCCTAATTTTTAGAGAAATGCGTAAATCAAGCAAGTATGTGTAATAAGGTATTTTCAGACCTTAAATGTTTGCTCTTATGGTGGATATGCAGCTAACGTTTTGGAAGGTCTAACTGTACCTTGCCTAAGAACGACAACAGTAGTAATAGCCTACTAACGGCAGAGGCAGAGTCTACAACCCCACCTCTGGAATGTTCCTGAGGATCTTCCATAAAAAGATGCCCAGGCTGTTTCACAGCCCAGGCCTTTGCTGTGCTGTGTCCTCTGTCTACTATATTCTTCCGTGTTCTATCTGTATTAGTTTCCTAGGGCTACCATAACAAATTACCACGAGCTTGCATGGTTTAAAACAACAGAATTTACTGTCTCACAGTTCTGGAGCCTAGAAGTCCAAAATTAAGGTTCTGGTGGGGTTAGGTCCTTCTAGAGGCTCTGAGGCTCTGAGAATCCACACCATGCCTCTTTCTTAGTTTCTGGTGGTTGCCAGCAATTCTCAGCTTTCTTTGACTAGCAAATGTGTCACTCCCGTCTCTGCCTCTGTGTCACATGGCATCCTCCCTGTGTGCTTCTGTGTCCAAACTTCTGTCTTCTTATAAAGACACCAGTCATTGGCTTGGGGTCCACCCTCATTCAGTATGACTTCACTTTAAGCTGATTTTTTTTTTTGGCAAATACCCTGTAAGAGCACATTCACAGGTTCTGGGGCTTAGAGCTGGAACCTGTAAACAATTCAACTCACAACAACCTGCATCTGGCAAACACCTATCTTCAGGACTCAGCTTAATTGTGTCAGAAACTATGGTCTGAACATAATTATTTTAAATACATGTGGTATTTGGTCCCCAAACTGCTTTTTTCTACTGTTGTTCCTGCATCTTTTTTTGTTCGCTTCTTTGTTTGTTTTTTGGCCATACCGCGCAGCTTGTGGGATCTTAGTTCCCCGACCAGGGCCCGGCATTGAAAGCATAGAGTCCCAATCCCTGGACCACCAGGGGATTCCCTGTTCTTTCATCTTGATGGCCAAGTCGGTTATTTCTTTTCCTGTGTTTTCAGTTTAGTATCTTAAGAGTTATACAGATTTAAAGGTTTTGTAGATTCTGAATACGGACATTTTCAATCTATTATTCTAAATGGAGCCTTAGTCTCCTATAATTGCATAACAGGTATCTGGGATTGTAATATACTTACATACGTTAGTCCAGAAGGTATTTAAGCACTAACATTCTGAGATTTTGATTAAATAATTAGGCTTCAATTAAAAATATATATAGGGAGAGGGGAGATGGGGAGTTAGTGTTTAATGAGTACAGAGTTTCATTTTGGGATGAAAAGTTCTGGAGATGGATAGTAGTGATGGTTGTACAACAATGTGAATATACTTAATGATACTGAAATGTACACTTAAAAATGGTTAAATGGTAAATTTGCTTTTTAAAAAATTAGCTTAGGGGCTTCCCTGGTGGCGCAGTGGTTGAGGGTCCGCCTGCTGATGCAGGGGACGCGGGTTCGTGCTCAGGTCCGGGAGGATCCCACGTGCCGCGGAGCGGCTGGGCCCGTGAGCCATGGCCGTTGCGCCTGCGCGCCCGGAGCCTGTGCTCCGCAACGGGAGAGGCCACAACAGTGAGAGACCCGCATACCGCAAAAAAAAAAAAAAAAAAAAAAAAAAATTAGCTTAATGATACCCTCACAGAGGATGCTCCTAATCCTCTCCTCCCTGATAGAATTGGTTACTCTCTTTTTGTGTTCCCTCTGATCCACTGTTCAATTTTCTGTCACCCGAATCCTATAACTCTCTTTGTCCCTGTCAAAATACTCAAGCATCAAAAAATATTTAAGCATCAATATTAAGCACTTCCTTCTTCCTCTCTCTGCCTCCTTGTCCCACTCCATTCTTCTTAAAAGGCATCTGTATTCGTATTGTAAGTCATTTTGTGCTGGTCAAGGTAATGGGTACAGTGGCAAAATTGACAAGAGTCTGTAGGAGGGGGCTAAATTGATTTACATGAGATATGGACTGAATCACTCTCAAAGGAAGATAATATATCCAAAACTCAAAAGGAAGATGGGGGGGATCTGAACGCCCCTTGAGATCCAACACACGTCGTATAACTTTCTGAGTCACTAGTGAATAACACAGTTCCTGGATCTTAAATAAAGACTTCAATTTCACAATTTGGGGAACTATTGAAAGATTTTAAAGGTGTGAGAGTGGAGACACAAGACGATTTGTGCTTTAAAAAGATCACTGTTGCAGAAGTCTGGTATTTGTAGAGATATATCCTAAGGATCTAGAACTCTGATTCCTTGCATCTTTCACAAACAAGGTTTTGTTTCAATATCAATTATTTCACCTTTCTGGAGTTCTGAATCTTTAATGAGAAAAATATCAGACAAACCCAAATTCAGGGACAGTCTATAAAATACTTGACCAATATTCCTTAAAACTATCAAAGTCATAAGAAAACAAGGAAAGTTTGAGAAAACTGTCAGAGATTAGAGGAAGCTAAGAAGACAATGACTGTAAGTAATGCGATATCTTGGGTAGAACCCTGGAACGAAAATGAACATCAGGGAAAAACTAGTGAAATCTGAATAAACGTGGAGCTTAGTTAACAGTAATGCACCAACGCTGGTTCCTTAGTAGTGACAAATGGATCACAGCAAAGTAAAATGGTAACAGTAGGGGAAACTGGGTGAGGGGTATATGAGAACCCTCTGTAACTACCTTTACATTTTGTAAATCTGAAAGTATTCTAAAATTTTAAAGTTTATTTTTAAAAATTTAGGGAAAGACCATTCTATTTTACTCTGTATAAATAAAATGTCACTTTCCTGTCTTATTAAATGCTCTAGAATACTTGACACTTTATTTAATATTGGAGGATCTTACCTCAAATGCAGGGTCATCATTCTGACTCACGTTGTAGGATCACTTTATAGGATCACATAATTAGGGTATGATGCAGAGATCTCTAAATTCTTGAATTTCAAAGACTAGCAAAAGTTCAGATAAAATCTAGGAATCTATCCGTGTTGCATAGTATTTGTTTCTTCAAATAAGTAAAGTAACTTTTTAGAAAAACCACGATTCTATTATCAGCAACACATTGTAAAAGGATCGTTTTAACACCCCAAAACGGCAGAATGAAAATAAGAATAAAGAAAGTCCTTTTACTTTTTTAGAGTGTGAGGATTTTCTGCATCCTGCCACATGTGACAACATGGATGAACCTTAAGGACATTATGCTAAGTGAAATAAGCCAATCACAGAAGATCAAATATATTGATATAAGGTATTTAAAATAGTCAGACTCATAGAAACTGAAAGTAGAATGGTGGTTGCCAGATGCTGGGAGGAGGGGGAAATGGGCAGTTGCTGTTCAATGAGTGTACAGTGTCAGTGTGCAAGGTGAATAAGTTCTAGATTCCTTCTGTACAACACTGTACCTATAGTCAACAATACTGTAATTAAAATTGTGTTAAGAGGGTAGAGCTCATGTTAAGTGTCCTTACCACAATAAAAAATGATAAAGAAATAAAAACCCCTTTTAACTGAATATTTTTCTTATGAAAAACTTCTACTTTTTTTTTTTTTTTTTTTTGACATATCTTGCGGCATGTAGAATCTTAGTATCCAGACCAGTGCCCATCTGCTTTGGGAGTGTGGAGTCTTAACCACTGGACTGCCAGGGAAGTCCTGATCCTTTTATTTTTCTTAGTTTGCTGCAGACTGGCCAAAACTGTTTCTTAGATGTAGACCAGCATTTGGGAACTGCTGGGATAAATCATGTGACTGAATCTGTACTGGCCCCAGGAAGTCACTGGAAGGGCTCTCTGTTTTGTTTTGTTTTTAATAAATTACTGATATGGGTTTGTTTCCCAACGATTCAGCTCTTTTTTCATTATTTAAAAAAAAAGAGATTTTTTTTGCAGCCAATAAATGTGCAATTTTCTACTTAGGACATTAAGATCAGAATTCACTGCTGGCTTTACAATTTGCCAATTGTAAGACCTTGATCAAGTTGCTTAACCTCTTTAACCCCCTCTTTTTCTCCCTCTGCAAAGTGGGGATCGTTGTGCTGTGTAGGCAACCTCGAAGATGGCCCCCAACGGTCCCAGTTCCTGGTATCCTTGCCGTTGTGTAATCCACGCCCCTGGACCGTGGGCTGGACGCAGTGATTCACTTCTAACAAACAGACTATGGTGAAAGGACGGAGAGGTCACTTCCAAGATTAGGTTACAAAGAGACCATGAAAGCTCCCTCTCTCCACTTTCTTGCTGAATCACTGGGAGAGAAGTTAGCTGCCATGTTGGGAGCTGCTTGTGGAGAGGACACCATGGCAATCCACTGAGGGAGACCTCAGCTAGGTGAGGAACTGAAGCCTGTCAACAGCCATGTGAGTGAGGTGGGAAGCAGGTCCTCCCCTGACTTTAGATGAGACCACAGCCAAGACCAACAGCAGAACTGCAGCCTCTGGAGAGACCTTGATCCAGAGGTACTCAGTGAAGCCATACCCAGAGTCCTGACCTGCAGAAAGTGTGAGATCATGAATATTTGTTGTTTTAAGCTGCTCAGTGTTGGGGTAATGTGTATATGGCAATAGGTACTAATACAAATGCCTACCTTGCAAAATTGTGAAGAATGATTGAGAAAATGTGCTTAATTAGATTACCTATGCTAATGAGCTACAACATGTAAAACAAGAAGACAAAGCCTAACTCATAAAAGGCAGCCTATAAATGTTAGTGCCCTCCTCCATTCTCCTCTAAAATGAGAACAATCACACCTGCTCTGTTGTGAAAATGTTTTGAAAACTGTAATGTACTATGGAATTATAATACATGTAATAACGAAAATGTTTTGAAAACTGTAATGTACTGTGGAATTATAATACATGTAATAATGTAAGGTATTATTGTAATAGGAAAGAAAACATTGTTACTTTAAAAGCTGTTGGCAGTTTATACTGGTTAGCCCAGAAGGAAGGCAACATTCTTAAGAAGAAGCTAGCTTTTTTGTTTGGGAGGAGGGGACCCTAAATAAGCAGGTATGATTATAAGAAAGAAAGGAATTCAATGACAGCTGGAATTCAAAACAGGAGGTGACCCTGATAATGTGAGATGCCCTGGGAGGCTTCAGCAATCTTGGAGAAGGTGTGGTTTTTCCATAATACACGAGATGGGCCACATACTATTTAATGTGTATGTTCAAAGAAAGCATTTCTCTAAAAAGGTGGAAGGCCTGGAGGTCCACGGGCAGGAAACACATAGATCACACGACATGTACAGGACTGAAATTTGACCCCAGAATAAAGCTTATGCTTGAGTTAGGGGGCAGAATAAAGGTATAAAGTAAATTATTATAGAAACATTCAAGGAAAAAGCTCTTTCTCAAAGCATGGAGGACAATCAGGTTTCTCATAAATGTTTTTCCACTACCTCTTATTTTATTTATTCTTATTAATTCTTATTCTTATTAAGTAATCTTGTTAATCTCATTAATTTAAGAGATACAAAGAAGATGTGTTATTTATTAACCAAGGAACTGAGTCAACAGTAAGTTAAAATTTCCCACAAATTATGTTGTTTTAATAAACCCTTGAGGGCTTCCCTGGTGGCCCAGTGGTTGAGAGTCCGCCTGCCGATGTAGGGGACACGGGTTCGTGCCCCGGTCCGGGAAGATCCCACATGCCACAGAGTGGCTGGGCCCGTGAGCCATGGCCGCTGAGCCTGCGCGTCCAGAGCCTGTGCTCCGCAACGGGAGAGGCCACAACAGTGAGAGGACCGCGTACCGCAAAAAACAAAAACAAAAACAAAAAAAACCCTTGTGATTCCTTGGGTATTCTCCTTTTTCTCTTTTTCTTTTTTTGGTATGTTTTTTTTTTTAATAGAAAACTAAGAATCCAGAGTAGTTCAGAGAATAATCCACCTGTACCCAGCTTGGGCATTGTACTTGCAGTTGTGGCTGTGTCTCTCCTTTATTTCAGTCTTTCATAAGCCACAGGACAAAGTCTAAGCTGCCTGGGGCAACATTCAACATCCTTCACCATCGGCCTTAGGAATATCTCTCCAACATCACTTCCCACCCAATCCTTACCCCCCCTACCACATATCCACTAACACCAAACTGCCTGATTTCTAGAACTCACCTGCTGTTAAGACTTCTCTGCCTATAGTCCACCACCTACTTCATTCTTAAGAACCCAACTCATAGGTCACCTCCACCGGGAAGCATCCTCCATCCCCCATCAGTCCTTCCTCCCAGCCCCTTCTGTCCTGGGCATCTGTTTCCATAACTGCATTATGGTTAAGCGTGTGGGCTGCCTAGAGCCACCGCTCACTAGCTGTGTGAAATTGAACCAGTTATTTAACTCCTGTGTCCCTCAGACTCCTCATTTGTAAAATGAGGACAATAATAGCGCCCATGATGTAGATGTATTGTGAGGATTAAATGGGTTCATCTTTGTAAAGCATTTACAGCAGTGCCTGGTACATAGTAAGTGCTCAATTTTCATTATTTTATTATAATTATTAATTTGCTTATCTTTCTTTTTGCTTATTTGATTCTGAGCTCCTTGGAATTAAGGACAACACAATGTCCAACACATAACAGAAACTGAAGACTATGCATTTAATGCTAATGAAAATCGCGTGTGTGCACGCATGCATATTTTTAAATAGAAACTTCTGTAGCTGTGGATTCCTTAGTGAATTACTTAATAATGCCCAGATTTTGCAAACATGAACTGAATTTGATTTTGTATATTCCATGAGCATCTATTGATAATGATAATAAAATCCTATTTTTGTTTAAAGATAAGCCCCCAAACACTATCCTTGTAGCCCATGGAGAAGCAAACAAGGTACTCCTTGTATTTTCCTCCATGTAAACAAAACACCAAATTTAATTTGCATCTGCATTAAGAAGTTCTTTTTTTTTTTTTAAAGATTTTCATTAAAAGCAGAATATGACATTTGGGAAGGATAATTAAATGCATCTGAAGCCCAGGAGATAATAAGAGATGAAAATTTTGTAATCAAATCAGTCTAGTTGAATCCCCTCCCCCTCTTTCTAAGTTCAAAAATGACTGTCCTTGGAAGACAGAGTGGGCTCTTCATTTAGAGCATCGCTGGAGGCTTGCAGTGTTCCTGGGAGTCTCCACTCCCTCTTGATGCATGAGGTAGACATTGTTATAGAATTGACCTTGACCCCTAGGAGTAAAGACAGGATCAGGAATATATGATTTCCACCCCCAATTTTTCCTCCACTCCTTCTCACTTCTATCTTAGAGAAACACTCTGGGTTTTCTCCCTCCCCCACTCCCTTTTTCCTTCTTCCCATCTTACCTTCCTCCTTCTCTTTTTCCCATTCTTCCTTTCTTTCTCCCTTTTTTTTTCCCCGACTACTTCTGGAAGAGACTGTTCTGGAAAATCGTTGAACCAGCTAATGGAATGACAGCATTGCTTAGTGGAGGTGTGAAGCCCACCAGCATCCCCAGGAGAGAAGGCCAACCCCCTCCGCTGTCCCTGGCGAACTTCCTCCTCTGTTGGTACCTGTCCCCTCCCACCCCAAGTCAACAATGTCTCCTCACTGGACTCTTCCCTTCTGTTGCCAAAAGGGCTCGTAGCTTCCCAATCTGTAAAAAAAAAAACCAAAACTTTCAATTGCTTTTTTTGCCTCTTCAAACTACCATAGCACTTTTTTCTTCTTTTGGAGGCAAATTTCTTGAATATGTCACATACTGCTTTTGTCTTCCTCACTACCTGTTTAGTCCATAACTCCCCAAAATTCACTGCTCTACTAAAACATCTGTCTAGAACAGCTGTTCTTCCATTTTGGGGAGCATTCAATACCCTTTGGAAATCTGGTGAAGTATAGACCATCTTATCAGAACAAAAAATGTAATTTTTTAAATGTTTATTCCTTTTATTTTATTTTTAAATTTATTTATTTATGGCTGTGTTGGGTCTTCGTTGCGGTGCACAGGCTTCTCATTGCGGTCGTTTCTCTTGTCGCGGAGCACAGGCTGTAGGCGCGCGGGCTTCAGTAGTTGTGGCTCGCCAGCTCAGTAGTTGTGGCTTGCAGGCTCTAGAGTGCAGGCTCAGTAGTTGTGGAGCATGGGCTTAGTTGCTCCGCGGCATGTGGGATCTTCCCGAACCAGGGCTCTAACCCGTGTCCCCTGCATTGGCTGGTGGATTCTTAACCACTGTGCCACCAGGGAAGCCCCAAAAAATGTATTTTTTTACAACAAAATTTTGCATGTAACTTGAGAGATTAGTAAACTTCCTGAAGTTTATTCAGGGGAGCCCTTAAGGACCAAAGATTTAGACTCTTTGCTCTAACAGGTCACATTAATCTTTTAATCATCTTCCTTTTCATTCTGGAAAGGGTTAGGGGAAGAGCAAGTACTTTGGGTTCAAACTAAGAGTTGGATTCAAATCCTTCCACGTACTAACGGAATGACCTTGGCCAGGTTACACAGTGTCTCTGACCTTCGATTTCCTAACCTGTAAAATGAGGATGATAATATCCATCTCAAAATTTGTTGTGGGTATTCCATGTAACAACATGTGAAAAATATAGTTTACACCTGTGAGGCACTCAATAAATAAAACTTCTCAGTCCTCCTTCAAGAGCCTTATTATGGTGCTTTCTTTCCAGCCTTCCGACTGTCCTTCTTTGTGTCATTCATTGGCTCCACTTTGCCCTGCTGCGCAATCATATTAGATGCTTCCCAAGATCTAGCCATGACCCACCTTACACTCCCACTCTTTTCCTCATTCTCAGTCCTTCGCGTCTTACCTGACCAAATCTCTGCCGCCT
Organism: Stenella coeruleoalba; assembly: GCF_951394435.1. NCBI lineage: Eukaryota > Metazoa > Chordata > Mammalia > Artiodactyla > Delphinidae > Stenella > Stenella coeruleoalba. The sequence continues at coordinate 73,911,712 of NC_137149.1, forward strand.
GTCTTCCAACCTCCAGCTCTAACTGCAGTGGCATATTTAACTGCATACCATCTCCTGAAACCCAGTGTCAAGCCAAACTCTCCTCTTCCTTCCAAGATGGCTTCCTCTCTCTGGACTTTTCTGTATTTTTCCATCATTCTCCCAGTCACCCAGACCTCCAGGATCCACAGCATGATCTCTACCTCCTCCTGGCTCACTTCATATATTAATACAATCAGGCACGAGACTCCCTTCTCGTATCTTTTGTAGCCATCGCTTTCTTTTCTTTTCTACTGCCACTGTCACCTCACCCTAGAGCTTCACCGCCAGCCTCTCCCTGGTCACTCCTCCTTCCAATCCATCCTAAACAGCACTTTATGTTCTACTTCACAACTGTTTTGTTACCAGCTCCCTGTTGCCTATTGCTCTGAACTCAACACCATTTGGGTTGAGGAATAAAATGATTAGTGAAATTGACCTCAAACTTTATTAACATGTTTATGTTCAAGTACTTTTAGAAATAGATACATTTATTCTGTGGAAATACTGATAAAAAACAAATCAATTTAAAAAGAGACAATTAAAATGAGTCCATTTAAGAACTAACTAATGTCTCTAAAACAATGAAAATAAAATTCTGGTTCTTTGAAAAATTTTAATCACAGACACATATTGTGGTTTGCAGACACTCAGAAAGATGCCAGGTGACATATACATAAAGAAGGACAAACACATAGCCCAATACACCAAACCACTCTCCAGGTTAGAACATGTGTTTGGAGGATATTGGAGGAAAAATCTGATTTGAGGCCATTGGCTACTCAGGGAGTGGTACTTCCCTACACAAGGGGAGTTCTGAGTTGAAACCTGTGTGCATTCAAAGAGGCACCAAAGAAAGTAGGGGAGTGGGGGGGTTGAATTAATATGGAAATCTAAGCACCCGTTCATGCATTTCATAAAATCTGGGAAGTGCAGCCATGCTGTTCCTCCTGCAGACCTGACCCAGGTGCTACGACCTCCACGTGACCTTCATGACCACCCAAACGTCTCTGAACTCATAGTACTTATTAGCTAACCCAGAGACTTCCAAACTTTCCCTGTTCACGGCATCTTGTGTCTCCCAATTTTTTTGTGTGGTGTTCCTTGGTCAAAAGAAATACCTAATAGTCTTCATTATTTAGTAGTTATATCCAAAAAATCACGTCCTAACAACTTAGCAGCTGTTTGAAAGAAATAGTGCATACAAACTGAGAGAAAATTGCTCTTGGAAATTTTACTCTTACATAACCATAATTACTTACCACTGTATATACGTGCCTATTGGGCACTGTACAACTTCTCAAACCTTGAAATCAGATCAGACACCACTGCTCTCTTTGCCTGTTTCACATGGCTTTTTGTGCTGTACTTACATTTTTTATCACAGTACAGTTACGGTGAGGGTCCAGCTTTGCCAAGATATAAGATCAGAGGAATGTAGCATGATCTAACGTCGAAACAATGAACTACTAGTAACTCATATGATGAGCATTACTGTGTTTTTAATTTTTTTCATAAAAAATCCAATGGTGCCCCTGCAAATTCACTGCAGCACCCTGGGGTGCCTCGGTGTACAGTTTGGGGATATTAAATATAAATCCTGGCTACTCAAAATTTGGTCATGAGGCTTCAGCCTTGGCATTAAGTGGGAACTTATTCCCATCGTCCCCAACCTACAGAATCAGAATGTGCATTTAACAAGATACCTAAGAGATTTGTGTGCATATAACAGTTTGAGAAGCACAGTTATAAACCGTTATCCATCATCAGATCATATCCCGCTAGTCTGAGATGTCCTATATTATTATTTAATATGCTGTTATTTAATCTCTTCTGCACAACTTTCCCGAGTGGATAGTTAGCTAGATGGAGGGCAGAGATGTCATGTCTTGCGATCCCCCCGCAGTGTCCAGCATAGAGTACCTTGCATGGAGCAAGGGGCTCCAATATCTGCTGGACGAATGGACCCAATCTCTAGCCCTCCCAGACATCCTAGGTGGAGTCACTTGTGCAACAAAATTATTGACAAAGCCGGGTCCCAAAGATACCAACAACATTCTCAGCAGATGCAGAATGAATTACGGCATTTTAGGATCTGGGACTTGGTATGCTAGTTCTTTAAAAATGGACATATCTCATCATTTGGGTCATGGCAAAAAGAGAATTATTGCCTCCTATTCAGACTGATAGGGAATATAATTATGCTGTAGGGCTATGTAGCCCCAAACTACAGTGACATGACTATATTAAAGTGAAGGCAGAATAGAAGTTGTTAAAAGTTAGGTAGGCTTCCATAAGAAGGAATGAGATTGGGTCATTTGTAGAGATGTGGATGGACCTAGAGACTGTCATACAGAGTGAAGTAAGTCAGAAAGAGAAAAACAAATATTGTATATTAATGTGTATATGTGGAATCTAGAAAGGCAAGGCAGAAATAGAGACACAGATGTAGAGAACAAATGTATGGACACCAAGGGGGGAATTGGGAATTGGGATTGACATATATACACTAATATGTATAAAATAGATAACTAATGAGAACCTACTGTATAGCACAGGGAACCCTACTTAATGCTCTCTGGTGACCTAAATGAGAAGGAAATTAAAAAATGAGGGGATATATGTATACATACAGCTGATTCACTTTCTGCTGTACAGCAGAAACTAACACAACATTGTGAAGCCACTACACCCCAATAAGAATTAAAAAAGAAAAGTTAGGTAGGCTGCACTTCCTGAAAACATAATGCTCTAAATGTTCCAAAATAATACTGCCATTTATTAATTGTACTCACGAATCATTTGAATGCCAAAATCTGCATGCGTGCAAAATGTCATGGAAATTGGATTCGATTCTGTTTAAAACAGCTGTCTCCGCTACAGCCAAATTGAATGTCCCAAGTTCTTGCAAATAAATTTGAAAGGGAAAGAAAGCAGAAAGGAGTCTTTGCTTTGTCAGAGGGTTCAGGTTTGTCTCAATGCCCCTAGCTACTCTCTACTTTTATTTTTCCTTCAGAGATATTTCTCCCATCGAATGTTCCATTGACTCATTGAGACAAAGCATCATGCTTGTGGATGCAAGGTCACTCTGATCTCTCTGCAGCCAACCTGAATCAGTCTCATAACCACGAACCACTCTTCTCACCCCAAACAGCCATCTCATAGATGTGGGAGGGGAGAGAGGGGAACTCAGCTAGTAGCGGAGAATGATGGAATCTTAATAGACCAGTAGGTCATGGAGGCATAAACAGCCACTCCTTAGCAAGCGCTCCTGACTCCAGCTCTCTAACCCCCGCCCACGGCAACGATCACTCAGCTGGATTACCACAGCAGGTGCTTACTTGGTGTCTTGCCTTCATTCTCACTCATTAACACAGCCCATCTCCACACGGCCCCCTGACAAATGTTTAAAAACAAAACAAGACAGAAACAGACCACATCACGCCCTTACCCAAAACTGTCCATGGGTCAGAACTGCTCATGACTACTTGAATAAAATCCAAACCCCTTCCACAGCCAAACAGGCCTTACAGGATCTGGCCACCATTCACCTTTCAGACTTCATTCCATTCACTGGGCCGCAGCCACGCTCATCTCCTTATCCCTGGAATACACCAAGCTCCTCACTCTTCAGGGCCTTGCTCCAGCTCTTCTTCTGTCTGGAATGCTCTTACCCTAGGTGTTTGTGTAGATAACTGTTTCTCACCACTCAAGTCTCAGCAAAGAAGGAACCTCATCAGACAAGTTTGCCTGACTGCCCACCCTATATAAATAGTTGCTCCTAGCAAACACATATATCTCTGTATATCACTATCCCATTTCATTTTCTTAAACACTTACCCCATCTGGATGCATACTATTTGTTCATTAATATGCTCGTTTTAGAAATTATGTTCCTCCATAAGAATAAATGCTCAGTGGGATCAGGGATCATATATATTTTATCCACTCCCACATTCCTTGAGCAGAGCCTGACATAAGAGGCACATCGTAAAGGCTTTAGAAATGAACTAGTCTTTCTCTCTTGTTTTCCTAGAATAATTGAGATCCAGAAGAGCTATGGGCATATGTCGCATCATATAGGCAGTTAATGATGAAGCCAAGGACCCAGTCTGGGAGTCTCAGGTTCGCTGCTATTTCTGTTCTGCCTCCTGGCTTTCATTCAAAGGAAAAGCAATCTCAGCCCGAGTGGCTTAAAAAATTATTCAAAAGAACTTCAGACGACTCTGATTTGGGAATGCCTCATCTTTGGATAGGAAATTGCCCTGCAAAGTTCATCATCCAAACCCTTCTGTGCAAAGACCTCTTCACCAAACTTCCTAGGGTATTCACATACAAGTCAGTTTAGACTTCAAGGTAGAAGTTGCTTTTTTTTTTAAGTTTCTTCTTCCATTATTAAAATAAATCTGTTGTTGAAATTAACATATCAGATGGAACAACAAAACTAGAAATAACTTAGATCTCTGAAGATAATTTATTCATTAAATTAGAACTTTTAAATATAGGCAAAAGAGAAAATAACTATTATTAAAATGTTCCAACCAAATTGCTGCTTATCTTACACTATGCTAATTAGTAACAGCACCCAAAACTCACTCTTCCACAGCCATCAGAGAAAACTGGAGATTATAGAAAGGCAGTGGGAGGAGGGTGATAGGCGGGGAGGGCGGGGGCTGCTACTAGTCATTAGAAAGGCTGAATAAAAACCATTAAGGTTTTTTCGTGTTTTTTTTTTTTAATTTATTTTTTGGCTGCCTTGGGTCCTCGTAGCTGCGCGTGGGCTTTCTTTAGCTGCTGTTCACGGGGACTACTCTTCGTTGTGGTGCACGGGCTTCTCATTGCGGTGGCTTCTCTTGTTGTGGAGCACAGGCTCTAGGCACACAGGCTCAGCAGTTGTGGCACACGGGCTTAGTTGCTCCGTGGCATGTGGGATCTTCCCGGACCAGGGCTTGAACCCGTGTGCCCTGCATTGGCAGGAGGATTCTTAACCACTGCTCCATGAGAGCAGCTCAAAAACCATTAAGGCGGGCTTCCCTGGTGGCGCAGTGGTTGAGAGTCCGCCTGCCGATGCAGGGGACATGGGTTCGTGCCCCGGTCCGGGAAGATCCCACATGCCGTGGAGTGGCTGGGCCCGTGAGCCATGGCCGCTGAGCCTGTGCATCTGGAGTCTGTGCTCCGCAATGGGAGAGGCCACAATAGTGAGAGGCCCGCATACCGCAAAAAAAAAAAAAAAAAAAAACCAAAACATTAAGGTTTGAGTTCAAAACCATCCTTGGGATTTGTGCCCAGATTGTTAATATTTCTTTCTTCTTCCCACCACCCTGAGGACAACCCTTTAATATGTGCTTGTTAGGTTTCTCAGGATTAAATCCCCTTCAATCCGTTTTCTGCACACAGACAGAATGATCCCAATAACGCACAAAATATACTAGGTCATATTCCGACTTACAACCCTTCAAAGTCTTCTCATTGCCCTCAGAAAAAATGCAAACTCCTTAGCATGAACTACTGGTCCCATCACAGTCTTACCCCTGCTTGCTTCCCAATTTTATCTTTCTCCTGTATTCTCTGTCTCAGCCACATAGGACTGTATTCAATATTTCATTTGAGAGCCTTTATAGATGCTGACCCCTTAGCTGGATGCATACTTTTCTTTTAAATGTTGGAAGTATAATATAATATCATATGCTATGGACTGACTTGTGTACTCCCAAAATTCATATGTTGAAGCTCTAACCTCCAGTGTGATTGTATGTGGAAATAGGGTCCTTAGGAGGTAATTAAGGGTAAATGAGGTCATGAGTGTGAGGCCCTAATCAGATAAGATTAGTGTCCTCATAATAAGAGAAACCCAATAGCTCTCTTTCTCTCTTGCTCACTCTCTCTCTCTCTCTCTCCATGTGTGCACATTTAAGTGGTCACTGAGCACCCAGAAAGATACATGGTAGCTCCCTACAAGACAAGAGAAGAAGCTTCAGAATCAAACCTACCTTTCTGGCACCTTGATCTTGGACATCCCACCTTCAGAACCATGAAAAATAAATTTCTGTTGTTTAAGCCACCCAGTCTATGGTATTTTGTTATGGCAGCCTGAGTTGGCTAACACATTATAGATAATATTTTTAAAATAATATAATAATAACAGCAACAATAATGTAGTTTGTGTGTTCTGGGCATTGTGCTAACCATTTTATAATGTAATATCTCACATAATCTTCAAGACAACCCATAATATAGCTATTATTGTTTCCATTTTATGAATAAAATGAAGTTCAGAAGGTTATATCTTTCTTTTAGCAATGATAAACCTGAAGTCAATAAAGGTTAAAATAATGTGCACAAGTCACACACACACAAGGTGAGTTGAGGCGCAAGAATTGTGACTTGGCCCTAACTGGCTGCATGTCCTTTGCACCCAATTGCTGCCCCAGTGCCTGCCCAGAGAAGATTAAAACCCTAGTGTCCTATGAAGGACTGCTAAAGGACATCCTTGGGATGTCTTGCCTAAAAATATGTGGTAGCTGCCTCAAGTATCTAAAGGCCTGGAGGAGTGATTAATTTGGAAGAGAGACTGGATTTATTTTCTAAGAACTTTTTGTTTTTGGCTACGCCTCGCGGCTTGACAGAATCTTGGTTCCCGATCAGGGATTGAACCCAGGCCCTCAGCAGTGAAAGTTCGGAGTCCTAACCACTGGACCGCCAGGGAATTCCCTCCAAGAACTTAAGCAAGGCCATTTGAATCAATGGCAGGAAATTTCTGAAAACAGCTTTCATCCCAGTAAAACAAAGAATTTTCTAACAGTTCATAGATGAAATGGCTGTCTGGAGACCTGGGTCGCTCTTCATAAGCGGGCTCAAGAAGGAACTGGAAATTAATTCAAGGACAGTATGGAGATGATCAGACAGCAGATGGTGGTTGAACCAGAAGACCTCTGAGGTTCCATCCATCTCCAGGAATAAATGGCCCTTGGTTTTCACAATGGGTGGACTCTTCAGGATCTTATTGTTGGTACAGCCACTTAAGCTGGCAAAACACATGGTCCTAAACCAGCCAGACCTGTTTGGTGAAGATGTGGTTGCACTTTTCTGCCAATTTTATAGCCAGGCTTCCTTTTACTGAATGCCTGAGGGGAGGTACAATGAAGGGTATATTCTTGTTTGGGAATAAGTAATTGCACTTGTGAGTTGGTAAAGGTCATCCCAGTTATCCAACCTTACTTCATCCTCTTCCCCTGCCCTCCTAAAGCCCAAATGGGATGGTGAGAGACAATGGGGCTCAGGGAGGGAAGTTAAAGCTTCCATGTCTCATAAGCAAAATCATAAATATATTACTTTATAAAAGGAAGTTTTATATTTTACAAAAGGAAGTTTTAGTTGGAAAACTATTGGAGAAGAGTGAAGGGAAACAAATATTTCTAGCTTGCTATAGTTCACTTAGCCAAGTTGGCAGCAGATTTATTCTTTTTCTGGGACTGTTTTTACTTCTCACTGCTTCTTTCCCCCACATTTAATTATACAAATCATCAAGCTCTTGTTCTCCCAATATACTTAAGTAACACTGGATGCTTTCTTTTCATTTTAGACTGACCAGCACAGTTCTCAATGAATTAATTCAGCCAATTTGTGTTTTGCTTTAAAGCAATAAATAAATGTCCTGAATGCCTACTCTGTGCCAGGGTCTATGCTAGACTTTGGGAGACAAAAAATGAAGAAACCCTGGCCTCCACCTTGAAGGAAAACCTTACTGAATTTTTTGGGTTGCAAATCATAAAAACCAAACTTGAATTAGCTGAAGCAAAAAGGAGAGTTCATTGACTCACATAGCCAAACCACAGAAATGACCAGGATGACATGAACTACAGCCTTGAGTGCTTTCCAGATGTTTCTTCCCGTCTCTTAGCTTGATTTCTGTTTTGGCAACTCCCCATGAAACTGATCCCATAACAATCAAGAGCTCCAGGTTCCACCTTCCTTAATTCACCACCCAAGAGGAAAAAGTTTTTCCATACAGTTGCATGTAAAAACGTCCTAGGAAAGAACTTGATTGGTCCAGCATAGGTCACATGCTGCCAGACACTGGCTACAGGGGCAGAGCCAGCAGCCTTATTAAAAAAAAGGATTTATTAAAGTATAATTGATATACAATTTAATACATACAATTTGATGAGTCTGGACATCAGCTACCATTTAAATCTCATATTACAACAGAGGGGTCTGCAAGGGGAGAGAGGGAGGAGCAGTTTCCTAAAACAAAGGGGGTGCTATTCCTTGAATAAAGAATGGCTCCTGTGCAGACAAAAGACCACAAATACACCTCAGGGAGCTTTCTAGTTTATAGGGAAGACAGATATTCAAACAAATAGAAATAATGCAATGTTTTACGTGCTTTAATGGAAGTATGTTTAAGAGTAGGGCTGAGGGTCATCAAAGCATGAGAAAGCAATTAATTCTCCCTAGAGGTTTCGGAGGAGCTGAATTCATGGAAGAACGAGAAAAGATGGGAAAATAGGCCGAAATCAGGTTTTGGTAGGCCTTGTGTACTAAGTTAAGGAGTTTAGACACAATTCAGCGGGCCACAGGATAGGACTTGAGAATTTTATGCAGGGGAGTGGCATAGTACCACTTGGACTGAGACACCCTCCACTGGAACCTGCCCTTTAGGAGACCCAGGTCTGGCCCCCCTACAGACACATCAATTTCTACAAGGCAAGGAGTCCACAAGACCAGTGGGAGGTGTCCACTCACAGCCTGTGTTCTTGCCCACTTCTAGATCACAATCTGAGTGCTCGGGAACTGAAACTCCCTGCTCAAAGAATCCCAAGCCTGCTGTGAGGGTTTGTAAATTGTGCAGGCCTTCATAGGTCTATCCTCTAAGCCCAAGGGGTGGCTGTTTGTTGGGACTATGGGAAAGAACTTGGTTGTGTGAGTTGGGATGTCTGCATGGATGTGAGGCCCTTTATAGTGAGACACAGCTCTGGGGTGGGAAAAGAAGAGGTTGGGCAATGGGATGGAAACCTCCATTTTAATTCTTCTTTGGGACCTGCAAATACCAGGGGTGGGCCTGAGTTACCCACTACCAGGTAACCTAGATAACAGTGGGCAGTGAATTTTAGTGAGAAAGAGTAGAAACAAAGAGGAGTGGATGTAGTTGAGTTGGCCTGATAGGATTCAATGACCAATTGAATGTGAGGCATGAGGAGAAAAAAGAATAAATAAAGCTTCCAGTTTCCAGCTTGGGTGACTGCAGTGACATAATAAAATTAACAGTATAAGAAAAGAAACAGGAGTGGAAAGAAGATAATACTATGATAAAAATGATTTTCTTGTGTTTTCACTAAAAATGTGGATTACCAATGTCCCTTTGAGGAGATAGTAATAATCAAGAAATCAAGAAGAAGGAAGGAAATAATAAAGATTATAATGAAACTCAATGAAATAGAGAATACAAAAACAATAGAGAAAATCAATAAAACCAAAAAGCTGTTTCTTTGAAAACATCAATAAAACTGACCAACCTTTAGCTAGATTGACCAAGAAAAAGAGAGAAAGACTCAAATGACTAGAATCAGAAATAAGAAAGGGAACATTATTACCAATCTTACTGAAAAAAAAAGAATTATAAAAAAAATACTATGAGGGAGGGTTAAATTAGGAATTTGAGATTAATGGATATACAACACTACTACATATAAAATAGATAAACAACAAGAATCTACTGTATAGCACAGGGAACTATATTCAATATCTTGTAATAACCTATAAGGGAAATGAGCCTGAAAAGTGATAATTGAATCACTTTGCTGTACACCTGAAACTAGCACAACATTGTAAATCAACTATACTTCAATTTAAAAAACAATACTATAAGCAATTGTATGCTAGTACATCAGATTACTCAGATAAAATGGACAAATTCTTAGAAAGATACAAACTACCGAAGCTGACCCAGGAAGAAATAGACAGTCTGAATAGATCTATAACAAGTAAAGAAATTGAAGTAGTAATTTAAAAAAATAACTACCCACAAAGAAAATCCCAGGCCCAGATGATTTCACTGCTGCATGCTATCAAACATTCAAGAATAATTAATATCAATTCTTCACAAACTTCCAAAAAAAGAGAAAAAAGGGAACTCATGTTATGGTTATTTTGTGTGTTAAATTGTGCCGTGGGGTGCCCAGATTAAATATTATTAAGGGGTTTACCTATGAGGTTGTTTCCGAATTAGATTAGCATTTGAATTGGTGGACTCAGTAGATTGCCCTCCCCGATGTGGGTGGGCATCATCCAATCCATTGAGGGTCTAACTAAAACAAAAGGCAGAGAAAGGAAGAATTCATCTGTTCTTCTTCCTGCTTGCCTGCTTGAGCTGCGACACTAGTCTTTTCCTGCCCTTGGACTAGAATTTATGCCATCAGCTCCCCTGGTTTTCAGGCCTTCAGACTTGGACTAAAATGACACCCTTACCTCACATCATATACAAAATTAATTCAAAATGCATCAAAGACCTAAATATAAGAGCTAAACTGTAAAACTCTTAGAAGGAGATATTGGGATAAATCTTTATGACCTCAGATTTGACAATGGATTTATAGATATGATACTGAAAGCATGAACAATAAAAGAAAAAATAGATAAATTAGACTTCATCAAATTAAAATTTTTGTGCTTCAAAGGACATTATCAAGAAAGTGAAAAGAATGGGAAAGAAATATTTGCAAATCAAATATCTCATAAGGAACATGTATCTATATATAAAGAGCTCATACAACTCAATAATAAAAAGATAGATAACTCATTGGAAAATGAACTGAATAAACATTTCTCCAAAGAAGATAGATAGACAAATAGCCAGTAAGCATATGAAGATGTTTGACATTATTAGTCATTAGGGAAGTGCAAATCAAACCTACAATGATATATCACTTCACAGCCACTAGAATGGCTAGAATTAGAAAGTCAGATAACAATAAGTATTGACAAGAATCTAGAGAAACCAGAATCCTCATACACTGCTAGTGGGAGCAAAATGATGCAGCCACTTTGGGAGACAGTTGGATAGTTCTTCAAATGGTTAAACATAGAGTGACCACAAGACCCAGCAGTTCCACTCCTAGGTATATACCTAAAAGAAAGAAAACATATGTCCACATATAAACATGTTCACAAATGTTTACAGTCAAACGGTGGAAACATCCCAGATGTCCATCAAATGATAAATAAATAAACAAAATGTGGTTTGCCATCTATACAAAGGAACATTATTCATGTTCAAGAATTCATTCAAGAATGAAGTACTTTGAGAGTCCGCCTGCCGATGCAGGGGACACGGGTTCGTGCCCCGGTCCGGGAAGATCCCACATGCCGCGGAGCGGCTGGGCCCGTGAGCCATGGCCGCTGAGCCTGCGCGTCCGGAGCCTGTGCTCTGCAACGGGAGAGGCCACAACGGTGAGAGGCCCGCGTACCGCCAAAAAAAAAAAAAAAATAGAATGAAGTACTGATACATGCTATAACATGGACAAACTTTGAAAACATTACGCTAAGTGAAAGGAGCCAGACACAAAGGCTACATATTATGTGATTCCATTTAGATGACATGTCCTAATCTATAAAGACAGAAAGTAGATTGGTGGTTGCTTAGGGCTGGATAAGCTGGAAGGACAAAGAGGTGATGGCTAAAGTGTACAGGATTTCTTTTGAAGGTGATGAAATGCTCTAAAATTAACTGTGGTGATGGTTGCACATATCTGTCCCTATATTAAAAACCATTGAATTATATACTTTAAATGGGTGAATTATCCCTCAATAAAACTGTTATTTTTTTTTAAAGCCACCTTGAAGGGAAGAGGAAATGAGTAAGTGAGCATTTGGACACATATTTAAAACAAAATGTCCAGATTCCCTTTGGGAAATTGCCAGAGATGTTAAGTTATTCTGCACCTGAATATACAAACAACATTTAGGTATCGAAATTCATAACTACTTAAAAGCTTAAAAATGAAAAGTGCTCCATCCCATCCTATTGCCTATTAAAGGTGTAATTAATCCCCATTCCCTGGCCTCATATCTCCCTGTGGAAATATTCTTCCAGTGTAACACTCCTAGCCTCTCCCATCCCCGACCCCAGTTTAGCAGCAACTTACCTGATCGGTGAATTTGAAAGTGCAACTGAGCATGCTCTCTAGTGCAGCCGGGCCTGTCCACAGAGAGGCATTTAGTAAGCTCCGTGTGGTAGAGTTTGTCCCTGCAAGGGGTTCAGATCGCAACTTGGAGCGAAGTTCCGTTGAAGGGAAAAGGTGTTACAGACCCACGTGGTGGCACACTGTGGTTGTATTAAAACATATCTGCAAATTCTCTGGCATTTTTCCCATCCGGAGATGGCGTCTACGTCCCTTCCTTTTGAACCTGGCTAGGAGTTTGCTTAGTAAATAGAACGCTGCGGAAGTGGTGCAGCCTGGCTTCCGAGGCTGTTAAAAAAGCCACGTGGCTCCTGTTAGTTTCTCTTGGAACACTTTGGGACCTTTCAGTCACCGCGAAAGAAGGCCAGGGACCCTGAGGTCACCATATGGAGAGAGCATATGGGAGCAGGGGAGAGATGCTGCTCCAGCCGCAGCTCCTGGAGGCTTTCCAGCCCAGGTGCCAGACATTCGAATGAATGCGCGCACTCCCCGCCATCATTTGACTGCAACCACGTGAGACACCAGAGTGGAACTCACCTAGGTGAGACCAGCCAATTCTCACATCGTGAGCAGATAAATGATTGGTATTATTTTAAGGCACTGATTTAGGGTAGCTTATGATAGGGGAGAAAAAAAAAAAATCTGGAAGACACTTATTCTCCAGCCCAGTCTTTACTAGTACTGAAGTTTGATCACCTCTTATTTAACCCCTCTTTCTCATTTCTCAATTGGTTCCAAACTCAGGAGGGAAAAATTTATTCAGTGGTCTCCAAAAACTCCAACTTTATCAACCCAATATAAGAATTTCTCCCGCCCCACTCCATGAGCATGGATGGGCCATAGGTGTGTTCGCTTGACTCTCTCTAGTGATCAGAAACGTCTCCCAAAACAGAAGAGCTCTTCCTTAGAATGTTATTTCTTAAGTTTATTGAAAACTCTTTAAAGCAGCACTGAACAAAACTGCTCTATCTTGTACATAGACATCTGTCTAAACCTTTCACAGCAGACATCTGTTTCTCTAGTTAGTTATCTCAACTGCTTGCAACTTTTCCTCTTATGAGAGCGTCAGATAGTGCAGTGGTCCTTGCACTATTTTCTCCCTTTTAAAGATGAGGATTGAGGCTCAGAGAGTTTGAGAAATAAACCCCCAACCTCCCAGCTGGAACTTCTCTGCAATCCTGCCTCTCAGTTAAACATAGGAATTGGGGCAGGAAAGTCAAAATAAAAGGTGCACCCACCCCTCGGCCATCATCACCTCTGCCCCAGAAAGACATTGCTAATGGATCACAGCTCCCCGCTCTGCAGAGCCAAGGCTTCGGGGCTCTCCTGGAGCCCGTGCTGTGCTTGTTGAGGGCTGCCTAGAAGCCCACGAGACAAACCTGTTTGGCCACACCAGGAATGGAAAAACTGAATCTGGGACACTTCCAGAGCGTTATAAAGTGAAAAAGCCAAGCCCAATAATGGAACCCTGGAATGAAAGGCTTAGGCTACCTACCAATAGGGGAAGAATCCTACCACCACCTCCCTCTCCTTCTGGGTTACGTTTCCCTGACTCACAGCCTTCCAGATCTTGGGATGAAGCCAAAGAAGAGAGGGGCAATGTCTACTGCCGTTCTACCTTTGGTCTAGGCCAATAGTTTCTTCATCATTTAAAAACATAGCTTTGTATTTCAAAAGATATGCTTCAATTTTGTCCAAGACAACTTCACATTAAATGCTTCCTGATCAGCAGCAGGAGCTCCATTAAAACCAAATAAAAAAGGAAACATTTTAAGGATCAAAGCAGATGAAACATTATAGAAGCACCACCATCATATTCAAAGGTCCAGTAATTCTACACTGTGAGTCCGCAATTCTTTACAATGGTGCTAGAAAAATTAATTGTTTAATCATGATGAAGACAAGGCTCTAAGTAATATTAATTGATATTGCCTTGGGCCTACATTTTATTCTTCTACCACACTGAGAAGGGGATTATTATTATACACAGTGATGGATAATCTTCAAAGAGATATTTTATCATTCTCCCCACCCCCTCTCTGGCATGCACTCACAGGCACTTTCTCTTGCCATTATACCCTGGCTGACTTCACAAGTTCTCGTTCTAGCTAAGAGCTCAGACCAGAATCAAGTTCTCCTTGAAGGTGACCATGTTTAAAACCACAGCTAATATATATTCAACTCTTAGCTATTCCAGGCACAGTCTTGTTTATTTAATAAGCATCTAGTACTTACTGTTCTAAGCACTTCAGAAATATTAACTCACTTAATCCTCACAACAATCCTATCAAATTTTACAGAAGAACAAACCTAGCACAGAAAGGTCAAGTGACTTGCCCGATGTCACACAGCTGGAAAGTGGCACACAATTACCTTAGGAGCAGGTGTGATGATGCAGCCTAGGGAATGTGAAAAGTTAGGTGTTCATGGTGAAGCTCTGGCTATCTGCTGATGACCTTCGTGCCGGGTGTGAACGATACTCACTTACATGCTTTAACTCGGTTAATCCTAAATTAACCCTAAAAGGTAGGCACTGTCATTTCTTTCCGCTTCAGTTACTAAGAACCAAGACAGAAAGGCTAAGTAACTTGCCACAGCTACTACGTGGGATTCCAACCTGGGAGGCAGACTCCAGAGCAGGCACCTGTATCCAGTAGGTCGTATAGGAGAGACTTCTAGCTCTGTTTCTGGCGCGCTTTGTCTCAGACATAATTCTCCTGTTTTCAATGGAGTCCTCACAACCACGATTACTGCTGTTTTATCATTTGGTTCCTGAACAGTTTCATTCCATTATCCAAACAGTCACTTCTCAGCTGCTACACCCAGCTGCTCTCAAGGCAAGTCCAGACACAGGAGTGAGTCTGTCTCCCAGTTTAACATCAAGGTGAAGTTCGCATGCAACAGCCAGGACTTAGTCATTGTCACCACCAGGCATTCCTCAGACCACAGCATCAAACCTGCTCAATAGAACCACTGTGTCAAGAAACAGACACCTTCATATCACATGGCTCTTAACCTGGAACTTGCATTACCCCGGCAATTAAATTGTCTTGCCTGCACGTCAGGAACAGTCATCACGGCAGAGTCTGGACCAAAGAATGAAACTAAGTTTAGTTTTACATGGAAAGGTGGGGGAAAGGATTTCAAAACAAAGGGCAGTGGAAACATTAGCTTCTCAGCCTTTTAAGGTATTTAGCATCTGAGGGACGTAGACTTTCTCCGGAGATTTTGGAAACCAAAACACCTGGATTCTAGGGATTCGTGCTAATGGTTATTTTAGAGACATTCTCTCCCTCTCTCTCTCCCTCTCTCTCTCTCGCTCTCTCTCACTCAGTGTGAGGCAGCACGTTGCTGTTCATTTCCTGATGGAGAGCTCCCGGGACTTGGAAACAAGATGTTTGCGATGGATGCCCTTTATCTTTGGAATCCCTTCCTTCCTGGACTGGCAGAATCTAAAGCTCTTGGCCTTCCACAAAGCCTGTTCCAAGGTTTGCCTTTTTAATTGCGCTTCCGCTTAAGAAGACTTAAGACTCTGCGTATTTGCTTACTACCGACGCCACCACGAAAGCCGGTCCAACAGGGCTAGGCCCTCATGTTTTTCCCTGACGTTTACATATCCAACTCAACGCTCATTTAACTAGTAACTAAACTCCCTCTTGTAATTTTCTATTAAGAATGTTTTATTTTCTCAGATCCTAGAAAAAGGCTTTACAGTGATTGGCTTAGGACTTGGTTTTGACTCTCAGGGGAGTTGAACCCATTGTAAGAGGAGAGCACAGATGGAAAGCCTATAGGAGTGGATTCCAAAGGCCAGGCTAAGCCTAATTCTGGCATCAGATGTGAGTTTCAATCTCCGGAACCTCCGGAACCAATGATAAGGCATAAATTAATTCTAAAATATTTTTTAATGTTAATGACTTTAAAGTTGTCGTAAAGAGAGCTGTTTGCCATTACTTTGTCTTGCACAAAAATTGAAATACTGTGTTCTTTGTCAGGATTTGAGTAACCCAACTGACCTGAGATCATTAATTTTTTAGAAAAAAAAATCGTATAAACACAAACTTTCCAAAAGCAACATATTTAGTAACTAGAAGTTTATTTTCTCCACTGAAATCCATTTTATTGTGAGTCCCGTTGTCCTAGTAAAACTTGAGTGAGGAAATCAAAATGAATGTTAAAATAGGGGTATGACATTTTGCAGATCTGGCCGGCTCTCATTAACTCTTGATTTGTACATTTCCTCTTGTCGGTCACTGTCTACGAAGCCATCCATCCCTTTTCCTAAGTCCAGTTCGTAACCAGGACTGGGTTTCATGCTCACGCTGCTTTGTCATTATCCTGCTCTCTCCCAGCACCTGCCAAAACCCTGAGATGGCTTTTTCAGCCACTAAGGTCACTTGTGGCCATCCAAGCAGAAGGCAGGAAGACCTCGTGGTGTTTGCAGGGCAGAGTATTCCCTGCATCTTGGCTTCTGGGCTCCTGCTTCCTGCCTGTTCGCCCTTGAAGGAGTCCCATGGGGCCATGAACTGGAGGATGCAGTTTCCAGAACTAGAGGCTATCAAGACTCCAGATCTTGGGTTTTTGATGACCTCTAGGCCCTTATCGTGCTGACGGTGCCCCCATCCCCTGCCTCCTTGCCCTCCCTTCCCATTCAGGTGTTTGCAATGGCAGACTGCTATTTATTTTTGTCCCTTTCCCACTTTTGCCAGAAACCAGCAGCTGAAGCTGTGCCAGGCGGTCCTGTTGGTAAACAGTGAGCTCTAACAAAAGGTTTCCTCCTGGAACACCAGCTTCTTTTCTCTGGCTGGTGACTGAGGCGGGAGGGAACTTGGCTATGCCTTCTAGACATTTTTCCTTTGGTAGCTCATCTCCATCCCCCACAGAGGGGCAGGAGAAGGAGAATGGTATGCTGGCTGTGCAGGAGTCCTATTTCTGGTGGTGACCAACAGTCTAACCTTACTCAGCTTACCAAATTCCTGAGGTCAGGCCACCACCTGACTGAGCGCCTGCTCTTAAGGTGGTACCCACTTGACTCCGGGATTCCCTGGTGATGCTCCTTCCTCTGCCACAGACACACAAAGTCCAACCTTTAGATCTCTTGCACCTTCCATCAAAATATTTCTTACCTCTGTTCCTGGACTCAGTAAGTGCTCAATAAACACTTTTTGAAAGTTCAGTGAACTCTACTCATTGTTTTCCAGCTTCACTAATCTTCCATTATTCCAGAATTAATGCGTCAACCCAGTAACTGACTTCCTACGTTCTAAGTTCCACGAGAGACAGTGGAGTGCGCTGGAGGCCGAAGATCTGATGGAGATCAGCTTGGCCGCTTATGGACCATGTGGCCTTGGCTAGTTTCTTCAGATGCAAGAAGCACTGATCGAGTGACCACGGGCCATGGATTATGCAAGACACAGGAGAGAGAGAAATGAAATGCACGGTGTCTGCCTGCAAGCTGCCGTCTAGGGGGGATGAAGGGCATGGAACACAGCAATCTCGGCACGGTGTGATGGAAGTGTGTGATTCTGATATCATGGAGCTATAGTGAAAGGCCAGTCCAGCTGTTAGTGGGAGCAGCAGCCAGGGAAGTCTTCCCAGAGGAAATCACATTTTGGCTAGGTCCAGAATTATGAGTCAGCCATTCAAGGAAGGGGAAGAAGTGTACTTCTGGCACAGAGAACAGCATATACAAAGTCAAAAACGGTCAGAGACATACAGACGGCCAAGAGGCACATGAAAAGATTCTCAACATCGCTAATTATTAGAGAAATGCAAATCAAAACTACAGTAAGGTAGCATCTCACACTGGTCAGAATGGCCATCATTAAAAACATCGACAAATAAACGATGGAGAGGGTGTAGAGGAAAGGGAACGCTCTTACACTGTTGTTGGGAATGTAAATTGGTATAGTCACTATGGAAAACAGTATGGAGGTTCCTCAAAAAACAACATAGAATTGCCATGTGACCCAGCAATCCCACTCCTGGGCATGTATCCAGACAGAACTCTAATTCGAAAAGATACATGCACCCCAATGTTCACAGCAGCACTATTTACAATAGCCAAGACATGGAAGCAACCTAAATGTCCATCGACTGATGAATGGATAAAGAAGAGGTAGCATGTATATACAATGGCATACTACTCAGCCATAAAAAAGAATGGACTACTGCCATTTGCAGCAACATGGATAGACCTAGAGGTTTTCATACTAAGTGAAGTAAGTCAGAAAGAGAAAGACAAATACCATATGAGATCACTTATATGTGGAATCTAAAATATGACACAAATGAACTTATCTATGAAACAGACTCACAGACACAGAGAACAGACTAGTCGTGCCAAGGGGGAGGGGCTTGGGGAGGGATGGACCAGGAGTCTGGGATGAGCAGATGCAAACTAGTATATATAGGATGGATAAACAACAAGGTCCTGCTGTATAGCACAGGAAACTATATTCAATATCCTGTGATAAACCATAATGGAAAAGAACATGAAAAATAATGTATGTGTGTGTGTGTGTGTGTGTGTGTGTGTGTGTGTGTGTGTGTATACATATATATATATCTGAATCACTTTTCTGTATACTAGAAACTAACACAACATTGTAAATCAACTATACTTCAACAAAATAAATTTTTAAAAAATGGTCAGAGGTTATCAATGACAGTTCAAAAAAGCTGCAACACATGTTATCATGGCGGAATGGTAGAAGATGAGGCTAGAAGGTGAGGCAAGGGACCTGTGTTTCATTTTTACCCTGAAGATGGTGAGGAGGAAATGAAGGTTTAAAAGCAGAAGTAGGCTGATCAGACGTGCTTTGGAATACTTACTCTGACTAAGGAAGATAAAGCAGTAGAAGTGGTTAAAATTCATTCATTCCACAAATACCGAGTGGAATCTTCTGTGCAGAAGCAGCTTGCAGCCTAAGAGAAAGACTTTGGAGGCCAATATAGGACAGAGGGGATGAAGAGAAGGACATTGACTTGAGAGATGTTTAGGAGGTATAATTAATAAAACTCAGTGACAGCTGGGTGAGGGCAGAAGCGAGGAGAAGGGATCTTGGATGACTTTCAGGTTTCTTTCTTGGGCAATTGAATATCCAGTGATGATATTCACATAGTGTTTCTTAATAGAGGTGTTAGTGGCATTTTGGACAGGAAAATTCTTTATGTGTGGGACTCTCTTGTGCATTTAAAAATGTTGGCATCTTTGGCCCAATCCACTAAGCTCCAGTAGCATTTCCTAGTCATTGTGACATCTAAAAAGTGACTCCCTACATTTCCAAATACCCCTTGAGAGCCAGAATGCAGAAGGGAGAATGAATTGGTGCTGGCAAGGAGGAATGAGACCACTTTGGGGCATACTCAGTTTGAGGTAGTGATTAAAGACTCCATGTCTGCATCCACCCGTGTACCATCACCCCATCGCCTGCAGAACATAGGCAAGTGGAGATGCCAACTTCTCACTGTGGAGACACCTGTGCTTCCCTCACTTGCTGACCACAAATGGGTTCACCAGCTCTGCCACTGAGGAACTGAACTCCTCCAATCAAAAAATATTTGTTTTTCAGAGCAATCAATTATAGTTATCCTTCTTACTGCTTCCTTCTCCACCTTTCCCACCTCCTGACATTACCAACAGCCCAGAAGTTGTTCAGGGCTTAGAAAAGCTGTGGTTCAGCATAGCCTCCAACACACTAGGGAGATGTAGGAAGGGCAGGCTCACTCTCACTCTCATCTTGCCCAATCCTCCATCCTCACTTGGTTCCACAGCTCAGCTCCCGTCACCTTGAGTTTCTTTGTTCTGATGACCCATTAAAATGCCCTTAAGCTTCCCCTCACTCTTTGTCTTAGACGTGATGTGATATTCCCCCCATGGTTCTGGTATCAAAATTGTAAATACCAGGTACCCCTATCTCCCACTCCAATTATCATAGGACTCACCCATTGACTGATGAAGCCAGGAGCATGAATGTGATTGCCCAGGGAATATGTGTCAGATAAGGTGATCCACGGCCAGAACTTTGGTGAACATTCAACATTGAAGGAGGGAGCAGAGGCAGAGGCATCCTAAGAGGACCCAAGAAGTAACAGGCACAGAGTAGGAGGAAAACCAGGAGAAGCCACGAAAGAAAATACCTCACGAAAGAAGGGCTGATCAAATATTAAATATGACAGGGAGCTCAAGTACAGTGAAAACTAGAAATGAGTATTCTGAATACAGCAACCAGGGAGAAACTGGTATCCCTGGTCAATCAGTCAGGCTAGGCTAGGCTATGCTGCTTTAACAAATGACTCCCACATCTCAATGGCTTCCAGTAGCAGAGCAAATATTTCTTGCTGTCTTTACATGCCCACTGTGGGTTACTGGCTATTGATATGTTCAAGTAGCCTCTACCCAGGGGGAAAAGAGCAAGGGATCTTAAAGGCTCTGCTTCGAAGTGGTAGTTATCATTTTCACTCACATTCATTGGCCACAGTAAGTCACATAACCAAGCTTGATGTCCATGGAACAAGTATAACCAGAAAGTCGTCTGGTAGGGAGGAGATGATAAAGAGAATTCCCGCGGGAGGGACAGAAACTCTTTTTGGGTGATAACATAGTCTACCTCATTCGGCAAAGCAGTTTTGGTCTGGCCCTCAGTTTTTCCTTCTATAAAATGATGAAGGTGATTATATTTCCACCCCCATCAGATTGCTGTGGGGCATCAATGACACCGTGTTTGTGACAAATCACTATGGAAGATAATTTTATCTCTAATGTACCCTATGCACAGTTATTATTATTAATCTTCCCACTCTGTATTATGTCATTTCCCTGTATTCAAAGAGCCATTGCTCCCCTGTACCATTCAAATCAGGATCCGATGCCCTCTACCAACTGGCTGGTTTGGTGTTCATTTCTAAACATCCCTCTTTCCACCTACAAGCTACTCAGACTATTATCTCTGCCATGAGTGCCTTTCTCTTGTCCCCAGACTCATGTCTCTCATCTCCTCATGAGTTCACCTCAAAACCAGAAAGATATCTTGGATTGAACTAACTTAATTCTAGCAACTCCTCTGTTGCACAGTATGCCCTGTATTTTTTGGTCCCAACTCAGCGTGGTGCATAAATGTCCAGCAGCGGTTTCCAGTGTTCGTGTGGGTGTGAAATTTTATGAGAAGACTGAGATTGATGGGGTCAGGTTATTGAATGTGGGGTCTGTGCGGGTTATTCTCCTTCTCTGAATCCATTCTTCACATTCTCTGTCTTGTTCTGTGCCCCTGGGAGCTGACGTCCGCAGATGTCAAAACTCGGGATGCCCTGCCATCTGGCTGCCAGTTGGTTTAGCCAATAGGAGGCACCTGTGCAGAGATGGAAAGGTAGAAGAGAGCCCGGGGTGCTTCTTCTCTCGCCCCCTCACCTGCCTGATCTGATTCTGGTAGCGGCGGCCGGGTAAAGTGGATGTAGATCCCGTCAGGCCGGTTCTTCCACTGCTCAAGCTCCAGTAGCACTGTGCCCCCTCCTGCTGCTTCATGTTAGGAAGGCTAGCTCATGTCCTTTTTTATTGCAAATTTCATAATTAAAACTTGCAGAAGAGAGTGGCAACCGCTTCCTCTCCCACCCCCAAGTACATACATTTAAGGTATTTCATTTGTCACTTCTCATCTACACTTACCTCTGGGTCCTTAGAGTCTCCTCTTCAAGGTCAAGTCTGCTAGCTGTGTTGAGAGCCTAGCACGAGGCCCTTCTGATGGCTAAATGAGACCCCTGCCTTCCGAAGAACAGATGCCCTGATTGGAGTGATGGCTCATCTGGTCTGAACAATTTGTCTCTCTGAAAAATTATTGGCTCAAATCAAACTATATAAAAATGCATTCCTATAATCCCAATGCAGAAGACTTAGTGACCCAGGTAGAGTTATCTTAACCTCAAAGATTCTGGATAAAAATGGAAGACAGCATGTTGATTATCCCTGAATTACCATATTAAAACCCTTTTAAAAATTGAACAAAATATGTAAAAGTCCCAAAGAAATGACAGGTTTAGAAGACCTCAGAGGTCACCTGAATTTTCTCATGTTTCTGTAATTCCATTTTGTAAAAAGGTAGGACATCAATTAATCAATCTGTGGTAATAGGAGTTATCTAGGCCTTGCCACTCTGAGTGACCTATGGACCAGCAAGTCAGCATCACACAGGAGCTTGTCAGAAATGCAGAATCTCCATCCCCACCCCGCCAGACCTGCTGGATCAGAATCTGCACATTTAACAGGGTTCCCAGGTGACCCCTTTGCACACTGAAATTGAAGAAGCACTGATCTAAAAGAGTTCTCAAACTATCTGTGCTGAAAGACTAGTTCTTGGTTTTTTCCCCTCTAATCTTCTGTGGACTGATACACTTGAAAATATAATAAGAATAAATTATTAGAATAATGAAATAAAAATGGCAGAGACATATAGAATACAAACCCAAGCTTTTATTATTAGATTCAAAAGACAAGAAATTACTTGGTCAAATTGCCATGGAAGTCTCTAAATAATGCACTCTAGCTCTTTCTCTGGATTGCCCATCATTGGCCAGTAACGGTTCATGGATGGCAATAGACAGTGGACCACAATTTGCACAGCACTGTTCTAGCTCATTGCCATTTTGCAGATGAGAAAACAAAGGCCCAGACAAACAACATACTCAAGGTGACACAGTTGGTTAATGAAAGACCCAGTACTGAATTTTACATCTGTAAAACTGTTCCTGATATACTTTATTACTCCTAATGAAAATTTTAAATATTTATTGAGAACTTGATTAAGGCCAGTATAATGTTTTACAAGGATTACCTTGTAGTCACTTCACATCCTTGTCATTGAGATTCTGTCAATGCCCTCATTTTATGGTTGAGGAAACTGAAGTTTAGAGAGGTTAATACCTAGTCCAAGTCTCCTTGGTTAAGTAAGTGATGAAGCTGAGGTTTGAACTCAAGTTTAATCACAAAGTAAACATGCTTGTATTAGTCAGCCTTCTCCAGAGAAACAGAACAAATTGTGTGTGTGTGTGTGTGTGTGTGTGTGTGTGTGTGTGTGTGTGTGTGTGTAAAGATATTTATTATAAGAAATTGACTCACTCAATTATGCAGGTAGGCAAGTCCCAAGCTCTGCAGGGAGAGTCAAAAACTGAAGACCCAAGATAACCATGTTTAGTTCCAGTTTGAGTCTGAAGGCCTGAGAACCAAGAGAGCCAATGGTGTAGTTCTATCCAAAGGGTGGCAGGCTCAAGACCCAGAAAGAGTCAATGCTTCACTTTGAGTCCAAAGGCAGGAAAAAAAGCTGATGTCCTGTTCAAAGGCAGGCATGCAAGAAGAATTCTCTCTTACTCATGGGAGAGTCAGCTTTTTTTGGTCTATGCAGGGCTTCAACTGATTGGGTGAGACCCACCCATGTTATCAAGGGTAATCACCTTTACTTAAAGTCAATTGATTATAGATATTAACCACATCTACAAAAATACGTCCACAGCAACACCTAGATTAGTGTATTTATTTTATGCCATAGCACTTAACACCTTCTAACATATTATATAATTTACTTATTTGTTATGTTACTTAATATATGCCCCTCTTCTTTGAACTTATAAAGGTAAGGGACCTTTCCTTTTCTGTTTTGTTCACTGATGTAGCCCAAATACCTAGAAGAGTGTCTAGCACTCGATAAATATGAATTGAATGAATGATTCCAGATTTTGCCACTTAATAGAAAGGAACAACAAATGGTGAATTATTTCACTTCACTGAACAATTAAAAGCAAGTGAACAAACAAGAATCTATCTCTTGAGATTGTCATAGGACTAAATGAAATAATGTTTGTAAAGTGTCTGGAATTCAGAGAGCATTCAGTAAATGGTATTGTTAATTGTCATCTCCCGTTGTTCATTCAATAAATACTTACAAAGTCCCTACCGTGTGTTGGGTAGTGGACACTGAACATAACACAGAGTGTAACAAAGTCCCTGCCCTCTTGGAACTTACTTTCTTGTGCGACTATAGGACCATGAACAAATGTCCTGCCCTAGATAGCTAGTTTCTACAGTTTTGTTACAAACCCATGGCTCTACTTCAAGGTCAGGCTCATGGACAAGGTCTTGCCTCAAGGACCTGATGGGCATCTACTTCAAAGCTCAGCTCTTCTTCACCGTCAAGTCCTTTGCCACACAGACCTTGCCTCTCTGGGCAGTTGGGATACAGTTGGGCCTCGTGATGGGATGACAGATCTTCTACCCTGGAGGGTCAGGGTAATTAGCATCACATCTGAAGCCTCCTCTTCTTCATTCAGGGTAAGTGTGGGCTTATTTCACATGTGACTTTAAGAAAAAAAAAAGGAGGAGAAATCACTAGGGTTGGATCAGGGAGAACTTTCCAGGCCAGTACAGTCTGAATGATGCTGATTCTATTACAACTATGGGTGATGATAACTACCGTTACCTACAGAGTGAACAGGCTTTTGATGATTTCTGTAACCCCCCCAACCCAGGGGCAGATGCAGAAGTCTGGGTGTGGGGATGTGGGTGAACTCTGAGGAACTGTTGAGAATGGCCAGGCATCCCCACAGCAGTGGTTCTCAACCTCGGCTGCACTTTAGAATCAACTGGAGAGCTTTTAAAATTCCTGATGTTCAGGCTGCAAGTAAATCAGAATCTCTGGGGATGAGATTCAGGCATCAGTCCTTTTTAAAACTTCCCAGGGGCTTCCCTGGTGGTGCAGTGGTTGAGAGTCTGCCTGCCGATGCAGGGGACATGGGTTCGTGCCCCGGTCCGGGAAGATCCCACATGCCGCGGAGTGGCTGGGCCCGTGAGCCATGGCCGCTGAGCCTGTGCGTCCGGAGCCTGCGCGCCGCAACGGGAGAGGCCACAACAGTGAGAGGCCCGCGTACTGCAAAAAAAAAAACAACTTCCTGGAACTCCCAATGTGTGGTTGAGATTTAGAACTACACCCTTCAAGGCTCTAGTTCCCACTTAGACCAGTGTTTCCAAAACTTTAACCTGCATCCAAGTCACCCGGCGATCTTGCTAACGGTGCAGACTCTGGTTCAGTATCTCTGGTGCGGAGAGTCTGCACCTCTAAGAAACTCCCAAGTAGATGCTGAGGCTGTCTTTACATTTTCAGCAGCAAGACTCTCGTCATTTCTGATCCAAAGTAGACTCTGGAGGGTAGTTCTAGAACGAATAGAGACGTTTGTATCGACTCTAGAGAGAGTGTGGGATGGCTCCAAAATTTATAAAGAAATGCGTTGACCTAAAATCCTTCTTCAACCATACCTACTGCCCTGAGGTCTTAAGCTGGTGTAGTGCTAAAGTAGTGCATAATGATGATTATGTGACAGATCATATTATATGTGAGTCAAATTATATGTGAATTCAAACCTTGGTTCCACCCATTGGTGTAGTCTTTAGCAAATCACTTATCCTTTGCATGCCTCAATTTCTCCATCTGTAAAATGGGGATGTTAGCAACACCTACTTCATATTCTTGTTGTAAAGACTAAATGTGTTAATACAGTTAAATCACTTAGAACAGTGCTTAGAAAATAGTAAATGCTCTTTAATTGTTAGATTTTGTACTTACTAGAGTAGAATGATATAGGCTTTGTAATCAAGGCAGACATGGTTTCAAATCCTAGCTTGGCCACATAATTATGTGACACTGAGCAAGGAATTTAGCCCCTCTAAGCCTCGATTTTGTCATCTGCACGTGACAACAATAATGCCTACTCCACAGACTTGTTGAAAAGGTCAAAATAATATGTGTAATATATGTACACGGCACACAGTAGGTGTTAGGTTTGAATGTTTGTGTCTCCCCAAGTTCATATTTTGAAATCCTCACCCCCAATGTGATAGTATTAGGAGGTGGGCCTTTGGTCACGAGGGTGGGGCCTACATGAATGGGGTTAGTGCTCTTATAAAAGAGACCCCAGGGAGCTCCCTTGCCCCTTCCACTCTGTAAGGACACAATGAGAAGTCTACTGTCCTGAAGAGGGCCTTTACCCCACCAGGCTGGCACTCTGATCTCAGACACCCAGCCTCCAGAACTGTGAGAAGTAAATACCTTTTGTTGATGAGCCCCCCAGCCTGTGGTATGTTGTTACAGCAGCCTAGTGGCTTCAGGCAGCAGGGATCAGTGAGCGGTGGGTGCTGGGGAGGGGTCAGGCCCTGCTAGACTTCAGTCACCCTGTGTGACTAGAAGCAGGGTCACCACCTCTCAGGGTCTCCGTTTCTGCATCACGAAAGGTGACAGCAGTGCCGCTGAGAGGAGACATGACTACATGTGAACGTGTTTCATAAACTGCAAAGCGAAAAAATGCACATACAAGGTTTTAATGTTGTAAAGGTATTTCTCCCCACACCACCCCCCAGGAAAAAAGGAAAAGGAGACTGTCATGCTGTGGGACTGCCAGACACTTTCCCCAAGACCGGCTTTCAGTAAAGTGGGAAGCTGAAGCAGGTAACACCTCACTTGCCACTCAAGCTTGATTACACTGTGACAGAAATGTCATCACTCATTGAAAACAGAAAACTCCCTCTTGTCGGTGGGACAGTGTCTCTATGACAAAGCTTCTCTCCCACATCACTCTCCTCCCGTGTACAGATTTTGATGGCATCTCTTAGCCAAGGCCCCTCCAAACACATCCCAGGAAGTCCATTAAGGAGGGGGGAGTCTGTGTGCTTAATGGGTTTTGAAAAGCAAATTGGATAATGTGCTCTAGAGGGAACCCCCAGAGGGGGCAAGGTGGCAGGCCACTTGTCTCAGCTAATAAAACCTCCCCCAGCAGCCGTCCCCGCGCCCAGCTCCTACGTGCCATTTGGCACCCATATCTTGAGATCTGCCACTTCTGTTTGTGATCCAGACAGCTACAGCTCACTTCCATGTGGCAACATAAGTGTATTGACATTTATCATTGGATTCCACTTTCCAGAACAGAGAGAGACAGGCCTGGCAGGCACAGAGGGCATACATCGCAGCGGTATCACACCCAGAAGCTGACACTGGGGATTACTTTTCTATTCTGTCACCCTTTGGCACAGACTCTTCTGCTCGGTGCTAATGACAGTCACTGGCTTGTGCTTCAAATAAGGAGAAGAGAGGGTGACTCTGAAATCTCCACACTCCATGCAAGCTCCTCTCTCTCGGACAAGATGATGCAACTTTTGTAGATGCAATTCACATTTCAAAAAACCCCACAAACATGTATATATGTGAGTCCGTGTGTGTGTATACGTGTGTATGTATCTACATTTATGTCCATATATATGTGTGCATCTATATTTCTACATATCTATATATCTATATCTATCTCCATATGTTTCTGTTAAAAATACTGTGACATTATTTGAGCATGTATCTGTGCATGTGTCAGCATGTCTGTGTGGATAAACAGCATATAAAAATACAGGTTATTTTCCCATAAACTGTACCCTAGTGCTGCATTAAGCAACAGACTCAGTTTTCCATTATTAGTACTCAGCTTTTTGTTTCCCAGTCCCCACTGAAGGACTAAAAATCTGCCTGAAAGCCAAAATGTTTTGCTTCTCTGTTTAAATTCATTGTAGTCCCGTTTGCAAGAGTCTCAAATGAGCTTTTAGCAAAAGAGAAAACATGACTCAACTTTTGGAGCCACTGTAAATACTTTGTAAGCCAGAAACTTCCCCCAAATCACCTCATTTGTTCAGGTGTTACCCCATTGTTCCCAGTCTTTTTTTTTTTTTTCCACCGCACACCATTGTTTTAAAAGTGAGCTTATGGTCAAAACAATGCATCTTCTATAACTGGGATTGTCCAAGAATGAACCTCTCACCCATGTGATCAGGGGTTCTTGTTTGCTGTGATCTCACAGTCAAATAATAAGCCTTGGAAACAGCCAATAAATCATGCTGCCTTCGTGGCCGTATGATGACGACAGCCATGACATCTGGAATCTTCTAGAGAGGAGACCAAGGAGGAAATGTCGGTGGGTGAACAAGAGTTTACTACAGAGAAAGAAAAGAAAAGGACCTTACCGGGGGGAAGAATGGACGTGGGTTTCTGTAATGCCTAGTGTGTCACGAACCATGGAGTCGATCGACAAATATTATCCGAGTTGAATTGAAAGATCTCTATCAGCCTGAACAAAGGCAAAGATAGAACTCAATTTTCTATTAAGGTTGTACATATGCAAAGAAAGGATAATGAGGCAGAAGAAGTGTTTCCAAATATGCTTGACTTTGGACTGACCTTCTGTCCGCAGATACTGAGGATGAGCTGGCAATAATCTTCCCTGAAACATGAAGACAAATGATGTAGCAACTAAGGGCTGGAAGGAAGTCAGATGCGGTGCCTTGAGCCCAGAATATTAGTAACTCCCAAGAACAAGTCAGATGGTCCCCAGTCCAGTACTTTTTGACTTGAAACCGTTTTGGCCTCCCTTTGCTGTTATATGTCCACGCCTTCTGGTGGCTTAAAAATGGCGGCCAAAACCTTCTTGCCAGAGGTCCATCAGTCCACTTAAGTAAGAGAAAAAGTCAAGTGGAAGCAGCCTCATTCTCACCATGGAAACGCAAATCAAGGGTCAGAAGAAATCTCCACAAGTCATCCAAGGCAAAGAATTTTTAATGCTAATAGTAAGAGAGATGGTGTGGGGAAATGGACATTATCATATCCCACTGGGAGGAGACTAAACGGGTGAAATATTTCTGGAGGACAGCTTGGCAATGTGTATCAAAAGCCTTCGAATTTTGCATATCTTTTGACCCATCTAGGGTATAATTGACCCAATTATAGAATTTTATTCATAGGAAATAAACAATCATGGCTTTGCACAAAGATATAGCTAAAATGGTGTTCGTCCTGCTGTTGCTTCTAACAGTGAAACATGGAAACAATTTAAATTTTCTGTAACAGGGATTGGATGAATAATTAGTACATAGATGAACTGAAATCCTAAGCAGTCATTAAGTTGATGCATAAGGATATTAATTAGCAGTGAACTGCCCATGCTATGTAATTCAATTTTTTTTAAATTATAAAAGTACACATCCGGTATGATCCCATTTTTGTACAATGCATGTATAGAAGTACATGCACCTGAATACTGAGGGTGGTTATCTCTAGATGGAGGGATAATGTATGACTCTCATTTTCTTCTTTATATTTGTTTTTAATTTCGAAATTTTGTATACGCATGTATTATTTTAATTATGTTTAAAATGAGTAAACTGCAAATCACCTGTTCCTGAAAACTTTGTAGCTGATTGCCCTATTCTTTGGGGTGGAGGTAGGCAGTTGGGAAGAGGAGAATAAGTAGAGATCAGAGCCACCTTTTAAAATTATTATTATTGTACCTTATATTATTATATACAACGTATTATTGTACATAATATGTTGTATATAACACCCTTTCTCCTGCCTAACCACAGTGTCCTTTCTGCCTTTTGTTTCATCTGCTGCTCTTTCTCAGCCTCTTTTGCTGGTTCCCCCTCGTCCCCCCCTCCCCGACCAAGATCTTGTAATGCTGGCCTATCCCATGGCTCAGTTCTTAGGCCTCTTCTCTTTTCTATCCACACTCACTTTCCTGGCGGTCTCATCCAATCTCATGGCTTTGAATATCATCTCTGTGTTAATACCTCCCCAATTGATATCTCCATCCCTGGTGTCCCACCCCGCCCTGAGCTCCAGGCTCATAGATCTCCCTCCCCGTTCAGCATCTGTACTTGGATGTCTAACTTAACCCGTCAAAAAGCAAGTTCCTACTCTTAGCTGCCAGATCTGCTTCTCCTCAGCCATCACATCAAATAATGGCAACTCCATTCTTCCAATGGCTCAGGACAAAAACCTTGGTGTCATCCTCAATCCCTCACTTTCTCTTCTATTGTGTATCTCAACCATCAAGAAATCCTGTTCACTCTACCTTCAAAATGTATTCACATTCTGACCACTTCTTATCCTCCGTGCTGCTAATTACCCTGGTACAAGCCACCATTATCTCTTGCCTGGATCCTTGCTAACTGGTTTACCTTGCCTACTTTCAGTCTGTTCTTAATTTAGCAGCCAGAGTGATCTTGCTAGACACACATCGAATTAGGTCATGCCTTTCTCAAAATCCTCCCACAGTTCCTCATTCCTCTCTGAGAGTGGAGCCAAATCCATTACGACGGCTTATAAGGTCCTGCATGATCAGCCCGCCTTCTCTAACCTCATTTCTTTCCTTTCTCCCACTCTGTGGCAGTTTTAAAACATGGTCCTCAAATTCTTTGACACTCCTTTTATTTAGAGACCAGGGATCTCTATCTCCTGCTGTTAATTTGGCTTCTGTGACTGCTGGGCGCAAGGTTACGTGTGGCAGCTTCCACTCTCTGCCATTTGGGATACTTACTCGAGTCTAGGAGCCTGTGGAATGTGCCACGTGGAGAGAAACTGAGGCCCCCGTCCAGTAGCCCCTGGTGAGCTCTCAGCTGACAGCCAGCACCTACCTGCCAGCTGTAGGAGTGAGCCTTCTTCACAGTCCTTCACTGATTCTCCCCAGCTGATGCCACAGGGAACAGAGACAGGCTGTTCCCACTAAGCCGTGCTCATATTGAAGATGTATAAACAACAAGATGATTGTTTTTGTGTCATTATGTTTCAAGGTGGTTTATTATAGAGCCTTAGAGACTCTCTCACTGCAGCAACCTCACTCACCCCATATTCGCCTCTCTCCGTCCTCTTTGCTGTTCCTTGAACACCCAGACATGCTTGTCTCAGGGCCTTTGCACTTACTGTTCCCGTCTACATTGCCATATATACATGGCTCCCTCACTCACCTCCTTTAGATCTGTAATCACTTGTAATCAATCTTTTCAGTAAAACCTTCCCTCGCAAACTGACAAACTACACATGCTCCCCCCAGAGCTTCTCCTCCTTCTACTTTATTTTTCCTCCTTGGTGGTCATCACTGTCTAATAGACTGTATGATTTATTCATTTAGTTTGTTTATTGCACGCCATGGTTTTAAATACCAACTCTACGCTGATTACTCTCTTATACTAGAAGGTAAACTCCGTGAGGATGGGTATCTATGTCTGTTTCACTCCCTGCTGATTCCAATGTGCCTAGAACAGTGTGTCCCACGTGGTCACTCGTCAATTAATATTCGTGGTTCTCCCCCAGCCATGTGCGGGTGACCTGTTTCCTCTCAGCTTTTCCCTTCCCTCTCAACTTGTCTCTTCTCTGGGTTCTTTGCCTTCCCTCTCCATGCTCTCCACCTCCCCGCTAGACCAAAGCAGCAGCTTTGCTTAAGTCTCAGACCATTGGAGCCCCTATGCAGGTTATTCCCCACGCTAGAAGGAGTTTCTCCTTCCTGGGTGGTAGGTACCTCCTTTATATCAGATCCTGTGTTCATTCCACAGTAGGGATTAATTGAAAACTTTATGCTTAGCCTCCAAGCTTAGTTTTTGCTAGCAAAAATTAGTAAAATCTTCAGCTCCGACAATAAATTAGCAAGAGCAGGGTGAGTGATGTGCTCTAACAGTCTATTGCTCTCTAAAAACTACCCCCAAACTTAGAGGCTTAAACCAGCAATCATTTATTTTGTTCATGAGTGTGCAATTTGAGCCAGGCTAGGTGGGTATAGTTTGCCTCTGCTCTACATGGCATCTGCTGGGGCGAATCGATTAGGAGCTGGGAGATCTACTCTCCAGTGTGTACTTTTAGAATTGACAGAATCCATCTCTGTCTCAACAAAATTTGGCTTTCCGAATTTTTTTGTACTTTGCTCTCAAAAAAATCCCAATTTGAAGCTGAGGGGTGAACTCATCCACTTTTCTCAGACTGCATTGGCATATCTCTGTGAGGGAGAGAATGCCATTGGCCAGTGGGTAGGGAACCTCAGGGCAACATGCTTTATGATGATTGAAATATACATCAACTTAATTCTCCAATAATTTATATCTATTGCATTTGATTCATTCATTAGTTCACCTAATATTTTGATTATGAGAACAGGAATTTTGTCGATTGTTGTATGTCCATTTCTTAGAGAGCCTGACATATGAGAGCTTTAACAAATCTTTAGTAAATTAGTTAACAATGATAATAATAGTTAACATCTAGTGTAATAGTTAAATCTATTATGTTTTTTTTTTTTTTGCTAGGCACTCTTCATAGCACTTTACCTGAATTACTTGTTTTAAAAACCCTAGAAGATAATATTATTTTTATTACTATTCCTGTTTTACAGATGAGTAAACTGAGGCACAGGGAGGTTAAGAACCTGCTGTAAAATGGAAGAGATGGGATTCACACTCAGGCAGTTCTATATTGATGCTCTTTTCCTAATCCTTACCTATGCACAGGGTGCTGTGGGGACCATATAGGAGAAGAATAGTGACCCAGCTTTGAGGGGTTGAGGAAGGCTTCCCAAGGAGGTGATTTCTAAGCAGATTCCTAAAGGACAAATTGGAATAGAGTCAGACAAACAGACTGCGGAAGGGTTTTCTTGGCAGGATTTGCAAGATCACCTAGAGTTCCAGGCATTATGCTAAGAGCAAGGAAAATAAGGAGAAAAAAAAAAAAAAGCTCCTTCACTGATATTCAGAAATTTCGAACAAATTATTGAAACAAAATGTGTTAAGGGCTAATACAGATGTACACAAGATGCTGTGGGGAGATTGAAGAAGCAGGAATTGAACCAAGGGTAATAGTTCAGTGAGGGCTTCCCAGAGGAGGTGGCGTCGAGCTAAATCTTGAAGGATGAGTAAGAGTTTGCTAGACAAACAAGGAGTTGCGGGGGTATTTCCAGCAGAAGGAAAGACACATGCAGTGAAACGTGAAAGAGCTTCTGGGGCTAAGCAAATATCAAATAGGGTAAGAAGATCATATTTTTCTGTCTTTAATATTTTCAGAAAATGAGGCTGCAGTGTTAACACAGCGTTGCCTCACACCCTTTGTGAGTAGAAAGTTCTGTTTGATGTCGAACCTTCGTTCATCTTCCTGAAACACAGACACGCCCACATATATCCTTGTTCTCCAACCAGGGGTCATATAGGCTCATTGTCCTTGTCATTCGTAGGCTAAGCCTTCATACAGGTGGAGATTGCTAATCTAGGTCTCTTGTCTTCCCAGACCGGTGGGATTCTGTTCCCCTCATTTGCCACTTCACTCAATAAGCAAGGAGTGCCTATTGAAAGCCAGCCTGTGCCACTGCAGGGACTAGAGGAGAAATGCAAAGTGTTTTTCTTGCCACCCTGAGGCTCCTCACTATCAGCCCGTAAGGTCTGCTTTTCAAACTTCACATCACAGTGCAACCTGCCAGTCAACACTCTCTGATGCCCCTCCATGACGTAGGAGTTTAAGGATCTGTGCATTGGAGTCGTACTGACAAGTTATGTGAACTTGGCCAAGTTACTAATCTTTTTGTACCTTAGTGTCCTCATCTATGAAATGTGATCATATTATTAACCTCATGGGGATTTTATTCTTGAGGATTAAAAGACTTAATGTATGTGTAGAAATTAAGACAACTTTGGAAAGAAGTCACAGAAAGCATAACGTCATGTGGCTTACGGAGAAAGGGGGAATTTGTTGATTTACATGATTGAAAAGTCCAGGGGGGTATGCCAATTACAGGAGTAGCTTGATCCAGGGGCTCAAATGTTGTCACCAGAACTTAATCTTTCTCCATCTCTAGCTCTACTCTTATTTTTTTGGCTTTGTTCAAGGCTCCATGTGATGTCAAGATGGCAGCCAAGAAGCATAGACCCCATTCTCCTACGATCTAGTCCAACATTCAAATCAAAGTCCTGAGCCTGACATTCATTGATCTGAAACACATTAAAATGCTCAATCTTGGGCTTCCCTGGTGGCGCAGTGGTTGAGAGTCCGCCTGCCGATGCAGGGGACACGGGTTCGTGCCCCGGTCCGGGAAGATCCCACATGCCGCGGAGCGGCTGGGCCCGTGAGCCATGGCCGCTGAGCCTGCGCGTTCGGAGCCTGTGCTCCGCAACGGGAGAGGCCACAACAGTGAGAGGCCCTGCGTACCGCAAAAAAAAAAAAAAAAAAAAAAAAAAAAAAGCTCAATCTTGAACTGACTCTTAGGCCAGGGAATGAGAATGCTAATTGGCTTATGCCTGGGTCCTGACCACCCCCTGGAGTTAAGGAGGGGTCTAATCCACCCAAATATCAAGGTCTCAGTTGGAAAAGGGGAAGTTGCCCAGAATAAAATTTCTGTTTTACCAGAAAAATGGAGAACAAAAAGTTGGTGGCATAGAATACGTCCGCTACTGTATGTAAAACACCTGGCACAGAGGCTAAGAGAAAAATGCTTCATGAATGATCACCG
This sequence comes from Stenella coeruleoalba, assembly GCF_951394435.1. Lineage (NCBI taxonomy): Eukaryota > Metazoa > Chordata > Mammalia > Artiodactyla > Delphinidae > Stenella > Stenella coeruleoalba. The sequence continues at coordinate 73,946,238 of NC_137149.1, forward strand.
TCACCCTCTTCACCACCACTACCATCAACACAGGGACCAATCTCAGACATGGCTCTTTCACACAAACATAACACTGTTCTTAAATGAGAGCCTTCCCAGTGCTGAATGGAGAGAAATGTAAGTAGCAGACATTTGTTTTTCGTGGCTGCCAAGAACCTCTGGAACATTCTTCCTACATTTTGATAGTTCCTATACTATGATCCCAGCCTACCTCAAATAGAATCCCTCAAAACTTTATTTTTCCCACTCAACCCATCCTACAACCCTCCAACCCCACCATTCAGTTTCTTCCAATCCTATGCACCCGTGAGAGAATTTGACTTGGAGGCGAGCTGTGGAAACAAGAGGAGCACGGAACACCCATTTTGCTGTTGCAGATGGTGGGAGCCAACCAGTTGGTTCTAGAGTCAGTGGGAGGCATCACCCTTACCAGGCCAGTTCTTCAGGGTGGCTTTAGGCATTATTCTAAGAGCATTAGTCCAGAAATATTCCTTTAGCTGTTCCAAAGATGCTGTGAGTGCTGAATATCCCCATACCAAATCCCTTCTTTCTTTTTTGTTTTTTTTTATAAATTTATTTATTTTATTTTTGGCTGTGCTGTGTCTTCGTTGCTGTGCACAGGCTTTCTCTAGTTGTGGCAAGCGGCAGCTACTCTTTGTTGTGGTGCACGGGCTTCTCACTGCAGTGGTTTCTTTTGTTGCGGAGCACAGGCTTTAGTAGTTGTGGCACACAGGCTTCAGTAGTTGTGGCTCGCGGGCTCTAGAGCACAGGCTCAGTAGTTGTGGCTTAGTTGCTCCGCGGCATGTGGGATCTTCCCGGACGAGGGCTCGAACCTGTGTCCCCTGCATTGGCAGGCAGATTCTTAACCACTGCACCACCAGGGAAGCCCCCAAATCCCTTCTTATGTAAAGAAAGTAGAGTGATAGTGTTTCTGCAACTAAGGACACTAACCAATATGCTGCCCAAGAACTCCCACAGCATGTGTACGGCACAGGCTTCATGATAGTTCCCTAAGCCTGGGTCTCATCTTCTCATCAGACTGTTCTCCACGATCCCAGCAGGGTGGCTTGTAAAACAGTAAACATTCAGAAAAATGCCAGTTTCGTGACTGAATAAACGAACTTCTAACTGACCTAAAAGGTCATTTGGGGGAGTACAGACACACTTCATTTTATTGAATTTCACACATATTGCATTTTTTACAAATTGAAAGTTTCTGGCAACTCTTCATTGAACAAATCTATTGGTGCAATTTTTCCAGCAGCATTTTTATTTATTTTATTCTATTTTTCATTAGTTATCCATTTTATACATATTACTATATACATGTCAATTCCAATCTCCCAATTCATCACACCACCCACCCCTCCACTTTCCCTGCTTAGTGTCCATACATTTGTTCTCTACATCTGTGTCTCAATTTCTGCCCTGCAAACCGGTTCATCTGTACCATTTTTCTAGGTTTCACATATATGCGTTAATATACTATATTTGTTTTTCTCTTTCTGGCTTACTTTACTCTGTATGACAGTCTCTAGGTCCATCCACATCTCTACAAATGGCCCAATTTCATTCCTTTTTATGGCTGAGTAATATTCCATTGCATATATGTACCACATCTTCTCTATCCATTCGTCTGTTGTTGGGCATTTAGGTTGCTTCCATGACCTGGCTATTGTAAATAGTGCTGCAAAAACACTGCAATGCATGTGTCTTTTTGAATTATGGTTTTCTTTGGTTATATGCCCAGTAGTGGAATTGCTGGGTCATATGGTAATTCTATTTTTAGTTTTCTAAGGGACCTCCATTACTGTTCTCCATAGTGGCTGTAGCAATTTACATTCCCACCAACAGTGCAAGAGAGTTCCCTTTTCTCCACACCCTCTCCAGCATTTGTTTGTAGATTTTCTGACGATGCCCATTCTAACTGGTGTGAGGTGATACCTCATTGTAGTTTTGATTTGCATTTCTCTAATAATTAGTGATGTTGATGAGCTTTTCATATGCTTCTTGGCCATCTGTATGTCTTCTTTGGAGGAATGTCTATTTAGGTCTTCTGCCCATTTTTGGATTGGGTTGTTTGTTTTTTTAATATTAAGCTGCATGAGCTGTTTATATATTTTGGAGATTAATCCTTTGTCCGTTGATTCGTTTGCAAATATTTTCTCCCATTTTGAGGGTTGTCTTTTCGTCTTGTTTATGGTTTCCTTTGCTGTGCAGAAGCTTTGAAGTTTCATTAGGTCCCATTTGTTTATTTTTGTTTTTATTTCCATTACTCTAGGAGGTGGATCAAAAAAGATCTTGCTGTGATTTATGTCAAAGAGTGTTCTTCCTATGTTTTCCTCTAAGACTTTTATAGTGTCTGCTCTTACATTTAGGTCTCTAAGCCATTTTGAGTTTATTTTTGTGTATGGTGTTAGGGAGTGTTCTAATTTCATTCTTTTACATGTAGCTGTCCAGTTTTCCCAGCACCACTTATTGAAGAGGCTGTCTTTTCTCCACTGTATATCCTTGCCTCCTTTGTCATAGATTAGTTGACCATAGGTGTGTGGGTTTATCTCTGGGTTTTCTAGCCTGTTCCATTGATCTATATCTCTGTTTTTGTGCCAGTACCATATTGTCTTGATTACTGTAGCTTTGTAGTATAGTCTGAAGTCAGGGACTCTGATTCCTCCAGCTCCGTTTTTTCCCTCAAGACTGCTTTGGCTATTTGGGGTCTTTTGTGTCTCCATAAAAATTTTAAGAATTTTTTCTTCTAGTTCTGTAAAAAATACCATTGGTAATTTGATAGGGATTGCATTGAATCTGTAGATTGCTTTGGGTAGTATAGTCATTTTCACAATATTGATTGTTCCAATCCAAGAACATGGTATATCTCTCCATCTGTTTGTATCATCTTTAATTTCTTTCATCAGTGTCTTATAGTTTTCTGCATACAGGTCTTTTGTCTCCCTAGGTAGGTTTATTCCTAGGTATTTAATTATTTTTGTTGCAGTGGTAAATGGGAGTGTTTTCTTAATTTCTCTTTCATATTTTTCATCATTACTGTATAGGAATGCAAGAGATTTCTGTGCATTAATTTTGTATCCTGCAACTTTACCAAATTCATTGATTGGCTCTAGTAGTTTTCTGGTGGTATCTTTAGGATTCTCTACGTATAGTATCATGTCATCTGCAAACAGTGACAGTTTTACTTCTTCTTTTCCAATGTGTATTCCTTTTATTTCTTTTTCTTCTCTGATTGCCGTGGCCAGGACTTCCAAAACTATGTTGAATAATAGAGGTGAGAGTGGACATCCTTGTCTTGTTCCTGATCTTAGAGGAAGTGCTTTCAGTTTTTCACCATTGAGAATGATGTTTGCTGTGGGTTTGTCATATATGGCCTTTATTATGTTGAGGTACATTCCCTGTATGCCCACTTTCTGGAGAGTTTTTATCATAAATTGGCATTGAATTTTGTCAAAAGCTTTTTCTGCATCTATTGAGAGGAACATATGGTTTTTATTCTTCAACTTGTTAATATGGTGTATCACATTGATTTGTGTATATTGAAGAATCCTTGCATCCCTGGGATAAATCCCACTTGATCATGGTGTATGATTCTTTTAATATGTTGTTAGATTCTGTTTGCTAGTATTTTGTTGAGGATTTTTGCATCGATATTCATAAGTGATATTGGTCTGTAATTTTCTTTTTTGTAGTATCTTTGTCTGGTTTTGGTATCAGGGTGATGGTGGCCTCATAGAATGACTTCGGGAGAGTTCCTTCCTCTGCAATTTTTTGGAAGAGTTTGAGAAGGATGGGTGTTAGCGCTTCTCTAAATGTTTGATAGAATTCACCTGTGAAGCCATCTGGTCCTGGACTTTTGTTTGTTGGAAGATTTTTAATCACAGTTTCAACTTCATTACTTGTGATTGGTCTGTTCATATTTTCTGTTTCTCCATGGTTCAGTCTTGGAAGGTTATACCTTTCTAAGAATTTGTCCATTTCTTCCAGGTTGTCCATTTTATTGGCAGAGAGTTGCTTGTAGTAATCTCTTAGGATGCTTCGTGTTTCTACGGTGTCTGTTGTAACTTCTTTGTTTTCATTTCTAATTTTATTGATTTGAGTCCTCTCCCTCTTTTTCTTGCTGAGTCTGGCTAATGGTTTATCACTTGTGTTTATCTTCTTAAAGAACCAGCTTTTAGTTTTCTTGATCTTTTCTATGGTTTTCTTTGTTTCTGTTTCATTTATTTCTGCTCTGATCTTTATGATTTCTTTCCTTATGCTAACTTTTGGTTTTGTTTGTTCTTCTTTCTTTAGCTCCCTTAGGTGTAAGGTTAGATGGTTTATTTGAGATTTTTCTTATTTCTTGAGGTAGGCTTGTATTGCTATAAACTTCCCTCTTAGAACTGCTTTTGTCGCATCCCATAGGTTTTGGATCATCGTGCTTTCATTGTCATTTGTCTCTAGGTATTTTTTGATTTCCTCTTTGATTTATTCAGTGATCTCTTAGTTATTTAGTAACATATTGTTTAGCCTCCATGTGTTTGTGTTTTTTATGTTTTTTCCCCTGTAATTCATTTCTAAACTCATAGCGTTGTGGTCAGAAAAGATATTTGATATGATTTCAATTTCCTTAAATTTAGTGAGGCTTGATTTGTGACCCAAGATGTGATCTATCCTGGAGAATGTTCCATGCACACTTAAGAAGAAAGTGTAATCTGCTGTTTTCAGGTGGAATGTCCTATAAATATCAATTAAATCTATCTGGTCTATTGTGTCATTTAAAGCTTGTGTTTCCTTATTAATTTTCTGTTTGGATGATCTGTCCATTGGTGTAAGTGAGGTGTTAAAGTCCCCCACTATTATTGTGTTACTGTCGATTTCCTCTTTTAGAGCTGTTAGCAGTTGCCTTATGTATTGAGGTGCTCCTATGTTGGGTGCATATATATTTATAATTGTTATATCTTCTTCCTGGATTGATCCCTTGATCATTATGTAGTGTCCTTCCTTGTCTCTATAACATTCTTTATTTTAAAGTCTATTTTATCTGATGAGTATTGCTACTCCAGCTTTCTTCTGATTTCCATTTGCATGGAATATCTTTTTCCATCTCCTCACTTGCAGTCTGTATGTGTCCCTAGGTCTGAAGTGGGTCTCTTGTAGACAGCATATATATGGGTCTTTTTTGTATCCATTCAGCGAGCCTGTGTCTTTTGGTTGGAGCATTTAATCCATTCACATTTAAGGTAATTATCAACATGTATGTTCCTATTACCATTTTCTGAATTGTTTTGGGTTTGTTTTTGTAGGTCCTTTTCTTCTCTTGTGTTTCCCACTTAGAGAAGTTCCTTTAGCATTTGTTGTAGAACTGGTTTGATGGTGCTGAATGCTCTTAGCTTTTGTTTGTCTGTAAACCTTTTCATCTCTCCATCGAATCTGAATGAGTTCCTTGCCTCTTTGCTGGATAGAGTAATCTTGGTTATAGGTTCTTCGCTTTCATCACTTTAAATATGTCATGCCACTCCCTTCTAACTTGTAGAGTTTCTGCTGAGAAATCAGCTGTTAACCTTATGGGAGTTCCCTTGTATGTTATTTGTCGTTTTTCCCTTGCTGCTTTCAATAATTTTTCTTTGTCTTTAATTTTTTCCAATTTGATTACTATGTGTCTCAGCATGTTTCTCCTTGGGTTTACCCTGTATAGGAGTCTCTGCGCTTCCTTGACTTGGGTGGCTACTTCCTTTCCCATGTTAGGGAAGTTTTCGACTATAATCTCTTCAAATAATTTCTCGGGTCCTTTCTCTCTTCTCCTTCTGGGACCCATATAATGTGAATGTTGTTATGTTTAATGTTGTCCCAGAGGTTTCTTAGGCTGTCTTCATTTCTTTTCATTCTTTTTTCTTTATTCTGTGCCGCAGCAGTGAATTCCACCATTCTTTCTTCCAGGTCACTAATCTGTTCTTCTGTCTCAGTTATTCTGCTATTGATTCTTTCTAGTGTATTTTTCATTTCAGTTATTGTATTGTTCATCTCTGTTTGTTTGTTCTTTAATTGTTCTAGGTCTTTGTTAAACATTTCTTGCATCTTCTCGATCTTTGCTTCCATTCTTTTTCCGAGGTAGTTCACTATCGTCACTATCATTATTCTGAATTCTTTTTCTGGAAGGTTGCCTATCTCCACTTCATTTAGTTGTTTTTCTGGGGTTTTATCTGGTTCATTCATCTGGTACATAGCCCTCTGCCTTTTCATCTTGTCTATCTTTCTGTGAATGTGGTTTTTGTTCCACAGGCTTCAGGATTGTAGTTCTTCTTGCTTCTGCTGTCTGCCATCTGGTGGATGAGGCTATCTAAGAGGTTTGTGCAAGTTTCCTGATGGGAGGGACTGGTAGTGGATAGAGCTGGCTGTTGCTCTGGTGGGCAGAGCTCAGTAAAACTTTAATCCACTTGTCTGCTGATAGGTGGGGCTGGCTTCCCTCCCTGTTGTTTGTTTGGCCTGAGGCGACCCAACACTGGAGCCTACCCGGGCTCTTTGGTGGGGCTAATGGCAGACTTCAGGAGGCCTCATGCCAAGGAGTACTTCCCAGAACTGCTGCCAGTGTCCTTGTCCTCACGGTGAGACACAGCCACCCCCCACCTCTGCAGGAGACCCTCCAACACTCGCAGGTAGGTCTGGTTCAGTCTTCTTTGGGGTCACTGTTCTTGGGGTCCCCTGGGTCTCGATGCGCACACTACTTTGTGTGTGCCCTCCAAGAGTGGAGTCCCTGTTTTCCCCAGTCCTGTCGAAGTCCTGCAATCAAATCCCACTAGCCTTCAAAGTCTGATTCTCTAGGAATTCCCCCTTCCATTGCCAGACCCCCAGGTTGGGAAGCCTGACGTGGGGCTCAGAACCTTCACTCCAGTGGCTGGACTTCTGTGGTATAAGTGTTCCCGAGTTTGTGAGTCACCCACACAGCAGTTATGGGATTTGATTTTATTGTGATTGTGCCTCTCCTACCGTCTCATTGTAGCTTCTCCTTTGTCTTTGGATGTGGGGTATCTTTTTTGGTGAGTTCCAGTGTCTTCCTGTCGAAGATTGTTCAGCAGTTAATTGTAATTCTTGTGCTCTCGCAAGAGAGATTGAGAGCACGTCCCTCTACTCTGCCATCTTGAACCAAAAACCTCAACATTTCTAAAATTAAGGTATGTACATTGTTTTTTTAGACACAATGCTATTGCACACTTAATAGACTACAGTATAGTGTAACTATAACTCTTAAATGCACTGGGAAGCAATAAATTCCTATGACTCACTTTTCTGCAAAATTTGCTTTATTTGGGTGGTTTGGAACGAAACCTGCAATAACTCCAAGGTATGCCTGTATTAGAATCTTAAAGTTTGAAGGGATTGAAATGATTGAGCTCATTCTAGACACTGGACAGATGAGACTGAAGACCCAGAAGGTTAATTTGACTTGAAATGTTGCCCTTATATTTTTGTTGATATTGTTTCCATCAAAACTATCACAAAAATGTGCGTTTAACAGCATCGTACCGTATTTATTAGGATAATATTAATTATTTTTAAGGTTGTAGAATTTTCTTTTGTCCACTATTATTTGAAGCAATTGACATAGACTTTGGACATCTAGTTTTCTTTTCATGGAAACTTTGATTATCATGATATTCATCATAATGAGCTTTAACCAGAGACAACATGAAAAGTGAATCTGCCCACTACTGGCTTGTATCAAGGTCCAGCATTAAAAGCGTGGACTCTGTGGTCAGATCATCTGAATTTGATCATGGCTCTGGTACTTTCTAGCTAGGTAACTACATGCAAGTTATTTATTCTCTTTCTGCCTCAATTTCCCATGCGATAATGGGACATATTAATAGTATTTACTTCACAAAATTGCTCATAAAGAATGAAAAGAGTTAATATTTGTAAAGTATTTAGAATGGTGAGTTTTAGTGTATTGTAAGTCCTACCATGGTTTTAATTTTTTTAAAAATAAGGTTGCAGTTAACTAAACTCTCAAATCTCTTTCATGTATGTGCTTGCCGACTTGGTCTCCTCCAGTCTAAACTTGTGCAATTGATTTCTTTTTTCCAGCCTAAATGCATGACTTTGCATTTAACCCTGTTGAATTTCTTCCAGTGGCACTGGCTCAGTGGCACTTTATTTCCCTCACTTTCTGCACCCACCCATCCACCCATCCCCGGGTGTAAGTGCTGATAATGAGAGAGGTGGAAAAGAGAAGGGAATGCAGTCTCCTGCACACTAAGCGCGCAGCCTGCAGTCCTCAAGTTCTGCCTGCAGCTTAACTTTGGCGCCCAACCAAATTCAAGTGGCTCTAATTACTTTTAAATTAGGCATTTAGTTAAAATTTGATGAGCACATAAACTTAATAGCTGATCTCCAGCCAACATTACTATCAAACTGCCATCCAAATAAGTCCAGGAGGTTGTTATCCAAAGTACCCCAGTAAAATGAAATGAGCGGGACAATGGTTGTGACAATTGCAAAACTGCCGTTTCCACAGGTGGAATTAAGTGTCTGTCTTGTAAATGAATAGAGACACAATTCAGGGAAGCAAGCCATCCAAATGTATCACTTGTTTGGCTGTTCTGACGTCGAAGAAGATAAGAATAAGAATCAACTGGGGAAACGAAAGATGCAGAACTACAAAAATAAACTTGTCATCCCTGACATCTGTGTTTATAAACGCATTATGTTAAACAGCAGAGATTTCCCTACGGCTGGCCAATACCAAGATGGCGTCTTGGGTGTTTACCTTTTCCCATAGCCCCAGTCGTAAGGGCTTTTCTTACTATCTCTTTGCTTCCAGCTTTTGTTTCAGTATCCCTGTAAAGAGTTGGCAGAGAACTAGCTGGGCAACTTCAGAAACATGGTTTATAACCAACCTGCTCCACTCTTTCGCTACAAAAAGTGAGCCTGTGCTAATTGTTCTTTAGCGAAGAAGTAGTTACCCACCCCTCCTCACCCAGGTGGAGATTTTCTTTATCAATAACCCCAGAGCAGGTTTGAATCAAAGAGGTGACACACACAAGAGCCAGATGTTTGGAGGGTAAGAAGGGGAGGTAGGTTCACACAATTGTTCTGCCTTCTTGCTTTCCGCTGAAGTTCTTTCCTGTGGGCTGTAGGACACATCAACAAGCTCTGAGCATGTGCGTGGACAGCCCCAGCCCAGCACCGCAGTGGGAAGCTGCTCACAGGCTGCCTTCCTTTTCCGGTGCAGCTGGTGTTTACAGAAGGACATGATTTGAAAGTTGATTTATTTACTCTGTCGTTTTTTTTTTTTAAATGAACGGACATAGATGTCTGTTTGTTGAAACAATTAATAAACTCTGGTGATATGATTAAAATTTAACAGAAAAACATCCTTGGCTGTCAGGTGGAAATCTAAGGACTGACTTTTGGAGAGTTCATAATGTAACTCAGAGTGAGATCAGAAGATATATATATATGTATTCTTTGGCTCTGTTTTTTAAGAAAACAGCTGATCACTTTCGCTTGTGGAAACCACCGGGCTCTGGTTCCTGCCCCTTCATTTTGTCCTGGTTGGCTGTGGAGACTCAGAGGATGTTGATACGGCACCTCAACTATGGAGGCGAAGAGAACGTGCCAGAAGGTCCTCTTCCTCTTGTGCCAGCTCCTCCTCCCAAGTCTCTTCAAAAGTCAAGGCATCTGGGACTTCCCTGGCGGTCCAGTGGTTAAGACTTTGCCTTCCAATGCAGGGGGTGCGGGTTTGATCCCTGGTTGGGGAGCTAAGATCCGACATGCCTTGCGGCCAAAAAACCAAAACATAAAAACAGAAGCAATATTGCAACAAATTCAATAAAGACTGGGGAAGGCGGAAGATGGCGGAAGAGTAAGACGCGGAGATCACCTTCCTCCCCACAGATACACCAGAAATACAACTACACGTGGAACAACTCCTACAGAACACCTACTGAAGGCTGGCAGAAGACCTCAGACCTCCCAAAAGGCAAGAAACTCCCCACGTACCTGGGTAGGGCAAAAGAAAAAACAGAGACAAAAGAATAGGGACGGCACCTGCACCAGTGGGAGGGAGCTGTGAAGGAGGAAAAGTTTCCACACTCTAGGAAGCCCCTTCGCGGGCGGAGACTGCGGGAGGCGGAGGGGGGAGCTTCGAAGCTGCGGAGGAGTGCACAGCAACGGGTGCGGAGGGCAAAGCGGGGAGATTCCCGCACAGAGGATCGGTGCCGACCGGCACTCACCAGCCCGAGAGGCTTGTCTGCTCACCCGCCGGGGCGGGCGGGGCTGCGAGCTGAGGCCGGAGCGCAGGGAGAGGACTGGGGTTGGCGGCTTGAACATAGCCTGAAGGGGTTAGTGCACCACAGCTAGCCGGGAGGGAGTCCGGGGAAAAGCCTGCACCTGCAGAAGAGGCAGGAGACTTTTCCTTCCCTCTTTGTTTCCTGGGGCGTGAGGAGAGGGGTTTAAGAACGCTGCTTAAAGGAACTCCAGAGACGGGCGCGAGCCGCGGCTAAAAGCGCGAACCCCAGAGACGGGCGCGAGCCGCGGCTGAAAGCGCGGACCCCAGAGACGGGCGCGAGCCGCGGCTGAAAGCGCGGAATCCAGAGACGGGCGCGAGCCGCGGCTGAAAGCGCGGAATCCAGAGGCAGGCGCGAGCCGCGGCTGAAAGCGCGGAATCCAGAGACGGGCGCGAGCCGCGGCTGAAAGCGCGGAATCCAGAGACGGGCGCGAGCCGCGGCTAAAAGCACGGACCCCAGAGGCGGGCGGGAGACGTTAAGGCTGCTGCTGCCGCCACCGAGGGGCCTGTGTGCGAGCACAGGTCACTCTCCACACCCCTCCTCCGCGGAGCCTGTGCAGCCCGCCACTGCCGGGTTCCCGGGATCCAGGGACAACATCCCCGGGAGAGCGCACAGCGCGCCTCAGGCTGGTGCAAAGTCACGCCGGCCTTTGCCACCGCAGGCCCGCCCCGCACTCTGTGCCCCTTCGTCCCTGCCGGCCTGAGTGCGCCAGAGCCCCCAATCAGCGGCTCTTTTAACCCCATCCTGTCTGAGCAAAAAACAGACGCCCTCCAGCGATCTACACGCAGTGGCAGGGCCAAATCCAAAGCTTAGCCCTGGGAGCTGTGAGAACAAAGAAGAGAAAGGGAAATCTCTCCCAGCAGCCTCAGAAGCAGCGGATTAAAGCTCCACAATCAACTTGATGTACCCTGCATCTGTGGAATACCTGAATAGACAACCAATCATCCCAAATTAAGGAAGTGGACTTTAGGAGCAAGATCTATGATTTTTCCCCCTTTCCTCTTTCTGTGAATGTGTATGTGTATGCTTCTGTGTGAGATCTTGTCTGTATAGTCTTGCTTCCACCATTTGTCCTAGGGTTCTATCCGTCCATTTTTTTTTAATTTTTTTTCTTAATAATTAATTTTAATAACCTTATTACACTTTACCTTCGTTCTTTCTTTCTTTCTTTCCGTCCTTCCTTCCCTCCTTTAGACAACGAATCATCCCAAATTGAGGAGGTGGTCTCTGACAGCAAGATTTAGGATTTTTCCCCATTTACCTCTTTTAGTGAGGGTGTATGTGTATGCTTCTGTGTAAGATTTTGTCTGTATAGCTTTGCTTCCAACATTTGTCCTAAGGTTCTTTCCGTCCCTTTTTTTTTTTTCCTAAATAAGAAGTTTTTAATTCAATAACTTTATTATACTTTATTTTATTTTTACTGTATCTTCTTTCTTTCTGCCTTTTTTCCTTCTTTCCCTCCTTCCTTCCTTCCTCCCTCCCTCCCTCCCTCCTTTCTTTCCTTCTTGCCTTCTTTCCTTCTTTGCTTCTTTCTTTCTTTCTTCCTTCCTTCCTACCCTCCTTTCCTTCTTTCTTTCCTCATACTTCTACTAATTCCCTCTACTTTTTCTCCCTTTTATCCTGAGCCTGTGGATGAAAAGCTTTTGGTGCTCCAGCCAGGAGGCAGGGCTCTGCCTCTGAGGTAGGACAGCCAACTTCAGGACACTGATCAACAAGAGACCTCCCAGCTCCACATAATATCAAACGGCGAAAATCTCCCAGAGACCTCCATCTTAACACCAGCACCCAGCTTCACTCAACGACCAGCAAGCCACAGTGCTGGAAAACCTATGCCAAACAACTAGCAAAACAGGAACACAACCCCACCCATTAGCAGAGAGGCTGCCTAAAATCATAATAAGGCCACAGACACCCCCAAACACACCACCAGACGTGAACCTGCCTACTAGAGAGACAAGATCCAGCCTCATCCACCACAACACAGGCACTAGCCCCCTCCACCAGGAAGCCTACACAACCCACTGAACCAACCTTAGCCACTGTAGACAGACATCAAAAACAGGAGGAACTACAAACCTGCAGCCTGCAAAAACGAGACCCCAAACACAGTAAGATAAGCAAAATGAGAAGACAGAAAAACACACAGCAGATGAAGGAGCAAGATAAAAACCCACCAGACCTAACAAATGAAGAGGAAATAGGCAGTCTACCTGAAAGAGAATTCAGAATAATGATAGTAAGGTTGATCCGAAATCTTGGAGATAGAATGGACAATAGATTGGACAAAATGCAAGAATCAGTTAACAAGGACCTAGAAGAACTAAAGATGAAACAAGCAACGATGAACAACACAATAAATGAAATTAAAAGTACTCTAGATGGGATCAATAGCAGAATAACTGAGGCAGAAGAACGGATAAGTGACCTGGAAGATAAAATAGTGGAAATAACTACTGCAGAGCAGAATAAAGAAAAAAGAATGAAAAGAACTGAGGACAGTCTCAGAGACCTCTGGGACAACATTAAACGCACCAACATTCGAATTATAGGGGTTCCAGAAGAAGAAGAGAAAAAGAAAGGGACTGAGAAAATATTTGAAGAGATTATAGTTGAAAACTTCCCTAATATGGGAAAGGAAATAGTTAATCAAGTCCAGGAAGCACAGAGAGTCCCATACAAGATAAATACAAGGAGAAATACGCCAAGACACATATTAATCAAACTGTCAAAAATTAAATACAAAGAAAGCATATTAAAAGCAGCAAGGGAAAAACAACAAATAACACATAAGGGAATCCCCATAAGGTTAACAGCTGATCTCTCAGCAGAAACCCTACAAGCCAGAAGGGAGTGGCAGGACATACTGAAAGTGATGAAGGAGAAAAACATGCAGCCAAGACTACTCTACCCAGCAAGGATCTCATTCAGATTTGATGGAGAAATTAAAACCTTTACAGACAAGCAAAAGCTGAGAGAGTTCAGCACCACCAAACCAGCTTTACAACAAATGCTAAAGGATCTTCTCTAGGCAAGAAACACAAGAGAAGGAAAAGACCTATAATAACGAACCCAAAACAATTTAGAAAATGGGAATAGGAACATACATATCGATAATTACCTTAAATGTAAATGGACTAAATGCTCCCACCAAAAGACACAGATTAGCTGAATGGATACAAAAACAAGACCCTTATATATGCTGTCTACAAGAGACCCACTTCAGACCTAGAGACACATACAGACTGAAAGTAAGGGGATGGAAAAAGATATTCCATGCAAATGGAAGCCAAAAGAAAGCTGGAGTAGCAATTCTCATAACAGACAAAATAGACTTTAAAATAAGGACTATTAAAAGAGACAAAGAAGGACACTACATAATGATCAAGGGATCGATCCAAGAAGAAGATATAACAATTGTAAATATTTATGCACCCAACATAGGAGCACCTCAATACATAAGGCAAATACTAACAGCCATAAAAGGGGAAATCGACAGTAACACATTCATAGTAGGGGACTTAAACACCCCACTTTCACCCATGGACAGATCATCCAAAATGAAAATAAATAAGGAAACACAAGCTTTAAATGATACATTAAACAAGATGGACTTAATTGATATTTATAGGACACTCCATCCAAAAACAACAGAATACACATTTTTCTCAAGTGCTCATGGAACATTCTCCAGGATAGATCATATCTTAGGTCACAAATCAAGCCTTGGTAAATTTAAGAAAATTGAAATTGTATCAAGTATCTTTTCTGACCACAACGCCATGAGACTAGATATCAATTACAGGAAAAGATCTGTAAAAAATACAAACACATGGAGACTAAACAATACACTACTTAATAATGAAGAGATCACTGAAGAAATCAAAGAGGAAATCAAAAAATACCTAGAAACAAATGACAATGGAGACACAACGACCCAAAACCTGTGGGATGCAGCAAAAGCAGTTCTAAGGGGGAAGTTTATAGCAATACAAGCCCACCTTAAGAAGCAGGAAACATCTCGAATAAACAACCTAACCTTGCACCTCAAGCAATTAGAGAAAGAAGAACAAAAAAACCCCAAAGCTAGCAGAAGGAAAGAAATCATAAAAATCAGATCAGAAATAAATGAAAAAGAAATGAAGGAAACAATAGCAAAGATCAATAAAACTAAAAGCTGGTTCTTTGAGAAGATAAACAAAATAGATAAACCACTAGCCAGACTCATCAAGAAAAAAAGGGAGAAGACTCAAATCAATAGAATTAGAAATGAAAAAGGAGAGGTAACAACTGACACTGCAGAGATAAAAGAGATCATGAGAGATTACTACAAACAACTCTATGCCAATAAAATGGACAATCTGGAAGAAATGGACAAATTCTTAGAAATGCACAACCTGCCAAGACTGAATCAGGAAGAAATAGAAAATATGAACAGACCAATCACAAGCACTGAAATTGAAACTGTGATTAAAAATCTTCCAACAAAGAAAAGCCCAGGACCAGATGGCTTCACAGGCGAATTCTATCAAACATTTAGAGAAGAGCTAACACCTATCCTTCTCAAACTCTTCCAAAATATAGCAGAGGGAGGACCACTCCCTAACTCCTTCTACGAGGCCACCATCACCTTGATACCAAAACCAGACAAGGATGTCACAAAGAAAGAAAACTACAGGCCAATATCACTAATGAACATAGATGCAAAAATCCTCAACAAAATACTAGCAAACAGAATCCAACAGCACATTAAAAGGATCATACACCATGATCAAGTGGGGTTTATTCCAGGAATGCAAGGATTCTTCAATATACGCAAATCTATCAATGTGATAAACCATATTAACAAATTGAAGGAGAAAAACCATATGATCATCTCAATAGATGCAGAGAAAGCTTTTGACAAAATTCAACACCCATTTATGATAAAAACCCTGCAGAAAGTAGGCATAGAGGGAACTTTCCTCAACATAATAAAGGCCATATATGACAAGCCCACAGCAAACATCATCCTCAATGGTGAAAAACTGAAAGCATTTCCACTAAGATCAGGAACAAGACAAGGTTGCCCACTCTCACCACTATTATTCAACATTGTTTTGGAAGTTTTAGCCACAGCAATCAGAGAAGAAAAGGAAATAAAAGGAATCCAAATTGGAAAAGAAGAAGTAAAGCTGTCACTGTTTGCAGATGACATGATCCTATACATAGAGAACTCTAAGGATGCTACCAGAAAACTACTAGAGCTAATCAATGAATTTGGTAAAGTGGCAGGATACAAAATTAATGCACAGAAATCTCTGGCATTCCTATATACTAATGATGAAAAATCTGAAAGTGAAATCAAGAAAACACTCCCATTTACCATTGCAACAAAAAGAATAAAATATCTAGGAATAAACCTACCTAAGGAGACAAAAGACCTGTATGCAGAAAATTATAAGACACTGATGAAAGAAATTAAAGATGATATAAATCGATGGAGAGATATACCATGTTCTTGGATTGGAAGAATCAACATTGTGAAAATGACTCTACTACCCAAAGCAATCTATAGATTCAATGCAATCCCTATCAAACTACCACTGGC
Source organism: Stenella coeruleoalba (assembly GCF_951394435.1). Lineage (NCBI taxonomy): Eukaryota > Metazoa > Chordata > Mammalia > Artiodactyla > Delphinidae > Stenella > Stenella coeruleoalba. The sequence continues at coordinate 73,962,102 of NC_137149.1, forward strand.
ATTTTTCACAGAACTAGAACAAAAAATTTCACAATTTGTATGGAAACACAAAAGACCCCGAATAGCCAAAGCAATCTTGAGAACGAAAGAAGGAACTGGAGGAATCAGGCTCCCTGACTTCAGACTATACTACAAAGCTACAGTCATCAAGACGGTATGGTACTGGCACAAAAACAGAAAGATAGATCAATGGAACAGGATAGAAAGCCCAGAGATAAACCCATGCACATATGGACACCTTATCTTTGATAAAGGTGGCAGTAATGTACAATGGAGAAAGGACAGCCTCTTCAATAAGTGGTGCTGGGAAAACTGGACAGGTACATGTAAAAGTATGAGATTAGATCACTCCCTAACACCATACACAAAAATAAGCTCAAAATGGATTAAAGACCTAAATGTAAGGCCAGAAACTATCAAACTCTTAGAGGAAAACATAGGCAGAACACTCTATGACATAAATCAAAGCAAGATCCTTTCTGACCCACCTCCTAGAGTAATGGAAATAAAAACAAAAATAAACAAATGGGACCTAATGAAACTTCAAAGCTTTTGCACAGCAAAGGAAACCATAAACAAGACCAAAAGACAACCCTCAGAATGGGAGAAAATATTTGCAAATGAAGCAACCGACAAAGGATTAATCTCCAAAATTTACAAGCAGCTCATGCAGCTCAATAACAAGAAAACAAACAACCCAATCCAAAAATGGGCAGAAGACCTAAATAGACATTTCTCCAAAGAAGATATACAGACTGCCAACAAACACATGAAAGAATGCTCAACATCATTAATCATTAGAGAAATGCAAATCAAAACTACAATGAGATATCATCTCACACCAGTCAGAATGGCCATCATCAAAAAATCGAGAAACAATAAATGCTGGAGAGGGTGTGGAGAAAAGGGAACACTCTTGCACTGCTGGTGGGAATGTGAATTGGTTCAGCCACTATGGAGAACAGTATGGAGGTTCCTTAAAAAACTACAAATAGAACTACCATATGACCCAGCAATCCCACTACTGGGCATATACCCTGAGAAAATCAAAATTCAAAAAGAGTCATGTACCAAAATGTTCATTGCAGCTCTATTTACAATAGCCCGGAGATGGAAACAACCTAAGTGCCCGTCATCGGATGAATGGATAAAGAAGATGTGGCACATATATACAATGGAATATTACTCAGCCATAAAAAGAAACGAAATTGAGCTATTTGTAATGAGGTGGATAGACCTAGAGTCTGTCATACAGAGTGAAGTAAGTCAGAAAGAAAAAGACAAATACCGTATGCTAACACATATATATGGAATTTAAGAAAAAAATGTCATGAAGAACCTAGGGGTAAAGCAGGAATAAAGACGCAGACCTCTTAGAGAACGGACTTGAGGTTATGGGGAGGGGGAAGGGTGAGCTGTGACAGGGCGAGAGAGAGTCATGGGCATATACATAGTAACAAACGCAGTAAGGTAGATAGCTAGTGGGAAGCAGCCGCATGGCACAGGGATATTGGCTCGGTGCTTTGTGACAGCCTGGAGGGGTGGGATGGGGAGGGTGGGAGGGAGGGAGACGCAACAGGGAAGACATATGGGAACATATGTTTATGTATGACTGATTCACTTTGTTATAAAGCAGAAACTAACACACCATTGTAAAGCAATTATACCCCAATAAAGATGTTAAAAAAAAAAAAAAAAAAAAAAAAATTTAGCAAAATAGCCACAAAATATTTGTGGAAAATAATACCATGAAGAAGTCAAGGACAGGTCTGTCCTTTTCTTGTTACTAGTATTTGGATTCTTAAGGAAATAAAATAACTATAGTTAACACAAAGGCTTCCTGTTAAAACTTGTAAAATACTTTCAGAAATTCATTTAAAATAATGCCACAAGTTAATGAAAAAAAAGAGAGAAAACATCTCAGTACTCACTGAAGACAGTCATTTTAATTTTCTTTTGGCCTTAAAATTACTATAAATCTAAGTGACAAGAACAGTTTTTGAAAATGTCATCATTACTGAATATGTTTTAGAGATCATGATATATACTATTTTATGAAGCATGAAAATATTTATTTGTAAGCAAATACATGCAAGAATTATCTGTGTGATGTTTAACTACCTCCATTCCCAATAACCCATAGCAGTTACTTCATCATTCAATAACCACAGTAAAAGAATAAAGGTCATATATGGTTAACTAACCACTAAATTAGTGATAGCCTTTTTCAAAAATTACAAACATTGCTAAGCTAATAAGATGTAAACAATAATTAATTTCCCCTCAGTTTTTCCGATAAAAATATGCTGTCTGAATTTCCACCACTAACCCTAAAATCTATATGTGGCTTAAAGTTTTGTACTGTGAGATTTTTATTATATTATTCCTACAATTGTGCAATCATCATAGTTGTGATTTGTTTTTTTAAAGCCTTATTCATGATTCTTAATTACTTTTGTGTTTTATTAGCCTCATATAGTTGTTAAAATATTTTCCCTAAATAGTGTGCTTTGTGATCAAGAAAAGTTGAATTACAATGTAAAAGTGAAATTTGGTATAGATGTGGCTTAACTCAACATTTTAGCTTTACTTGTTATTTGTGCTTAAAAAAGCCAAAATTAATAGGGATAGCATGATACAGATATGAGTAGGATAAGATAAATGACATGAACTACTGAAGCTGTAGCCTATTCCAATGTCTTATATTAAGAAATATATTACTTTTATGCTACCAAATTTGACGGTTGTTTCTCAATCCACATCTCACTTGACCTATTGACAGCATTTGAAACACTTGATCATTCCATTCCCTTTCATTGCCCTGGTGGCTCAGTGGTTAAGAATCCGCCTGCCAATGCAGGGGACACGGGTTTGAGCCCTGGTCTGGGAAGATCCCACATGCAGCAGAGCAACTAAGCTCATGCGCCACAACTACTGAGCCTGCACTCTAGAGCCTGTGAGCCACAACTACTGAGCCCACACGCTGCATCTACTGAAGCCTGCACGCTCCAGATCCCGTGCTCCGCAACGAGAAGCCACCACAATGAGAAGCCCACTCACCACAATGAAGAGCAGCCCCCACTCACCGCAACTAGAGAAAACCCGCGCACAGCTATGAAGACCAAATGCAGCCAAAAATAACAAATAAATTAAAATAAATAAATTAAAAAAAAAAAAAAAAAAAAAAAAAAAAAAAAATTCAATAAAGACTAAAAAAAAAAAAGTCAAGGCATCTGAGTCCTAAGACATTGCAGTCTGATTGCAGTGAAACAAGGGGCTAGGCCAGAGGAGGTGCACTTTCTTCCTTTAAAAAATTTATTCTTTATTTTGAGTGGTAATAGGAACACACACACCAATAGATAAAGTTTTAAGGAATATGCAGTGAAAAATAATTCTCTCTTGCCCCCCTGCCCCCCAGCAGCCACCAGTTCCCTTACCAAAGATAATCTTTATTGCCAGTTCCTAGAGTATTCTGCTGGAGACATCTTATGTAGTTACAAACATTCATATATGTATATGCGTCTTAAATACACAAATAATAATGTACAATGCACATTGTTCTACACCTTGCTTTTTTCACTTAACAATACATCAAAGGTTTTGTTTTGTTTGATTGTTTTCCGAAAGTGCTATCAGGGAGAAAAGTCATTCTTCATTTCAATGATCTGATTCTGGTTCTGGTTCATTGTACTGATAACAAAAGATGCCAAGTTAAACTCTACCTCAGCCTCAGGTCAACTTGGTCTGGAGAAATAGGAATCATATCTAAAACCCTAAATCTTTAAACAACAGGAAGTCTGGGGTGGGTAGAAGAGAGAGGGAAGGACGGATTCTGTTTAAAAGAATGCTCTGTGGGACTGACAGTTAAGCAGAGGGACACTTTGAACGCAGTCTTGCAAAACGAAAATCCATTGGTTCCTTTCCCTGCTTTCGTAAGTAGGACTCAAACTTACTGGCCATAATTGTTTCATTTTTGCTAGTTAAGGATCTCTAGGAGCAAGATATTGTCAGTATTCTGGATGCAATACAGTTGACCCTTGAACCACGTGGGGTTAGGGACACCAACACCCCGTGCAGTCAAAACTCCACGTGCCGATTTTGACTCCCCGAAAATAACTAGTAATAGCCTAGTGTTCACAGGAGGCCTTACTGATAATATAAACAGTTGATTCATGCACATTTTGTGTGTTATATGTATTATATACTGTATTCTTACAATACAGTAAGTTACAGAAAAGAAAATGTTATTAAGGAAATTATAAGGAAGAGAAAATACAATTATAGCACTGTTTTATTGATACTGTATGTTTATGTCAAGAGGAATTGTCTGTCAGTATCTACATCATTATTGTCTTATATGATACAAACCACTGTAGATGTTTTATATGTATATATATAACACTAGACATCAAAAACGAAGATAAGGTGAAAAAGAGATTCAGATTTATTTATAGGTATGATGATTCATGCATTGATAACAAAGAAGCAGCTATAGGATTGCTTTATGGTCGCCTAGTGTAATTGATACAATAGCATCACGGTAGCCTAGCCTATACACTAATGAATTAATCTTTTCAAAATTTTTATGGCATATAGGATTACAGTCACATTCATAATACAGTGTTGGAAACATTGCTACATTTTTTGAAAAACCACGTACCTATGATGATAGGCTGATACGCAGTTTCTCCAATTACAAGAGAGGTATACTGTACAGTAATGGAATTCTTTGAAAGCAAAGCTATAAAACAGTAAGAAAACTAACATCTTAATTTTGTACTAAATGTTACTCACCTTATACCTATGTAAGGTTAGACTAGTATCTACATCTATTTTATGCATTCATGTCGTACTTAACTTTTTCTTAATATTTTCTATATTTTCAGGGCACACGGCTTGTCTGCGAGTCTTTTCAGATTGTCACAAATCTCCAGAATTTTTCTAACATATTAATTGAAGTAAATCCATGTATAAGTGGGTCTGCAGAGTCCAAACCAGTGTTGTTCCAGGGTCAGCTGTACAAGGGAGGTGGAGGCGGAAAGAGACAAGGCTTTGGGATGGAGAAGATCTGGACATTAATACTGTGGCTATAATACCAGGTGCCAACCCAGGGCCAATACCATGGCAAATGCATAACACAAAGAACTCTTTGCTTGGGGCAGACATGCAGAGCTGTCTGGTTCATTGCCACCCATGCTAGAATCAATTTCCTTAGAGCTCTGATTCACAGCTTCCTTTCTGCTTTCCAAGTTATGAACTGGAAAGTTGGAGCTTTGAGAACATCGTGACACTTATTTCCCAGAACTCCCGAAGCTTTTCATGTCTGAACCCAGACCCAGGTGATGTGGCAGCTTCCAGGCAGCTCTAAGCCCCGGAAGCTGGGATCACAGAGAAACGTGTAGACTTACACAACCTAATTTCTTTCATCCTGACTGACAGGATAAGGACAGAAGGAAGAGCAGAGAAATCTAAAGGAGCTTTACAGGCGCTGACATTCTAAGCTTGTGAAAGATAAGCAGGTAGCGGAGAGTGGGGGGTGTGAAGCAGCACACCCAGTGCGGGGGCATAGCTTGAGAGAGACACCAGGGCTGGGGTGGGGGGTGGGAGACACATGTCTACACAGCACAGCCGATGTGAGGGGAAAAGATGTGGAATTCAGTCCTGAATTGCTTATTTGGAAAATTAATTAGTAAGTGGTTAGCGGACCACTGAATGGAATATTAATTTCTCCCAAGGTTATTTGGAACCTAGGCATGGAGGGGAGAGAGAGACACAGAGAGGCAGGGAGGAGACAGAAAGAAAAGATAGGAACGGAGCGGGGGAGAAGACAGGACCCAAGTGCTTTGCCTCCACCTGCCCCCAAACCCGAGTGGAGCCCAGGGCCTGGCACATTCATAACGAAGGTTCAAGAGTGAGAGAGAAGAGGTGAGGAGGGCTCTATGATGCTACTGAAAGCACCGCCCAGAGACTGGACTGGAACATCTAAAGTTCCCAGCGACTTGTTCGCCGTCTTATTTGGAGAACTACCACAGACTCCTTCTAACATCAGTCAGCCATCCTTGCCCTATCTCCTTCATCATCTGTCTAGACCTTGTTCTTTCTTGCACTTGCCCTCCTGCAGGCAGAAGAAAGGAAAGCACCTCTGGCTCCCTCGCTCAAAGATGCTCTCTCTTTGGTTTTCCGGTTTCCTCGCTTGTGAGTCTGTTAGACACTTCCTCTGCGGTTTACCTGCAGTCTGACCTGTGAATCTTTGAGATCATCTCTCTCATGGTCTCTCACTGCAGTGACAGCGTGAGGTTCCCCACCCCCCACCCCCTTAGCAAGGCCTGGGGAGCAACTGTTCATCTGGAGCTCTCGGCTGCAGGGCTGCCCTCTCCTGCGCTGTGGGGTGGAGCCTCCTGAAGAAGGAAGAGCATAGAGGATGCTTCCTGGGCGAATGCTCCTTGGACACTGGCCAGAATCAAAGCTCTGCTTCTTCCCACCCTTTAAAATGTGGTCAGTACACTACCAAACGTAAACTAGATAGCTAGTGGGAAGCAGCCGCACAGCACAGGGAGATCAGCTCGGTGCTCTGTGACCACCTAGAGGGGTGGGATAGGGAGGGTGGGAGGGAGAGGCAACAGGGAGGAGATATGGGGATATATGTATATGTATAGCTGATTCACTTTGTTATAAAGCAGAAACTAACACACCATTGTAAAGCAATTAGACTCCAATAAAGATGTTTAAAAAATTAATTAATTAAAAAACGAAACAAGTGGTTGGGCTCAGGAGGTATCGCCCCGTTGTCCAGGCTGCCGCTCAGGAACGGCTCCCTCCGCTGGGCAATCCAGTCTCCTCCCTGGACCTTTCCAGATCCATTCAGAACCCAGCTGCCAGTGCAGGGATTCAGCATTCTGGGGATGGCATGTTTATTTCGAAACAATCATGAGGCTTGATTTGATGTAGTGAAAGAAATTAGTGCTTGCTGAATACGGCCCAGTTATTACTGCATTAATTCATACAGATCAGCAGCTGACATTGGCTGGAAGGTGGGCATGGGGGCATTTCAGTAAGTTTGGCTGAAGAGAGCTGCCTCTCCAGGGCTGCCAAACCCCGTCCCCCGCCGCAAGGCGCAGATGATTACGTGTTTGGAATGACTTTCACATCAAGGGTGCATGATGTTATTTTAATGTCAGCTGGAAATGGACAAATTAAAGCATGGTTGGGAGATGTCCCAAAAGTCAGTCATCAAACTGACACCCTTGGAGACCTGCTTTCTCCCAAGCCCATCCTTCAATGACTCCTCAAAGATGGAAGAAATTGTAACATGCTACCAAGGAGATGTAGCAAGACACCTTCTTGTGGTTCATCAAACTTGGTATGTGAATCTGTACCACGTGTAAGGAGCTAAGCATGGTCTCAGCCGTAAGTAACAATAGCTTAAACAAATAAAGGATTATTTGCTTGCTGTTATGGGTTGAATTGTGTCCCCCTCCCCAAAATAATATGTTGAAGCCTTAACTCCTAATACCTCAGAATGTGGCTATATTTGGAGACAGGGCCTTTATACATGTGATTAAATTAAAAGGAATCCCTCAGGATGGGCTCTTGTGTCAAGTCAGCTCTCTCCAGGGACACAGAACATATATATATATATATATATATATATATATATATATATATATATATATACACATATATATATGTGTGTATATATATATATATATATACATATATATATGTGTGTATATATATATATATATATATACACACACACATATATATATGAGAGAGAGAGAGAGACTTATTATAAGAAATTGCCTTGCATGATTATGGAAGCTGGCAGGTCCCAAGATGTGCAAGGTTGAGTCAGCAAGTTGGAGGCCCTGGAGAGAAGATGCTTTAGTTCCACTATGATCTGAGGGCCTGGGAACCAGCAGAGCTGACGGTGTAGCTCTATCCAAAGGCTGACAGGCTTGAGGCTCAGGAAGAGCTCATGTCTCGGTTGGAGTCTAAAGGCAGGAAAAAAACGGAGCCCTGGTTCAAAGAAGGTAGCCAGGCAAGAAGACTTTTCTGTTACTCGGGAGAAGGTCAGCCTTTCTGGGTTCTACGTTCCTTCTTTGCTGATCTATCACCAGTTCCCAAACAGACTCAACTTCATGCGGTACTTACTACCTCAAAGCCCTCCCACCATTCATTCATTCATTCATTCGTGCACAAAAGACTATTCTAAATGCTTGGCATGCATTATCTTATTTAATCACTGGAGTAGAATGGGGAAAAGAAACAGGAGGTCTCTGCTTTTATATAATCTATTATAGATTAGAGGAGAGAAAATATTCACATTATTACAGTGAAATGTAGTCAGGTTTCTGAGAGGGAAGCTGCTGGGAGGTAGAGGCACCAACAGCAGAGAATTCCAGCCTACTATCTGCTCACCCAAACCCTTCCCATTCTGCAAGGCCTGAGTCAGCCAGCACTCAGCCACACCCATCAGAATAACTGTGCCTTTGTGTTTTGCTGTACTTAATAATATTAAAGAGCACTTACCTGGTGCTAGGCTTTGAGCTAAATGCTAAGCACATTGTATCACTGAACCTTTACAACAATCCCATTAAGTGAATTATCCCCCAATTATAGACAAAGAAGCCGAAACTCAGAGACTCCTGTGAGCAGACCTTTGCAACAATACCTCCCTCTTCCTGGAGTCCTCGTCCTCTAGATTGTCACCAGACTGCCTCCTTACTTGGGTCTCAGTTCAAATGTCACCTCCTCCAAGAAGCCTCCCTTGACCAGTCATTCTTAAAGAGCTAGCGCTCTGAGTCACTCTTGCACATCACTCTATTTTCTCACAGCCCCCATCACTCTCCGAAATTATATTTTTTATTTATGTGTCTCATGCTTAGTGCCTGTCTTCCTCCATTAGAATAAGTTCCATGAGGGTGAGAAAAGTCACCTCCTCTAATTTGGGCCACTCTAAATCCTTGGCACTTAGAGGGATGCCTGGTACATAGTAGGCCTTCAATTAGTGTTCTTTGGATGAAATCATGAATATACCCAGAGTCATATAACTAGCAAGTGACAGAGTTGAGATTTAAACCTAGATGTGTCCTTCTCCAAAGTCCAGGATTTCATGCCTTTTCTAGACTTCACACTATCCATCTTGCTTTTTTTTTTTTATCTTGCTTTAAATTTTGTTATTTACTTTTCTGTCTCTGCTTCATGGTTCTGAGGGCAATGCGACCACATCCTCTCATAGCCCCTATAAGGACACTGCTTTGCTGTCCAGACACTCAGCCCATGTTTGCTGAGACGACTAAGTTTCCATGACAACGCCAGAGAAGGAAGAAGGGCTCTGAGGCCCTGTGTGATTTTCCTCCCATCTCCACCGAGGTTAGCGTCACAGACTGAGAAGAGGTCCTCCTCACTCCGACTCAGGCTGGAAGTGTCATCTGCAACCTTGGGAGGCGTCACGGCCCCGGTGCTAAGCTGATGGCTCCCCGTGAGTGTGGCCACAGCTTCCCCCCAAGTGACACGCAAGCAGGGGCAGAGGCTTCAGCCCAGCCCCCATTTGAGGAGTAAGCACAGGTCAAGTCCTCGAGTTTCTTAGAAGATGCTGGTCTTTCTGGCAGGGAAACTTGCTTGGCCCCTGTTCCCGCGGGCAGGATTCTTCTTGACCAATGAGAGAGGCTGGGCATTTCAGAGGGCAGTTGGTCATCCTCTCACTCGGGGAGTGGACACAGTGCAGCAAAAAGCCTTCCCACCTGAGCCTGCTTCGGCTTTTCCCATTTTCCCCTGAGCTGAAAAAAAACGATGGAACCTTAGGAAACTCCTCGTTCCATCCCCTATATCTGTGCCTGTGTAGAGAGAGCTATGCATGAAGCCTTCCCTTGGCCCTTGCAAATCGTTCATTCTGTCGTCATCAGAAAACCCAGCGGAGCAAAGAAGGCAAACTTGGCTCCTCTCTGTAGCCACGTTGAAGCCAAGGGCCCTCTTGGAGGCACACAGAGAGGGTGCTTTCACCTCCTCCTGCGTGGGACCAGCCGCAGCTGCAAAAGCTGCCTCTCCTTCCCTGTGCTCGCCGCTCTGCACGGGGATTTGGAAATAGCACTCCACTTTCCTGGACCGATGGAGAAGGCAGCTGCCTAAAGGGTAGGGCTTGACAGCAGCTAGACAGGACTTCCTCCCTCAAAATAGCTCCCTACTGCCTGAATTTCCTCCAGTAACGTAATCCCCTTGAATCTCACAGAATCGGCCTTTAGGAGAATGCGACTAGAGTGCAAACTCCTTTAGGAAGGCCAATAGTCCACTAGAGAGGAGTGGGCAAACTTCTTCTGAAAAGGACCAGATGGTAGACATTTTAGGCTTTGTGGACCACACCGTCTCCATTGCAAGTATCAGCCTCTACAGAGGTTGTCCCAAAGCAGCCCCAGACAGTGTGTAAGTGAATGGGCATGGCTGTGTTCCAGGAAACTCTATTTACCACGCCTGCGGCAGGCTGGACTGGGCCCGTGGGCCATGATCTCTCAGCACAGCACGAAGCTGTAAGTCAGTGACCTTTCCTTGCCATCTCTCTACCCCCAGTGCCTCTCGCATGACGTGCACAGTGACGAGGTGCTGAAATATTGTTTGTTGACATACTTATGAGCTAATGAGAGTTCAAGAGAGGCTGTTTGAGAGCCAACATTTCCAGAAGGAGCCTCAATAGGGTAGGGAATATTTAGAGGCTAAGAATTCAGAAGGGCAGGGCTCTAAATTCAAGTTTGTCAACTTAGCAATGTTAACTAAACAGATCCATTGGTTATAGTCATAAATCTCCAAATGCCATACCTGGTTGAGAACATCATGTTCCCCATCTGGGGACCAGTAAAAAGTAAAGACTGGGAGCAATGGAGACAAATAAGAAACCCTGGGCATAGTCACCCTTTCCAGCTTTGGCACTTTTGTTATATCCCTGCCCCCAGGGGTCATCTCGTCATTCCAGAGAGTGAGCCAGAGTCCCACTGTTCTGGCTCAGGTGAACCACTAACGCCCTTTGGTAACAGGTTAGCTGTTATACAAAGCTAGGGCCGCAAGGCAGCGTGCCACTGCCCTTCTTTTCTCCCTCACTGCAGTCACATCACTGTGTCGATCGCAGCTTCAAAGATCTGCCTGTTGATCTCTCTCAAGATGGTAGAAGTGAAGCTGGTGCAGCTGAGCAACGATTTTAGGAGATGATAATTACCATCACCTTCACTTGGCTGTTTTCTGGACCACCATCTTGGTTTGGTAGAGGGTAGAGCACAAAGGCTTGAGTTGTGTGCAGTCATTGTGATTCCAGACCTTTGGGGACTTGGTGTCAGTCAGGATAGGTAAGGTTCTGTTACAATAACAAACAACCTCAAAATTTTAGTTTCTTCACACAACCCAAGTTTATCTCTTCCTCAGGTTACAGGTCCAACACAGTTGTCAGGCAGGCTCTCATTTGTCATTTAAGGACTCAGATACCCCTGGTTTCACCATGACGCATATCTTTTTGGTCATCTCATCAGGGGAAAGGGGCATGACATATCATGCCCCAACTTCTAAAGGCTCTGCTCAAAAGTGTCATATCTGCTCAGATTTGATTGACCAAACAAGTCACACGCACACGGAACTCCTAAGAGGGTGGGTAAGCGCAATCCTACCGTGTGCCTGGAAGGACGACACAATTGTGAGCTGGCCTAATGACTACTATAGGACCTGAATAAAGGGTTGGGGGCGTCAGGTTGCATGAAGAATCAAATAGCCTCATGGGAGAGCTATATAGCTAGAAGTTGAATGCTGATACTGAGGAAAAAATTCTGAAGGCCCTAGAAATTGGAGTTAATCTGAATATTCCACATGTGTAGCAGGTGAGAACAAGACTCATTAAGGAAAGGCAATTGCTGAGAGCCAAGTTGAAGTGGACTATGGGCTGAAGCAGGTATTAAGGAGAACTCAGGGCTCCACAGTGGGAGAATCGTCATTGCCTTCTTCCAGGAAGAAGCAGCTTTTTAAAAAGTCTGAGATAAATGCAACGTGGTTATCAATAGATTCGGTATAAAACTAAGGGTTAAGCACAGAGGTAGCTCTGAGAGCGGGTAAGACTATTGACATGGGAAAGAGTTCACACGTTCTGATTCAGAAGACAACAAACAGTGTGAGGAAGATGCTGGTATGTCTGTCCCATCCTGGTCTACAAGTAATGCCCTCCAGGCACCAGAGTAGCACCAGTGCCCAAGACAAAACAAACTAGGTGTTATAGCACAGCTAGTACAGTTGCACAGGCTGGGCACTGTACATCTTGAGTTGTTGCCAATCACACTGTGATTTATGTGAATGGAACACCCAGGAGGTGTCAATGAGCAACATGAAGAATCCTGGGTTGGGCTTCCCTGGTGGTGCGGTGGTTACGAATTCGCCTGCCAATGCAGAGAACACGGGTTTGATCCCTGGTCTGGGAAGGTCCCACATGCCACGGAGCAGCTAAGTCCGTGCGCCACATCTGCTGAGCCTGCTCTCTAGAGCCCAAGAGACACAACTACTGAAGCCTACGCCCCTAGAGCCCGTGCTCCGCAACAAGAGAAGCCACCGCAATGAGAAGCCTGCGCACCACAACTGAGTAGTCCCCGCTCGCCGCTACTAGAGAAAGCTTGTGCGCAGCAAAGAAGACCTAACGCAGACAAAAATAAATTTAATTAATTAATTAATTAAACAAACAAAGAAAGAATCCTGGGTAGTAGCCCTTTCTCCACTCCCTATTCAAGGCAAGATTTGGACTCTTGCTTTTCCCTTCCCACAGCTCCTGACCCCATCAGTGTGGTTTCCTGTTTCTGGCCTTGCCCCCAACCCTTTGAATCTGACGCAGAGCCAGGTTTTCTGGTTTCACCAGTCGGGGCTTACCAGTGCCTCCCTTACATGTTCCCCAGGAGTGAGGTCATGAAGGGTGAATTGAAGGCCATGCAAGGTATGCCAGCCTAGAGGAGAGAGGTAGAGGAAGACTACTGTTTGCAGGCACATGGACACTCCCACAGAACACCCCAAACCAGGGGGGACTAGGATGAGACTGGGGTCCCATGAGCAGAGGAAGCAGGGAATTAGGTTTTTGTTCCACTTACTGTCACCCTCCTGGTCCAGTGAGGCTGGCCTGACATGGAAGAACACTCATAACAGACGTATGCTCAGTGCCTACCCAATTCTCAGTATAAAGTAGGTCCTCATTCAAAGTTTGTTGAAAAAATAGCACAAATATATATATTTAAAGAACAGTTCATCTTCCCTCTTTCCATAGTCATAAGAATGATGAGAATTTGACCACCAGATAAGCTATTGAAATGTGAAAAAGTCAACCAACAAGTGGAGGGAGAGGAGGTGGGTCTTTGTTCTATGGGAAACCAAGGGACCGGCTAGACTTGGACTGATGCTTGGGGACTGTGTCTTGTGAATTGGTCCTTATAATTTCAGTCCTAAGATGTTCAGTGGTGGAGTGACTTTCAGCTCTTTAAATGCTTGTAAAAATACTAGGCAGGGTTAGTGCTAGATCTGGTATTGGCACAAATTTTTTGTTTGTTTCTTTGTTTGTTTGTAACAGAATGCTGAGGATTATTTTATTAACTAGCTTGCACGTAGCTCTCTCTTTTTTTTAAACATCTTCATTACAGTATAATTGCTTTACAGTGGTGGGTCAGTTTCTGCTTTATAAGAAAGTGAATCAGTTATACATATACATATGTCCCCATATCTCTTCCCTCTTGCATCTCCCTCCCTCCCACCCTCCCTATCCCAGCCCTCTAGGTGGTCACAAAGCACCGAGCTGATCTCTCTGTGCTATGTGGCTGCTTCCCACTAGCTATCTATTTCATGTTTGGTAGTGTCTATATGTCCATGCCTCTCTCTCACTTTGTCCCAGCTTACCATTCCCCCTCCCCTTATCCTCAAGTCCATTCTCTAGTAGGTCTGCATCTTTATTCCCGTCTTGCCCCTAGGTTCTTCTGACCATTTTCTTTTATTTTTTAGATTCCACATATATGTGTTAGCATACGGTATTTTTTTTTCTCTTCTGACTTACTTCACTATGTATGACAGACTCTAGGTCCATCCACCTCACTACAAATAACTCAGTTTCATTCCTTTTTATGGCTGAGTAATATTCCATTGTATATATGTGCCACATATTCTTTATCCATTCATCCATTGATGGGCACTTAGGTTGCTTCCATGTCCTGGCTATTGTAAATAGAGCTGCAATGAACATTTTGGTACATGTCTCTTTTTGAATTATGGTTTTCTCAGGGTATATGCCCAGTAGTGGGATTGCTGGGTTGTATGGTAGTTCTATTTTTAGTTTTTAAGGAACGTCCATACTGTTCTCCATAGTGGCTGTATCAATTAATATTCCCACCAACAGTGCAAGAGGGTTCCTTATTCTCCACACCCTCTCCAGCATTTATTGTTTGTAGAATTTTTGATGATGGCCATTCTGACTGGTGTGAGATGATATCTCACTGTAGTTTTGATTTGCATTTCTCTAATGATTAATGATGTTGAACATCCTTTCATGTGTTTGTTGGCAATCTGTATATCTTCTTTGGAGAAATGTTTATTTAGGTCTTCTGCCCATTTTTGGATTGGGTTGTTTGTTTTTTTGATATTGAGCTGCATGAGTTGGTTGTATGTTTTGGAGATTAATCCTTTGTCAATTGCTTCATTTGCAAATATTTCCTCCCATTCTGAGGGTTGTCTTTTGGTCTTGTTTATGGTTTCCTTTGCTGTGCAAAAGCTTTGAAGTTTCATTAGGTCCCATTTGTTTATTCTTGGTTTTATTTCCATTTCTCTAGGAGGTGGGTCAAAAAGGATCTTGCTGTGATTTGTGTCATAGAGTGTTCTGCCTATGTTTGCTTCTAAGAGTTTGATGGTGTCTGGCCTTACATTTAGGTCTTTAATCGATTTTGAGTTTATTTTTGTGTATGGTGTTAAGGAGAGTTCTAATTTCATTCTTTTACATGCAGCTGTCCAGTTTTCCCAGCACCACTTATCGAAGAGGCTGTCTTTTCTCCACTGTATATTCTTGCCCCCTTTATCAAAGATAAGGTGACCATATGTGCATGGGTTTATCTCTGAGCTTTCTATCCTGTTCCATTGATCCATATTTCTGTTTTTGTGCCAGTACCATACTGTCTCGATTACTGTAGCTTTGTAGTATAGTCTGAAGTCAGGGAGCCTGATTCCTCCAGCTCTGTTTTTCTTTCTCAAGATTGCTTTAGCTATTCGGGCTCTTTTGTGTTTCCATATAAATTGTGAAATTCTTTGTTCTAGTTCTGTGAAAAATGCCTGGCACAAATTTTTGAAGGTATTATCACCTTGAAAACTAACATCAACTATAAACAGTGTTGCCATAACAATATTAAGCAAATAGAAAATTGCTTAAGTCCTTTTGAGGGAAAGCAATGCATTTACATACCTCTCCTTAGAGAAAGCATAAATATAAGTGATAATTGAGTGTGCATGGGTGTTGAATAACCATTTTTCATGAAATCATCATGCTCAGGAAAATAAATACTGAGGCTGAAACCAAGTCAACTTCAGGCAAACATTTGCTGCCAAATGCATGTGTGACCTCATCTCTGTTGTCCTTCCCCATTTTCTTCCTGACAGAGACACATGTTGAAATGTAGGCAGGGTGAAAACTTGACTCATCATCAGTAAGGCTCTTGGCCCATGAATATCTGTCCTCAAATAAACAGAAAACCCTACCTAGAAACAAAAAAGAAAATATGGAAGAGGGGAAAGGGCAGGATAGAGCACAGATCTGACTTGATTTTTAGGACATTATCATCCAATGGCTTATTCTCCGCAAAGACGTGTACTGGCCATCACAAAACCTATGCTTCACGAAGACTTCCATCAACAAATTTGCATAATGCCTTACTTATATGGATAGCATTCCACATAGCATTGCTTCTGACCAAGGAACTCAGTTCTCAGGGAAAAAAATTGTGACATGGGGTTCATACCATGGAATTCACTGGTCTCACCATGTATCCCGTCACTCAGGAGTAGCTGGCCTTATAGAAAGTGAAGTGGCCTGTGGAAGACTCAGTTACAGCTCAGTTTGGGAGAATAACCTGCAGGTCAGAGTTCTAGTTAATAAGATGCCACATATGCTTTGAATCAGTTACCAACGTGTTTCTCCCAAAGCCAGAACATATAGGTCCAGGATCAAGGGTGGAAGTGGGAGTGGCTTTTCTCACTATGACACCTAATACCCACTCACAGCATGTTTTGCTTTCTGTCCCTGCAACTTTGGGCTCTTCTGGTTCGGAGGTCCAATGTCATAATGGAGAAACGCTTCCACCAGGTGACACAAAACTGCTGCACTGGTTTGGAAGTTGACACTCTGCCAATCGGCCATTGGGGGCTCCCCCTCCTGCTGAACTAGCAAGGGCAGAAGGGGGTCTCTGTGTTGGTGGATCCTGACTATATACTAAGAGACATCAGTTTTCTACAACACAAGACCTTTATCTAGAACCCAAGGGATTCTCCAAGGTACTACGTAGTACATCCATGTTCAGTCGTAAAAGCTAATGAAAAAGATATCATCTATAGCCAGAGCAAGAAGTTACCATTTTTGTATGGAAATTTAAACCTGTTGGGAAAGTGTGTACAGTAGCTGAGTAGGCAAGGGAGTGATCTGTGCTCCAAAGCTACCTTTCTATATTCTGCTCAGTGATGTGAGGGCTGTATGGCTCTTTTGACAGCTGGCACCTGGTTATGTTCTGCCAATAGGGGACACTAGCGGGATACCAGAAAGCTGGAATTGGGGTAGGGTGAAGACCTGCTGCTCCTACAAACATTGACTCACAGGGACCCTTCACCCTAGCATTGACGGGGTCCGTCCAGTTTCAGCGCTGCCTAAAAGCAGCCTCATTGCACCCTCTTACAGGTACAAGCATAACCAAGTCCCTTCCCTGGAGCACCTAGGTTTTGCTAATCCCACCTCCTTCTCTTTGTTTTCTCAGCCCCAAGAGTAGTTGCTACTTTCACCGATAATGACATTGGTTGCTTCGATGGTCCCTTTTTGTTCCTTCAGCCCTCTCACATCTGTGTGATCAATTCTCCATCTTAAATTTCTTCTGTTGAAATTTCAAATGTGTTTTTTGTTTTCCTGCCTGGACCCTGACTGATATCCAGCCTTAGAAGGAAACTCAAGATTATGTGACATTTCAGTTATTATCAATTTTTTCAGAAAGATTCATTAGGACACTCAGTTACAAAAAAGAGGCGGGGGGCATTTTTAAGTAAGGTTAATATGGAATTACTATTGTTCAAAGGCCGCTATCCAAATAGGAATGGGAGAAATTCCTGTGAATGCCTGCTGGAAAATAAATTCATTTTATTAAAAGGTCTTCCTCTTTGTATTCGGAGGTTAAATAAATGATATAGTTTATTATTCCACCAAACAATTTCACTTATTTTTGGTAAATTGCACTAAATGTGGTTTAATTACTGTGTCCAGAATAGCATTTCACATCTGTGGCCCCAAAAGCTATTATTGCTATGGACCAGTGGGACAAAGAAATAGAGCCCTCTTGTGGCCAATCTAAATACTACACCCCCAGCAGTTCAACATTGATTGTACTAACATCTTGATCTTGGAAATTATCATTTCTGATCTTTGAAAGAAAGATGTCATACAGATCCTGCCCTGGGTCGCCAAGAAACAGAAAAGAAGCCTACTATCCAGAGAAATAATGCCCGTGCTTCTTGGCACTACACAAACATAACATAAAAACACTTATAAACTTGTAAACAAGGTCATTATTAAATGCCCAATTTTTTAAGTAGTAAGTAGAGGGAGTGAGAATAGGTCTGAGATCAAAAGAGATACTTAGATCCCTCACATGGCAGGGGTCTTAACACAAACCACAATAATTTCCTTCTGAATTGGTTCTCCACACAAGAAAGGCCCCCGGGCGTCACAGGGAGGAAAACTCAATAAATGTGGCAAGAGTTTGATGTGCAGGTGGAATGTGATGAAATATGCACATTATTATCTTTTGTGGCAAAGACAAGAGAACACAGTGAAGAGGAGTGTTAGAGACCTCTCAGGACAAACTGGAGAGAGAGGTGGCATGGAAGCCTGGAGCATTTATGCTTGGCAGTTGGATGGCACTGGGTTCAAATGCCATCTTAGCATATCCTAGCTGTGTGACTTAGGGCAAGTTGTCCAACCTCTCTAATTCTCAGCTTCCCATCTGTACAATGGATATAACAACATCTGCTTCAAGATAATGTATGATGTCATAGTTCAGGGCACATGCTTCAGAGCCAAGCTCCCTGGCTTCAAATCCTGACCCCGCCACTTACTATGTGACCTCAGGCAAGTTATTTAACCTCTCTGTGCCTAAGCCATAAAATGGGTTAAAATAGTTCTGACCTTTCAGGGTTGTTCTGAAGATTAAACGATTCTATATATATATATATATATATATATATATATATATATATATATATATATATATACACACAAAACACTTAGAGCAGACGTCTCAGATGAATTTGCCATCATTACTACTGTTTAAAGTGTTTTGGGACTTCTCTGGTCGTCCAGTGGTTGGAACTTTGCCCTCCAATGCAGGGAGTGAGGGTTTGAACCCTGGTCAGGGAGCTAAGATCCCACATGCCTCGCGGCCAAAAAAACAAAACGTGAAACAGAAGCAATACTGTAACAAATTTAATAAAGACTTTAAAAAAAATAGTCCACATTAAAAAAAAAATCTTAAAAAATAAAAAGTGTCTTAAGATACCTTCCACGTAGTAAACACACAATAAATATTAGCTTTATTATTGGCTGTAAATCATCACAGGCAATTTACTTGTTATCTATTCCCTACCTGCTTCTTTTCCTATTAAGTAGAATCATGTGAAATTACCATTTTTAAGGTGAAAAATACCTGAATGCAGTAATTTCTTGGTTTGTTGGAATACAGACCAGTGCTTGTCACCATGTCACTTTGAGGGTTCTTGGCAAGAGTCTAAGATGGAGGAATAAAATAGAGCTTTCTGTCCACATTTATACCGCTGAGCCCAGGAGCCCTTTCCCCACCTGCGATGATAAGTCCCTTGAGCAGAATAAGTGAGCTTAGTCTCCCCAGCTCCTGTTCTAGTCCCTGGGAAGGAAGAAGAGGAAGCGATGACTGGGGTATCTGTAACCAATTAGAGCCCGGCCAGGGAAACAGAATCCATCCCAGGTAGTTTTAATAGGGGGAACCTTTATAGAGAGAACTAGTTACAAAGGTGTTGGAAAAGTTTAAAAGCCACATAGGAGATGTTGAAGCAACTCTGAGGTTAGCAACAGCAGGGAGTAGCTACCATCTTGACTACTGGCGGGACAAAAGGCAGAGGGGGCATTGCCAGAGGCAGGGCAGGGCCCCGGCAGGAGAAGAAACGATGCAGGGCTGCCCAGCCACTCCCAGAACTGCCCCCACCCAAAGCAGAGAGGAAGGAGGGGACCTCTCTTCCTTTTGCTCCCTGGTCTCCGGCCAGTACCCCCACCCCCCACCCCGCCCCGGGCTTAACCTAATCATTCTCCATTGGCAAAGGGGCATGGAGTTTGCAGGGCCTGGCCACTTGGGTACAGAGAAGAGCAGGAAGAAACAGAAACAGATTTGAGAACAGAGAGGCAAATGCCAGCCTGGAGAAGCAGTAGCTGGGAGGAGAAAGAAGGGAAAAGAATGGGCGGTGGCGGGGCCATGACGTAAAATCCGGCGGCTGCCGTTTTGTCTCTGGCGCTTCAGCATCTTCTTAATCTAATCAGGGTAGAATCCTGACACTTTGCTACTCTAGCCAGGTAATTCCAAATAAAAACAGTGGGAACCACAGTAATCTGTCTTTGGTGACTTCATAAGATGGAGAGGGGCACAGGCAACCCAGGCAAGAAACTTCGGGTTGACTTATGACCTCCAGGCAGAGAGGTTAAAAAACCTGCACTGCACGTTCTTCGCCTGCACCCTTTTCTCCTGGTGCCAAGTTCAGGGCCACAGAACTGGACTTCAGAAAGAGACTCCTCATCTTAGAAGTTACCTCCTCCAAAACTATGGAAATAATGGAATGCCATGTGGTAGCCTGGATTGAACGCTGGAACGGAAAGGGGCATTCGTGGAGAAAGTGGGTAAAGTATTCAGGGAATAGGACTGTTCATTTCTTATTTATTTATGGCTGTGTTGGGTCCTTGTTGCTGTGCGCAGGCTTTCTTTAGTTGCAGCGAGCGGGGGCTGCTCTTCGTTGTGGTCCGCGGGCTTCTCATTGTGGTGGCTTCTCTTGTTGCAGAGCACGGGCTCTAGGTGCGCAGGCTTCAGTAGTTCTGGCACGCGGGCTCAGTAGTTGTGGCGCACGGGCTTAGTCGCTCCGCGGCATGTGGGATCTTCCCGGACCAGGGCTCGAACCCGTGTCCCCTGCCTTGGCAGGTGGATTCTTAACCACTGCACCACCAGGGAAGTCAAGGATTGTTAATTTCTTAGTTTAACCAATGTTAATGTCTTAATTTTGACAAATGTACTATGGATACGTTGGATGTTAACATTAGAGGGAGCTGGGTGAAGGGTATATGGGAATGTTCTGTACTATTTTCTTCTGTAGATCTAAATTTATTTTTTTTGAAAAACACTGTTATGACCTCCTCCAGAATGGCTTCTTCCCTTAGCTTCAGCAGGCAGCTCCAGCTAACGCAGTGAGGCACCACCAAGGGGAAGCTGACCCCCTCCCCCAACCCCCATAACACCAGTAAACACATCCGGGAGAGTGTCGGAAATCCCATATCTGGGAAAGACTTCTGTAGGACTTTTTCATTACTGGTAAAAAGCATGAATTCATAACAGTAGCCTACGCACAAAGAGCATGATTAACTCATGTTGTAACCACAACCATGCTGTTGTTCTCATGGACGGGATTTTTGTTATACCCCCTCTGGCTAAGGCAACGAACTGGGTGATGTTCAAACTTAATGGACAAAGTTCATGCTCTAAACAAGTTCCGAAGTCAAGACCAACCATAGTACTGGGTTATTTATAAATGACTGCCCTCATATAGACACTCGCTCATCTTTTAAAGTTGCCTTAGATAACTTCTAGAAAAAGCAGAGTATAGCCACACACACACACACACACCCACACACACACACACACACACAGCTAGTTTAGGAAGGGGTTTGACTCAACAGCAGGAAGTGCGAATTGACTTTTTTCCATTGTCTTCTATCAAAGTGCCCATTTTCCCACTGGGCGGTGGCTCCCTTTAAGCCATCTCAATCCAATTCTATAACTTTTAATTCACTTTTGGTAATTACAACAGTCTCATTCTGGTTACCAAGACTTCGTTCTGTGCCTTTGAAATTTTCAATATTGTATTTAATTCAAAGTTGCCTCCCCTACCCCCGACTCCCAGCCTAGGCTGGTGTGACTAGTCTTGAAGGAGCCTTTCTCCTCGGCCCTCTTTCGAATAGTTACTCCTCTGGCATTGATCTGAGAAGAAAGAGGCAGGGGGTGGGGAAAGTCTCTCTTGAAGACTGGTTATGATAAAGTATACTTACCCCCTTTCTGTAAACTCCTGGCCGCTAATGTAGCTTCTAAACTGTAGACCCCTCTGTGGTTACAGATGGAAACGGTAACAGTCCTTAATAAAGAGACACGACTCCGTCGACTTCTGCCCCACGAATGCTGGCCCTACGTCTGCATTCCCCGACAGAATGTGCTTCCATGGTCGTCACTCTAGCAGTTCCTGGCAAGCCTGTGGCCCCCAGTCTTACATACCATCTGCAACCCTAATTCACAGGCTCAGTACATCTTCGGGGCCCCTCAGGGATGTGCACCTGTGTGGTCTTTGGCCCTTCATCTCTGCCTGGCTATGCCCTGCTCAGACGAGGGAGGTCAGGAAGTGTGGTATCTGCTCCCCAGGACAGGGAATGTCACCCCTTCTGACAGAACTCATAATTCGGTAAGTAATTTGGGGGTTTGCCTTCTCTGAACTTTGGGGACAGGACCCATTCATGCTTGCCCTCCCATCCTCCAGGGGAAGGCAGAGGTGAGGAAATGACCTTTCTTTCTTGTATTCCCCAAAAGAAGTTTGGCCTCGACCTCCAGCTTACATCTCTCTACAGTATGGGACCTAACTCCAGTCACCCCTGGAATTGCAGAGTCTTACACCAAGAATGATCTCTTATTTGAACTCGGCCCTGGAAAACAGAGGTTTCTCCCACCAGGAGACCTGTGTGTGGGCTCCAGAGCAGAACAAGATCTCAGTTGGAACCTCCCACCAGACTCCTGGGCACACATGTGTAAATACATTCTTACATGAAACAGCTGCCCTGTCCATAAGACTGACCTCTACGGCTCCAAGGACGTATTCTTTGAGATGCACTGTGTATGCTATAGATCTGTCCCACTTTGACATTCCTTTGAATTTCATGAATTCTTTTTTGCTCTTTTAACACAGTACTAGCAGGGGATTTGAAAGGCAAAAATTAGCACTGACTGTTTCAAAGCTCCATCCATATAAGATCCAGAGGATGGGGGAGGTGCCTCCCCATGGACCACTCTTTGAGGGAGAGCTGTCCATATCAAAGAACAAAGTACTTGCCCAGACTCATCTCAAACGACAGCTTCACCCTGGCTGTCTGTAGTGTCCCAGGAGGACTTCCTTCATGTCTTTATTCAAGGGCCACTTGTATTGCTGATTTCACAATTCACATCTCCCTGCTTCTCGCTTATGTGCTTAGACAGTGTTGAAAGGTCATTGCTGCCCACACTTCTTTCCCTATGCACTGCTCTTTCGAGGGATGTAACCAGAATAGAGCAACGGGGGCCAAGAGGTGGAAAGGTTCTCTCTAGCTCCATCTAGACAAAATAAGTGTTTACACACTGAATATAATTTGTTTTTAGAAGCACTTGCTGATGCCCAAGTGTAAAATAAGTACTGAGAGATAAAGATGAAGGAGGCGTGGTCCCTGAGTTTCCGGAGCTCAACAGCTGGCAGGGGAGACAGCTAACTGAGCATGCGGATAACGTGTGTCCAGGGTCCTTGGGGAAGGATTCATCTGTTGTTCTTGGTGCCAAGGTAAGTCTACAGAGGGAGAGTGTCATCGGAGCTGGGGTCCTGAAGGGTAGGAAGTTGAGGGTGGAGGTGGAGGGAGGCTTCAGCTAAACAAGAAACGGAGAGGCAAGAGCTCGTGGCGTGTTCAGTGCTGGTGCTGTCGGGAAGAGTCAGAGCCCAGAGTGCAGATCTTCGGGGGTGACTGTCCTGGTAACCACAGGTCAGTAGATCCTGAAAGATAACCCTGCTGTCTTGTGTCCAGTCCACAGGAGTGTGATTCCTACACTGCAGGATTTGGGAACAGAGTTGCCCACAGCAAGTCTTCGGTGCTCTACATGCGCTAAACGCTTACTTGTTTACCAGGTGGTCCGCTAAGCATGCTACATGCAGCAAACCTCACTGAATCCTTACAACTACCCCAGGAGTGGGTAGGATGTGTCTACGCCCCATTTGACAGAGGAGAAGACAGGTTTAGCAATGTCAGTAAGTCTATCAAAATCGTATAGCAAATAAGTAACAGAGCCAGGTTTTGAGCTCAGGTGAATATGACTCCAAATCTCTTCTTAACTGCCTCTCCTTCCTAAGAGGAGTTGTGAGGCGCAGAGTTCCACTGATGAATCCGTGTGTGCGATTTACCTCCATTTTATAGCCCAAATCATATTTTGGAGACTCCAGGACTCCAACTAATCAGCATCAGGTAATTTTACCCAATATCACACAAGGGATTAATTACCTTAAAGCTTCGGTAAGGAGCATCTCTCCTAAGAAGATTAAAGTTTTTAATTTGGGAATATGACAGGAACTTATCCCGCACCAGCAGGGGGTCTCCAGGAAGGAGCCATGGACATTCCTTAAGGGAGAGCTCCTCCTTGGCCAGGCTCCCCCATTTCTATTCCTCTTGTAGTTTGGTACTCTGGTCCCTCCTGCAAACGCCCCTTTAAAGCAGGTCAGGGCTGATGAAGACTGTGGTATAAGAGATAAACAGTTCGTGTCCACCTTGTAGAGTTACTAGACAGAGCAGGGAATCTGACTTTGAGAGGCAGATGTATCCTGTCTTCAGAGCTTTATTCACCTTTGAATTCAAGATTTTGCCCTCAAATCAGGATTTTGATTATCTTGCCAAGATGATCTTACCTAGAGCTCTTAGTTTTGTTCAATCCACCTATTTCAAGATAGAATGATTTACTGAGCATAGAAGAAAGCTGAGAGTTACAAGGAAACAAAAATCAGCCTCGCTCCTGAATCTTATTTAGAAAACCTTATTCATTCATTCATTCATTCCATACAATAGATTCATAGGGAGCACCTCCATGTGCTGGGTTCAGGGGGGTATAATATAGACCTTGAGACCTGATGCTTGCCCTTGAGGAACGTGCACCCTTTTGGATGAGAAACAGGTGAGTAACCAATCATAGCCCACAGTGACAAGAGCTACAATATGTACACACAGTCTTAAAAAGTAAAAAGATGGGGCAACTGCCCAGCAGAGAATGGGGTTGAGGAAAGATCAGAGAAGGCTTCTTGGAAATGGTGAAATCTGAGTCCTGAAGAATCAACCTTCAGGAGCATTTAATTCATGCTTTAAAGTCAATCCTCCTTAAAACCAATAAAACCAAATCATGTGATCATGCAGTCACCTGGACAATAATAACATATGCAACATTGGTAGCCAACAGTCCAGATTATGGGCAAATCCACTTTCAAAGCAAAGATCAAAAGGAACAATCAATACAGCGGAACACACAACAAAATACACTCTGATGTTAGTTGATGAACGCTTTAAATTAGTGCTCTTCTAGTACAGCAGTAATTTCAAAGTTAGACACTAGGTGGTGTTCTCAGCACAGTTTGCTATCTTTGACATTGCCTGGAAAGAGCCAGCTAGGGAAGGTTCACTCTTTCCAGGAAAAAGAAAACAAAACAAAACTCTGAATACAGCTATCACGAACGTGGTTGTATAGGAAGGAATAATACTTTTCATGGTATCTTTTCCCTACAATGAACAATAAATGTATCTTAGGTTTATAGCAAATGCTTTCTTGTAGACAGTCACATCTACAATAATGTGAACCACTGGAAGAACAGACTCTCCGGACCTTTTCAGACAAGTTGTTTTGTAAAGAAAGCAATGAGTCTGGATAATGGAGCCAGGAGTTCATATTCAAGAGTCCCCAGGCAAACTTGACCTATCACTCAACTTCATAGGCTCCAAGGAGAAGCTTGCAACTTGGGAGAAGTTGTTAGAGAAACGTCAGCACCCAAATCACCAGGTCTGGGCCTTGATACAGAATGCATGCCTCCCCCTCTGTTAATAGAAAAATGCTATCTTAGAGAATTAGAGGTACTATGCAAAGCAGGTTAAGCTTCTTGACTTAAAGGAATTATGAGAATACCAGATGTTAGCAATAAGTCTCAAAGATGACAACGATAAGAGGAAACCTAACCTCTTAAAGCCATCCTCGTAAAATATCAAGAATTTGAGGCTTCCCTAGTGGCGCAGTGGTTGAGAGTCTGCCTGCCAATGCAGGGGACACGGGTTCGTGCCCCGGTCTGGGAGGATCCCACATGCCGCAGAGCGGCTGGGCCCGTGAGCCATGGCCGCTGAGCCTGCGCGTCCGGAGCCTGTGCTCCACAACGGGAGAGGCCACAACAGTGAGAGGCCCGCGTACCGAAAAAAAAAAAAAAAAATCAAGAATCTGATAACACAAGGGAAAAAAGAAAAATGAAGGAAATAATTACAACTGAAAGTATTTTAGGCAAACAGGTAAATTATAGGAGAGAGGAGTATAGATCTCATTTATTATATGTAAAAGGAATGTTGAAAACAAGAAATCAGCAAGATGCTAGGCTGAGAATGAAAAAGGAGAAAATGACTTATTCTTGATAATATATTACGCAAGCAGCTCATTTATACTTGGTTTCCGAACACTTGGCTACGAACCAGTCCTGATCCGTGCCAAGGCTTCACTAATCTGTGAGGAAAACAGACAGCTCCGTCCATCTCTGACACCCATGATGCATCTGCGGGTGAGGTGCTGAAGCAGCTGGGGGGAGGCGTCACGTTAAGGATGATGGCGTATTAGTCTTGTAGTTGGCATGGGATAACTCGTAACATATTACAGACAATCGAGCACTCTATTTCTTAAAAGCCAGCTTGGAGTGAGCAGTGTTTCTTTCCTGTAATAGTAGAGTCAGTGAATGCTACTATGGAGTTACTTAGGAAACACTATCCATCCCCACTGTGGTAGTTGCCAGGCTCTCTCCAATTCTGCGCAGATCTGACCCTCGTTCCCTGTGTACAGTGCGCCACGAAAGGAACCCCTCTAAAGACAGAGCCCCAGAGGTTCTCATACTGAATATCCATATCTATGCCGAAAATGTAGACTGGGAAGGTCTAGGCGTGGACAAGATATTTCTCACCACGTCGTGGAAGGAAGAAAAGTCTGTTTAAGGGATCCATGGTTACTCTCCTTTCTGATGTGTGCAGGCATCCCTGAAGGACATTTTGAGACTCTTGGGATCATTGACTTATATTTGGAACTCATGCCAGTTACTATCTGGGTCTCCAATCTTCAACTGTCATATCAGCAGGAGGGTTTTAGACGTAGAAGACTGATAGAGCCTGACAGCACTTGTGCTGGTTTCCATGGTGACATGCTGAGTACTTACTGGTCCTTAAAGACCAACCCCATGAATAATTTAAATTATTTATTAAGGGCTGCCTAGCCTAGAATATGGAGATCTGAGTTAAGAAACAATTTAAAGCCTCTGCTTCTGGAACATAAGTGATAGAGATACCTAAAAGGAGGCTTAAAAGTAATACTTAGGAGTGGTTTTCTTGATAGAAAAATCAAAACATACAGAGATTGGCTCTAAACATTTATATATCAGAGAATTGTTTCAATGCATTACCTGGAGCTTTACTTTACAAGATTTTCAGGCCCTTTAGGGAAGTGTTTCAGTACGTGTACAACCTTATTCATTCTTTTACTGCAACTTAATTCCCTTAACTATGCACCTGTGGGCCTTCCTTTACATTTTTAATTCACTTGGAATTATTGTATCTACAGTATACCTTTCAGCCCGAATCTATCTGGCCAGTTTGGGGCCCCTTTGAAACCACGTGGGCTGCCAGCAGCCGTGGATGGTGAAGGGTGAGTGCCCTCACCACTGCATGGCATACGTAAACTTGGTCCAGAGGTGTCTTTCCTGTATCCCTCAACACCCCGGCTGAATCCCATGGATCAACGTTGCGCACATCTCTATTCCCAACTGTGCAGAAGCCACTCTGCTTCCGGCACCTGCCTAGGTAAACAGGATTCCCAAACGGCTCATCTACCTCTGGCCACCCGGTCTCTACCCTCTTCTCCTGTCTGGACTCTTTCATGGATAGATCTGCCCCAAATGCCCTTCTTTCAATTATTTCTTCCATAAGCCACTTCCTCAAGGCCAGCCTTGTATGGTAAGGCCTTGGACCACCCTCTTTGAGGATCACCCTTTAAGACAGCCTCACCAGACACCAACTGGCTCAGCAGGAGGGCCTGGATCAGAGTCACCCCCCGTTTTCATTCCTTCCTGCCTCCCTCTCTTCCTTCTTTTGTAAATTCCACATTAGATCTCAAATCCAAATCCTCAGCTCATGATGCCTCATCACAGTGGATCCACGCAAGGCTTCTTTCCATACCTTTCTGGCATGTACGAAATTATGTACTTCTTGTGAAAAAAAAACATTGATGTCTCTATGCAGGGTATTTTCAATGTACCCAAATCGTATTCACCATGCACCTCATTCTGTTTCTCACTTTTTCACTCAGCCTTCTGGTTCAAAGGTCTCTCCATGTTGCTAAGCATATATCAAGCCTGGGTTAACCACTGTTTTCTAATACTCCCTAGAGAATATCCACTACAAATGTTTCTCCGTTCTCCCAGTGAGGGACCCCAGATGGCCTCCACCTCCCTGAAAAACAATGAACATCTTCATATATGTCCCCTCGTGGACCTTTGTCAGACTTTCTCTGGCACAGGCACCCAGATATCCAGCCCACAACAAACCTCTGGATTCCTCAGTAGAATGGCTGGGTCACAGGATATAGTTAGTCTTAACTTGACCAAATAGGGCAGATGGCTGTCCAACCTGGCTGTACCAGTCCACACAGCCACCAGCAGGAATTAAGGATCTGGACATCCCCTCCCTCTCCACAACACTCAGCTTGAGCTCTCGCTTTGTAATTTGTGTTAATCTGATGTGAATAAAGTAATAGATTTTTGTTTTAATTTGCATTTATTGCAAAGCTCCGTGAGTCTGAGCATCTCATCACAGACTGGATATCATATCATGTTTTCTCTTCTTATAAATCCAGTGTTTTTTTCCTTTGACTGAATGTCTGTTGGAATTCACAAGCTTACTACCTGTTCTCTGCCTGTTACCTTTGTCCATGATTATTTTCATTGAACAGAAAAACTTATTTATGATGTAATCAAATCCATACAATTTAGACTCACGGTTTGTAACTTTGGGGTTTTTGTTGAAGAAGTTTGTTCCCATCTCTGAGTCACAAGGATATTCTCCCTCGTATCTTCTATTAACTTTATGTCTTTGCCCTTTGTATGTTTAGGTCTTAATCTAGCTACAGTTCATCCGTGAACGTGGTGTTAGACAGGAATAGAGTTCTTTCTCTGAGCCCCAATTGTGTTTCATTGGTCTATTTGTTCTTTTATCAGACTTGTACTGTTTTCATTACTATGACTTTGTGGTAAAGCGAACCCCCATTTCCCCATCCTTTGCTCTTCTTTTTCAAAGTTGGCTTGGTTACTCATGGATCCTTAAACTTCCTTATCAAATTTACATAAAATTGTTGGGTTTCTAAAAAGCAAAGCTAGCTGGAAATTCATTGGGATCTCATTGAATTTATGGCCTTCTTTGCTAAGAACTGACATTTTATTATATTAAGTTATCCCATTCAAGAGTACAGAATAACTCTTCATTTACTTATATCGTATTTATGTCTCTTAATAGAGTTTCATATTTTCTCCACTGAGATTCTAAGTATTCGTTTCTTTTTTTTTTGCGGTACGCGGGCCTCTCACTGTTGTGGCCTCTCCCGTTGCGGAGCACAGGCTCCAGACGCGCAGGCTCAGCGGCCATGGCTCATGGGTCCAGCCGCTCCACGGCATGTGGGATCTTCCCGGACCGGGGCACGAACCCGCCTCCCCTGCATCAGCAGGCGGACTCTCAACCACGGCGCCACCAGGGAAGCCCTAAGTATTCGTTTCTTAATCAAATTGGTTCAATAACAGTTGCTTAGTAACACTTCTAAATTTCTGGTAAGTCTAGCTCCCCCTTGTCGTCTTATTTCTTTTCTCTTCAGAATATTCCAAGCTAGTCTTTAAAAGAAAAAGCTTCCGTATTGATATCTAACCTCCATACAGAATTTATTTTTACAGCTTGATGAATATTCCATAAGATGAATATTACATACTTGTATACCAGAGAGATCACTAAATGCTCTTTGATAAATTAATCCCTAGGTACTTTATCACTTTTGCTTCTGTTGTGAAGGGTATCCTATTTTTAAAAAATATATGTAGTAAATAGTTGTTACTGGTGTAGAGAAATGCTAGTGATTTTTTTAGTTGTATCTGTCAACCTTGCTGAAGTCTTATCTGTTCTAATAGTTGGTTGATTATTCTAATGGTTTTCTATATAGATGATCTTATCTATGGCAAATGACAATTATTTCTTTCCCCTTCAAATCCTTTTGCCTCTTATTCAATTTCTTTCCTTACAGTGCATTTCTCAGGACCCCCAATATTAAGTTAAACAGTATCAGTGATAGTGAGCATCCTGTCTGGTACCCAGTCTCAGAAGGAATTCCTCTAGAATTTCTCTACCAAACATAATGTTTTCTGTGGATACTTAGGATTTGACCTTTATAAAATAAGGGTATTTCCTTCCAGATCTGATTTTCTAAGAGTTTTTATTTTTAATCATACATAGTTATTAAATTCTATCAGTGCTTTTTCTGGTTCTATTACAGTAATTGTATAGTTTTTCTCTTTTAGTCTATTGATGTGGTAAGTTATATTGATTGATTTTCTGATGTTGAATCATCTTTGCTTTCCTGGAGGCAAAACTTTCTTAATAGTGTCTTATTTTTGTAATATAGATGATGATGATAATGAATAGTTAGACTGGCCTCACTATATATATATTTAAAATAAATTTATTTATGTATTTTTGGCTGCGTTGGGTCTTCATTGCTGCGCGTGGGCTTTCTCTAGTTGCTACGAGCAGGGGCTGCTCTTTGTTGTGGTACGCAGGCTTCTCATCGCGGTGGCTTCTCTTGTTGCGGAGCACAGGCTCTAGGTGCGCGGGCTTCAGTAGTTGTGGCTCGAGGGCTCTAGAGCGCAGGCTCAGTAGTTGTGGTACCCGGGCTTAACTGCTCCACAGCATGTGGGATCTTCCTAGACCATTGGCAGGCAGATTCTTAACCACTGCGCCACCGGGGAAGTCCCTCGCTATATTTTTAAAGACAATTTTTTTTAGAGAAGCTTTGGGTTCACAGCAAAATTGAGCAGAAAGTACAGAGTTTCCACATGCTCTCACCTCCACACATGCATAGCCTCAACCACTATCAACATCCCCCAACGGGGTGGCACACTTGCTACAATTGATGAACATATATTGACATATCTTAATCACCCAAAGTTCATAGTTTACATTCTGGTTCAATCTTGGCATACATTGTATGGGTTTGGACAAGTGTATGACATGTATCCATCATGATAGTATCATACAGAGTATTTTCAGTGTTCTAAAAATCCTCTGTGTTCT
Source organism: Stenella coeruleoalba (assembly GCF_951394435.1). NCBI lineage: Eukaryota > Metazoa > Chordata > Mammalia > Artiodactyla > Delphinidae > Stenella > Stenella coeruleoalba. The sequence continues at coordinate 73,993,003 of NC_137149.1, forward strand.
GCCTATTTATCTCCCCCCACCCCACTGCAACCTCTGGCAACCACTGATCCTTTTACTGTCTCATAGTTTAGCCTTTTTCAGAATGTCATAGAGTCGGGATCATACAGTATGCAGCCTTTTCAGATTGGCATCTTTTAGTTAGCAATATACATTTAACGTTCCTCCATGTCTTTTCATGGCTTGATAGGTTATTTCTTTTTAGTGCTAAATAATATTCCATTGTCTGCATGTATCAAAATTTATTTATTCATTTACTTTTTGAAGGACGTTTTGGTTGCTTCCAAGTTTCGGCTATTACAAATGAAACAAAATGACAACCTCACACCTAACCCTTTCCCTGATCCCTTAGCTCCCACCACACTGGCCGTGCTGCTCTTTTCAACAGTTTCCACATTAAGACTTTCGCACCAGCAAAAACTCAATAAGGATGTATGAAATGCTTAGTACGTGTCAGGCATTGTATCTGGGGATACAGTGAAAACAACAAAGTTTCTATTTTCATGGAGCTCACATTCTAGAAGATCCTTCCTGCTGTGTAAAAAAATAAATAAAATTCAAAAAACAACAAAAAAAGATCCTTCCGTGTAGAATGCTCTTCCCCCAGATTCTCACATGGCTCACCCACTCACGTCATTCAGGTATTTGTTCAAATGTCCTTGAAAAGGTCTTCCCTGAACATCCCATCTACAGTAGGCTGCCCCCACCACCCTATCAATCTCTATCCTCTGCCCCTAACGTTATTTCCCATCAGTACCTAAAATTTTATTAGTCACTTGTTTCTTTTTTTTTGTTTTTTGTTTTTTTTTTAAAGAAGATGTTGGGGGTAGGAGTTTATTAATTAATTTATTTATTTTTGCTGTGTTGGGTTTTCGTCTCTGTGCGAGGGCTTTCTCTAGTTGTGGCAAGCGGAGGCCATTCTTCATTGCGGTGCGAAGGCCTCTCACTATCGCGGCCTCTTTTGTTGCGAAGCACAGGCTCTAGACGTGCAGGCTCAGTAGTTGTGGCTCACGGGCCTAGTTGCTCCGTGGCATGTGGGATCCTCTCAGACCAGGACTCGAACCCGTGTCCCCTGCATTAACAGGCAGATTCTCAACCACTGCGCCACCAGGGAAACCCTTAGTCACTTGTTTCTTATTTCCCTTAGAATGGAAGCTTCAAGAAGGCCAGGATTTTGGTTGCCTCAGTCACTGCTATATCCCCAGCTCCTGGAGCACTGCCTGAACCATCAATCAATTATTATTTGTTTAATAAATAAATAATGATCAGTTCACTGAGGATATTTAACATAGACAAGCCTTTCCCTTTGGGAACATTTAACTATGTTTTTCAAGTGTATTTAATAACAGTGAATTCCTCAAAGATATCTAAAGAGAGTATCCCTGTCACAATCATGCATCCCCTTAATTTATGGGGATCCTCTCTCTGCAATAAAAATTGGGTTACACGAGGAGACTCCACATATAATTCTGAGCTCTCTTAGCATCACTAAAACCCAGATTGGAAGCACATGCTTGAAAGAGTTAATGAGTCCTTCTCTTTCTGAGATCTTCCACAGCAGATTCATCCACCAGTCTCCCTACTGAAGAGCTGCGCCTTTGAAACTGCAAAGCAAGCACTTGAAAGGGAGCCCTGTCTCTCCTGAATACCCTCAGTGCCGAAGTCTGTGCCGTAAGGGCCCGTCAGGGGTGTTTCCACCTCTGGGCAAAGTTCAGCTGGCTGGAGTTTTTTCAGGTTCTCGCCTATATGCTTCCGAAAGCTCTCTGTAGATAAGCATGTGAGGGAGAATGAGCTATAATTATAAAATAATGAAAACAATTTTCTGTAGAACTTATGGATATTGTTCTCATGAAGACTGTCTGGCCAGTGAAATGTTTTTCCTTCATTCTGCCAACTTTCTCAGAAATTTAATTAAAACTGGCTTTGACGGTGTGTATCCAAGGGAAACCAATTCCTGGTTTTAACTAAGGAAGAAATGAATACTTAGAGCAGGTTGCTATGATGGACCAGGAGAGCACAAGTAGGGTTTTGAACTGGGTTGCATGCCAAATAGAACCGATGGCTTAAAGAATTTGTGGAGAAAGATGTTTCTTTGGAGAAGAGGATATCATGGAAACATTTCATTCAATAGGACTTTTCAAGAGTCACATGTCAAGTGCTCCTTGGAAAGTAATTCCTTGGAAACTTATAGTCATTCTGCTTTAAGCATACAGTTATCTCAATTTCAATTATAATACTGCTCAGAATGAATTTTATATGTTTCAATCCAGTATTACCTGATTCCCTATGCTGTCCTTTGTCTATTGTCCTAGACTACAGTTTTGTTTTGGGAGTAAGAATGCAGCTGGTGTTCAAATTCAACTTGAACAGGTTAAAATTTTCAGTTAGCTGCATGAAGTTTGGCAAGACACTGGATCTTCCAGTGGCTCAGTTTATTTCACCATAAAATGGAGATAGGAACACCTCCCTGTCGGATTGCTATGAAGAATGAATGTGATCCTATGTGGGAATATTTGCCAACTACAATTTGGTATGAGCCAGGCCAGGACCAGGGTAAGGCCAGTGAGGAGAAAAATTTAGGGGGACTCCCCCAAAAGTCAGCAATCAAAACAAATACTATTTAAATACCATATTTTTTAAAAGTCAAACAATGCAAAAAAAAAAACCCATGATGAACAAACTATCAAAAACACTAACCCTGGGTATGAAAATGTGAGAGTTGTTCATCTGTTTGGTAGAGGCATAAATAAATAACAGTTTATTTGACCAAGAGTCTTTGCCACATCACACATGTTTAAGACTGTCCTTTCTTTTCAGCAACTGGTTGCAGAGCTGGGCTGCCATCTGCTTTTGCTTCTTCACTGTCTGGTCAACTGGAAGCTATTCTCAACTTGCTGTCTGCTTGAACTCTTGCTTTCTCTTCCTTGCAGGTACATGGTTGCCTGACCATACTTTCATTCTTCAAGTTCCTCTCTTGTCCTGCAAGCGGTGCTCTGGTTCTTTGAAAAAGTCTTCTTTTAGCTCAAGATTTGGTGTTCTTTAACCTTGGTTTCCTGAGTTAGACTCCTGCGTCAAACGCTGGCTTTTTTCCAAGGCTCTCAAGGTGATATAATGATGTCAAAAGAAACACTTCTTTACAGTACACCCTCAGGTGAGTTTTCACATGGACTTGCATTCACTGGTCCAGCCAGGTGCCAAGCCCAGGCATACAACCCTCTTCAGATTTCTTGGAAACACAAGGGCAACCAGCATTTAAATATGGATGACATGAAGCAACTTTGGAAGTTAAGCACGTGTCCCTGACAGAACTTTCTCAAATTCTCTCCTGTGCAAGCGGGGAGTATTCATTGATCTATCATTATCATCATCATCATCAGATCCCTATTTCTACCCCAAAACTATTCTTTATTGCTTACTTACTACGTGCTAGCCGCTGTGCATACATTTCTCATCCAATTCTTACAGCATCCTTTTGGGGTAGGAATTATTAGCCAATTCATGGATGAGAAAACACCGTTTTAGGCTATTACAGCTAGCAATAATAGGTTTATTCACTTATTCAACAAATATTTACAAAGTTCTTAACAATGACTGAGGCTCTGTGTTACTATCTTTGGAGGCTAAGAGAGACTGCAGCTGAGTTAAGCAGGAAGGCATTCATAGAAGGATATTGAGTAGCTCACGGAATCCTGGAGAGATCTGGCTATGCCAACAGGGAGAAACCCTAAAGTCATTTCACAGACCCAATCTGGTGAGGAAATTGTTGCCACTGACCCCACCATCATGGGCGCTGGAAGATGCCATCAAACACTGCCACCACTGCTGGGCTGCAGCCTCCACCAGAGAGCGTCTTTGATATCCTTGCTCCTTTGTATCATTAGCTCTCCGTTTGGGGCATCTGTTTGGAAGAACGTAAGTCCCATGTCCAAACCCTGACAACAAAGAAGCCTGGGAACATGAGTGCCTGGGGACTTCTGTAGTAGGATGTGGGCTGGGTCTTTAACAAAGACTCAATTCCCAAAATCCGGAAAGGAACTTCAGATTCTGGTACAGCCAAAATTATGGCAAGTGACCACTACATGGAACATGGAGTCCTTGCCCTGCAGGCACTTACAAACTAACAGGAGAGAAGATCCACACAAATGACCACAGTATATAAGATATGCCACTATGGGCATCCCTGGTGGCGCAGTGGTTGAGAGTCCGCCTGCCGATGCAGGGCACGCGGGTTCGTGCCCCAGTCCGGGAAGATCCCACATGCCGCGGAGCGGCTGGGCCCGTGAGCCATGGCTGCTGAGCCTGCGCGTCCGGAGCCCGTGCTCCGCAACGGGAGAAGCCACAGCAGCGAGAGGCCCGCGTACCGCAAAAAAAAAAAAAAAAAAAAAAAAGATATGCCACTAAAATGATGTGGACAAGAAGTGCTTCTTGAAGGGAGAGGTAGGAGTTCAATTCTGGCTGGAGATGACAGATTCAAAGACGGGATCACACTTCTGCTGGGTCTTTTTTGTTTGAAATATAGCTGATTTACAATGTTGTGTCAGTTTCAGGTATACAGCAAATATGTGGTAAATTCTGGTCGAGGTGTATGGCCATGCTGAAGGGAAAACAACTCACGAGTTTAATTATGAACGAAGCATCAACTGAGTTTATTTCTCCTTTTAGCACTTGTCCTGGTTATAGTTCCTTATTTGTGTCTATGAAGATTTGAGGAATTAAGTGGGGTCCAGGACATGCTGGCTCAGAAGAAGATGGGAACAATAAGCAAATGCTTCGGGCAGATCCCTAGAGCTCACTGCCTAGATTCACAAAATAAGCAGAGAATATTTTTTCTTTTTTAGATTCTTTTCCATTATAGGTTATTACAAGATATTGAGTATAGTTCCCTGTGTTATACAGTACGTCCTTGTTGGTTATCTACTCCGTGTGTGTGTGTGTGTGTGTGTGTGTGTGTGTGTGTAGTAGTGTGTTTTTTTAAATCCCAAACTTCTTTTTTTTTTTTTGCGGTACGCGTGCCTCTCACTGTTGTGGCCTCTCCCGTTGCGGAGCACAGGCTCCGGACGCGCAGGCTCAGCAGCCATGGTTCACGGGCCCAGCTTCTCCGCGGCATGTGGGATCTTCCCGGACCGGACCGGGGCACGAACCCGTGTTCCCTGCATCTGCAGGCGGACTCCCAACCACTGCGCCACCAGGGAAGCCCCCAAACTTCTAATTTATCCCTCTTCCCCTTTGGTAACCATAAGTTTGCGCTCTTTGTCTGTGAGTCTATTTCTGTTTTGTAAATAAGTTCATTTGTATCTGCTGGGTCTTAAATAGGGGTAGCATTTGGAGAGATAACAATGGTGAGTGGGTAGAATAGGAAGGACCATTCAAAGAATGAGGCACCCAGGTCCAAAAGAGGTCCAAGGTGTGTTGGCAATGAGGAGTCCTCATACTGTGCTGAGTAGGGGAATAGAACAGGAGGTTTATTGCAGAGATCTAGACATGAGGTGATAAATCCTGGTCAAGGTACATGGCCATGGTGGGAAAGAAAAAATAAACTCAGGAGTAATTACGAAAGAAGCATCAACTGAGCTTATTTCTCCTTTTAGCACTTGTCCTGGTTGTAATTTCTTAGTTGTGTCTATGATGATTTGGGGTAACACCTGTCTCTTCTATCAGACGGGAGCCTCCATGAGGCAGGAACCATGTCCTCTCTTCCTCCGCATCATATTCCCAGGGCCTTGCACAGTGCCGGCCACATGAAAGGAGCTCAGGAGATACTTGTTGAGGGGAAGATAGGTTGATAAACAGACTGATACATAATTAGAGAACAGGAAATGGAGATAACAAAGATAATTCTGAGGGTTTGGTCATACGGAAGTCTCACAGACATGTTGAATTCGGGGTTCAGAGGGAACACCTTTTTTTTTTTTTTTTTTGCGGTACGCGGGCCCCTCACTGTTGTGGCCTCTCCCGTTGCGGAGCACAGGCTCCGGACGCGCAGGCTCAGCGGCCATGGCTCACGGGCCCAGCCGCTCCGCGGCATGTGGGATCCTCCCGGACCGGGACACGAACCCATGTCCCCTGCATCGGCAGGCGGACTCTCAACCACTGCACCACCAGGGAAGCCCAAGAAGGAACACCTTTGAGGGAGTTTTTCAGCCGGTGTTCGGAGATGAGAGAAAAGTGATTTGTAGCCTAACAGAATTAAGCAGGTAAGCCTGTTCTGCATATATGTGCGATGGTTAACACAACCCAAGCATGCATTGCAATGATGGCTTTCCACATGCAGTGTAGATTGGCTTTGGGGAAAAAAAATCATGTTTGAGTACTATTATTTCATACTCTCCGTGCCACCGTTCCTATGTTCCCTGGACTGATAGAGAGAGTCAGCACAGCACTGTGTGGTCTGAGTGGAAAGGCATGTTTCCCCTGACGAGCTCCGTCCAGCTGCCCACCCTCCCACACTTGGAGTGTGAGACGGAATAAGAGTGGGCATCCGATCCAGGTTGGGAAAAGGAAAAGAATGTATGTCAAAGATGCAGCCCTCAAGCCCCACCAGGATATAGGTGAGAGTGTTCCTCTGTCTTATGCCATAATTCACATCAAGAGCTGATGAATTTTTCACAGTGAGGCTCTAGTGTGTCCGTCTCGTTTTTTCAGCCTTGCTCTTCTGGGGTCAAGGGACCCAAGCAGGGTTTGGTGGCTAACAGGAGTACAGGATTTAAGGAATTACACAAGTGCTGGAGGGTTTCCATCGAGCTCCCTTGGTAACAGCAGCAAAGTGATAGGAAACATTTTATAAATTAAGCTGCTTTAGCCAGAAAAGAGAGCAGAACTGTTGCTTCCTTACAATTAACTGTTTCTCTCCCAATAATAAGAAAAGTGAATGCTGTATATCTGCTCTGTCTTCCCGAGTTCAACTAGAGATGACAACTGAATCTGGGTTGCAGGGAGCCCAGAAAAAAACAAATTATCCAGGGGGGCTTCCCTGGTGGTGCAGTGGTTGAGAGTCCGCCTGCCGATGCAGGGGACGCGGGTTCGTGCCCTGGTCCGGGAAGATCCCACATGCCGCGGAGCGGCTGGGCCCGTGAGCCATGGCCGCGGAGCCTGGGCGTCCGGAGCCTGTGCTCTGCAACGGGAGAGGCCACAATGGTGAGAGACCCGTGTACCGCAAAATAAATAAATAAATAAATAAATAAATAAAGACAGGAGGAATTTTTAAAAAAAAACAAAAAAAAAAACAAACTATCCAGGTTAGCAAATAGGGGACATGTTTGAAGAAGGGAAAACCAGATAGTGGACCTTTGTGGCTTTGAGCTTCCCAGCAGCTTTGATTTGGGTAACAGAACCCACACCTCCCCTTGGACAGTCACCCCACTCTGGTCCCAGTCTGGGCTACCAGGGTGGGCATGTGGCCTACAGAGAGTACTGTACCCTTGTCTGGAGAGGTCACTTTAGGGATTGACACATTTCTCACCAAGTCAGTCAGAGAAATCCTTGGGTCTATAGCTATTGTCATTCCCAAGCAGTTTCAGATACGTATGCACCCAGCCTCATAACACAATGATATCAAAAGGGTATTGGACATTTCTTTGGAAAATGAATTTACCCAACAGCTCTTTGTTCACATTTTGTAACACTCCTAAACACAAGTATTATGGACTGAATATTTGTGTCCCCCTAATTCATATGTTGAAAACTTAACCCCTGATGGGATGATATTAGGAGTGAGGGCACTTTGGGAAGTGAGTGGGTCATGAGGGTGGAGCTCTTGTGAATGGTATAAGTGCCCTTATAGAAGTGAGAGGAGAGTTTGCTGTCCCTCTGCTCTCTACTGTGTGAGGATACAAGAGGATGGCCATCTGCAGACCAGAAAGAAGGCTCTCACCAGACACTGGTGCCTTGATCTTAACTTCTCAGCCTCCAGAACTGTGAGAAATAAATGTCTGTTGTTTAAGCCACCCAGTCTATGGTATTCTGTTACAGATAAGACAACAAGCTACATTGTATGATAATTATTTGTGTATTTATGTGTCCCCCCCTCACTGGGCTATGGACCCAGAGGACCAAGACCATATCTTTTAAAAAATCTTATATTCCTGGAGCACATAGCACAGTGCTTCACACATGAAATCTTTAGATGCAGTTATTGAAATGAATCAGCTTTACCTCTGCCCAGGCATGGGTGACAGACACCCTAAAATGGATGGACATGATGGAAAACTGCTGTTCAGTGAGATTATGCAATCTACCCAAGATTTCACTTCATGGATATATCTTGAAATAGATAACTTTATGAAAATGTTCCTTCATTTGCTGAAGCCTTCCATGAGACACATCCTTCAGAACTAAAAGCAAAAAGCTTTGTTTCCGGAGGAAAGGGTCATTTTTTTCCCTAGCGGATAATAACATCTGTGTAAATGACCCTATTTCTTTCTTTGCTTTGGCCATCAGGAAGCTATGAGGCAAATTTACTGCTCAATTACTGTAACTTGGTAAGATTTTTTGGATTCCCTCATCTTCACTCTACACTTGTTCTAATTTACATATCTCTGACCCTGTTATTCAGTTTTAAGCCTATATTTTATTATATGTATTTCCTATATTATTTGTTGAACAAATTATGGGGTATTAATAGCGAATTCTGGCTCAAATAATACAATTTTTTTCAAAGCATAGGGATGCCTGAGACAACAGTGGTGAGTGTCTAGAACAAGGGGATAGTTGCTTTACTCTTACAAAGTGGAATGCTTTGTTTTCCTAAAACGTAACTCCGGTTCTGGAGATGGTACTGGTGGTGAGAGTTCCTTGTTGGGCTTCTGCCCTGATCGGCAATGAATTATTTAACCTTGACAGGTTCTCTTTTCTAATACGGGGTTAGCACTGCTCACTGCACAACTCCATTTGGATTCATGGGTTAACGTTTGAAATCACTTTGACTACGAAAAATTCGGTGTTGTTTCTGTCTTAGTTGCAATGTTAATCCTGGTCTCTGTGAAAGATGAGTGCGCTTGACGTCTTTCTGTTCCACGAAAACGTTTCCCTTCAGAGTCTGCCAAAGTCACCAGAAAAATAGGTAGAGCCGGCCAGCAGCAAAAAGGAACCCACGCTGGACTTCTGAATATGACTCAGAGACACCAAACAAGGATCGTAGAAAGGAGCGGGGGAGAGGCAAGAATCTAAGACTTGCGGCACAGGACCATCAAGATTTCCAGGAGAAATTAAGGAAACATCTGCAAGGTCAGAGCAGGAAGTCCAGGGCCGCTTCTCAGAGAGGGAAGTGCCTTCCTTGGGACTGTTTCAGTGGAGCTGAAATGCCACATAACCAGGGCCAGGGAGGCTGGTGGAAGACCGGGGAGTAAACTCCAAGAATGAACAACAGTCCATCAGCTCAAATCCAAGTCTTTCAGCCACACAGAAGGGAGGACCGTCCTGTGGATTTGGGACCCAGGGAACCTTGTTAGCCAGGCCCAGATGTAGCTCAACGTTAACTTCATTACAATAAGGAATCTGTGTTCCGAAAAATCTCCACTGCTTTTGCCTGTGTTCCCGCCCAGGCTTTGCGAGTCATGGCCCTGCAAAGGGCTAATGAAAGGGTAATGCAAACAGGGTTGATTGTGGAGTTATAATCAAACAGTTGGGAAACTTTGCAATTTCGGTGCTTGGAAAATACAAAGTCTATAAAACCTCAGCTAAATAACATATAATTGGCCAGAAAAATACATCCAGGAGGGGCTTAGACAGTTTTGGGTATGAAAGGAATGTTTCCCTCTCGCACCATGGGGGTGTGGTGAGGTAGGACGGGGGTGGGCACTAGACCATTGGGGACTCACTTCAAGTCCTGCCAGTTTGGCAAGAAACCTCCTGCTTCCCTGGGTTGGCTCACCCTCGCTGCCTGCGGCACACCCTTTCACACCATCCCCCAGAAGACAGCTCACTTTCGGCCCGACCCTTTAGCATCGCCAACCTCTGTGACCCTCACACTTTACATCAGTCCAGCATTGTTCAGCCTGACAGATGACCCGGCCTCCTGATTTTCTTTAAATAATAGGAGAACGTTTGCTCTCTGGAAATACCAGGCTGCCTCCAAACTTAAAAAAGAAAAATAGGAGAGGAAAGCGTTCAAACAAAACTCTTGGAATGGGGCTCCTGTGGTAACATACCAAATAAAGGAAAACAGGAAAGCAATTGCAATATTAAAAATAGATGACTTCCTGCATGTAAATTCTTCGCTGACCTTGTTGATTGGAGTGTGGTCAGTGTTTGCTGCCTGCCACCTCCTGACTTCGTGAGTTCGTACCAACAGGCAATTCTCAGGGCTCAGTAATCCCCCGGCCCCATTTTAAAAGCACTTGTTTATACATCTGCCTCTGGGCATCAAACCTTTTCACCTTGATGCTCAGTGCCTACCAGAGACCAATTCCTTATACCTCATTTCATTCCTATGTGTCTAAGGAGAATTGACTGAATGTGGAGGGTACCTCAGAGGACCCTGGAGCGGAGACGTTACCTGTGCATAACACCATGGACCTTGATGATGTCAGCGTCCACTGCCAACGAAGCATGAAAGTAATATGGAGAAAACAATGCATCATCCTGCTGGAAAAGCATTCAGTGAATACTCAGTGAACACTCACCACATGCAAGCACTGCTTTATGTATTTGGGACACTCCCATGCCTTTGGTGAGCTTGTATTCTAGTTGGATAAAACAGACAATGAACAATGAGTGCAGTACATAAGTAAATTACATAGTGTATTCTAAGACAGATGTATAGAAAAAAGGAAAAGGAAAGTAGGGTGAGGAGGATATGCAGCAGGTGGGTGGTATTAAATAGGATAGAAAGGACCTTAGTAAGAAGGTAATAGATAAGCAAAGACTTGACGACGTGAGGCAGGTATCTCGAGAAAGTGTCCAGGCTGATGTGTAGCCCAAGCAAAGGTCCTGAGGCAGGACCATTATGCCTAGTGAACAATAAGACTCAGCTTCTCTCTTTTCCACTGCCAGGGAGGCCCCAGACAAGACAGTTTCTCTCCGGGGGCTGCAGAGGAAATGGCTTTGAAGCAGCAGGAGCAATGATGAAAATGGTTTCAACAGGTGCAGCTCTGGAATTGGGGTGTACATGTGTGAAAAGGCAAAGCCAAAGGTTATAAAAAGGAGCACGTTCCAAGATTCCACTCCCTGACTGGAGAATCGGGGCTGGAATCTCAAGGACACACCTAAAACAAGTCAGCGGGAGACAAGGCGGGTCACTGTGTTTTGATTCCCCGAACAGTTAGGAGTGTGGCCCGGTGCCTTGTGAGGCACTAGTGGAATTTGGCCTTGGATCACAGAATTTTAGGACTGTCCCTTCCCGGTGTGCGTGTCCCCTTGTCCCCTTCTTTGGATCGCTTTGGTCACTGGGATTCTCAACAGTTTTTCTGTTCAGGGTCATTTTTGAAATTAGATCTTGCCAAGGGATGATCTGTACCTCTCAGGACTCCCTCTCCTCTCTTATTGTAATGGGAGGGCCTGGGGGGATTTCACACCCACAGTTAAAGATGCATGGGAGTGGCCAGGGCCTGGGAACTCAGGTATTTATCAAAACACATTTGATTTTCTCCCATAGCCATTAGAGTTCTAGGATGAGAGAGAGATGGAGCTAGAAGCTTGTGTATTTAAAACTCTTCCAGTTTCCCATGGTTCTTAGAAGAAAGTCAATACCCCTTAACAGCCTTCATGCCTCTATAGTCTATCTTTCCGTCCTCCTCCTGGCTTACCCAACACCTGGGCACTTCTCTGAGGAACCCTGCTTCCTATTGCCTCCAAGTATACCTGCTGTCCTGGGATTCTCTTCCAGCCCCCTCTTCACCTGGCTAAAGCCTACTCATCCTTCAAGTCCCAGCTAATCAGTCCTTTCCACAGGGAAAGATTTCCTAACCCCCTGACTGGGTTGCGCCACTGTCCTTCCAGAACTTAGCATGGCATTGGTCCATAGTAAGTGCTCAATAAATATTTATGCTTCATAAATTTAGTTAATGAATGAATGAGCAAATGAACAGAAAGAGAAGCTAAAATCAATGTGTATTTTTTTAAAACTGAGGACCAGGTGGACAAAAGTCCCTGCAACAAAGGAGGGAGAGGAGAATAAAAGAAAATAAATTCTTTAAGGTCTGAAGTGCTTTTGCTTAAGGCAATTTTCAGGCCAGGTCAACAAGGTCAATTGCCAGAAAAAGCAATGGGGATTCGTTCTAGGACATTCATCTTCTGGCTTAGTGTTGAAAGTAACATTGTTAGCCTCCTTCACTGAAACTGAAAATGAGCTGAATCCCCCCCAGGCAGAGGGGCAGCAGAAGGGCACAAGCAGGAAAGCTAAGCACATCCAGTCTGGAGGGGTAAAGAAACTAAATCACAAGGACATAATTTTAACTTCTTGCTCTGTCTTGATCCAGTGTGGATGTCCTTGGGCAAGTCACTTAACTTTTTGAATTACACTCTCATTGTCCAAAAAAACCTCCAAAACACAAAAAACAAAAAAAACTTGGGGACATTGGGAGAAAAAAAGGATTTTAGCCAAGTTTATGTATGACCAAAGGTCCCACACAATAGTGGTATTATTAATGATCACTGATGCTATCCCCAGCTGTTCCCCAGTATGATTTTATTAGTCCCACTGCTGTTTCCTGATTCGTTTCCATTCAGGAAGCTTTAAAATAATGGTTAGCAGAGGGGCACATTGCAAAAATAAAAATTCTCCCCCTTTTAACTTTTCCATCCACTTTAATCCCACTGCCCATCCTTCCTCTCTCCCCAGCTTCAGCTGGAGACCTGCCATTCCTGTGATCAATCACGCTCTGGGGAGGATCTTACTTGGGGGGAGGGGAGAGGATGGGGGCAGGGGGGTTCTGGCCCAGCAGGACTATGGATTGTGATGTCCTTTTGTGGTGCCCTCGAAAACAGAAGTGAGGAAACAGGCCGTCATTTATCATGTGGCTTTGTAATAGTTGCTGATAATGCAAAACAGCCAGGCCATTTTCGAGGTCCCTCCAGTGAGGTCCCGAGTCAGCGGTCGGGGAGGCCAAGTCAGAAAGGGAGGTTCCCCGTGTGGCTTGCCCTTCTGCCAGGGATCTCCCTGTAGTCACAACTTCCTGCTCACTGGTTGAGCCTGCCAGTAGACCCCTGGAGGGCACACAGCCTCCCGTCTATGTACACTGCCAGCTTGGGGCCTCTTGGGGAAGCTGAAAATTTCCCCATTCTAGCCACTCACATCTCAGTCCTCCCCAAGCCAGGTACCCTATTGGATGCAGGTGCTATAGAGTGGAGCTTTTGGTGTGATGGTGGCTGCTGGCCCTTGGACCGATCACTGTGGCAGAGGAGAGCCAGCATTCTGGTTGGCTAAGCCTAGGTCACCTGCCCAGTCTTGGTTGGGGGTGAGGCCACCTCAGCGATACCCAGACCACAGTGAAACATGTTTCCAGAGTGAACGAAAGGGAAGTGTGATGGGCACCAGAGCAACCACTGGAATTACACCTCCTATTTCTCGGAATTCCCTCTACCCTGCTAACCCAGCACACCAGCTAGCACCATGCCTTTGCCCAAAGGAGGCTTCCATCAATGTAAGTTTTCTGGAAAAAAAAAAAAACTCGAATCCACAAATGAACACAGGAGAAAAGCTGTGCAAAGGCAGAACACCATGGAAGCACTTTTAAAAAGGGACCTTTTCTCCATCAGGTACCCACCTAAGAAGATGCCAAGAGAATGACATTGCTAAAATAAAATAGGGGGTGTCCAGCCTCTCAAACCACTCAGCCGTACTCTCTGCTGTTGACCTTTGCTGCTCTTCTCAATGTCACAAAGGCTGCCTGTTGCTGAGTCAGGGGCTCCTTTCTCCGGCCTCACTTCTCCTTGAAACCCTTTCTTGCCTTGGCTTCTAGGACATCACACCCACTTTGTTTTCCTCACACCTTACCGGCCTTCCTTCTTGGATTCTCTGGCTCTTTCTCCCCACCCTCCCTTTCTGAATGTTCAGTGCCCAGGGATCAGTCCTTGGACCTCTTCTATCTAAGCTGATTATCTAGGTGATCTCAGTCAGTTAACGGCTTTCCCATCCATGTGCTATGATCCAATGTGTATGTGTCTAGCCTAAACCCCTTTCCTGAGCCCCAGATCTTATAACTATCTGGCCAACTGATATTTCTACTTGAATGTTTAATAGAGCTTGCCAACCTATCTCATCTACAACTGAACTCCTGATGGCTCTCCTTCCACTACTACCAAAAAGAAAACCGTTCCTCCCATCATCTAGTCACTCAGGTAAATCCATCGTGCTGTGCCTGGCTCCTCTCTTCCTCTTCCTCCACACTTTGTACATCAGAAAATTCTATACACTCTACCTTAAAATATATTCAAAATTGAATACCCTCTCTCTTGCTGCCACCCTATTCCTAACAGGTTTTCCTGCTTCTGCCTTTGTCTCCTATCTACGCTCATCCTCAGGTCTTATTCTCAACATGCAAGACACACTGATCCTACTAACACATCACTCAGATTGTGTCAGTCCTCTGCTCCAGAACTACAGTGGTCTCAGAGTAAGAGCTAAATCCTTGTTATGACCTATGTGGGCCCACGTGATCTACCTCACACTTACCTCACTCACTTTACCTCCAGTTAATCATGCCACTACTCCCTCCACTTCCTTCCTCATATATTCCAGACATGCTTCCACCTCAGGGCCTTTGCACTTGTTCTTCCCTCTTCCTGGAAAGCTCTTCCTCCAAATATCCACACGGTTCCCTCATCAACTCCTTTGAGTATTTACTTCTTAGACAGGTTTTTCTGTCCAAAATTCAATACCCTCACTGTTCTTGTCCCCCTCCCCTTCTTATTTTTCTCCTTTCATCACTATCTAACAATCATATACATTATATATACATTATATATATATATTTTTTGTTGTTATTGTTTACTATAGTCAATAGAATGGACTTTCTCTTGAGATCTCCTGAAGGAGGATTCTTACTAAGAATTCTTACTAAGATTCTTATAAGTCTGTTTCATTGTCCAGAAACTTAGTACACAAATGTAAAGATTTATATAATTCATTCTTTTTTAAAAAATTGAGCTATAATTGGCATATAACATTAATTAGTTGCAGGTATACAGCATAATGATTTGATATTTGTATACAGAGCAAAATGCTCAACACTATTATAAGTCTAGTTAACATCCATCATCTTACAGAGTTAAAAAATAATCTTTTTCTTGTGATGAGAACTTTTAAGATCTACTCTCTTAGCAACTTCCAGATATGCAATATATTCAAAATATTCATATATTCTCTTTACTTATTTTATCTTGTGCATTATGTCTTCTCCCTCTAGATTGTTAGCTCCATGAGGACAGGGCTATTTTTGTTTATTTTAATCATTAATATCCTCTTAAAACCTACAATAGTGTTTTTTTAAAATTTTTATTGGACTATAGTCGACTCACAATATTGTGTTAGTTTCTGCTGTACAGCAAAGCGAATCAGTTATACATATACATATATCCACTCTTTTTAGATTCTTTTCCCATATAGGTCATTATTGAGAAGAGTTCCCTGTGCTATACAGTAGGTCCTTATTAGTTATCTATTTTATATATAGTAGTGTGTATACGTCAATCCCAATCTCCCAATTTATCCCCCCCACCCCCACCCACGCCACTTTGCCCCCTGGTAACCGTAAGTTCGTTTTCTACATCTGTGACTCTATTTCTGTTTTGTAAATAAGTTCATTCTACAATAGTGACTTTACATGAAAAAGGAAAGTAAACAAAGTAGCCTAATTGTACAACTGAGACCTGAGACCCTTGAAACCCATGTTCTGTATTTGGGCTTAACTTCTAACTAAATTCAGTCATTGGGCAGGATGGGTTTCCAAGTCTTGAGGTCCAGTTTTGGTCTGGAGGAAGCCAGGAAGATTTTCTACTCATGCTGTTTACGAGCCCAAAAGTTTTCAATAGCTTCCCATTGCCTTCAGGGATCAAGTTCATCCCGCCATCATCTGTACCTTTCCAAGTGATCTCCTGCCAAAAACTGGTCTACCCACTATTTCCCCAAATTGCCTTGAAGTTATGTTCCTTCTCATTCCCTTCTGTCATCTGCAACACCTTTCTTCATCTCCCCTACCCACCTATGCACACCTACCTCATCCTTCACGACCTCTTTCCTTCCCCACCCGCTGAAATCCAGCTTGTCCTTCAACTCACATCACGCCTCCTTTATTTTATTTATTTATTTATTTTTTGGCCACACGGCACAGCTGGTGCGATCTCAGTTCCCCGACCAGGAATTGAACCTGGGCCATGGCAGTGAAAGCACCAAATCCTAACCACCAGACCACCAGGGAACTCCCACATCATGCCTCCTTTAGAAGGTCTTCCCTGAATACTACAGGTGGAATGAAATGCTCCCTATCTAGTAAGTTTATAGTATTTTTTTCCAACATTATTTCAGCTCGTTGCACAGTCCCATAGGGGAGTAGTCAAGTGAGGGTCCACAGCACAGAGTTTAGAGCCTAAGTGCATTGATTCAAATCCAGCTTCTGCCGCTCACTTGTTGTATGACCTGGGGCAAGTAATGTAACCTCTCTGTGTCTCAGTTTCTCTCTCTGTAAAATGAAGACCACAAGAGTACCTATCTTATAGAGTTTTATGAGAATTAAGTGCATTAATATGTAAAATACTTGGAACGGTGTCTGCTCTTGTGTTTGCTGTTACCGTAGCGGCGGTGGTAGTGGTTCTTAACAATCCATCTTCAGTCCATTTGATGTTGGGGGGTTGAAACATGACAGCTGGATTTCTTTCCAGGTGTTTAAAACACATACCTTAATTTTATTACATAATGAGTGTATCCTTTTTTCTTTCTCAGTTTGAAGGTACAGGTGAGTTAAATCCATTATAGGGAATTCTTGGTACTATAAACAATTTCACTGATTTTTTTTCTGCATACCCAATGTACAACCATAATGCCAGTGTGACACTGAGTTGAATTCAACTCCTATTTATTGAATTAATCCACTATGAGGAACAGAAGGATGAAGACAGAGTCCCTCCCTGGACCACTATCTACAGAACCACTGTCTCTTCGGGAAGATCAATGGATACACAATTAACTTCCCAATAGCTACTCTATGCTCCTTACTACGTGGTGCTTTTATTTCTATCTTAAGATTTCAGCTTTCCTCAGCCGCTCACTCACACTTTTTTAAAAATCATTTTGAATCCAGTATGCATTCGTTCATTTGAACCAGTTTCTTGTTTTAATGTGGGAACACAGAAGTTGTAATCTATTAGTGTCTACTTAATGAAATTGTTTTTGAAACCCTGCCCGTTAACCTTTAACCTGGAGGCCCGTGCATAGTTTCCTTATTCATTAAATGATTAACTCACTGACCAGAGGCATTCATGAGTTCTTGGCTCAGCCTGTACCTTTCTGGCCTAGTCCAGAGACTGGGGAGGTTCCAGAATGATCTCCCCAGCCTTCTCCTGAGACACATCTCTGGCTGCCCTATTTGTCTTCCCTTTCCTAGCCATCCCCACGTGCTACTCTTCCACTGCGATCCACTCCCTTTTCCAGGAGGCACATCTGCATCTGGTCCTCATTGTGGTGATTATCCGACTTTGCAATTACTTTTATAGATGTTTAATCAGGTGTGCAGGTGAAAAGATGAAAAGTGAAGGGCAGATGTTTCTAAATATTTCTTCAGAAAACAAATTCAGCAATATTCAATCTAGTCTCTTGTCTTCCCCAGAGACACTGGCATCAACATCTTCTTGTTCAATAGCAGAGCCTGAGACACTGATTCCTTGAAGGTGAAGCCTGGAGCTACAGCTTAACACCCGTGAAATTGTTTTTCATGCCTATTAGTGTCCTCACCCTCCACTCTGGATAAACAGGCTCAGAAGTGGTTTATATGCCAGGTTGTTTTCCTTCTGAAAGATGATCCTTAAAGTAACTTCAGAAAACAGAAGGGCAACTCTAGAGATTAAAAAAAAAAAAGGAAGCCATGAGTATGTTTAAAAGCCTAAGATGCTGTTCACAGAAGTTGTAAGTTACTAACTTTAAAGTAATTTAGAACAAGAGGACTTCTAAGAAAAGATGCCTTATGAGGGTAGTATCTTGGGTCATTTTCCTGAAGGTAGTTGAGAGGACAAAGTACTCCACAGCCTGACATGGGCCCTTCAGGTTATAAATCACTGAGCATTTTACTCTTGAAAGGGACAAAGAGTTAGCAAACAATGGTATGGAGGAGAAAGGTTGTGGTAATGGCTCATTTTCCTGAAAAATCAACAAGACTGGCCAAGAGAGAATGGTCCTTCCACATTGCTTTGGAAATCCTCGAATACGGAAGCTTCACCTTGAAGATATCTTTGTAATCCAAGGTCAGGGACTGTGGGCCAGCTTTCCCAAATGTACACAGTGCCCTTGGTCCCAGGCTAACAATGACAAAGGGAAGGAGCTACACAGAGAAGCTGGACGGAAGATTATAAGACATGCTAAAACTCATCTCAGGAAGTTTGGAAGACTACTTTTCCCATTGAGGCCATAACCAAGCTATAATCACAAATATTTTGATGGACAGAGCCCTGCCTTTTATCAGGTACAGATAACCCTGCTTTTCAAGAGTTCACTTTACTCCACCTAGCTCTTAACGGAAGACCCACATTAGTACCTGTTTTATCTAACCAAAAGAAATCCGAAGAGGTTTCGCTATTACAAAACAAGACAAAAAGTGAAAATAGAGTTCAGCGTTGGTTTTGTAGCAGCCGTTATAGAGGCGGGGTGCACCTGAGCAGAGAGAGTGACACCACCCAGCTCCTTCCCCAGGAACTACACTCAGCATCTAAGCATCAAGCCCCCATAGCTTTGAACTGTGTCTGTGAGCATCTGTGCTTCATCTCCATTTATTTTGTGCGTCTGTTAGCACGACATATCCCAAGGTAACTGCTTCTTCACTTTTTGCCATTTTCGCTTAGGAAAGGATTCATAGGAACCTCTGCTTTCAGATAGTAGGGGGAAATTTGAAAATTCCAATAAAATGGCTATACCACTTACAAAGGATTAGAGGAATCCACATGGTTCCCCAGGCCAAGGACTACCGATGGGCTATGAAGTTCAGTCAATGACCACAGTGGGTAAATAAAATAGGAATTTGAGATCACAAACCTCGAGGAGATGAATGAGACAGATGAGGCCTTCATGGGCAGGCAGAGAAGCAGAAGCAGCAGCGGTCCCCATTCATGGGGCTCAGACAAACAAAATTGTGTCAGACAAGATTGAACTACAATGACTGCAGTTTCCAAGGGTCACAGAAAAAGGTGGTACGCGGTACCACCTTTTTGCGGTACGCAGGCCTCTCACTGTTGTGGCCTCTCCCGTTGCGGAGCACAGGCTCCAGACGCGCAGGCTCAGAGGCCATGGCTCACGGGACCAGCCGCTCCGCGGCATGTGGGATCTTCCCGGACCGGGGCACGAACCCGTGTCCCCTGCATCGGCAGGCGGACTCCCAACCAGGGAAGCCCGGGAGAATGGTTTTTGTTGAAGAATGGCTTTCTGGAACTTCATCATAGTGAAAGAGGACCCTATCTAGTTAGTCAGAGACACACCTTTGCAAGCTTAAAACCAACAGTCAGTAAAATGAGGGTCAGGTTCTTGGACCTCAATGAAAGGTACTGGTACAAAGGTGCTCTTTACTGAAAGAAAAGTCTTTGGCTGAGATGCTGACATTAAAGCATAAAAGTACTACTCAGCAATTAAAAGCAAGATAGGGAAAACTAGCTGTGTCAAATGTCTTTATGTTACCTATTTAATCTCAACAATATCTGAGGTTATAAGAAAGGAAAGAGAGGCTCAGTGAAGCGAAGCAGTTTTACCAATGTTACCTAGCCAGTAAGTTTCTACCCCAAGTTTAAATCTAGAATTGAAAGTTTTTAGAGTCCCTGCTGTTTCCACAACACGCTGCCTCCATATGAGGCAATGGGCTCTGTGTGGATGAAAGAGGAAAAAGACCAAGATGACGCTTTTAAGAGGAAAGTCCGAGGCCTTTCTGTTACTGAATAATAAAGTAACCCCTGAAGGATGAATGGGTAAACCATTCTGCATGTCGGGGCTAATAACATCATGTTAATATGTCAGCTTTTGTTGGCTCCAAAGTCCCCATCAGCTGAACATCGGGATACTACTTTCTCTCCACTCAAGATTCTCTCCCCTTTAGAATCTCCGGGAATCCCCAGGGTGTCGTGGGCACAGCAGACTAAAGCTATCCTTCAGTAACACTGCTGCCCTTCCTCAGGTCTCTGCTGCCTATTCACAACCCTCAGGACTCTACCTGAGGTACTGACATCTCTCAGCCACCTCCCTAAAGGTGACGGTTACCTGAGCTGCTTCTCTCCTCTCTACTCCAGTTACCTTCTCTGAGTTCTGAGCCTATATATCCAAATGCCTTTCAGACACCTCAGCAGAATGTTCCCAAGATATCCCAAACACAACACATGCAAAAAAGAAATTATCTTCTTCTCCAAAAATCTTCTTTTACTCTTGTGGGCTGAATTTTGATGAATAAATGACACCAGCACTCACAGTGACTCAAGTCAGAAACCTGGCATCACTGCACCTCTGTCTTTTTCAACCAGACACCAAGTCCATCAGTTCTACCTTCCTAACAACAGTCCATATTTCCTCTCTATTCCCTTAAGGGTGAGAGGGTAAACCAAATGCTCTTGGGCTACATCCTCTTTACTTCCTTCCATGTTTCCTACCAGGATCGCCTTTCCTAAATGCAGATTGTATCAAGTTACCACAGTCCCTACGGTGCAAAGTCCTAAGTTTGGCACTTAAGTCCCTTCATGATTTGGCCCCTACTCATCCTTCCACCAAAATTGGCTAATACACACGTCCTCAACCTATGACTCCAAAACAGCATGGAAATACAATATATACCAGGGCTCAGGATGTAGACCATGAATAGTCAAGTTCCATTTTCCAAGAATAAGGAAGTTAGATTATGCATACTTGATATGTCAAAGAAGAAACAAAGGATGGCTTGCTATTTGAAATAAGGAACACTGTGGGAGATGGAGACTACTGAACTTCAGCCACTCTCTTAATCATATCTGTTCTGCTGTGTTCCAGCCTCCAACTAATGAGTCATCAAAGAAAACGGCTTTGAAATGAAAATAACTTTATTGAGAATATATAGACGGAATATAGTCTGTGTAAGAAGAATGAATGAATGTAAGAAGCACGACTGGAGGTCAAAAACTGATGGTTTGAGAAAGAACCAATGGAGACTCAGGAAAAGATGAAAATAATTAACACTGAAAGATAAAAACAGCCTACTGCAGAATCTGGGAGAAATTTCTACTAACTGTAAGGCGAATGGAAGTGTACTGAGAAAACAAAATGGTAGTCTGCTTGTGCTTTCCCTCATGAAACAGAGCGGCCCTAGCAACCTGAGAGATGGTAGCAAGATACATAGATTCCCTTCTCTTGCTCAGAGACACAGAGTCTGTCTAAACAGAACTTCATACATGGGTGGCTGTCTTTTGAGATGGAGAGAGAACTCTTTCTTACTTCACTCCACACCCAAGTTTCTAGCCCTACTTGTAGACTATTAACTTCCTTAAGACAACATGATGTGTGTGTGTGTGTGTGTGTGTGTGTGTAGTAAATGCATCCATATGAGGCTGGTTCATCATAAGCAGAGTAATAAATAGAGTGATAAAGATGTAAGTGGAAACAAAAATGGTCCATGCTAAGAATTATGGTTCTTTTAAGAAGAGGACAAAAGGGAAACATTTTTACAGCACTTAATATACTAGGCATTAATCCAAGTGCTTTCTATGTTTTAATCAGTGTTTAGAACAACCCTGTATTAGTCAGCATAGTATAAACTATGCTGTGGTAAAAATGAAATAAATAACTCCAAAATCTTCGTAGTTAGCATAACACAAGTTTATTTCTTACTCCTGCAAAGCTGGATTTGAGTAGGCAGAGACTCTCCTCCACCTGGTAACTCAAGGATTCAGGCTCCCTCTGTCTCGTGATACCACCCAAGGGCACCCTGGTAGAGAGAGAGAGAGAGAGGATGCAAAAGGCAAACCAGCTCCTACCTGCCCCAGCCTGGCAATGACACATGACATTTCTACTTCCAGCCCATTGGCTGGAACTAGTCACATGGCCCCAATCACAGCAAAGATGCCTGGGAAACATCAAGGAGCTCATGGATATCTTAGTGAGCACTAACTGTCTCTCTCACAACCCTTGTGAGGAAGGTAATAGCATAATCCCGATGATTTTCACAGACGCTGAGAAACTGGCACAAAGAAAAAATAATTTACCCAAATCCACATTGTTAGTAAGTGACAGACCTGAGATTTTAACCAGACTATCTGATTCCAGAATCTGTGCTTTTAAAAATTATATTATGCAGCTGATCCTTGAACAACATGGGTTTGAACTGCACGGAGCCACTTATATGCAGATTTTTTTCTGTCAATATGCTACAGTACTACACGATCTGTGGTTACGGAGGGCCGACTGTAAAGTTATACGTGGATTTTCAACTGCACGGGGGGGGGCACCCCAACACCTGCATTGTTCAAGGGGCAACTGTATTGCCTCTCAAAAGTAATAGAAATACCAATGATATTATTAATGATTTGTATCAGAGAAACGAACTGTGGATGGAGATAGAAAATCCTCTCTCGGAACCCCAGAGCCAGGTTACATGAATACCAGCTGGATCCTGAGGATTGGGAATTAAATGTGCAATCACTTTTCTGTAGACCTGAGAAAGACTCCGCCAGAAGGCTAGTGATCAGCAAGGACAATTGCGGGAAATCCCTGCATCCCGCTTAGTGACCAACACCCGGTCTAGATACATCTCTCTGACTGAGGATAAGTAGCATGAAAAAAATCAATTCAAGACATACAGGAAAGCATTGAAAATCTAAGATAAAGGGACTAGGAGATTGACAATACAGGAGTCTCTTCTCTAGAGCAGGGTGGCAAACCTTTTTGTAAAGATCCAGATGGTAAATCTTTTAGGAGTTACAGATTATACTGTTTCTGTCACAATTACCCAACTCTACAGAAGGACACAAAAGCAGCCACAGGCAATACATAAATGAAAGGGTATGGCTGTGTCCTGATAAAATTCTATTTACCAAAACAGACGACGGACCAGATTTGGCCCATGGACTTAGTTTGCCCACCTAACACTTGCTCTCAAAATAAGGAAATTAACAAATATAAGGGATCATTACACATTTGAAAAATATTCAGTTTAGTAGGAATCCAAAAATTAAAAATCTAAACGGTGATGGATATCATCATACCCAGCATGCATGTTAAGTGAAATAAGTCAGACAAAGGAAGACAGGTATAGCTTGATATCGCTTACACGTGGAATTTAAAAAGTCAAACAGATTAGAATGGAGACTACCAGTGGTGGTGGGGGAAATGGGGACATACTGGTCAAAGGAGACAAACTTCCAGTTACAGGATGAATACGTTCTGGGGATGTAATCACAGCATGACTACAGTTAACAGCACTATATGGTATACTTGAAAGTGCCTAAGAAAGTAGAGCTTAAATATTTTCACCACGAAAAAGGTCATTATGTGAGATGATAGATGTGTTAACTAATCTTATTGTGGTAATCATTTCAATATATATGTGCATCAAATCATCACATTGTACACCTTAAACTTATACAACGTTATATATCAATTACACCCCAATTAAGCTGGAAAAATATATACATGCATATATATGAGCCAATCTTATAAATATGTATTTAAAACTGCAGAAGATAAAGACAGGGTGCAAACCATAAAATGTTAATAGTGAGTTAAGATGTAAGAATATAGGAGGATGCATCTTTGTTTTTTGTATTATTTGGGTTTTTCTACATAAACATTTCATATTCAGAAAAAAATTTTATAAAATACAAGAGGAAACTCATGGACTTTTGAGTCAGACCTGCCTTGAATTCTCTGCTACACACTAGCTGGTGATCTTGGACAAATTGCTTTACACCTTTGCCTCCCAATGTTCTCATTTGAAAAAAAAATGGACATCATCATATTTCCTTCACATGATTTCTTCAAGGATTAAATGAGTGTGTGTGTGTGTAGTATACACACACATATAGTATACATATTAAATGAGTGTATATATATATCCCTACCTCTGACCTCCAGGAGAGTTAGCTGTGGTTTCTAGAACCCTACGCTGAAACCTGCATGGCACTCACTGCTCTACAGTGGCATTTTTTGTGTGCCTGTCGGTCTCATCCACTAGACTGTAGTACACAAACTGAGGACAGAGATGGTCATGGTCATGGTTTCCTAGGCTCCCAGCAAAGCATCCGGCACACTGTTGTAGCTGGGCTCTTCTTACAGTCACTTTGGTATGTCTTCTTCACTACCACACCGAACACAGCTCCCCTTGGTGCCGTAAGACCCAATTCTTAGCACCCAGGACGAAGGGATCTCATGAATCCTGAGTGAGAAGCAACAAGGAGCTACAGGCAGCACAGACCTGTACGTAATGGGAACGATGGACCGGAGCTGTGGCAACAGAGAGGACCGGGGATGTATAACAATTGCATAATTTCAATCTACCTCACTTTCTGCCTGTCCTCCCCTCTGTTTCACATTTCTTGCAATATTGTAAAATGTTTGCCAAAGACTGGGCAGAGATGAGTGTACAAAATCTGTCTACCAATCTCCAGTGTGACTGGTCGTTCTTGCTCTTCATACAATCTTGAATGTAAATCTGTAGTCTCCCTCTTCCTGGCAGTAAGTCGGCAACCCCACCCCTTCTTGGTAGAACTGTGAGCACGATGCCCTTATTAGTAAGGAAATCAGAACAGCTACTACGTGCTGGGTGCTTACTCTAAGTCATGTCCTATGCTACATGTCTTACATACATTGTTTCTCGTAGTCCTCACACCAAATCTTTGAGATGAACATTACTGTCCCAATTTTGCAGATGAAGAAACGAATGGAGTAACTTGCCCAAGGTCCCCCTTTTAAAAAGTGTTATAGTCAGGATTTGAAACACGTCCTTCTGTCCTGTCCAAACTGTACTGCCAAGAATTATGGATATAGGGGACTCACTATAGATCACTCAAGAAAAGCTTAGTTAGGAAAGACCCCAATAACGAATTAAATGTCCAAGTATGATGGTAAGTGACTCATCTAAAAGACCAAGGGTCAGTTTGAACTACTGATAAGTATGCAGCCTTTAAGAGACTTTGGTTATAGGGGTAGCAATCACAGACCTCAAAAGCATGTTGGAAGATGACCCCAATTAACACCACTGTGAATACTCAGTTTAGCTGTAATATCAAGTAACCACTACAACATCCTCAAAGCTCCAGGTTCAGTTTTCCAGAGTCACTGATAACAGTTTTGTTTTCAGAACAAACAGGTAGAGTGGGATAAAGATTCCCAGTGGATAGTTAGTCTCTAGCGGTGTCTATGACCCACATTTTAAGCCCTAGAAATAAACACAGGACACAGAAAGGTCTGTCCATCATGTTGGGTCAGACAAAGGTAAACCCAAGTAGGTGTAACCAACAAAGTGAAGAGAGTTGCTGAGTAGAGGAAAATTCCTCACCATTAAAAAAAGGCAGCAAGACAAATCTACTTTTCTAGGGGGTAATGGGATTAACTCTGACGTCTGTGCTTGGATTCGAATCTTTGGTGGAAGAAAAGCTTATAGCTTAATTTTGCAAGACCCAGCATGGAACCTTTGTTGGCCAGTAGGGAGATGGGGTCTGAGAAAATTGGATGAGAGCGCCTGATATAACGACCTGTGTAATCGAGAGAAAAGTGCAATTATAAGCAATTGTACCAGACAAGTCTTTCCCTGTGTGATGTTTCAATTTTAGAAAAGACCACAAGATGGATAACTAACGAAGCCATCACTGATCTGTCCCAACCAGCAAGTAAGCTGATCCTGTACTGCAACAGTTTTAGCTCTTGGTAACTGGAGAGAATAAACCCTTCTTCAAGACAATCATTTTGAGTTCTAATGTCCCTCTTTTTAGAAAAAAGAACAGTCAGCTCCTGAAAGAAGAAAGACTGCTCCTTCACTTGTTACTGATGTGCCTACCTCTACTTCACTACTCATTTTAGTCAGCAACCAACTTCCCTCTTTCCACCCCCAAACTATACATGAGCTGGTTTCAGGGGTGATGCCCTTCCCAATGTTCTCATAACTCCTAGCATTTAACTTACTGCACTATAATATAATTGCTTCTGTGTCTTCCCATATGAGAATGTAAGCTCTTTGTCTTATTCATTTTTGTAGGTCAGTGTCTAGCACAGTGTCATACACATGGTAAGTTATCAAGAAAGGTTTCTTGAATGGATTCACAAATGGTTGGATGAGTAAGGAAATGGTTAACCCGGAGGTCCTCTGAAGGCCTGCTTTAGGAGGATGTGCTTGGCTGATCTTTCAGAACATCTTGGCTCCTTCTGTAGCCTTCAGATGAATTACTTAACATCACTGAGGTTCAGTGTTCTTACTTATAAAATGAAAGCAATGTCACTCATTTCATTAGGTTGTTGTGAAGCTCAAAGTAAGTACATCATGCTGGGTACCTATCCAGGAACCAGACACTGTCCCTTCTCACTTTATGTTCAGTTTGTCTTCTACTGGAAGAAGTTAACCAGTGTTTCACTGGGGCAGCAGCCATGCTATAATGGGGGTAAAATGATAACTTGGCCCTAATAGCTCAAGTGTTTGAGTCTGAGGGGTTCAGAGGACTTTTATCTGGCGGTGGGTGAGGGGGAGTGATGAGGACTATATCTGTTCCTCAATTCAGCTTATCTTACAATAGAGCTTGTAAATTAGAGTATTTAAGAATAGTGCCCAAACTTCCACTTCTCACAATATTACAGAATAAATACCATGAGGAACTTCCTTGGCTTACAACACCTAAAAACGTGTAGATAAAAGATGTTAAAATGCTTACCTGAGCTGTCAGGAAAATGATGGAAATCATCAGAGGATAAAAATACAAGAAAGCACAAATCTTCAGAGGTAACCACCCTGAAGCAATGGGGCCCTGTGGTCATTAACTTACCACTGGTGGCGTAGACCCTTTATTTTGATGGGCCTCAAGCAGGGTTGGGGATACAACGCCTAGGACTTAAACCAGATTAAGACATAAAAAGATCCCTAAATAGTTCAGGACACAAGATCCCTAAATAGTTCAGGACACAGAAGCTGACATTTTTAATGCAAAGGTAAACCAAAAGAGGAAAATCTATCCCACAAAGGAAAATAGTAAAGAAACTTTCTTATCTCAACATTGACTCTGGGTAGAGTCTATCTTGAAAGTTGCTATTTACAAGTGATCCTCATGAGGGTTTAGAGCCAAAATCTAGAATTCACACTACCTAAGCGGTCCCTAAATACTCAACTTTGGAATTTAATTTAAAGTGATTCAAGATTCATAATGACTTCCTGGATAAATATTCCTTAAATCAAGGCTTCAAATAGTTCCCTCAGGTAATTATAAACTCACCTGAAATATAAAAATTATAAAACACAAGAGGAAACAAGTCATTTGAGGGAGAATAAGCAGAAATAAATAGTAAGATTATAGCCACAAAAATGGATGATATTGGAATTATCAATTAAGAAATATAAAATAAGTAGTTTTGATACTCAATAAAAGAAAGAGATTATTTGAAGTATAACAAGGTACTAGATACTTTGAAATATGGTCAGGTGGATTTTAAAAAAAAAAAACCAAATAGAACTTGCGGGTGAAAAAAAAAACCACATAATAAATGAAACTAGAAACTAAGTGTATAGGTACAGCATTAGATACAATGGAAGAGAATATTAATGAACTGGAAGACAAAACTGAAGCATTACTCAATATTCAGCAGAGGGAAAAAGATATTGAAAAAATAAAACAGAAGTTAAAAGACATTGAGAAGAGATGGTAGCAGTGGAGGTCCAAGCCATGCTGTTGCCCATGGTATGGCAGTGGCTCTGGGGTTTCACTGAGAAGCTCTGCGGTTTCACTGAAAGGCTCCTGATCAGAGGGGCCACTGGGTTGTCATTATAATTTGGAGACAACAGATTGAGAAATGCACAGGCCACTATACAAGTTGCTCTGAATGTTCTTGAAACATGAGTAACATGTTTGGAAAATGAACTCAGAGTGGCCTCTGAAAACTCTGGATTGTCAATATGTACAGTGAGTCTCTGGATTGATGTTGGAATTTGACATGAAATTAAGAATAACGGAACAGCTCATTCTCTGGAACATATGAACTTCACCAAAAAGAGATTCAAATTAGATCTGGAACTTGAAAATGAAAACATGGGTGCTCATTTCAACACCTATACCTCCAGAAAGCAGATCATGTATTATGCCAAAGAATTCTCTAAAGATTTGCCAAGAGCTGTACGCGTTCTTGCTGATATAACACAAAACAGTACATTGGCAGAAGCAGAGACTGAGCACAAGTATAGAATAATCCTTAGAGAGATACACGAAATCAAAGCTAATTTACAAGAAGTTGTCTTTTTATTATCTTAATGTCATAGTTTATCAAATACTGCACTTGGATTGACAATGTGGGGACCAGGTGAAAATATCAAATCTATAAGTCATAAAGACTTAGTGGACTATATAACCACACATTATAAGAGGTCAAGAATAGTCCTTGCTATGGCTGGAGGAATCTCCTATAGTGAATAGCTTAAGTTAACAAAGTTTCCTTTTGATGACTTTTTTTTTTTTCCACACACAAAGGAAAAAGAACAACTCTGGCTCCCTGCAAATTCACAGAAAGTGAGATTTGTTTGAGGAATTACAAGATGCCTTTGACACACCTTGCAAGAGCTGTTGCAGCTGTTGGTTGGGAACATCCTGATACAATCTCTCTCATAGTTGCAAACACACTGACTGGCAACTAGGATTGCCATTTCAGAGGAGGAATGAATTTAATTAGTAAGCCAGCCTGTCTCATCTGATGTGGCAACCTCTGCCATAGCTTCCAGTCTTTCAACACTTGCTACAGAGATACAGGATTGTGGGGACTCTATATGAGTTGTAAACCAGACATTGCTGCAGGCATGCTACATGTTGTTCAAAAAGAATACATGTGACTCTGTATAAGTGTCACTGAAAGTAAAGCAGCACAAAAATTCTTCTAGAAACAAAACATGTTTTTGCAACTCTGAGGTTCAACTCCATGGTGAAGATATTGGTAGGCAAAAGTTATGTTATAATAGAAGCATTCCCATCCCTAACTTGGAAGCAGGAATTGATGCTCTAGATGCTGAGACAGTTCAAAAAGTGTGCGCCAAATATGTTTATGATAAGGGTCTAGCTATCGCTGCTGTTGGTTCCACTGAGCAAGATTTTAACTGGACTTGCAGTAACATATGCTGTTTTTGTGATTAAAATGTTCTTAGTCAAAATATTTAGAAATACTTATTAATAAAACTAATAGTGATCTGCAAGTTTTAAGCTATAAATTCTTTTTAAGAAATGAACAGGGCTTCCCTGGTGGCACAGTGGTTGAGAATCTGCCTGCCAGTGCAGGGGACATGGGTTCGAGCCTTGGTCTGGGAGGATCCCACATGCTGCAGAGCAACTAAGCCCATGTGCCACAACTACTGAGCCTGCGCTCTAGAGCCCACGAGCCACAACTACTGAAGTCCATGTGCCACAACTACTGAAGCCCACACGCCTAGAGTCTGTGCTCCACAACAAGAGGAGCCACCACAATGAGAAGCCTGTGCCCCGCAACAAAGAGTAGCCCCTGCTCACTGCAACTAGAGAAAGCCCACGTGCAGCAGTGAAGACCCAATGCAGCCAAAAATTAAATAAATGAATAAATAAATTAATTTAAAAATCTTAACTTTATAAAAAAAAGAAATGAACAAGTATTTGGAATTAAATATATTTGGAAAAGAAGACATAGGGACTATAGTTAAGATATCTAACATATACCTAATCAGAGTACAAGAAAGAGATAATAGAAAAACTGCAGAATAAGGCAATATTCAAAGAGGTGTTGACTAAGAATTTTCATGAATTTACAGAAACAGAAATCTTCAGATTTAGGAAACCCAGTGAATCCCTAGCAGAATAAATAAAAAGAAATACAAGGCTAGATAGATATATTGCAATGATACAGCAGAATACCAAAAGAAGGAGAGGAAGAAAGAAGGGGGGAGGGAGAGAAGGAAGGAGAAAAGGAAGGAAAGAGAATAAAAGAAAAAGAAAGACAATCTTAAAGACAACCAGAGAAAAACACAGATTACTGACAAAGGAACAAATTAGGTTGACATCTGATTTCCCAGTAGGCACTATGAAAATCAGAATATAATGGGTTTTTTTTTTTTTACTTTTAAAAAAAACTTTTAATTTTATATTGGAGTATAGCCAATTAACAAACTTGTGATAGTTTCAGGTGCACAGCAAAGTGACTCAGCCATACATATACATGTATCCATTCTCCGCCAGATTCCCTCCCCATCCAGGCTGCCACATAACATTGAACAGAGTTCCCTGTGCTATTCAGTAGGTCCTTGTTGGTTATCCATTTTAAATATAGCAGTGTGTACATGTTGATCCCATACTCCCTAACTATCTCTTCCCCTCATCCTTCCCCCACCACCCAGTAACCATAAGTTCGTTCTCTAAGTCTGTGAGTCTGTTTCTGTTTTGTAAATAAGTTCATTTATATCATTTCTTTTTAGATTCCACATGTAAGGGATATCATGTGATATTTCTCTTTCTCTGTATGACTTACTTCACTCAGTATGACAATCTCTAGGTCCATCCATGTTGCTGCAAATGGCATTATTTCATTCTTTTTAATGGCTGAGTAATATTCCATTGTATATATGTACCACATCTTCCTTATCCATTCCTCTGTCAATGGACATTTAGGTTGCTTCCATGTCTTGGCTATTGTAACCAGTGCTGCAATGAACATTGGGGTATATGTATCCTTTTGGACCATGTTTTTCTCCAGATATATGCCCAGGAGTGGGATTGCATCATATGGTAGTTCTATTCTTAGTTTTTTAAGGAACCTCCATACTGAAAGATCAGAAAGAGAAATTCAAGAAACAATCCCATTTACCGTTACATCAGAAAGAATAAAATACCTAGGAATAAACCTACCTAGTGAGACAAAAGACCTGTACTCCGAAAACTATAAGACACTGATGAAAGAAATCAAAGAAGCCGCAAACAGGTGGAAAGATATATCATGTTTGTGGATTGAAAAAATCAGTATTGTCAAAATGACTATACTACACAAGGCAGTCTACAGATTCAATGCAATCCCTATTAAATTACCAATGGCATTTTCACAGAACTAGAACAAAAAATCTTAAAATTTGTATGGAGACACAAAAGACCCCGAATAGCCAAAGCAATCTTGAGAAAGAAAAATGGAGCTGGAGGAATCAGGCTCCCTGACTTCAGACTATAAGACAAAACTATAGTCATCAAAAAAATTATGGTACTGGCACAAAACTAGAAATATAGATCAGTGGAACAGTATAGAAAGCCCAGATATAAACCCATGCACCTATGGTCAATCTATGACAAAGGAGGCAAGACTACACAATGGTGGAAAGACAGTCTCTTCAATAAATGATGCTGGGAAAACTGGCCAGCTACATGTAAAAAAAATGTAATGGAATTTTTTTTTAAAGCAGAGAGGAACTAATCACCAACCTAGAGTGATATTATCATATGACACAGCAATTCCACTCCTGGGAATATATCTGAAAAAAACAAAAACAATAATTCAAAAAGATACATGCACCCCAATGTTCATAGCAGCATTATTGACACTTGCCAAGATATGGAAGCAACTTAAGTGTCCATCAACAGATGAATGGATAAAGTTCACACACACATACACACTACGGAATACTACTCAGCTATAAAAAAGAAAAAAAATGCCATTTGCAGCAACATGGAGGGCACACATTGTACCAATAGCAGTTTCCTAGTTTTGACATTGTTCCATAGTTATGTAAGGTATAGTCACTGGGGGAAACTGAATGAAGAGTATGTGGCACCTCTCTACTATTTTTGAAACTTCCTGGGACTTTATAATTTTTTCAAACTAAAAAACCTATTAAGCCCTTATTTTGCCAAGTTTTTGGCAGCAAGGATGGACAAAACAGGGCTTTAGAAAATCCTGCCACCTGGATAACTTTATAATCCTTTTGGGAGAATAGGTAAGACTCAAATATATTAAAGGTAGAAATAACAACCAAAAAAAGGGTTGTAGATATATGAGTAGTGTTACGGTTACAAAGTCCTTACAGTGCCAAGACCCGAGTATTGAGTCTTTCAAATAACAATTCAAAATGCCAACTGTTGGAAAAACAGCCTTGGTTCAATGTCAAATTCATGCAGTCAAGGTAGAAAGTAGGGTATCCCCAATATTAGACCAAACGGCCTTGCCCCAGAACAGCCCTCAGTTTTCTGCAGGGAAAATCATCTATAATAGATCTTGCCACATACAACATTCATGTGCTAAGTGGCATATCTTTTCCATAGCTGATCACCACTTGCCCACCAGGCCACTTGCCAACCTGAGTAATAGGGTGTAACCCTGGGCACCAGTCCTGGTCACTAGGCCAGCTGCCCACGTTCTGGGAGGACCTCCACAGACACACAAATTATGCAGACCCTCCCTGACAGAGAGCAATCCATCACTTCTTGAGTACCGTTCCCCTCTTATTTTGGTGAGACTGATGTTACCAAGATCTCATGTTTTCCTTGACACTGAGCCGTTAGAGATTTCTGTTCTTTGTTCACCCCTTTCTTTTCGTAACAAATTAAAAGAAATTTATTATGAAATATTCTGCGCCTACCATGGAATATGTGTAATATATGTAAAGTCACTGGCCAACAGAAGATTCCCAACATTAAAAATATGATTATAACTGGCTGTGTCTTCCTCCCCTTTTCCCACCCTCCTGCCTTCCCCTCAAACATAACCCCTTTCCTGAATTTTGTGTTATCATCTCTTGCTTTTTAAAAATAGTAGACTACAATGTAGGCATCCCCAAACAATGGTGCTCAGCTGTGTCTGCATTTAGCATATGTGTTTTTGCTCATATGGACTGTGCTTCTTTCTCTTAACAGTCTTACACATGTCTCCTAGAGCACATACGCAAGAGTTTCCACACTTCCACTTGAAGTGGAATTGCTGGGTCATAGAAATGTGATCTTTACTTGTTTTAGATAGTGCCAAGTTGTTTTCCAAAGGAATTGTACTATCTTACAACCCAACAGCAGCATATAAGATTCGGCTTTTCCACATCCTCACCAACACAGTATTATCAGACTTCATTATTTTTTCATCTAGTAGATGTAAAATGATATCTCATTATGATGTGTTTTTTTTTGGTTGTTTTTTGTTTTTTGCTGTACGCAGGCCTCTCACTGTTGTGGCCTCTCCCGTTGCGGAGCATAGGCTCCGGACGCGCAGGCTCAGCGGCCATGGCTCACGGGCCCAGCCACTCCGCGGCATGTGGGATCTTCCCGGACCGGGGCACGAACCCGTGTCCCCTGCATCAGCAGGCGGACTCTCAACCACTGCGCCACCAGGGAAGCCCCATTATGATGATTTTAATGTGCATTTCCCTGATTGTTAAGAAAGTTAAGAATCTTTTGGGAATTTCCTGGAGGTCCAGTGGTTAGGACTCCATGCTTTCAAAGCTGAGGCTTTAGTCACTGGTCGGGGGAACTAAGATCCCACAAGCCATGCGACACGTCAAAAAAAAAAAAGAATCTTTTAATATCTTGAATAGTCATCTATATTTCTTTTTGTGAATTACCTTATCATGTTTTTTGGATATTTTTTCACTGGGTTGCAGCCATTCTTTGATTATTCTTCATCCTAGTCCTTTGTCAGATGTGGTATCAAGATTTTCTCTGAGTTTGTGGCTTATCTTCATGATATTTTTGGCAAGCAGAAGTTATTAATTTTAATGAAGTGAAATTTATTCATTTTTCCCTTTTCGGTTTGTGCATTTGGTGACTTTCAAGTCCATAGAGAAGGAGGAATTCATTGCGAAAGGGAAAACTTTAAATCTTTTAGAATAAAGTACAGGAGAACATCTTTATGACCTTTGGGTAGAGAAGGATTTCTTAAGACCCCAAAAGTGCTAATCATAAACTATTGTTATGTTAACAAACATTTTTAATGATTGTGAGGATAAGACAGGAGGATAAGCTGAGCTCCAGCCACTGTTGTTTAATTATTTTCCCTGGAGAAAAATACTGCTCTGAGCCGCGCTGAAGGGGTGGTTTCAGAACAATAGGCTGTGGGGACAGCCAGGGCCACTGCCTCTGTCCAAATTCCCATCCTTCTCCCCCACGCACTGGCCACCACCTTCCCAGAAGGGAGGCACAGGGACCCACAGCAGTTTCTTCACCTTTAATTCTTCTTTGTTACTAGAGCTGATGGGGGTCTGTTTCCGCTAATCTTAACTGTGGCAAAATGCTCCAGGATGTCTATTCTTCTGGTTACATATGGAATTTCCTGGACTTCAGTTGATTGCTTGGGATGGGGGCTGATTAGATGCAGCTATTTCCAGGCATCCTTGCTTTTTCTTTCCTGAAAAACCATTGTGTTAGCAACATATTTTTAGGTGGGGCTACATTATTCACATACATTTTCTTTTCTTTTTCACCATACAATTTCAAAGCAAGTTTTCTTCCAAAAATAAAAAAAAAGAAGTAGCATCAAGGGCTACTTTCAACAGTCCTCTTCTTTATAATACTATTTGTGTAGTCCTTGTAATCTTGTATTTCTATCATTTTTATCATTTTAAGGCCCATTTTTTTCCCTGTGCAAACTCATGAGGCTTCCCTCCCCTCTCCCCTCCTTTCCCATACATCTATTTATGGATCATTATCCCCTTCTCCATCAACACCTTCTCAGCTTAGCTGAATGCTCCAGGGAGACTTGGCTGGTGTGAGGCTCTCTCATGATGAATGGGTTTCTTTTCACTCTTCCTAATGGGCTGGCTTCCACTAAGGGCAGCTAATTTCTTTGTAGCTACTTGGAATAGGTAGATTAAGTTACCAGTATTGCCGCTTATCTCATTCTGAAATCAACGATCCAGTTCACAGGATCACCACCTACAAATCTGGGGAAACTGTTACACAGAAGCCCTAGTAATTGATTAGTGGGTACTTCCTGAAATGAATCATTTACAAGACAATGCTTTGGTTCCCAGCCATATTTGTGAGGCAATTAAGACCTAGTGAGTTGCTTATTTGTTGACTGTTGGATAATGGTCACTTTTTCCTGGTGTAATGTCTGAATCTTACCCCCATTTTCTCAGTATTCTGGCCACCATCTCTTTCTCATTTCTTTGCCCCGTGCTTCTATCTGAAACCATCTCAGGTAGATGCTTGTGAAACAGATGATCTTGAGTTTCCATCTGTCTTGGTTTGGATGGCACTGCCATGTCATGGATGTTTCGATCCCTGAAGCAAATTGTAGCCAGGATCTGCCTTCTGCCTTGCCTTCCCAGGTTCGACCAATCGTGTCAGAGGAAAAGCGAAGGGGATGCATGCGTAGAGGACAGAGCACCCTGCCTCTCCTCCTGAGA
Organism: Stenella coeruleoalba; assembly: GCF_951394435.1. NCBI lineage: Eukaryota > Metazoa > Chordata > Mammalia > Artiodactyla > Delphinidae > Stenella > Stenella coeruleoalba. Next base: position 74,028,654 of record NC_137149.1, read on the forward strand.
CCTGGATGGCCATGGGGCATGCCATGCCGACAGAGAATGGCTGCTCTCCAGCCTGAGGGGCTGCTTGGGGCTGGAATCCTTGGTTTTCTATGCATTAGGTATTTATGACTTTGTATATTCCAGGCACAAAATTGCAGACTGTGCCTTAAAATCTGGGTGGACGGAAGTCAGATAATAATTGCTGTTCTGCACCAGGCACTTTCTGTGAACAAGATGATTCATGCTAAGAGTCTGACTTTCAGCATCATATTTAATCTTAGAAATATTGTGTGTCCTAGATGTGATTACCCACATAAGAAACCCAAGGCTAGGAGAGGTTGGGTATATTTTCTAGGTCATTCAACAAATAAGTGAAGAAATTCGATTCAAACATAGATTTATCTAACTCAGTAAGGTGCTTTTAACCACTACACTGTCCTGCCTCCCTCTTAAAAGAAATAAATGATAGGCTAGAATTACACGGTACTAACTAAAAGGAGGTTACAGAAAGGTAGGTTCAGGGTAGGCTGGAGTAGTCAAGGGCTACAAAGCAGAAGGGAGGGGTCCGCAGAGAGCATCTAATCCCATGTTTCTCAAACTCTTTTTTTAAAGTTGTGGTAAAAAAAAAAATGTAACATCAAAAAATACATGGAATGCTTCATGTGTTTGCACAGGCGCCATGTTAATCTTCTCTGTATCTTTCCAATTTTAGTATATGTACTGCCAGTGAGTACTCTTAAAGTTTTTAACTTACAACCTATAACATGACATTTATTTTACATTATGACGCAGTAAATGCATGTATTTATAACTGAAACAAAATTGTACTTCACAATACTTGCCCTATTCTATGCAGTGCACTCCACTTTTCTATTATGCTTTACATCATTCTTTAAAGATAATTCTCGTCATGGCCTCTTAAATAGACTTTATGGACTACAAATGCTGATCTAAAAACCTCAACCGATGGGGACGTTGAGGCCCGGAGATGCGTTGAGTACCTAGCGCGATGTCTTGCAAATATTAATCCCAAGTGTCTTTGCTTTATCTCCTTATGTGACCCAGCACACGCATGTAGCACCTCAGTGGCGGAGCTGGGATAGAATCCAGATTTCCTGATTCCCAGTCCAGGCTTTTTCAGTCAAGGAAAGTTTGTCAAAGGGGAGGGACTCTCCCATGGCAGGGTTTCTTCCCAGGCACTGGTAGAAATAGGAGGAAACAGAGCAGCTGTGGGACACGGACACAGCCGCCACAATGGGCCTAGTCGAATGGCACAGGGCGTTAGAACAAGGCCGTCTAATTCCAAAGACCATGCTCCTTCTGTGGTTGTCTCTCTTGTTTGCTCAGTAAAATTACCTGGGAGTAATTATCTTCAATAATACTTACGCCCAGGTGACACTTGGATCCAATAATTAAATCCAATGATTTAGGGATGAGGGTTGCCTAAAAAGCCTCCCCAGGTGATTTTACTAGAGAGATACTGCCTCAGTGCAGCGTAGAAGGTATCCCTTAAAACCCTTCCGGCTTATCCTTCAGGCCTCAGCCAAAACTACCACATGTAAACTAGACAGCTAGTGGGAAGCAGCCGCATAGCACAGGGAGATCAGCTCGGTGCTTTGTGACCACCTAGAGGGGTGCGATAGGGAGGGTGGGAGGGAGACGCAAGAGGAAGGGGATATGGGGATATATGTATATGTATAGCTGATTTACTTTGTGTTACAGCAGAAACTAACACACCATCGTAAAGCAATTATACTCCAATAAAGATGTTAAAAAAAAAAATGACCCCCTCCTAGGCCCATGGAGTCCCGACTCAAAGTCACAATCAAAAAGTAACTGCCTTTTGTACGGATACCAAGGGGGAAAGGGGTGGGTTGGGAGGAACTGGGAGACAGGGATTGACACATATACATTATTGATACTACGTATAAAATAGACAACTGATGGGAACATACTGTAATAGCACAGGGAACTCTACCTAATGCACTGTGGTAACCTAAACGGGAGGGAAGTCCAAAAGGGACGGGATATCTGTATGTGTATGGCTGATTCCTTTTGTTGTGCAGTGGAGGCTAACACAACATTGTAAAGCAACCATATTCCAATAAGAATTTGAAAAAAAAGTAACTGCCTTTCTTTTCTTGTATTCATCTAGCACTCACAGATCCTCTCATCCTGTGTTTGTCTCCCCTGTTACATGATGCTCTGGACTGAATCCAGAGCTTATGCCTTACTTATCTTTGTATCCAAGTGTGTCACAAATATTTACAGAATGCCCTTTGCTCAGATGGCTCTTCTTCCCCAAACCACCCAGACCTCTGAGATCTACTCTGATTCAGCTGTAACTCCTAATGAGGGTGATGAAAATTCTCCCCCCCCCGGATCAGTCCTACCTAGGACAAAAAGGGCACTCGCTCTAGGAGCTGCAGAATCCTGACTGGTGAAAACAGACGCTAAAGGCAGTGAGACTGCAGCATCCCTTCTCATGTGGCTGGGCTTTCTCTCCCACGCATTCCCCTCCAGCCATCTCCTCCAGATTTTCAGATTTCTGACAAGGCAGTGTGGTCCAGTGTTCAGAACCCTGGACAGGAAGTGGGAAAGACGGACTTCCTGTCCTGGTCATGACCGTCAGTGTGTCCTGCAATAGGCCCTCACTTTTCCGTTTTGTTAGCTGGGAATGACCACGTTCCAAACTCAATTGTCACCCTCTGCTCCCTTTCCCCTTGGGGATTATATAAGAACTCTTATATATGAAAACAAGCTTTGTTCAGGTCCTTGAGCTTTTCTGAGGGCAGCCTTGTATAAATATAAGATACCTTTTGTTATTGTTTGCAGCCCAGGGGATTTGCGGAAAGAAGTTGAGAGCCAGTGATGCTCGTTTTTATAGGCAGAAAATAGCTGCTGGAAAAACAACCTGGTGTGTAGAGCACAATGTTCTTATCGAGCCGACAGAATTATCTTTCCCAGGCCGTCATGAACACAAAACACCTGGTGCACACGTTTCCTGCCCCTTCACATATTTTGAAAGAAAGAGACCTTTACTCTGACCTGTCAAGCAGTGATCTTCATGAACTTCTGTCCACAGACCACGACAGTTATCTTGGCTTGCCGCTGTACAGTTAAATGGTAAACACAGCTGATCGTCACTCATAGGGCATCTTCTCCACATAGCACTCAGATCTTATCAGATCCACACATGTGTTTCTTCTTCCTTAAAATACAGCCCCTGGATGGGCTAAGAGTCAGGGCCTTCCTGACACATCCACCCAACACTGAATTGGGTGCTGTTGAGAAGATAGGAAACTTGAAGACTTGATCCTGACCTGGCCATGGATTAAAATCTTTGAAGGGAAAAAAAAAAAATAAATCCACTAAAAACATTTAGAGAACCATACAAATCTATTCGTAGTAAGACTCACTCCCTACTTTAAAGACTCAGGTGTTTAAAGAAGGTAGAAATCAGTGTGGAAAATCTCCCTGGAAGATGAGGATGCAATATACATGGAAGGTGCTTAATAATGTCAGTTAAGTGAACAAAAGAAACTGGAATTGGGCCTTGAATGACAAAAAGCGTTTGAAATGGTGGACGAAGGGGCAAATAACCATACTGGGAAAGCCAGAGTTTAAGGATTGACTTTGGAGTGAAGCTGATTGACCTGGGTAGGCCACTCACAAACTGTGATTCTGAGCATGTCACATAAGCTCTCTAGACTTTACTTTCCTCTTCCATTATAAGTCAGTACTAACAATATCTCTATCATAGGTTTGGGGAAGAATGAAATGAGATTAATGTAGGCAAAGTTCTTAGCCCAATGCCGGGCATATGGTAACTGTTAAACGTGTATTTATTGTTATTGTTGTTATTAGTACTAGGGAAAATATAAACAAAGACAGGAATTGCTCAGTCTGAAAATCTGAAAATATTTTCCCCTTAATAAAATAATCAGAATACTTGGCATTAAGTGATACTGATGTAAATTTGAGCAGCCAGCGCCTGCCTATTGCAGTGTTGGAAAGAAAATGTATATTTATGGCTCCCTCAAGCTCTGACCTTCTGCCTCTTCCCTTTCTTTCAGCACCCTTCCCCATCCCCACTACCCCCCTATCCCCACGGCACCACAGAGAGCCCACAATCTCTCCTCTTTGCCCTCTTCTCCCCGCCAATACCCACCTTCTCTCCTAGCCTGGTGAGAGACTGGTGAGTCATAAGGATGGACATGCAACTGTAGCCTTTCAGGCAATGATGACAGGCTATGGGTTCTGGGGACGGAGATTCCCTTGAATATTTCTTGATGCTATCAAGTCAAATACAGACAGCTAACCACCTCTAACACAAGAAGTGCTCAGCAGGAGAATTTTGAGTTCCTTTACAGATCAAATTTTCAAGAGAGAAAAACTTAGGAATTCTTCATTCTCTTCCTCAAAGAGACATGGATTGGACCAGAGCACCATAGCTAAGCCACGATGTCACAGGTCATTAGGGCTGCCCGTAGCTGCACTCAAGAGCCTGATGCAGGCATCTGCTTGTTGAGCTGTGAGCTCCCACTTCTCTCCCTGCCCAGTGTTGACCATCATATTCCTACTGAAATGGTCTTGGCCTCACTCCCAGGTTCATAAGGCTCTCTTGGCTTCAAATTACCTACAGTATAAAAGCCAAACTTCTCATCCTGGCAGATAACCCATCCCCTTCACCTCCATCCACTGCCTTCTTCTCTGTCTTCTCCTCATCTCCTGCCGTGATAAACTTCTCCCAAGTGCGCCCCCCAACACCACACGCTTTCAGGTCATTGTCCTTTGATCCGAACCCTTTCCCTAATCTTCACCTAGTCAACTCCTGCTCATTCTACCAGAACCAACTCCAATATCATTTCCAAAGTCAAAACCATCATCTCTTCACCAGCCTTTGGATTCTACAGTTCTTTGTTCTGGGTTGCTTGGACTCCAAAAGTTTAGCATATAGTAGATGCTTGAGAAATATTTCTTGAAGGAATAAATGAGTTCTGACTTCAATAACAGCGTTTATTATGACGTATGATAATTGCCCTACTTACTTGTTGGTTTCTTCATAGGCCGTGAATTTCTCAAAAGAATAAGGTGAAGGGAAATTGTGTCTTTTATATCTGTATTCTAGGACCCTAGTACAGTGACTCATAAGGTAGGCTTTAAGTCAAAGTGTGACGAATTTAAAAATTTCTAATATATTTTTTGCAAAAATAATTTTTTCTCATTAGGCATTCTTTCTTTTATGATTTGGCTACCCTCCTCTCTTAACATTGAGTTGAGGAAAGGGATAGGGAGATGTTTCCAGAATATAGCTGAGAATATGAAAAGCAGGAAAGCAGGGGAAGCCTGCATTAGGTTAGAGTCTCTGGAATCAGAGGCTGAGTCTCATGCAAGTGCTATCAGGGACATCTTGTAAAAGAGCGAGGGAAGCAAGACAGGGGCATGGGCGAAACAAAGCAAGTCCAGCCTCAGCCCAATCCCACGGGAAGTTCCGGGACAAGGGACAAGGATGGCCTCAGAGAATTACCCCACCTGGAGGCAAAGAGGTTGGGATTTTATACCCCTGAATTAGTAGTTGGCTGCAACCATGCCAGAGGTAGGGGGATACCTCCCAGGCATTTCTGCATGGAACAGCTCCTGTGGACCGAGAGTGAGTCTTCAGGGAAGGGTCCAGCTGCAAGCATTGGTCATCAACACTCACAGCAGCTGAGTGACAAGAGAACTACTCTGGGAAAGGGATCTGAGCAGCACAACAAAAGCTCCTGCCATACCCCTAAAAATAAAGATGATAGAAAGTGCTTACTCCTAGGAGGATTATGCAAACCTTTATTTAAAACCTATCTCCTCCTACTTCATCAACAAGTCTATCTGGACCAGTTGCTCACTCCTAACAGATTAGAAACAGCAAGATAGAAGAGGGTGCAGAGACTGTTAAAGGTAAGCGCAGGGCTTCCCTGGTGGCACAGTGGTTGAGAGTCTGCCTGCTAATGCAGGGGACACGGGTTCGAGCCCTGGTCTGGGAGGACCCCACATGCCACAGAGCAACTGGGCCCGTGAGCCACGGCTGCTGAGCCTGCGCGTCTGGAGCCTGTGCTCCGCAACGGGAGAGGCCGCGATAGTAAGAGGCCCGCGCACCGCGACGAGGAGTGGCCCCCACTTGCCACAACTAGAGAAAGCCCTCGCACAGAAACGAAGACCCAACACAGCAAAAATAAATTAATTAATATATAAACTCCTACCCCCAACATCTTCAAAAAAAAAAAAACAAAACCACAGCTTTAAAAAAAAAACAAAAAAAGCCCACAGCCTACTTCCAAAGGCACACCCACATTAAAAGAAAAAAAAAAAAAAAAAAAAAGGTAAGTGCACCAATAGAAGCCAAAAAGAAACAAGAACTCCAAAAAGCACAGCAGTGTGGAACCTTGTAGTGTAGTGCCCTGGAGCGTTGTAAATTAAAGTCTAAAAAAACTGAGATTGACAATGATGCCCTAAATCAACGATGCCCTAAGTTAACGATGCCTTAAACAAGTTGTGTTTTGCATTCTATGTTTAAAAACACGGGGTGATGTGCCAAGTCATTTTAAAAGATTTCATTCGAAATTTGGAAGCTTAAGGGATGTGAATAATTACACGGACATTTTATTTTTGCAGATTATCTTCTTCCCTGCCAGCCCCTGAATAAGTGAGGTGTTACTGAACTACATCTTGGAAAACATCTGACCTCCAGGAGCCGTTGAAACTCCTTGGATAGTAGCACAACTTCAGACTTGTTTAAACGTTCTGACAGTTCTGATGCCACCTGGCACATGTGATTACATAATCAGAGCTGATAGAAACCTCTGATCACCACATATACACACAGTCTGGTTATAGAGCAAGCTCTAGCCGGGCATCAGACACGTGGGGCTCAAGTTCCTCCACTGTCATTAACATCTGTATGACCCTAAACAAGTCATTTGTCTTCTCTGAATCTCAGTGTCTTTGCTGTAAAGGAGAAATAATCATAGTTATCATATTACTATTAATATTACATTACACCGATATATGATACGTAGTATGTTATTTTATTATATTAACAATATTATGTCTCATCAGCCTGCTATGAGGAGCCAATGAGATAATGTTTGTGAAATTGCTTTGCAAGGGGTGAAAAATAATTAAAATGGAGTATTTGGAAAAGTAAATACTCTTTCATTCCTTTCTTCTTTCTGATGCAATTTTTGACAGTTTTGTAAACCCATAAAACCGGCAGAATACACACGGACACCATCTCCCATCGATTTATTCTGTCCCAGCTCTCCACCACTTGGCCTCCTAGGCCACCCTCCCGGTGGCCAGCCTGTACTCCCATTTCTAGCTCCAGTTTCAGAATGACTGCCTTTGGAGAATGGGGTTTCTCAGGAAGAGTATTGCACAATCAGAAAACGTTGATCTGCCAAGGCTGTAACATTTTTTTCCTGGAGCCTTTTCAGGAATGTGTCACAGGAGGTGGGGGAGATGGGCCATGGAACAGAGAGTACTAGGCACCAGCCACCAGGTAATAAAATGTCCAAGCATTCCTTTACAAAATCTAATGAAGACATCAATCTTCATTAAGTCAAAGGGTCTGGGGTCCACAGCGGTGAGATTCACTGAGCCGCTTCAAAAAGCAGGAGGAACAATGACCAAAATGCAGGCCATAGAGCAAGAGACAGTGAATTCTAGAACTCGATGATGTCTGTTTTCAACAAGGGTTGAATGTGCCAATAGCTATTATCACTAAACATGAGCCCTGAGCTCAGTGTGATGCCAGAGCCAGCTTGCACCAAATCAAGAGAGCCAGTTCTTCATGGCTCTTCCCGACCCCATGCTCGGGGATGTCAGGTTGGGAGCGGGTAATCAACCCAGGTGGCAGTATTTACACCACGGAAACCAGCAGGTGCCACCAATAGGGTCCCCCACTCCCCACCCAGAGAGCCAGCTTACCGGCACACCATTGCTTAAGCTTGTATCCAAATGTCAACAAAACGTCTGGAATCCTGAAATAGCTTTCAGAAGAGCAATGTTGTTCCTGAATTTCCGTGTGAACCACTGGAGGGAAAAAGTTTGTGTATATAAATATAACAAATCCTTTGCTTTCAGATCCCAAATCACCTTCCTCATATAGCCTCTCTTTTCCTTCAGGCTGAATGTGGAGAGTGGCTACCACTGAACTGAGAAAAACCTGAGTCACCGTTACATCCTTGGCATTGTCCACTTGATTGTTTTTTTCCATGAGTGTTTCCCAGGCTCTAACCTCCATCGGTACAGAGGACCGATGGGACAGCAATTATTCTGCAGGGAGTACACCCTCAGAGCTTGAGGGATCCTGTAGAAAAGCAGGGGCAAGATGCTGCTCTCTGCTTGGAGGGAGTTTGCAAAACAGATTGGATTCAACTGAAAGAGGCCAATCTTAGGAGAAGAACATCATTTTCTTCTTTCCATACCAAACCATAGGATTAATGAAGAATCAAGGGGAATAAAAATGCAAACATGCACAATATTCACTTCCACAGACTTTTCTTTCACTAATGTCTTTGTGGCTGTAGCTGGTGATTTGCACCACTCCTTCCCATAACTTACCTAGAGGCTGAAAGGAAAAGGAGTGGGGAAGAAATTAGCATTTACAGAGCACCAACTCGCTATCAGGTCCTAGAGTGTCTTATCTAGTTAACACAGCAACCATGCAAGGAAGGTACTATTACTTCCATTTTTTCAGAGAAGGAAAGGTAAGAATTATCTAAGGTTACCCAGCTAATGGATTTGGGAGCAGGAATTTAAATACTGGTCTCTGACTTTAGATTTTGAGCTCTTTCCACACTTTCTACTACTTTATTGACCCACGGAAAAACAAAGCCCAACTGTGGAACCAGTTCTGGAGACACAGGTGCAGGCTGAGTCTGGTCCCTTGGGGCTGGCCTTCCACAAGGATACACATTGGATTGTCTAATGAGGGAAAGCTAACAGACATTCAGGTGCAGGACTTGCCATTTCTCAGGGGCAGTTTTGAGACAAACACCAATTCTTTGTTGTCGTGCTCACTGAAGATGTAAAATAGGAGAAGAGCATGGGAATCAGAGACAAATGCTGGACAAGGTTTTTAAGAATTTTTTTTTCAAGCTCCTCTGTTCTATAGCCTAAGTAGCCAACTACTCCCAACTTAGCCTCAAATTACCACCTATGTTCTTTAAAGAAAAAAAAGAAAAGAATGTCTTTTCCAGTAATTTTACACTGGGAGAAATACATGACGGTCTTACCTATAGACTTGGCATTGGCAATTGTGCATCATTTTGTGTCATATTGCAGGCTAAGGAATGTGACACACTCCCTTTGGTTTCCTGGGATACACCCCAACAAAGGACTTTGTTTTTTCAGGTTTCAGTGATAAATATGTTACTGATACTCATACTTTAAATTCATAGCGTATACCAAGTCACAACTCAGTGAGGTTAACAGACAGTTTTCTTTTTAGATTTTGGATGAAGTGGCAAAGAGATACTCCATTGATTTCTGCACACTACACCTTTACACACTTGAAAACAATAATTTATGCTTCTTCTAAATCTTCTTTTCGCCTGGGCAATGACCTCATTTAATAGGCTTTTTATATTTTGGATTATGCAAATAATAGATATTCAAAAGTTAAATAATGAAAAAATTCTAATGTAAAATGATATAAAATAGGATGTTATTTTAATTGTTAGTGCACATCTTAACAAGAAATGATACCTTAGGAATTTAATGTTACCCCAATTTTTTAAATATACTAAATTTTATATACAGTTTTGTGTAAAGTATTTAAAATTTTTTATTGTGATAACCTAAAGTCTGGCAGGAGAGAGAGGGAGAGAGAGAGAGAATTATGTATGTGTTAAGTTATGAATATGCTCAGTTGAAAGTGCCTTTATGACCTCCAGATGGAAAGGTATGCAGTGGATATATGGGTCTGGAACTCAGGAGGAAAGTTTGGACTATAAGTATAGTTTTGGAATTTATCAGTATATAGACGGTAACTGGAGTCGTAAGAATGGATAGGATCATCCAGTAAAAGTACACAGACTGAGAAGAGGATAGGGTCTAGAGCTAAACCCAGAAAATCCCCTACATTTAAAATCCAGGGCTGTTCAGATGCCTAAAACCACCCAAATACTTCCACCACCTCGGGGCCCATTCCAGTGGGATTCTGTCTTCTTCTACCTGCTGGGTAAGTTCTGACCCAGAAAAGAGGCTTCACTGATATTTCAGATCATGTTGGATTCTTTTCTACACCAATGCGAAAGCTGCATCATGGGAGAATTAACATTTTAAAAAAATGGCACGGGAGAACTCACACTTGAAGTTAGGACGTAGGAGCAGTCAAGTGATGCAAATCCAAAGATGACTCAGTTATTAGAATTACCAGACCAGGACTTTAAATCAACTATTGTGATATGTTAAAGAAGTTACTTAAAAATATGGATATAATAGGTAAAAATATGAAGCATTTCAGGAGAACAATTTAAACACTAAAAAATAGAAAATATAAAACTGAAAAATATAATATCTAAGACACTTGGGGCTTATAAGTAGCATTTAGACACTACAGAGGAGAGTGAATGGGGAGATAGAGCAATAGCAGTTGCTCAAATTGAAGGAAAGAAAGAAAAAAGATAGAAAAATGAATAGATTATCCATACCATGAATAATATCAAGTTTCTAATGTACATGAATTTGAGTATGAGGGGGAGAGAGATAAGCAGGCAGAAAAACATACTTGAAGAAATAATAACTGAAACTCTCTAAATTTGATGAAAACACCAACCCATGGATCCAAGATATGCAACAATCCCCAAGCAAGATAAATACAAAGAAAACCCCTTCTAAATACATGATGTCCAAATTGGTGAAACATAAAGAGAAAGGGAACATCTTAAAAGCCACCAGAAAATAAGACATACATATAGGAACAATGATATGAATGATAGCTGATTTCTCATCAGAAACTATATAAGACAGAAAACATCACAGAAGACAAGACAGAAAACATCTCAGAAGACAATGCAACACCATCTTTAAAGGAAATAAACTGTCACCATAGAATTTTATATCCAACTAAAAACATTCTTCAAAAACGAAGGTATGGCAATTTTTGGTGAATTAAATTCAGGGATTAGTACTCAGGAGTACTCGTCACAAAAGCAGAGAATCTTAGCTCACACCAAAGGAAGAAAATAGAGAAAAAGTATAAATTATATGAATACACACACATACACACATGTGCCAACTATATGCTGCACTTCTCCAAAATCTATTCGGTATCTGCACATTTACTGTATATTAGCAGTAAGACCAGAAATGAGCGTAACGCTCTGTTTACAAGGCACAGAAAAGAGACCCAAATATGGAAATTACTAGCAATGAGAATGGGGAAGAAAGACTACAACAAGGAATGTAGATGATATTTTTGTTTCCTAGCTATGATGCCAAATATTGAACTTTCAACTTGAGACAAGGAGGCCATAAAAAGTTGTATTAGTTTCCTAGAGCTGCCATGACAAAGTACCAGAGACTGAGGAGGTTAAACAACAGAAATTTACTCACTCACAGGTCTAGAGGCTAGAAATCTGAGATAAGGTGTCAGCAGGATTGATTTCTTCTCAAGTATCCCTTCTTGGTTTGTAGATGCCATGTTTTCCTTTTGTCTTCACATGGTCTTCTCTCTGTGCATGTCTGTGTCCTAATATTTTCTTTTTATAAGGACACCAGTCATAGTGGATTAGAGCCCACCCATTTGACCTCATTTGACCTCAGTTACCTACTTAAGGGCCTTATCTCCAAATACAGTCATATTACCAGGTACTGGGGGTTAAGACTTCCACATATTAACTTGAGCAGGACACAATTCAGCTGATAATAGAAGATAAGAGTAATTTAAGCAAGTAAGTAACTGTTGTTTACAGTGAGTTGCTTAAGGATATGAATTTACTCAAGTAAAACAAGAAGAAATTACATAACACTGTACGTTATACAAAGATATTAAATTAATCATCATAACATCCTGTGAGATGGGCATTAAAAAAAAAAAAAAAAAACGAAGGTAAAGTAAGGATATTTTCAGATGAAAGAAGGCTGAGAGAATTTGCTGCAAGCAAATTTATACTACAATAAGTACTAAAGAAAAATTTTCAAACTAAAGAGAAATGATACCAGATAGAAACCTGGATATACAGAAAGTAAAAAATAATGAAGAAAATAGGTAATGGGAGCTTTAAGAAGTCACCACTCTGTGCTAAAAACTGTAAAAAGCTGAAGAAACTGGAAAATCAACAATTCTTCTTAGACTTCTCTGTCAGAGAAGTGAGGTCAAAGGTCAAACTGTTGCCCCTCGAATTGGAGAAACAAGTGAATACAGAGAGTCACAACTTATTGGAGCAGAAACTCACAAGTAGGAATTTCTGTGAGAACCACTACCTGGGCAGAAAAACCTGAACTGTAATTGACAAATTGCTGGAGGCTGAGTGTGGACAACTCTGAGAGTTCTCAATGAACAAGTACAATTTGAAACTAAAAACACATTTTCTTGCCTTGTAAAAAGGCATCTATTTGGCTTTTAGTACAAAATAACTCAGAGAAGCAGAGAAAGCCAGTTATTGAAAAAAATTCCCTAACAAATTTTAGTCACAGTCCCTGTCTTTAGCTTGGCTTAGAAAACACGAAACTACAAACCACCTAATATCTGCCCTTTTGAAGAAATCTTATTTAAAGAAAAAAAAAAAGAAGAGGGAAAATAAAACAGTCCCTGAAATACAGCAGTTGGTTTTTACAGGGCCCTGGAAGCTTGCCTTAATCATTCTGGTGAAATGGAAGACATGTGGTCATTGGAATATGGCCATCTCCTTGTTTTATGCTAGTAATGATTTTCATCTGAAGGGAAGATGATGGCCTGGGCACCATTTGATGCCCCTGATGCAATCTGAGACATCAAGGTCAAGTTGCCCCAAGTCTTCCATTCCATATCTTCACTGAACCTCCCCCATATACAGTCTCTTGTCACTGGATGATGAGTGAATAATGGACTCATCAGGGTAGAAAGACACTTCATTGATGGAGCCAGCATGGCTGGGCAGCTTATACAAAATCCTCGTGCTTCTGATATCCCACATAAACACAAACCTGTTGGCCGAGCCAGCTGCTATCTTGCTTCCATCAGATGATCAAGACCATCTCAGAAGATTCTTTTGAAAGTGGTGCACATTTTTTTTGAAATATCTTATTATTTACATTATCACCCTCCAAAATCAAATACTTTCAGATATAACAAAATATGTACAAGATCTATATGAGGGAAACTACAAAATTCTGATGAACAAAATCAAAGAAGAACTAAATAAATGGAGAGATATTCCATGTTCATGGATAGGAAAACACTATATTGTCAAGATGTCAGTTCTTCTCAGCTTGACCATAGATTCAATGCGATCCCAATCAAAATCCCAGCGAGTTATTTAATAGATATTGACAGACAAACTGATTCTAAAGTTTACATGGAGAGGCAGAAGACCCAGAATAGCCAACACAATATTAAAGGAGAAGAACAAAGTTGGAGGACGGATACTACCCAACTTTAAGACTTACTGTAAAGCAACAGTAATCAAGATAGTGCAGTATTCACAAAAGAATAGAAAATGGATCAATGGAACAGAATTGAGAGCCTAGAAATAGCTTTCCAAAGATATAGTCAACTGTTCTTTGACAAAGGAGAAAAAACAATCCATTGGAGCAAAGACAGTTTCTTTGACAACTGGTGTGGGAACAACGGGATATCCACATGCAAAAAGAAAAGGCTAGACACAGACCTTCACGAAAATTAACCCAAAATGATCACAGACCTAAATGTAAAATGCAAACCTATAAAACTCTTAGATGACAACATAGGAGAAAATCTAGATAACCTTGGGTATGGCAATGACTTTTTACATATAACACCAAAGGCATGATCCATGAAAGAAGTTGATAAGCTGGACTTCATTAAAATTATAAACTTCTTCTCTATAGAACACAGTGTCAAAAGCATGAGAAGATAGTCCACAGACTGAGAGAAAATATTTACAAAAGATACATCTGATAAAAGACTGTTATCCAAAATATACAAAGAACTCTTAAAACTCAACGATAAGAAAAAACCCAACATGATTAAAAAATGGGTCAAAGACCTTAACAGATACCTCATTAAAGAAGATATACAAATGGAAAATAAGCATATGAAAAGATTTTCCACATTGTATGTTATCAGGAAGATGCAAATTAAAACATCAGTAAGGTGTCTTCACACCTATTAGAATGACCAAAATCTGAAACACTGACAGCACCAAATACTGACAAGGGTGTGGAGTAACTGGAATGCATACATTTCCGGTAGGAATTCAAAAACAGTACAGTCATCTTGGAAGACAGTTTGCCATTTTCTCACAAAACTAAACATATCCTTACCACACAATCCAGCAATCATACTCCTTGGTATTTCCCCAAAGGAGTTGAAAGCTTACGTCCCACAAGAATCTACACACAGATGTTTATACTAACTTTACTCATCATTGACAAAACTTGGAAGCAACCAAAGCGTCCTTCAGTGGGTGAATGGACAGATAAACTATGGTACATCCAGACAATGGAATATTATTCAGTACTAAAAAGAAATGAGCTATCAAACTATGAAAAGACATGGAAGAACCTTAAGTGTATATTACTAAGTGAAAGAAGCCAATCTGAAAAGGCTACATACTGTGTGATTCCAACTATACAACATTCTGGAAACGGCAAAACTGGTGACAGACCAGTGACTGCCAGGGGGGAGGGGACACAAGGGATGAACAGGCAAAGCTCACAGGAGTTTTAGAGCAGTTAAAATACTCTCTATGATATTATAATGATGGGTGTATGTCATTATACATTTGTTCAAGCCCATAGAATGTACAACACCAAGAATTAACCCTAAGGTAAACTCTAGACTTTGGGTGATTATGATGTGGCAATGTAGATTCATCCTTTGGTAACAGATGTAAAATTTGGTCGAGTGATGTTGGTAATGGGGAGGCTGTGCATGTATGGGGCAGAGGGTATATGGGAAACCTCTGTACCTTCCTCTCAATTGTGATGTGAACCTAAAACTGCTCTAAAAAAATAAAATCTTAAAAAATCTTCAGAGAGACTCAGTCATAGGGGTGGTCCCACACTTCTGTGAGTTTTACTTCCAAGAGTTTTACCAGGCCTTCATAGTAAACAGTGGAGAAACCTCTCCCAGTGCTCCCAGCAGGGAAGTGGAAAAGGAACCATTTTGAAATAGGCTAGAGTATTCTGTTCTTCTTAACAAGGACTGTGCTCAAGAGAAACTATTTGATCAAAACCCAACTTCCGGGGGTTCTATCAGAGCCTAACATACACAGGGAAAGGGAAATATCTAACTCTAGCCTCTCCAGCCATACTGTCCTACCTAAGGGATGAGTGGGGAATAAAACTCAGAAGCACTGATGAAATTCACTGTCCAGGGCACAGGCTCACCAAAAGACTGCAACCTAATCACAGGATTGTGGAACACTTTCCCTCTTCCCACACCTTACCACCACATTACTAAAGGCATATTTACTGCAGTTCCTTTACACACTACATCATGCCCACCTTTCAACAAAAAATTATAAGGCATACTAAAGGGCAAAAAACTACAGCTTGAAGAGATGGAACAAGCATCAGATCCACAGTCAGATATGACAGGAATGCTGGAATTATCAGACGAGGAATTAAAAAAACTATGATTGGGCTTCCCTGGTGGCGCAGTGGTTGAAAGTCCGCCTGCCAATGCAGGGGACACGGGTTCATGCCCCAGTCCGGGAAGATCCCACATGCTGCGGAGTGGCTGGGCCCATGAGCCATGGCCGCTGAGCCTGCGCGTCCGGAGCCTGTGCTCCGCAACGGGAGAGGCCACAGCAGTGAGAGGCCCGCGTACTGCAAAAAATAAATAAATAAAAACTATGATTAATATACTAAGGCTTTAATGGGAAACGTAGACAACATGCAAGAACAGATGTATGATATAGGCAGAGAGGTAAGAATTCTTAAAACTAATCAAAACAAAATTTTACAGACAAAAATTTTATAAAAGAAATGAAGAATGCCTTTTGATGGCATTAGTGGACTGAATATAGCCAAGGAAAGAATCTCTGAGTTTGAGGATATGACAATAGAAACTTCCAAAAGTGGAAAGCAAAGAGAAAAAAAAGGACTTAAAAAAACAAAACAGAGTATCCAAGAACAGGCATAACTACAAAAGGTATAACATACATCATGGGAATCATGGAAGGAGAAGAGAGAAAGGAAAAGAAGAAATATTTAAAGCAATAAGGACTCAGAATGTTCCCAAGTTAATGTTAGACATAAAACCATAGATCTAGGAATCTCAGAGAACACCAAGCAGGATAAATTAAAAATAAACACGAAAACAAAAACCACACCTGAGCATATCATATTCAAACTTCATAAACCAAACATAAGCAAAAATTCTTGAAAAAAACATTCATGTATAGCGGAGCAAAGATTAGAATTACATCCAACTTCTCTTCAGAAACCATGTAAGCAAGAAGAAAGTAGAGTGAAATATTTAAAATGTTAATAGAAAAAAACCTACCAACCCAGAATTCTGTACCTTGTGAAACTATCCTTCAAAAGTAAAGGAGAAATAAACACTTTCTCAGAAAAACAAAAATTGAGGGAATTTGTTGCCAGTAGACTCGCCTTGCAAGAAATGTTTAGAACTTCTTTGGAGAGAAGGAAAATGATATTGGTTAGAAACTCAGATTTACAAAAGGAAAGAGCATCAGATAATTAACAAGTGAAAGTAAAATAAAAACATTTATTTTTCTTACTATTAGTTTATCTAACAGAGAGTTTGTTCAAAATAATAATAGCAATAATATGTTCAGTTACGAATGCTTATATACATAAGCATATACACATATATAAGCATACATATATACATATGCTTATATATAAGTGAAATGAATGACACCAATGATATAAAGGACAGGAATATTCTGTTATTATACATATGAAAAAGCCAGAAGAATACTAAATAATCAGGAATTAGGAATATTAGGAATTAGGAATATTCTGTTATTAGGAATAGGGAATATTCTGTTATTATACATACCCAAAAGCCAGAAGAATACTAAAAAATACCCAATTTATCCAAAAGAAAACATGTAAGCAAGAACAAACAATCAGATGCAACAATTTGAAAATAAACATAAGATGGTAAGCTTAAACCCACTTGCATTAGCGTTAAAACATGGCTGCAAATTCTTTGACATCCACTCCATTAAAAGTTGGAGTCCATCTCTCCTCCCTTGAATCTGGGTAGGCTTGTGAATGCTTTGACCAATGTGACTTTTGAGTCTAGGTCACAAAAGTTCACGCAACTTTGGCCTTGTTCACTGGAACACTCGCTTTTGAAACCCTGAACCAATATGTAAAAATTTCAACTACCTTGAGGCTGACCTGTGGCTTAGTCATAAAATGGAATGCTACTCAGTGACATAAAGGAATGAACCACTAATACACAAAACAATATGATCAAAACTTAAAAATATTATGCTGAGAGGAAAAAGCCTCACAAAAAGAGTATGTGCTATACTACTCCATTTATACAAAATTCTAGAATAGGGAAAACTAATCTATGGTAGAAAAAATCGAACTGTGGTTGACTTTGGTGGGGGTGGGAGTTGGCAGAGATTGATCAGGAAAGGCATGAAACAACTTCCTGAGCCTGATGGTACTGTCCTATATCCTGAAAGAGGTTTGGGTTATACAAGTTTATGAATTGTCAAAATCAGTGTATATCCTTAAGATAAATTAAGATTTATTTTGTTTGTATATTATATATCAAAGAAAAAACTGCAAACAAATACTGAACACTACTTAATGCTATGCAAATCGAAATGTTTATAGGGAAGCATACTGATGTCTGCAATTTACTTTGCAATGCAATAAAGAAAAGATGCATTAATGGATGGGTAGAGGGATGCATAGGTGAATAGATACACAATAAAGCAAATATAGTTAAACGTTAGTGGTAGACTCTAGGTGGAGGGTGTACAGGTGTTCACTATAAATTCTCTCAACTATGCTGTAGCTTGACATTTTTCATATTAAAATGCTGGACACGTTTCCAAAAAAAGGGGAGAAAAAACTTTTTTAGAAAAGGGGAAGGGGACAGGAGGGCAGGGAATGAGTAGTTAGGGAGTTGCTCCTTCTTCTTTGCTGTGATTCTTGCTTTATAGATAGAAGAAATTGCTTCTATAAAAACTGATTAAACCAAGATCCCAGTAGAATGTAATTTTACAGGATATCTATATTAAGTGGTTTTCAAATCCTTCCAGAATCGGTCGGAAATGCCCAGGTTCCTGAAGTTGTAGGAGAGTTCCTTGCCTGAATTTGCCATGGCCTGTTCATGGTTGGTGGCCTGTTTGGGACTGAGCTGGGGATCCCCAAATGCAGCACGCCTTGCTTCCAAAGATGCTCAGACTGAGAGATCTGTTGAGAGGATAAGGTCTCCAAATGGACATCTCAAAGGATCTCATTATTCTAAAACAGCTCAAAGAATGTTTCCTACATGGTGCTAAAAGGGATATAAGGGGGAAAAAATCCCCTGTACTATCAACTCCAGGGAGGCAGAGATCTATGTATCTTGCTCACCATTTTTTCTCCAGCATTTTAGTACAATGTATAGCACAAAGTAAAGCCCGGTTAAATATTTGTTGAACAAATTAATGAATTGAATGTTGTTCCCTCCTATTGGAAATCTTGGAGTAAATTTCAAAATTCATGATCCACACATTTCAACTGTCCTCTCTACTCAGCATCAGTGGAAACAACTTCCAGCAAAGTCTTGCTAAAGAACAGAATTTTATATCTTTGCCAAAACGGTTAATAGGTTTTTCCAGTAAGAGGACAACCAAGATGAAAATTACTACTGCTACTATTATTTATTAAGCAAGTGCTATAAAGCTAGGGGCTATGTTAAGCACCTTACCTTGTTGCCAATCCCTGCAATAAGCCTGAAAGGTAAAAATGGGATGAGAAAAACAGTGCTTAGCTAAGATAAATAATTTACCAAACGATATGCTGCCTGACTCCAAAGCTTACTTACAACACTTATCACAGTATAAGGTGCACGTGCTCTGTGCAGAATAACACATAAATAAATGTAGAAGACCATTATCTAGTTAGGTTGCTTTTCCCCATGTGCATATATGGAGAATCTACTCTTAGCAAACGCCCACTGCACACCATGGGGTGTGTGTGTGTGTGTGTGTGTGTGTGTGTGTGCGCGCGCGTGTGTGTAGTAACTGCCTAAACAATTAAAAGAAGGAAGGAAGCACATCCTCCCTGGCCTTTGGCCTCTCCCTTCCTCACCCTCTAGTAAATACAAGTCTGTCCAAATCAGAAAGCTCTTCCTACCTCTAGTAGAAATAGTTACCCCAGCATTATTATTCTCTACCCAACAGTTTTTAAAAAAATATCTGTTCTCATGAAAGGATGCTCCTGGGGGTTTGTTGTTTCTCCATGCCCTCAGTGGACACTCCAGAGCCCTGTTCCTCTCTCCAGTGAAGGTCCATTTGAACCCTGGACATGTACAAACGATCCTGCTTTGATCACAACCATTCCTAAATAATAGCACAAGAATAGCACCCATACAGGGACATAGAAACCATAGATCTGGGGAAGAAGCACATCCTGCAGAGAATCAGGAAGTACCAAAGATTTGTCTTCAGTGCAATCCACCATTCCTTGCCAGGGTCCCTCTACTCCATGTTGAAAACCTTCCTACCCAGCTGGAGCCTTGTCTAGAAATGAATACCTACTAATAACATGGGACTGAGTTAGGACATGGGATTTCTAGGCCACAGTCACAATGTCACAACTAGACTCATGTTACACAGGTTCAGTATTAGAAGTCAGAGTTCTATTCCTGAAAACACATCATATCATTAGATACGAAAATTGATCAAAAATTAAAATTAAATTAAATTCCTCTTATATTTTCTTTTTAATATGAGGTATATCATAATTCAGAATACTGCATAAGATTTATATCTACAGTTAAAATAATAATTATGTCAATATCCATCTTGATACCCAAATCCCAAAACAGATCCACTTCTGAAAACAATGACCTAATTCAAGAAATTGAATATAGCCAGTATTCCAGGGGCCCCCTCAGGACACTCCCGAATCACATTCTTTATGAAAAATCTTTTTTCACATATTGGAATAGATGGACTGCAGACCTCATCTTTTTTCTGGATAAATCTTCAACTATAAAGCTTGGGTATTCTTCATTGCTGCATGCTGTCTGGAACATTTTCGTTGCACATGTGACTTACAGAAATGTCTTTAAAAAGAAAATGCTGGGTATGCTAACTTCATTCTCTTTTCTCTTTTTCCCTTTTTTTTTCCTCCTTCATCTCCTTCTTCTTTCCTCCTTAAAGATCACTGGAGACCATCTTTGAGGCTGCCTACCACAACTCATTTGACCCTTGCATGATTTGTGAGAACTATTTAGACCACAAGTCACAGATAAGGAAATGAAAGCACAGAAATGTTAATTACCTTAATGCAATACAGACAGCTAAGAGATGAGAGATGTGAAAGAAAAATCAAGGAAATCTGGAAGATAGGACAAAAATCTCCAATCTCCAATCCATCTAATAAAAATTCTGGAGAGAATAGAGAGTAGAAGAGAGGCAATATTCAGAGAGATTATAGATGAGAATTTTCTGGAGATAGAGAAATAAATGAGACTTCAGGTTGAAGGAGCACACAGGGTCCTGAGCAATATAAATAAACATAAATCTACACCTAGGCTCGTTGTAGTAAAACTACAAACATTAAATTCAAAAAGAAAAAACTTAAAGCTGCAAAGGAGAAAAACCAATTATATCCAAAGACATGGCAATTAGACAGACAGCAAACGTCTCATCAGCAAAAATAAGTACCAGAAGATAATGAAATAATACATTCACAGTTATGAAAAAACTGTGAAGAAAGAATTGTATAACTGGCTAACCGATCATTGAAGATGGAAGGTGAGATAAAGCCATCTTTAGACTAACAAAGGTCAAGGAAGTTTTTAATGCATCAATCCTCATAGAAAAGAATGTACACAAGAAGAAATTGAAAACAGAAGAAGTGAATGCATAAAGTAATGGTGAACACAATGTTGGTAATATGTTATTAAATCTAAATAAGGATAAAAAAATTTTAAAACGAAAACTAATTTTAGAGAATTTAAATTCCAGTTAACATGAAGGTGAAGACTGGGACAGTTTAAAATTAATGCATTCTAAATTCCCATATTATTTGAGAAGAAATTAGAAATAGTGATTAATGTTTTGCTTTGTTCAGAACAGGTGGATTTTCTTATAGAGCATTGTGTTTTTTTTGTTTTGTTTTGTTTTGTTTTTGTGGTACGCGGGCCTACTCACTGTTGTGGCCTCTCCCGTTGCGGAGTACAGGCTCCGGACACGCAGGCCCAGCGGCCATGGCTCACGGGCCCAGCCGCTCCGCGGCATGTGGGATCTTCCCAGACCGGGGCACGAACCCGCGTCCCCTGCATTGGCAGGCGGACTCTCAACCACTGCGCCACCAGGGAAGCCCTAGAGCATTGTTTCTAAGTATACCTTTTACATAAAACAACTTTCATGTCTTCTAATTTAAAAAATAATACTATCATGTAGGCATTACACGATGAAGCTCAGGCAGGATATATAGCTTTTCAATGCTTCAAAATCTGATGAGATTTTACATTTGTAAAATCAATATACTTTGAATATTTCATACTTGTGCGAAAAGATTTAACTTTTATTTTGAAAACTCTATTTCCCCAAAAAAGAAATTAAATGATTACGGGTTGAGAGTTCATTATGAAAAAAGTTTAACATTTTGAAAGGCATAAGTGAAACTTTTACAAGCTATAATCTGGAATGGGAGTCTGAACACCTCAGCTTTCTGTGTGATCCTAGGGAAACCACTTTAACTCTCCGGACACTAGTTTCCACATTGAAAAGTAAGAATTAGATGATCTCCAAGAACCCTTCCAGTAATGTGTTTCTAAAGCATTTACTCTTATAAGTTTACTGTTATCAAGGCTGCTGCCAGTAACATTTTTGTGCAGATAGCCTTCTCTTACTTTTGTTTAGTTCAGATTAATTCCTCAGTATAAATTTCCCAGGAACAGGATTAGTAGATATATAAATATTTTTAAGGCTTTTGATACAATGGACCAGATACATTTTCAAAATTGCTTTCCTAAGGCATTGTACCACTCATATCAGTTGATAAACTGGCAGTAGTTATTAAAGGCTTTAAAAATGATCTTAATCTTAAGTCTGCCACTCCACCTCTAGGAATAGATCTCTAAAAGAAAGAGAAAAGTGACACAATTATGTTTATCAAATTAATATTTTTACATTTATAAATATTACATATAATATTTTTACATTTATAATGTAAAAAACATGAGAAAAACAATAATCAAACAACAGGGGACTGGTTATTACACATTTAATAATGGAATACTACGTGACCATCAAAAATCAAGATTTAGAAGAGTATTTACTACCATGGGGAAATGTTCACAGTATATTTTCAGTGAAAAAGCAGACTTACAAAATACCATGCATATTATTATCCCATTATATCCTTACATATCTATCTATGTATATATATGTAAAATATACACACATATATACATAAAATATGTATGTTTTGTATTATTAATATTTGGTTTCTAATCATATATATTCTAAATATACACATATATTCTAAATATATATAACATATATATTTAAAATACGTATGTTAAAACCAAGTAATAATAATGTTATTAGGTAGAAAGTAATGTGACTTTAATTTCCTGAATTTTAAAAATGTTGTACAAAGAACATATATTAGTTTTGTGACTTGGAAAAAAAAAGCAGTAAAAAGAAAAATAAAACCAAACAAGTCACTCCAGTTCACCTCATCACTCACAGTGAATGGCTCCCTCATCCAGACTTCATTTTCCTTCATAACAAACCCAGTTTATTCAGGCACAAGGTCCTGTGCTTCATGGCAAAGCCATGGGCTTCGGCCATCCCACCCTTGGTTCCAAGGGCTTCCTGATTGATCTAAGGATAATCCCATCCTCCTTGCCAGTGACTGATTCAGAAATGGCCCGCTCTGACCAATGAGCCATCAGGTGAAGTCCAGGGTATAAGTGGGGATCATTTGCTTGTCTCTGAGAGACAGCCCCACGATGACATGGTTTCTCCTTTTCTTTCTCACACTGTCACGTTTGGACCAACCACAACCATCTTGCTTTCTGTGTGACATTGAAACTGCCACTGAAGATCAAAAGCCAGAGAGATGGAAATAACCTGGGTCTCTGGTGGCATCGCAGAGCTGCTAAAGCCAGCTCCACCTCCAGACTTGTTGTTATGTGAGGTAATACATTTTCTTATTGTTTAAAACAGTTTTTCTTAACTTTCACTGTATATCAGAATCTCTAGGGAGTTTAGAAACTACTGATCCCCGGGTTATTCCAAGGTCAAGTCAAGGTCTTCAGGGGCAAACCCATCTGAGTCAGGGTTTTCTGTTCGTTACACCTGAAAGCACTTTGACAGATAAAGACACTTTTGCAGACATCTCCATTGTTGTTTCTCTTAAACTTCCAAGGCAGGGATTTGCTTTGGGGTTTTCTCACATTGATTCCTCCTGGGCTGAGGTCTTTGCCTCTAAAGTGCACCATTACTGACGTCTGTTTCTTGGGGACGTAACAAAACCCATCCAAAGCCTGTTCCATGTGATTTTGCATATTTGTAACACGTTAACGATCAAGGATGTGGATGAACCTACTCAGTCATTCCGAAAAGTGTTTATGTTTTCATTAACTATTTTGTGACAAGTTACCTTTAACAAAAGTTACACTATATTTTAGTAAATGTTGAGTTTAACTATCAAGTGAATACAATATTTGAATATCTTATGTTTTTGGTTGGTACACTGTGGAAGGTATAGGGTGCTAGAATCTTCATACGTTCCACTCTTATAAATTGCCAATAAGCTTCAAAAATATTTTTCATGCAAGTACATTTATAAAATCACTCTTAGCAAGGAAGCTGTTATAAATAGTACCTGCTTAAAAGAGTTCAACAAGCTCTTGGAAATGAAATCTTCCAGAGCATCAATTCTCAACACAGACCATCAAAAGCACCATATTGGAACAGTTGGTGGGTACAGTAGAGGGGGAAGAGAGAGGGAAACACAGGTATCTCGTGAGATACATAGTGAAAAAAAAAATCACAGCCACAAATAAGAATGACAGCTTTCAAACTGACCCACCACTCTACCTAACCAGGCCCTAGGAAAGCAAACTGGTGTGAGGAGGGACAAGCTTACACCTTTCAGGGACTAACGCTTCCTAGGGATGGCTGTACAATTAACATGAGCTGCGGGCTGCCAATAAAACGTAATAAGCTGGGCCCACACGAGGGCAGGATCCCTGCGGGGACCCAGTCAGGCCCACCACACTAATGGTGGTTTTCGTGCCATTAAACAGCAAGTATGTTAATAATTGTGGTGGTTTATCTCAACACTCCCTGCTGCTTTCAGTGCTTAACTCAAATACAATGTTCATCAGCTTTTGTTAGTAGCAAGAGGGAGAGCTTTATCAGAAAATGTAAAGATCACTTTGTGATTATTATTTCACCTTGGGGCAAGCCTACCCTAAGTGTCCCGGCACGGCTCCTGGTGGGACATTATCTCCTGAAGGTCCTGGAAATGAGTACCACAGTATTTAGATTTTCGTCCATGCCTGCCCCACTCCACCACTGCCCCCATACTTTAAAAAAAATTTAATACTGGGCTGACTTAAGTCACACCAAATGGCAATTGATAAGACACGGAGTAAGCTGTGTTCTCGTCTCGGCATAGCCTGGCTGACCCGATCACCCTCTACTCCACTCCCACCTGGTTCTTGCTGGCCACAGAGCCACTTTCTGTCTTGCCATCCTAAGTCTACTGCACAGACTCTGTTATCTGGTGCGCCAAATGCTCAAGGCAGTCACGCTGTCCCCCTGTATGCACTCAGCACTTTACATACAGTGCAGGGTCCAAGGACGCCCATGGAATAAGAATCCCAGCAGGTTGTGGAGGTCGGTAGTGGGCTGAGACTAACTTTCAATAAAGTGCCTGGTAGGAGACCCTCTTGTCATTTAAGAGAAATCAACAAAGCTTCCACTTAGAGTGAATCGGTCCCTAGGAATCTCCCCTCACAAGTCAGTGGGTGGAAGGTGCAGCCAGCATCTTAAAGAGAGCAGTGAGGGCTTCCCTGGTGGCGCAGTGGTTGAGAGTCCGCCTGCCGATGCAGGGGACACGGGTTCGTGCCCCGGTCCGGGAAGATCCCACATGCCTCATGGGCCCGTGAGCCATGGTCGCTGAGCGTGCGCGTCCGGAGCCTGTGCTCCGCAACGGGAGAGGCCAAAACAGTGAGAGGCCCGCGTACCACCAAAAAAAAAAAAAAGAGCAGTGACATCATTAAGCAGTCACATCACAGTCTGCCGTGGCAGGAAATGCTCATTGGAGTCTCAGATCAGACATTGTCAGTGTTCAAATATTTCTGATTGGAAGCTGCATAGAGGAGACCAGGAGAGAAAGAGAATGTCACCTTGAAAACATGTAGTCTGCCACCCACCCAGCCTTGAGCATCTTATCCTGCCCGGGCACACAAACTCCAGAGAGCCTGACAGTTGGAGTGCTAGCTGGCCAATTCAAAGGAAAAGAGACTTTCCTAGATTCTGCTTAGAAATCCAGAATCTTAACTTGATTTCCTCAGCATCCCACCCCAACTGTTGGTTATTCTCCTGAAAAACCCTGTCTCCATAAAATTGGAAGACACTCAAAGACGTAATTACAAGCGTTTTCACCGATTGCTTTGTTCTTACACCATCTCAAAAAGTTCCCAAACAACATGAAGTTAACTATGACAGAAAAGCCCCATATGAGTTTCTGAAGGTCAGGCTAAATCAGGCTGATAAAGAGAGGGGATAGAGAAGATAGTATTGTTACGGGCGCTACCAACATATTTTTCTAATACATCTTATTTTGGGTTGGTCTTGATACCAGTTGGAGTCTGAGGAATGGCACATTTCTCCACAAGCCTAGTGGAGAGAGGTTTCTAACAGGTCCTAAAATATTGACTTTGAGTTTCAGTGCTTGAATCAGCTTCTGGGATTAAAATCTGGATCCACTATTTCTTACTAACTGTACCATTTTGTACAAATAGGTTAACCTGCCTAAACTTCAGTTTCCTCATCTGTAAATTGGTGATAACATTAGCACCTAGCTCAGAGGGTTGTTATGAGAACTATATTTATAACTGCTTAGTACCCTGCCTAGCACAGACTTAAGTTCTTAATTTATCGATGATTACTGTTGTTGTTATTATTACTTCTATGAAATCAATGGAAGTTAGGAGGAGGTGCCATTGGTACACAAGGTAAGGGCCGTTTAGTAGCTATTTGCCCAGAAATGAGACTTACAGTCTCCTTCCTTCTGACAGATGCAGTTTTAATGGCCTTGCCAGGCATCCAGCTGACCATTCTGGAGGGGCACTCAACCTTCACCAAGCTCACCTGGCAACCTAGCGCTGTAGTGCCAAACCCTGAGTTAGCGGGAAACGCCGAGCCAGCTGGCTGCCACGCTGGGCCTTGACAGGACTTCAAAGCCTCCCTCAGAGGTGACTCTATAGCCCTCCCAATATTAGGGAAACAAATGGTCCTTCGTGGCCACGGCTCCCTGGGGTCCTTCCTCCTCAGGAGGCTCGTGGTTGCCGAAGCTGCAGAAAGTTCAGCCTCCTGACCCATCATCGGTCACCATTCTAATGATCTGGCAGGAAAAGATACCTGCCCTCGGTCCCCCTGGGGTGGACTCGCAGTAATTTATGAGCCAGCAGAGCACCCCTTCCTCGTGACTTAATATGCTTAACAGCTAATTGCATCTGTGTAGGGATTACACTTTACATTGTGCAGCGTTATGGAAACAAACCCCGGGCTTCCTCGGATTCCCTTAAACAGCTCCTTATCTCAGAGAGGGAGATCCTTATCAGGGCCATATGTTAGAGGGCCTGGACTGTTTCCAAATGACCCCAGGAGGGTCTGGGGCCTAATCAGTCTGCAGGCCCAAAGAGGGGCCTTGAACAGAGTCCCAACCTGAACCAGCTGGGAGGCCAAAGCCAAGGGAGGAGCTTCCTCCCTGCCTTCTGTCCTCCATAAACCTGTCAAAGGCCAAGCTGGGGCCCAGATGACCCACATCAGCTCCTCTGCCCCGGTGACCAGGGCTTCCTGTGCTGACCTTCATGCCACGTGGAGCTCGAGCGAGCAAAGCCCAGGGGATTACTGAGCACCTTATCCAAAGTCAAAGCGAAGCTTTTGCCCTTCCAGGGGTGCTGTAGAAGGAATCTTTTGGTAGTAACTCTTGGCTTTCTAACTCACAAGCTAGCTAAGCCCCTCCAACCCCCGAGGGAACCAGTCAACGCTACCGCCTTCCTTTCGCCAGGACGGCAAGGTAGGCCCCAGCCGGAGAAACAACTTGCTTCATACACAATTATTGCAAAGCTTGGGAGATTCCTGCCTTGGCAGACACAGAAAACACTCCTTCCCCTGGGTTACAACAATTTAGTTAAAGACCGAGTCTTAAGGAACTCCTGGGGGAGGCGGGGCCGCCAAGTGTAAAGAGCAGGAAATGTCTCCCAGCGTGAGGAGCCGGGAGCCAGAAGCCAGAGGGGCCCTGCTGGAGTTTTCCAGCCTGTGACTCACGGGGCCACTTCCCTGCTGAACCCGGCCTGCACTCCGGCTCCTTGGCCACTGTGTCTCAGAGCCTCTTCCTGTCTCCAGTCCACCCAGGCCCCTGAACAAAGCAGAAGTCTGGAGTCCACGGCAAACTCTAAAGTGTTGTGTATATATTCGGGCGTCATCTGTGGAAGCAGCTATTTTGAAAACAAAAAAGTAACTTCCCTGCCCTCAGAAGAACTTGGTGAGCTCTTAGAAGTGTCTACGTTAACAATTTGAGACTGAAATCTTGATTACCACCTCTTGCAAAAAGAAAGGAAGACAGAGTACATTCTTTTTCATTGATTCATAATAATAGGTAAGGAACTTATTGAGCACTTATGTGCCAGGCACTCTCCTAAGCCCTTTACATCCATTATTTTATTTAACCCTTATGACAACCCCTGTATGGTTGTTATCTCCATTTCATGAATGAGGAAACTGAGGCTCAGAGAGGTCAGTAACTTGTACGTGATCACACAGCTAGTATATGGTAGAGTCAGGATCCAAACCCGTCTGTCTTACTCAAGCACCCAGCTTCTTGGTCTCTAATATTCTGGGCTGAAACAGGACTTGGAGGCCATCTGAGCCAACTGGTACCCTGATCCTCAACTCTTATAACTCCTCTCCAACATCCTTACAGAACAATCTCTACTTACTCCAGGGAAGGGAGACTCTGCGAGGCACAAAGGAAAGAACACGTGATTGGGCATCAGATGACCCAGGGTCTGCCATTCTCATGGTTTGTATCCATTGGTCTAACTGCCCTTTGGCAACACAAAAGAAAGAGCACTTTCCATGGAAGCTTCCTCATATATTAAAAGACAGCCCTTGCATAACCCCTTAAACCTTCTCCAGTCTAACTAGTTCCAGTTTGCCAACCATTCTGTATGTAAGACCATCCCAGTCACCCTCCTGTGGGTGTGCTACAGCTTGTCAAATTATCTCTTAAGTGTGGTTCCAGGAATGGAGAGTCAGAATCAAGTTGGTCTAATCAGCAAGGAGACTGGGCGGACAAATCCCTCCCTTGATCTCCCCATATTTACACAACTTAAAATTTCTTTCACCTCTTTGGAAACTCCAACGTACCCTGAACATGTAGTCAACAAAAGCCCTTAAGGTTTTTTTTTTTTTTGCTCTTGCTGGTACCTAGGAAACCAAGCTAAAATGCCAAAAATCAATTTGCTGAGAGCCAATTGGCTAAAATTCTATTTACCCAATGACCGATTTTATCATTGCATTCCACAGATATTGAGTACCTACTACTGTCCAGACACTGTTCTAGACACTAGAGATAAAGTAGTGAACAAAATAGACAGAAATTCTTGTCTTGATGAAGCTAACATTCTTAGTATAATGGAATTGCTCCAGCCACTTTTGAGTTCTTATTGCTTTGAATGTCATTTCAATAATGCCTCAAATGGCATATGAGACTTCATCTTGCATTTCTAGCAGCAGTTAGTAAGAAAAAGTCAGCATTTCATATCATTTTGATTAGTCTGGATCCCTTGACAGAATTTATATATCAATGGCAAATATATAATACAATTTTATGCTGAAATTGATGAGTTTGAATGACTCATTGAAAATGATTAAATGTATTAATGGGAAATGTAAGCCTATGTCCATCAACTTTTGAAGAATTGAACTTCCCATAAAATTCTGTTTTGAAGACAGAGTGAAAACCAGTCCATTACAACTTCACAGAAATCTTCACTACAAATGGCTGTAAACTTTATAGATTATTCTTGAAAGTTGGTGTTTATTGACAAGTTTAATTTGATGAGCTCATCATTGGGCAAACCGGTCATCTGACAAACTGATTTTTAGCACATTGGTCATTGTCTAGCTGATTTTTGGCAAACTGATACTTGTTAACCAATTTAAAGTTATTGCTAAGCCATGGTGCCCCATCCCAAAATTTGTGCAGAAAAACTGAATTAAGTTATTTGAGTCACTGACCAGTGAGCTTTTACTGAATCCTGACTCTATCACACTGCAATCTTCCCAGGTGCTTGTCATCCAGCAATTTGTTCTTCATGCTGAGTCCTTATGCCAGTCTTCAAACCTAGGGAACCAGGGACAGCAGAAAGTACCATTGGAGACCTCCAACCGGTTTGTCAATGGTAAGTTAATTAACAATCTTTGAGAACTATCATTCAACAAGCTATAAACCTAACTTCCCTATCCCCAGCAGCATAAGAAAATAGCTACCTTTATTGAATACTTCCCACTTATCAGGTAGTATGGTGGCTATTTTACATACGTATCTCATTTACTTCTTATCCAGCTAAGGAAAAGAAGACTCAAAGAGGTTAAGTAACTTGCTCAAGACCATACAGCTAGTAAGGAACACACTTTCTTCCCTCTGGAAATCAGACGTTTATTGTAACACTAAACTTTTACATTTAGTCAAAGTGGATTTAGCTTGTAGATAAAGCTGCCTGAAAGATGGAAATATTTAAGCCAACATATATTAACTAAGACACTTAAAGGTACCAGGTCACCTTCATATGTATCTTTTTTTTGGTTGGTTGATTTATCAGATGAGTCAGCTCACTGCCTTCCACCAGGAGAGAGGATCCCATTCTGGTTCCCATCCCAAATGGGAACATGTCCCCAAGGTATAAGTAGACTGGATTCCATCCCGGCAAAACCTTGCTTACCGGGGCTTCAAATTTTAACTGCCAGTCTTCACTTGGAACCTGGTGATAACAGCACCTAACACGAGGGCCCATTACAAGGATTTAATGAGGTAAAGTGTGAGGAGTGCATAGCTCAATGCCTGGCATATGGCAGCCGATCAACGATCAAGGTTATTTCTCTGTCCTTCAGGCTACTCAGGTCTGAGTGACTGCAGAGCTACTTGAAATGTCTATCACCATGAAACAGAGAAACATAATGAAAGTTGAATCCATGATATATATCTATCTAAAAATTCTATTACCATGACTAAACTTGTTCTAATATATATGTCATCCAAAATTAATACTTATTGGTACTTCTTTTTAAAGTGAACATTACTAAGTAATTCTGTAAGATTGGACTCAGGAATAGTTTCTGGCATGACATCCCCTTGTCTTGTTCATCAGTCAGAGAAGGAATAAGCTCTCCTGCAGTGCAAAAGACTACAAGAATGAAAGCTGGGCAGAACACTGAAATTTACTGATGAATGAGGTTGATAAAGGAAGAATGAGGATCTTTTTTTTCTCTTCATGACAGGTCCTCAAGGCAATTTGCCAACCATATTAGACAGGAGCAGGGGGAAAAGGCACAGCAATAGATCATGATCTATTCGTGGTGATTGAACTAAAAGAAAATTCTGTTTCTATTGACTTCAAGTATATGCTGCTTAAAAGATTCTCAAGGTGGTTTATACAGGAGTACACTTTGATTTGTAAAACAGATGTATTCATGAAGTGTTGCATGCTACTCGACAATATTTTGAAATACCCAAGGGGAAGTCATTATACACTTAGAACAATCCCTACTGAAGAATTCCTAGTAAAACTAATGGCAATGGTGGAATTTATTCTTTCCGTACTTTGGATTTTCATCCACTGGAAAAGTTTAAAATGTAGAACAGTAGCATAAAGGTCAAACAATGTTACTTATGACAAAACAAAAGATTCCTTCTATGTTGCCATAAATGCCTGCCAACATGGAATTCTTCTGGGTGCATTAACAGAATCTCCTCTTGCTTTACAAGTGAAATGCAAATTCTTCAAGGTGAGGTGAACCAGACCAAGAAAAGCCTTTCCTCAGCCTTCTGTCAGAAGGCTTCTTATCTGGTTTTTCCCATGAGCATCCTGACTCTGAAGTCAGGTTAAGCGTGGAATCTATACCTAGAAGGGTTCTTGAACTCAGATCTTTATTCAAAAATGACTGAATGAAGAATGACCAATAATTAGAACTACGCTCAATTTGTTAAAGGGGTACCATAAGGATATGTAGAGAGTTCTGGAATAAGATGGGAGTTCCTCCTCTCTAGGGTTCTGCTGATAACCTGTAACCCCAGCAGCCGAGAAAACGGTTTTGACCACTGTCTGCTAAGGTGCCTGGCACATAGTAAATGCCTAACAAACATTTGTAGAAACCATCAGTGAGGATCCCTTTATGTCTCCTACATAAAAGGAGGAGATTGCCACCCAATCTACAGGGTGATGCCTACATCTTGCTTTAGGGTCCCGATTAATTCAATGAGTTAATATTAATAAACTCTTTTCAAAAGAGTGTCTGGCACAATGTAGCATTTTTAAAGTACAGTTAAATATAAACAAACAAATAAATATGACTTGCTTAAAGTTTAGTGTTAAGGGCTGAACCTTTGGTACCTGATTCCTCTGGAGGGCCTCGCTTTTCCCCACTATGGGCTGCAGGATTCCTGTCTGCCAGTTTTCTTGTTACCTTGGGGGATGAATGTGGAATGTTGTTGCTCACTATGTCACCAGCCTGAATTCTCTACTTTGCGTCTGGGTTTTCATTTCCATTTCTGTTCTCTCTGTGGCAATGAACGGAATGTTTTCAATCCCCTTTATCAGGATAAGACATTCAGCTTAAAGAGATTCCATGCAAAGCACCAGGCTCCCATGAAACCTCTCCCCATAACAATGGTTCAGAGGGCTCTTGATGAGTCATTTCTTACCCCATATCCTGTGAAGTACACACGGGATCAGAGTCAGCCACTGAGAGTATCCTTCACACCGAAGAACTCAACCCACTTTGCTGGACTTATTCCACACTCTCTGCCCCCCACAAACGTCACTCCCTGAAGAAGGGAGAGGACAGAGAGCAAAGAATGGAATACAACTGGAGCGAAGGACCGCTTTCTTATTCCCTGCCCTTTTTCTCTTCCAGTGTATCTAAAAGTCGAGAGCTTCTAGCAATTAAAGTATAGTATGGGGGTATGCTGTCACCAGTTACTGGTAAGTACACTGATCATAGGTTCTAAAGTACTCGGAATAAACAAAAGGTGAGACTAATGTAAAAAAATCAAACCATATGTTTTCATTCTTTTATTTTTAAACCAAAAGCTATGAGTGAAACTATTGAATGTAATGTTGTTCTACAGGTATCAAGTCACATAAAGGTCATATGCTGTGTTGTAAAGAAAATAAAATCTAAGATACAGTTTGATGTCTTCTCATTAACATTCACTCGTCACGTATCTGTCATAGTTTACTGCAATCCTTGTCTTATCAATAGTCTTCCTTAGAATACTTTTTTCCTAACTCAGAGCTCTTATCTCTGAGTCAGACCTCAGCTGAGCCTGGTATGTTCTACCACTTTAGCTCCAGAACTTCAGGCCAACTTACATTTCTCTCTGAGTTGCTCCTCCCAGATTCTTGTAATTCTCTCCATTCTGATCAAAACTAGAGCAAATGGCTTTATTTTACCTTTTTAACCTCTATTACCTAGGAGCATTCTGTAACTTTCCCCCTCCAAAATCAGATTTAATATTGGTTTCACAAAGACTGCCCAGATTTCCACTTATGTCTAAACCCTTACGTGGGAGAGACTCATGCAGAAATGCAATTTTATAAAAACAGATTGGAACCCCCTTTGATCTGTGCTCACTCCTTACCTGAAAGCATGGACATGACATGCCTACTATCCCTAAGGGACAAGGGCACACAAATGTGGGAAGATTTATATCAAGAGCTACTCACTGAAAGGCTTAAGCTTTCTGGCTTTGCCTACATTTTACCATGTGGGTGATGAATATCTGAGTGAGAGGTAGAAAGAAAGACATACTAGGGGAGACAGGAAAATGGGTTAACTACAAAGTTGTGGATTTGAGATTTTTACTTTTCTTCTTTCATTGAGACAGACATTGATAGGAATAGTTAGTCCAGGGGTAATGAACTTAAACTTCCCACCACTCTCCTCTCTCCTGTGATGTGGTTGAGGAGAAAGGCTGCTGGGGGGAGGGTTCACAGGAGAGGAAGTTTAGTGGAAAGAGAGAAACAGAAGGAGAAGGGACAAAGGGGTTTGAGAAGAGGGAGAAGAACAAAGCAAGCCAAGGGAGAGAATGAGAGAGGTCAGGAGCCAGGGGGAGACAGTTGGCCTCACCTAAAACACCAGATACCTTCAGTGAAAGCCTTGAAAATAAGACCGTGCAAGAAGCACTTTATAAAGCTACAACGTTCTCTTCAATACAGGGGCAAATGAGGAGAGAAAAGGAGCTAAGAACAAGGGGTGTGGAAAACAGAAGAGAGAAGAAGGAGAGGGCCAAACCTCACCTCCTAATCATTCTGCCTGAGGTGCTGAAAGCATTTCTTTATGAAGTGTGAAGTTTCAAATGAATCCAATTTCCTGGCATTGGAAACAGTGCCAGGGGCCGCTTACGAGAAACAAAATCTCTTTTTCCTAAAATGAAGAAAATTCCATTTGTCTATGAGGTCTTCTCCATCTTGAATAACCTAGACTCTTCTGCCATTCATTTACTGGACAACACTGTAACAATGGGAAAGACAAGACCAGGCGTGACCTACAGTTTAACATCTGTCAGAAGACCCTACTCCACTAACTCCAGCCAATGGCCCAATCTGTAAGTGCAGTGCCCAGGAACCACACACACCCGGAGCCACCCTCTTTTCCATCATAAAGTTGTGCAGAATATCTCAGTGAGATGATAGGGTTTGAAAAATGGTACAGTGTGTATTTCCCCAAGCACAGGGGAAAAGAGGTATATTTAATAAACAATGCTGCCATGATGGACAGCCGCTTGAAGAAAACAAAGCCAGGTCCTTACCTCACTCCATATACAAAAATAAATCCCAAATGGATTTAAATGTAATAAAAGAAGGAAGGCAATTTAGGATTTTGCATTATTTTAGAATTGGGAAGACCTTCATCAATATGATTAAAAAACCTAGAAGACGTTAAAAAAAATAATAGGCATATCTTTTGATTATATAAACGTTTCAAAATCTTGTATAAAAAAAAATCCCATGAAGAAAGAGTAGGACCACACTTTGGTGCCAATGATCTTTGGATAATTCCACTCACTGAATTCAGGCAAAAGTAACCATTTAAAATGGCAATGTTGGATCTGAGGTTCTGACACTGCAAGGATAGAGTAAAGCATTATTGAAAACTATAGATACGTTCCATGCTTCCCTGCACTGCCAGGTCTGGCCACCTGTCTCAGGATCTCTCGCCCCATGATTTTCATGGTTGGCTGTTCTAACAGGCACAGGGGTTACTAGCGAGCCACAAATACTGTTGGACTATTTATCAGGTATCTCTCAGTCCACGTTTTAAGAATCTCAGAAGTGTTTGGAATTTAACAAGAGTGCATGTGTGTGTGAATTATTTGTGTAACGAAGGAGGGGGAGAAGCATTTAAGCCAGAAATATTTACCCTCAAAACAGCTGTGATAGTATTATACCATTGTATTTTTTTTTTTTACTAAGAATACATTTATTGGTTTAAAAAGTATATAAACATTTAATGAAGATATCCTTCATAAGAAGAATAAGGGAACAAGTGAAAATAAAAAACAGCCATATGGAAATGATGTCTGATTCCCCCTCCTCCATTCTAGAAGTGAGAGAAATGATAGGTACAGTGATGCAACCTTGCAAAGGGATTACTTCAAGTTTTTCACTTTTTTTTTTTAATAAAATGGCATCAATTGCTAAAAGCTTTATGACCTTTGTTATGCTACATAATACTGATACAAAATGTGATAGTACAAAGTTCATTATATATAATATAAGGTTTTAATATATTACATTTGTTTCTACATAAACAGACTATAAATATATGTGCCATAGCATGTTTTATAGTCATGGTTCCCAGCATCTCACACTATGGTACCAAACGAAAAATACATTTTCTTTTTTAAAAAGGAAAGAACAAGGGCAGAAACCAGTAGAAAGAGCTTTACATGTTAAAAGTCTAAGTAATACAATAGTTGTTATAACTTTGGCTACAAAGTAATTTTGAAATCTGGCTAATAATTACTCAGAGAGTGAACAAACCAGGTCAGCTTTTACTAGGGTGTAGAGGCCAAATTACTAGAATACTGACTGGCTGGGAGGTCAGGAAAATACTGAAGGGAGGGGGAAGGCATGGAGAGGGGAGAAGGAACAAGAGAGTAATATTCTTCCTGAAGCTTTGACACCACAGCTTGATGTTGAATCTACTGCATTCAGGCTCAGACGTATCACATCAGGACAGACATGTCGGTATTCATCCAGAAGAAACCAGAAGCTGGTTTACATAGTCAGAAATCTTCGACGCAACAGAGAGGCTGAGTGTCCTTTCTTTGTGGTGTCCTGAATAAAGGATCAGCCTGGGAGACAAGGAGCCAGAGCTGCATCATTTCCTTCCTGGGGCTTGGCCAGGAGACACGTAAGAGTCCGGAAGGAACTCTCATTAGGAGTCGGAAACAGCACAAGGAACTCTCATTTAGCCCAAATGGGAAGAGCACGCAACCTTCTAAAACCAGTCACCTCGTATGAAGCCTTTACGTTTCCTAACAGACCCTATGTCCACCTCCACCGGAGCCAACGCAATGCATGTGCAGGCTCCAGTGCATCCTCAAAGCAAGCCAGCATCTTCCTTTCCATCAATCCATTCCCCACACATAAGACTTGGCTCAGGACCCATCTCCTAAACAAAGCTTCTTAGATGGACTCAGTCCTAAAGGTCTTTCCCATCTTCAACACCTAAAGCACTTCCATTGCCTGGTTTATCTTCTAGTTTTACAGGTGTCAGCTCCCCCGGTACTGCTACTTCTTGGAGGATGAAGCCATTTCTTGAACTTCTTTTGCTGTAACCCCTGGGGTGACCCACATTAGGGGGCATCAGACATACTTTTTAAATGAATTTTAAAAAGAATAAGGTCAACACCGGGAGAAGACACAAACACATTCTTGGGTCACAAGCATCTTCTCAGGAAATGCCTAGAGGACTGCCTCCCTGCAGTCCGAGGTCCTTGCTTTTGAAATGAAAATCAAATGTGGCTACTTTCTGGTGGTGGAAAGAACAACACTTGAAAATCTGAGCAGCACCTCTCATGTGATTTCTAGGACTGGGGGACGTGGGTGCCCCCTTTTAAACAGGAGGGGAGCTCAGTGTGATCCCAGTATCAGGCTGGAGAATCTGAGCTGCACTGCCAGCTTGCGGTCCAATCTCTACCAGCTTTAAAAGTTCCGCCTCCTCGCTGGAGTACACAGTGGTGTCCGTGTCATCGGAGTGATACCCCGACTGGTAGCCGCTCGTCTGGTTTGAGCCTTCAGATGCCACAGACTCCTTGCTTTTGCTGGGCATCATTCCACTGCAGAAGAGATGGCAACCAAATGAGTCGGCAGAGAGAAGGGAGTTCTCTTGCATCTTATCCTAACCCCGTTCCCAACCCCGTGTGGGCTGGCATCTTCCTGGAGACACCAGTCCCTCTCCCTCCCCCTTGTTCATCAACATAGCAGCCTCACTCAGACAATGTCTATTTTCAGGTACTCGCGTGAATCTGGAGTTTCAGATAAGTCGTCTTATTCAGGTCCAAGTCTTTCAAGCCTGAGATGAGATAAAAGGCAGTTCTCCTGAGTTATGTGAAGGCTCCAACCAGTGGAACCTTTTTATGGCCTTGCAGATTGACAAGTTTGTATACAAGGATAGGAGCCAAAGGGACTCTTTCAGGATGTGGAGTGAAACTGGGATGCTCTGAAAGTCCACTAGTGCTTGCACCACACTGTCAAGTAAGGGATTACAAGGCCCGTGGGTGGTGTTAATAAAGTTCTTGTGCAACTTTCAACTTTAGTAAGTCGAAGCGTGTGTGTGTAATCAAGCCAGACATGTCAAAAAGTGCTTTTTACTCATCAAAACCACATTCTTTGGAAGGACGGTGGAATCGTGACAGACGGTAATCATGTCCAAGCTTAGAAAAAAAGCTTAAAAAGGCTTTCTGTAGCTTGGTGTAGGCTGTGTGGAGCTTAAGCCATTCTGAAGTGTGGGTTTTTTTGCCCCCTTAGTAGGTGTTTTACCAAGCTATTCATGTTAAAAACTGCAAAAAAAGGATTTGATTAACTCCGTGTTCATATATGGTTTAAAAGTTATTTCAAATGACTAGATATCCATTTTTTCTTTCAATCCAACCTCAGTAAAATGAGCTTAGTGTCTCAGACAATGGCATGGTACCTATTCATTGCTGAACAAATATATTTGAATCAGTGAATGAAACATATGATCGGCTCTCACAGTCTCTCATCCTGGGCCTATGGCAGACAATGAAATGGCACAATGGCACATTTTAATGGGTTTTTTGTGTGTGTGTTTGTTTGTTTTACATGACCATCACTCGGTACCAAGGGTGGTCCCATTTCATCCAACAGTTCGATTATAAGTAGATCAAAGTCTTCTCTATTCTCACCTAGAGTGAACCTGCTAGCAAATAAATAACTACTCTGAATCCCAATATTCTTATAGATACAGAATCTTATTTATTTGTTAAGTTAAAAGCAGGTGTATCTACTCAAAACAGCTACGAATTCCTACAGAATCACATGGAAGAAATATTCAAAACCAAATTCAGCATTTTTCCCACAATTAAGTACTTAATAATTCAGCCAAAAATATTTAAGTATCTTAAGCAAATAGATAATGGCTTCTTTATACATTATATTTCATAAAGACAGGTGTACCCGTTGCTGTTCAAGTTTGAAAATTCTTCAGAGTAGAGTGCACAAAGATTTTAACTATCTCCACAGTTTTAAGGATCACATCCAATGACCTCTTTTTTACTTAGCCAGTACCACACAAACCACTGACCATAGTAAATATGCTCAAAAATCCCCTAGTATTCATAAACTCTCATGAAAACTGACCAAATCCTCTTAGTTCAGATTCTTTTTTAGACTTGCCAGGTAATTAGTTTGATTTGTTTCCATTCTTTATTAGTTAGGTTGATGCAAATTTGCCCAACCCACGAAGACACAAAAAGGGAAAACTCTGCACCTACACTCTAAGTCCTAGGTTCCTTCCAAAAGTTCCTGTTGAAATTTGTCCTTCTATTTCGGCTGAGCCTTACCTAAAAGATGGGGCTAATTTGCTTCTGTCTTCCAAGGTTTTCAGCTCTTCAGATGCAAGAACCATACCACTGTCCGTCTGGTTGTCCTTTTTAAGAGACAATGAGATGGCATAGTTGATGGTGTACACTGAACAATTACTTAATTAAACTGATTTCCTAACCCATCTATTGGACAACATTCCCACGTTCTGCAGAGGCAGGTAAAGGTATCATAGCCAGAAACCGTGCAGGCTATAAAAGGAAGTAACTGCTTCCAAGAAATAGATGCAGGCCTGGAAGAAGAGAGAAATTTAGGAAGAAGAAGCCGAGGAGACCCGTTTCTATCCCTCTTTCACAATGATGCTATGTTCGCTTGAGGGGAATTGGGCATGAAGCTGGACTGTCTTGAACCTTAGACCGGGGGCTTTGCTTATGGAAAAACCAAGGGGGCCCAATAAGTTCCATTGCTGTAATGACCCCATCACACATACCCTCAAGGACAGCCTTATAATGAGGCTTCAAGTCTCTAATGCTTAGGTTAATATTTATCTAGCTAATGTTTCACCTTTAGTATTATTTCTAAGACTATTTTTAAAAGATGTGCTTACATCTGGGATTACTTTTACTTCTGGTTCTTCCAACGGGATATCTTCAAATGTTTTTACACTGACAGGCCGGCTCTTTCGCTTACTGTTCTGCAGATACTGACTGCAAAAGAACAAATATTTATGTTTTAGTGGTGGTATATTTGGCTGCAGATTCCACAAGTGATACCTAAGTTCATTATCTTTCAACCGCAAGTTTAATAGCGACCTTCAAACATCCTTTGGAAAAAGAAAAACAAAACAAAAATCTTTCTCTGCTAGCACACACTGAAGGCTTAATTTCCTGTGAAAGCCCATTTAAAAGTATAATATAACTGAGGGGGCATAGATGAGCCCCTTTTCCTTTGAATCGTACTTCTGAGGTCCAGGGCTGGACTGAAGACAACAACAGCAGACTCAGTGGTCAGCTGCCTTCTGCTTGGCCTCCTGATTGCCTGTGATTCCTCCACTGAGCTCTCGGCATATTACTGAGTGTTTCACATCTTTCTGGCCATCTCCTAAGCAAGTTTTCTAGACAAG
Source organism: Stenella coeruleoalba (assembly GCF_951394435.1). Taxonomy (NCBI): domain Eukaryota; kingdom Metazoa; phylum Chordata; class Mammalia; order Artiodactyla; family Delphinidae; genus Stenella; species Stenella coeruleoalba. The sequence continues at coordinate 74,068,688 of NC_137149.1, forward strand.
GCCCACAGAACAACCAGTCAATGAAAGATGGGCAGAGGAAACACCTGCAGATCTCACTGAATCTCACCCGGCTCCAGTAAAGGATGCTGAACCCAGCAAGGTCTGGAGACAATCTTCTTCTACATGTAATAGAGGTGTAATGGGTACAGGGGCAGGTGGGCTGAATCTCCTATTGTTAGCCCACAGAGTTGGGGGTGTAGTTCGAGAGTCACAAGGTATTCTATCTATTTCAAAATCTACCACGAACTACACAGACTTGGGAAAGTCACAAATATATTTCTGTGCCCCTATTGCTCCATCTTTAAAATGTACTGGCAAGAGCTTTCCTTTCCTCACTCACAAAGATACCTGGAGGATGAATGAGGTGATCACTGGTGGTTGATAAGGGGGTCTTAGAAAGAATGATGCACCATCAACCAAAGCTTGTTTTCCTCCTTTGAATTCCAAAGGGTACACGTTTCTTTCAGGAGTCCAAAGGATAGGACTTGTCACATCACAACAACACATCACCTGTTCCCTAAGGGTGTTCCTTCCCTACTATGTGACTTTGGGTGAGTCTGATTTTCTGTTAAAACCAGACCAAGTGGAGAGAAGGAAAGTCCTTTTCATGGGAAGGGACAGCAAATTCACTCTTCACTCTTATCCCAGCATACTTCCCACTTTAGACGGCCTTCTGGATATATTATATATTCTGTGTGTTTTCTGTGATCAAGTGAAGAGAGGACTCATTTGGGCAAAGAAGGATAATGGAAACTAAATCTCCGTCCCCTGCCCCAGGAGGCTGGTTCCTCCTCTTACAAAGAAGAGAGAATGGGGTTCACCAATGACGTCCTTACTCAGGAAACTCCACAGGAGAGAGGACATGACATAAAGGAGAGAGAAAAGCCTACTTCTCCTAAGTCCAGTCCCTAAAAGTGGTGGTTACCAAAAATTACTGGTACCATAGTCATTCATTCATGCATTCACTCATTCCGGAATCCTTTACTGAGACTCTCCCACGTGCCAGGCTCTGCTAAATGCTCCTCAACCACTGTCTCACGGCTTCTCCACAAATGGTACCTCTCTAGGTGGGTATCATTATCCCAACTTCAGATGAGGAACTAAGACACGGAAAGGTTAAGGAACTTGTCCAGAATCACATAACTGGAATATCTGGATTATTATCTTGAGGGCAATGAGCAGTCACTGAAGGATTCTAAGCATGAGATTGACAAAGTCAGATACGCCCTTTAGAAAGATGACTCTGGGTTGAGGAGGGTAAGACCAGAGGCCATGAGGCCAATCGGGAGGCTGTTCCAATTATCTAGGAGAAAGAAGAGCAGCCTGACTAAAGAAAGGTGATGCCCACATGGTCTGTGGACAGATTCCAGAGGTATTTGGGCTGTAATGCAGCTGCCTTAGAAAGGCCAGCTCCTTGCTTGCTGAGCCCAATAATAATAAACATGGCTCAGCCCTTCACAGTTGACAAGGCATTTTCATGGACATCACTGCATCTGCTCTTCACAAAACTACAAAATAGGTTTTCATTATTTCCTATTTGGAAATAAGGAAGCTTAGGGAGGAAACAGCTAGAACTGGGGTTCAAACTTAGGTTTCTAGAGCCCATGCAGGGTTGTTTCTGTTTGTTTTTACCTTATTCCACATTGACGCCCTTGGAAAAGCACTAGGAAGGAGAAGGAAGAAGACAGTAGTGAAGTAAAGATTGTCCAAGGCTTTACTGGGCACCCAGTATGCACACAGCCCTGCTCTCTCCCATGTGTGCACTGACCATGCGGTGGGGCAGGGGTGGGGGGTGGGGGAGGGGGGATAGGGAGGGTGGGAGGGATGGAGATGCAAGAGGGAGGGGATATGGGGATATATGTACATGTACAGCTGATTCACTTTGTTATACGGCAGAAACGAACACACCACTGTAAAGCAATTATACTCCAATAAAGATGTTAAAAAAAAAAAGATAGACAAAAGGTGCAGAAAGGACAGTTTCATTTCAAGCAGTCTAACATCAGAGCCAAATTCAGGAAAATCTAGCCAGCAGGCTGTCCCAGGCATCAATCTACAAGGAGCATTTAAATCATTGCTAGCAATTAACGAAAATGAAAAAAAAAAAAAAAAAGCTATGTGCCAGAACCTTTCCCTGGGAGAGAATTGAAAAGAAATCTTTGATAAGCTGCTTGGAGTGGGAGACGAAACTCCCAGGGGAATTGGTGGAGCAACCGCAGATGGTCCCCAAACTGTCCTCCAGGAACGATGAGTCCAATTAAGATGTGTTTTCTTGCAGGAAGCATGCAGACTTGGGGCCAGAGCTGATCCACAGGGGAAATTAGAGACAAACCTAAGTCTAGACACTAGTGGTCCTTCCTCCTCACCCTTCCCCCACATATCTCTCAGCCTCTTCTCTAAATAAATGCTGAACAAATATTTTAAAAATAGTTTAAAGGGGCAAAAAATCAGGAGGTTGGCTCCCACGGGGATGTCTCTGTCCAGCTCTATTCATAATGCAATGAAATAGAAAATTATGAAGAAGCAAGTGAGAAAGACTCCTTGGCTCTTCTCCTTGACTGGCAACATGGAAGATAAGGGCACAAGTTCCTTGAGAGGCACCCCAGCCTCACTTCCTCTTCCCCAGGGAAGCAGAACACAAGAGAGCATCCAACTGAAATGTGCTGTGTGCAGATGCCTCGATTCTGCCTCTCCTTTAACCCAGACGATTAAAATGTGAGCGTGGTGCCTTAGTTTTAGTAAAGGCAAAAAGGTGGGGTGGGGGGGGGTCGAGTGGAGATGCAGACAAAAGATTCCAATTTCCATTTTAGTTTTCAAATTACAGCTGGATAAAAGGGAAACTGGACTGGAAAGACCAATTCAAAAATCACAGACAGAAAACAGGAGCCAGGCCTGTGTTGGGAGTGTGGTGTCACATTTGTCCACGCCTCTGGGGATACATGTTGGCAGCCCTGTTTCAGATCCAGCATCGCATTTGGCACTTCCATTACACATATGTGACTTCATTGACTCTCGGCACCACACGCAAAGCGCCTGAGTAAGCCAAGAGGCTGCCGGCTTGGGTCCTTGCCCCACCTGGTCACGGAAGAACCCAAGGAACACAGCTCACCATCAGATGGCTTTCTGATAACACAGAAGGCAACAGTGTTTCGGGAATAATTACCACACCAGAAGGCCAGCTGAACTTGAACAAGGACTTTTTAAACGTTGGGGTGCAACTACAGGTTTTCATTTCATTCCTCTTTCTCTTTGAGGCCCCCTCCTTGGTATGCGAGAAAACAGCCCTGAGTTAGATATCAGAGGAACTGGATTCATCCCATGTGATTTTAAGCAGCTCACTTAATTGCTATCGTTTATTGAGTGTTCTCTAGGTGCCAGGCACTTAGAAACTCATGATACCATGTAATTCTCAAAGTCATCATTTTTGTACAACACCAGTGTCCTTGCCTGGGTCACGGTGAAAATTTGCCCCAGGTCACAGCTGCGAAGGGCAGACTTGGGAATCCAACCCAGTTCCACGTGACTCTAAACTCTGGATCTTTAACCACAATATTGTATTCTCCCCAGGGAACTGCTCTGACACTCACGTTCAACATCTACATCAAAAGATAATAGTATCTACCTTGCCTAACTTTGGCAAAATCTGGTAAGAAAAAGTTCTTTGAAAAATGCTGAAAGTTCTTGACACAAATGGAATGGACAGCTTACGAGTTGGCTTCTTCCCACTCTGAGCTTTCTTCTCTCCCACGGCAGCGTTCCTGCTGCCCTCCCTGTGCGAGTCCACGGGGCAAACTGTCCTGCGTGACTCCCCACCTGCCATCTGGCAACCCGGCCAAAGGCTAGCACTCCATGGTCCCCCCTGCGGCCACAGCACACTCAAGGGGGGCAGCCTGGGCTCATGCCGCCAGGGGTCTGGTTACAGGAGGAAAACACCCAAGACAAAGCAAAGTGAAGTAGTCACAGGCTTAGTAAAAGGCAATTTTAATATCATATTGTAGAAACCATACCAACTCTTTCCTTATGCACAGGTGCTGGGAGGGAACAAAAAGAAAGCTGCCTTTAGGACCCCTCTACAAATCAGGAAAATACGGCAGTGCATGTGTTTTAAATAAGCCCCGAAGTCCCATTATGCAAATAAAATGCTGAAAATCAGACTTGGGATGGGCTTCTGACGTTGTGCTGCCCAGTCAAACTCAGGACACATCCCCATGGCACACTGTATCCCAGCCAGAGAGGCAAAGGTCTGTTTTCATAAATGCATAGAACTCTTCCTTCCTGAATCTTTCCTAAGCCATATAACTCACATTAATAAAAGAGTACATGGGGATAATTTAAATACAGATGTCTTTGTAAAATTGGTCTCTTTTTCTGGAGATTAACAAACTGTGGCATTCCAGCTATTTGCAGCTGCAGGGCTTAGAATTCTGAAATGAAGAGCTTAGGCAGCAATGTGGACCACAGATGGAAAGAGACTCACCTACCCAGGCGCTCTTCAAGGAGGACCTCTCAGGGCAAAGGGTGAATGTGCAAGTGAAATGCAGCAACTTTATATGATGTCCTTCCTCCATCCCCTTCCCTAAGATGACCTTGAAGCTCCCTCCCCCAGGGGATGTTGACCTTAGACCGTACCTGATTCCTGCTGTGTTGTCATAATGGAATTTGGGGTCACACACTTCCTCTTCCTCCATACAGGAAACAGGTGAGGTAGGCAGAGAGAGTCCCGAATCCTCTTCCATGCTCAAAGTCTCTGATATGGGAAGAACAATGTAGTCTTTGCCATCCTGAAACAATAAACACAGAGTGCTATTGTTATGGCTTCAGTCCTTCAAGAGCCTTTCTATGAAAAACAAAGGCCATTGGGGCTTCTTGTTTATGGGGAATGTGGTTTTCATATCTGAATGTAAAACTTTAAGACAACTTTAAAAATGGCTTGTCAAAAACAAAAGGGCACTCAAAAGCGATGTGTCGATGAAAGTATATTAAAGGATCTAACAAAAAACAAGATGAGTAAGGGGACCACAGAGCACTATGGCTACAATGAAGACAAAACGGGTTGTGGTTACAGATGGAACAACAGAACAGGCAGAGCTCCACAGAGCTGAGAAATCTTTTCTTCACATAGTCCTATCTACACGAGCTGGGTCCTTTAAAGGGCATGTCATCCAATTTTAGTGTCTATGCTTCAAGGCAATGGAAAAACTGATGACAGTCTAAAGAAAAGCAGTAAATGTTCAGGAAAATGGGTCTACTGAGAAAAGGTTGCAGAACTTAACATTATTTCATCAAGAGAAAGAAAGAAAGGGCAATTTGATACAGCAATAAAGGGCAATTTTATACCTCTAAATGTTTGGAAGGTTTATCGATAAAAATAGATTTGACCCATTGTCCCCCACCTGTTCAAAAGAAAAGCAGGAGGAAATTGACTTCCATTCACTGTAGTAAGAGGTGTTGACTGGAGATTAAGTAACTTTCTAACAGTAAAGGCTACAAGTCTAAAATCCTCCAATGGAAGTTATGAGGGCCTGGGATTTTACAGAGGGAAAAAAACCCCATCAATTTTGCAGGGTTCAGATGTGTTTTTGCTTGAAGAATGTATTTAAAATTCCTTGAAATTCTGTCCACTGTTGATATTCACTTGATCAACTAGGTTTTGGGTTTTTTAGTTTTGTTTGTTGTTTGTTTGCTTTTTTACTTTATAAGAGCCTCTGAAGACACCACAATATACATCAGTAAAAATAAAAGTGATCAGCTCCCAGGTTATGAATTAGGATCTCATCTGTCAAAAAGGTAATTATGACTTTTAGAAAAGCATTACTGCTCAGATCTGGAAGAATATGGCTCCTTGGATTCAGTGGCTGAGAGGACAGTATGGTGGCCATGAGAAGGTCTAGGCAGCAGACGAGCCCTGGACACCTAAGTACTCTCTGTAGAAGCTTCTTGGATGGAGGTCACAAACCTGCTGAGCATTCGCTTGTAACAGATTTCCCAAATGTTCCACCAGCTCTGAAAACGTGGGTCTCTGATTGGGCTCCCCATGCCAGCAGTCAAGCATGGTCTGGTACCTAGAGAAGCAAAACACTGATGTCATTAACCGCCTCTTTCCTCCTGATCTGATGCTGACAATAAGCACTTGAATGAGTAAATATTTATAAAGAGTCCACCATGAGCCAAGATGCTAAAGAGGGATACGAAACTACGTAAAACACAGAACCCTACACTTGGAGCATCAAGTGTGTATCGAAAAGGAAACATCATAAATCAACATCTAGTAAAAACTGACTGGTTGGTATAGATAAAGTGCTGTCATTTCAAGAAGGATGACTCTGTGCTTGATTATCAAGGAGGACCTCAAGGGAGAAGTAAGACACAAACTGGGCCATGAAGGAGGTACCTATAATGGAAAGTCTTCTAGGCAGGGAGAATTTTTGTGAGCAAAGGAGGAAAGAGAAATACTTGTAAAGTCTTACATTTCGGGTGTGGTATAATCAGGAGCTCTCATTCTAGTTCCTTCTTTCAATCTCCTACAAAATTCCTCATCAATCTTTACTCCAGGATATGGAGAAGCACCTAAAATAAAACAGGCATGGGGCATTATTATTTCTTTTTAACATCTTTATTGGAGTATAATTGCTTTACAATGTTGTGTTAGTTTCTGCTGTATCACAAAGTGAATCAGCTATACATATACATATGTTTCCTTATCTCCTCCCTCTTGCACCTCCCTCCCACCCTCCCTATCCCATCCCTCTAGGTGGTCACAAAGCACCAAGCTGATCTCCCTGTGCTGTGCGGCTGCTTCCCACTAGCTATCTATTTTACATTTGGTAGTGTATATATGTGCATGCCACTCTCTCACTTCGTTCCAGCTCACCCTTCCCCCTCCCCGTGTCATCAAGTCCACTCTACGTCAGCCTCTTTATTCCCGTCCTGAGGAATGGTGCCTTATTGATTTGATTTTCTCTTGCAGAAAGCCCTGAGCCCGATTCTTCAACACCTTCTTCACATATATATCTTTTGTTCCTTTCTTTCTTTCTTTGCTTTTTTAGGTTTTACAACCCAAAGCTTCCAAGTAAGTTTCATCCGATAAAGGTGGAATACAGGAGAGGGAAAGGTACACTGGGGTCACTGACTTTTATCATTTTATTTGGAGTATGGATGGAGAGACAAAGAGAAGGGACTTACCTAAGGAAAATATTTCCCAGAGCAGGACACCAAAAGACCACACGTCACTCTGAATTGTGTACACTCTGTCAAAAATTGTTTCCGGGGCCATCCATTTCAAAGGGAGGCGAGCCTACAGGGGTAGAAGACAAGGAATGAGAACCTACTTATCAAATATCTGAAGGAAAAGCTTCCATTGTCCCTGGACACAGGTCCTGAGGCTTGCTGAGAGGAGTTTGAATTCTGCAACTTAACAGATCACTGGGTGCATCTCTGAAACTTACATCTCCTTTTCTGACATAATCTGGGTCTTTATAAATATCCCGGGCCAAGCCAAAGTCACAGATTTTAACCACATTCTTCTCCGACAAGAGGATGTTTCTCGCTGCCAGGTCCCTGTGGATACACTGCAAAAAGAATCGTGTGCATTAGGACTCAACATAACTGATCTCTTCCACATCTGTTGTGACCTCATGCTTTAAAAAAAAAGAAAAAAAAAAAAAACCCACATCAGAAAACCAACTGATTAACAAGCACTGGGTTAAACATCTTTTATCAACTCTTCCGGAAGAAAAGTCTGTAAGTTTCATTGAGGCACACATCTGCTTATTCCATAAACAGCCCCAGACTCTGGAATTAAATAGTTATGTTATAGCATGCTGATGGAGTCATAAATAGACTTCTCTTGGACACAATTAAGAATGTGTTTCTGGTCACATCCACACATCCCTTTTGCCTGGCACCATATACGGTTAAAACGTGTTATTCTAAGGAGGCCCTAGAATGGAGTTTATTTTGAATGAATGCACGGAAATCAGAAACAAGGGGCTCTCCTTGGTTTGGTGCCCTTTGTTGGTTTCTCTATTCCATACGTAACCGAAGCGGGACAAGCTCTGAGAAACAATTCCCAGTGGGGCTCACCCTGTTTTCAAAGCACTGGCTTATCGTGGAGGTCTGTGAAAGCACTCTCAGCCTCTCACTAGTCAAGGGGATTCTCTGGTACACGATAAAGGAAAAGCGAATTCTCCTTGGCTTTCCTTCTATTCTTTTCTGTTCCTCAGTTTCTCTCTTCTCTGCATCCCCCTACCTTCATGTAACTTCCTACCCTAAGCAGCTTTAACTCCACCTGATAGATTTATAAGAGAACAAGAGTCTCAGGGAACATTGAGAAATGAATGAAAGGCTTAGATGAGAATTCTTATGTCAGTGGAGGAGTGATGTGTGAGCCAGGCATTACGGACCCCTTACACCTCACATCTGTAGAGCACTTTCCTCTGAACGAGGCACAGGAAATATAGCCAATATTTTGTAATAATTGCAAATGGAGTGTAACGTTTAAAAATTCTATTAAAAAAAATTTTTTTTTAAAAGCACATTGTCTGGCGTGATTGATCAAGACAGGAGACTCCAAAAAACACAGTCCTTCCTACTTTGCCCCGAACTGAAGAGCTTCCTTTATTAAGCAACCAGGTGGTATTCAAGAAATTCAGCTGGTAGATGCAAGGGAAGTAAAAGGATCCCCCTCCACCCCTCATTCCCTTCCCCGTCAAAGGAACCCTGACTAAATGGCAGGCTCTGGCCTTTAAAAAAATAATAAAATAAAATCAGAATCTTCAAGAAGGGCAAAGGGTCTTTCTCTTTGGAAAAATCCGCTAAGATCCCACTTCTCTCCCTTCCCCTTGGAAGAGAGAAGACAAGAGCTCTTGGGCAGAAACCTCGGAGATCCTGAGGCTCTGAAAGCGGTGACAAGCTTTAAACTCCAGAAAAAGGCATGCGTGAGGGATTGCACTCTAATTGAGGAAAAAACCACAAAGTAAAAACTTTAAGTCTTTCTCCCACAGGTAGGCTGCAGCAACTGCATTCTGTCAACTGATCATTTTTCCTGATACTTAATCTGAATTTTTCTTGTTTAACGTAAAACCATCCCTTTTACCCTTTCCGAGGGGTGCCTCCACGGTGTTTACAACCTTTGGAATGTTTGTAACTTGTCACGTATCCACCTCAGCCTTTGTTTGGCCTACTTTTCTAATTTTAGCTCTTTCAATCGCTCTCATCTGAAGCCCGTCCTTCCTGGTTTCTAATTATGCTACTACCAAATACTTTTTGATGGATGGTGATGAATATCAAAGAAATGAAAAACAGACTTGTGCCAAGATATGTGCAAGGCTCAGCCCCTCACCTCTTCTAGGCCATTACTCAAATGCACATTCCCCTAAAGCCTTCGGTGTCCCCTTGGTTTAAAATCAATGTACACAAACACAGAGGCATATGTCCACAGGAACATAACGCTCCTGTATACTCTGTAACTCTTCCCTGCTGATTTTTCTCCACAGTACTTACTCCCATCTAGCCTATCAGGCATTTTACTTGTTTATATTGTTTGTTCCACCCACTAGAACATAATCTCCATGAAGGTGGAGAGTTTTGCCTATTTGCTCACACAGTGTCCTTAGCGCTCAGAAGACTGCCTGCATTTAGTAGGTATTTATCACATGAATTAATTTCATGAACTCCTAACACCACTTTAATGAGCAGAAATGGGGCCTCCCCAGTAGAGCTCTCTTAACAGTGCTCCAGCAGTGGTGAATGAATTACAGTCCCAAACAAACACCAATGGCTGGCACTGGACACCTCATTTGCAAATCTGTGATGTGAAGAGATACTCTGTCTCACCTTTCGTGATGCCAAAAACTCCATGCCCTTAGCCACTTGGAAGCTGTAACAGATGAGATGCTCCAAGGTCAGGAAGTTCTTGTACACATCTTCAGAAACTGTCAGAAGATGCAGGAGGACAGAGATTGGTATTTCGGCCAGAAACTGTTTGTAAGTTTGATAGAGCAATCTTCATTTTAAAACTTGGGAGTTAAATTTCAGGAAACAGAAGCAGACAGAAAATGCTTCTATCTTCTGTAAGTATGCTGAATCCTGGTATATTATTAGCCTTCATCATACCCCTTAGCAAAAATATTGGTTTTTCCATTTTAGCCAAATTGGACGAACAAATCCAGGAGGCAAAATGGAGGAAAAACTGGCATAGGTAACAGGGGGGTAAAAGCAGGCTTTTACAAATTTGCTGTTTAAAGTGTTGTGTTTTTTTCATATACCCAGAGGGATAAACAATAGTTTTCATATCAAGAACTCTAAAAATAAAACAACAATATCCAGGGTCACTGAATCTTTTCTCTCCAGGCTTTGTCCCGGGACAAAGGCCAAAGGTCAAACCATAATCTACAATGGCTAACTAAAAATACCAGTAATATATTTACCTCTCTCACTTTTAAACTGAGAAAGGGCTGTAAACACATTAAATCTGGCCTGTGAGAATGCTTTTTTCCTTCAAGGATACGAATGAGAGAAGACAGGAACATCGAGAGGAAGATGAATTTACGTAAATTTGTGGTATTTACTTCTGGGCAACTAGTACAAAGAAACACTAAGACATTAATGAGCGTTTCAACATGATCTCTTAACTTTGGTCCGATAAGATAAGACATGGCTTCTTTCCTGAAGACAAATACCAGAGCAAATGAAAACTCAGTTGTAATAATAACCTTGTAAGTATTAAAAAGACTACGAAACTTTTCCTCAATGACTTTCTATGTTCGGGGCTGGAGGGCTCCCCATGAATAATTAGTGAAACTCTTTCATTTTCCAGATGAAGAAATGGAGGCAAAATTCTGGGCCAATGCCCCCTCTACTCGGACTGACTCCCTCAAGCCCTTGGGTTTCCAGCTCTCTGGCCACCATTTTGTGAGAGAGAGGACAGGGCAGAAGTGGCTCCACTCAGTGTGCACCCAGTTATGTGAGGTCCAGACAACCTCCCCACGCTTTTCTAGACCAAGTTCTAGCCTCACACTGCCTGCTTGGCTTCTATGGGAAAGAAGTCAGTTTTAAGTTCTCTCTGTGGCCTCATGTCAAAGGAAACAGAAGCAGGTTTCTCCCACTATTTCATGATTTAATTCTTCTAAGCTCATGCCTCAAGAAGACCCAAATGTCAGGAAGCCCCATGTCTACCTCCACAGAGCTTTCTCTGCTCCTTCTGAGGGAAGCAGATATACAGTGTATCCTGAAGCTGGAAGAGGTCCTGAAAGTTAGGCTGGGAACACAGCTCCACTCATAAAGAGCACTAAAATATCACTGGAAGCGTAAGCGGATAAAGAAAAGTGTATTGACCAAGACTCTTCTGACGAAATACGGAAGACTTGATAAGCCACTTGGGGTAGAAACAACAGATGCCTACAATGCCTAACTTCAGTTAGGTATGATTAACTGAAGGACTTCTGTTGTGCTGGTGAAGCAGACAAGGTGGGACTGAACCGCTGTGGACAACGGGGAGGCTGGATCAAACACCAGAGAGCCTCCTTTGCCCATCCGGAAGATGGCGCTGAGCCTCTCCTGCTGACAAATGTTGAACCAAGACTTGAAGAGCGTTGGTTTGACTGTTTGCCAACTGCTTAGCCCTCCTGGGGGACCCAGATTTCTCAGGCTAGCCATGCTCTGCCTCACCACGTAGCCTGCTGCTTATTGAGACCTTCCGCCCCTCACTTTTGGGGAGACTGAATGAAAGCCTCCTAGAAATTTAGGTCTCTTTCAAATATTAGGTAATACTGGATTTTTCCAGGACAAAATTCATTGTAACACCCTGTCACCTCGTCTGTTCCTACAAGAGCATGCATTCGGTGCAGAGGAAGCAATGGCAGGTACCTTCCTCTTCCTCCACATCACTGAGGGATTTCTCCTCAACAAATCCGGAGCTGGCTGAGCTCTGGCTACTGGTGATGCTGTCCAAGCGGCGTTTAGGATCCACGGTGATTTCCCCAACGTATTCTTTCCCTTGCCGGAATCGTGCCCCTTTAGTCTATAACGAAACAGTTGAACAAACTCCTTGAACACCAGAAAATCTCTCCAATGTAGGTAAACTACAGAAACAATTGTAACTATTAAAAGAAGATGAGAGACATCAATTTCAGGATCATGGAATCTCTGGGCTGAAATTTGGGGCAAGTGCTCTACATAGTAGATTTTCTTCCATAAAGCCTGTCTCTTTTCTAGCTTAGAGATAAGGGCCTTGTTACAAGTTTCACTCAGACACACTTCCAACATTAGGGCACTTTTGACACTGGGATTGACACTCCATAGGGCCACATATGGCCAGGGCAGAGACAGAATAATCCAGAGCTGTCCTTCCACCTGTCATTCCCTACCCTTAATCACACCCACCTTCCCCTCCTTGGCATCATCTATAATGGGTCAGTAGATCAGAGTCACAAAAATAAAACATGAGAAGTATGTGTCCTCCAGAAGGTAAAAGAGGAAGTTACAACAGCCAAGAGGTAACATGAAAAGATTCCTCACAATTTCTTTGCAGAATTTTACCACTTTGAGTTTTTCTCCATTTTACAGTGTGACCACAGTTGAGTTAGGAAATGACATACCTTGTAGGGGACAAACTCATTTCTCTTGCTCCTTAAGTAAGTTGACAGGTTTCCAAACTTGCAGAATTCCACAATCACCATGAGTGGCCCTGCAGACAGCACAGCATACCAAGAAGAGAAAATGTATTTGTATTTTCACTCGTTTCTCACCAAGTGTTTAAGATATCAATGAGCTAGAAAATATCACAGAAGAGGCTACACCCTTTCACTGGAAACAGGATCATAGAAATCAGCTGGCTGCAATTCCCTTATATTGTAACTTTTCTTTTTCCAAAAGGCAATTCCACAGAAGATGAACCAAAATTTCAGAAGAAAATCCACCCACTTGCTTTTCAACACAATCACCTGAGATGACTCCATTTTAGGGGGCACCACTCTTAAAGTCCTTTGTTTTCAAATTTGGGGGGAAGTTTACTCTTCTCCTCTGAACACCTATTACATAAGTAGCAAACTGTATTATAATGATGTAGTATTTTTTAATTCACGTTCTAGAATAATTTACAGTGCCCATTAAACCTCCATGAAATATATTTATATATAGGAATCTGCCCAAGTTTCCTAAGTTAAGGAAACCAAGGCCATGGGAGTTGGGTGGTTTCCCTCAAATACCAGCAGAAAAGTACATGCCAAAATCCCACAGCCAGAGCCATCTATAGACACTCACCCCCTGGCTTGGTACAGGCACCAAGAAGATTGACCACATTGAGATGGTGGCCAATATGAATGAGGATCTTGAGTTCAGACATGAGGGCTCGGTGTTCGCTGTGTGTTGCTCCTTCTACAAATATAAACAAAGAGGGAAATCATACATGAGGCATTACCTTAGGAGGATTAACGCCGCACTATGTGCATCTGTGCAACTTTCCTTCCAGGGGTAATACAACTGTAACCCAATTGACAGGCTAGCTGCATTAAAAGACAAACATAAATTATATTTTATAATTCTAAATCGAATTCTTTAAGTGCACCCAGAATGTTTGATATTTGAAGGAAGCCACTGTGAGGTCTTTTGCAAAGTGGAGAATACATCTGCAAATGAAATCATGCGCAGATTTTCTCCTTTTACAAAACTGGATTTTCACATATCAGGTTTACTATGCTTCTTAGGGCCTGATTATTTCAGTGCTTCCTCGTAAGGAAGCAACACCATGTATTGCTCATGCGTTAGGGGCTATGCTGGAGTTCCCACCAATCTGTGCCGAGCAGGAAACTTAACAAGGGCCAGCTGGCAAAGCCAGTTGGCACATGAGGCCGATGAGGCTAAGACTGTGAGTTTGATCCTGTACAGACTGGTACACTTCCCTCTAATTCACAGACGTGGTCCACACCTCAGGCCCTGATGAGCCACCTCAAAATTACATGCTCCTCGGCCACAAGGGAGAAAAGGCAAAAGGAGAGAGATGCCTTCAAAATGCACAAGACCTATTGGCGAAGGGTCAGTAGCACTGTCTCCATCCATGAAAGCACGTGAGAATTCTAGCAAAGAGCTTTATACGCATCACCCCCCTCCCAAATTAAAACGGCAAGACCAGAATTCCATTATGGTTAGGCTTGACAATTGTTTATGAAATTTTCAATTTTAAAAATGTCCCCCTTAATCCTTTTTTTCCCAGCACAACCATTCTTATTTTGCATATTGCCTTTTATATGTGAGAATCTTTTACGTATTCCAGTTCTAGGGAACATGCTGGTTTTTGCATGCTGCTATTTTTACTTATTACATCAAATTTCTTTTTCCGTTTCTTGATGGTCTGTAATTATCTTACTAATGCACTATAGTACACTAAGAAAACAGTTTTGATGTAACCAAGGTATTTTTTTCCTATAGCCGGACTACTAAATATAGTTGTACAAGCTGTGATCTGTGCAAGGGCTCCCAGGCAAGGTGGGGCGGTAGGGGAGCTCAGACCCATCCCAACTTTGCCTGCCAGGCTGTGGACCCTGACATGAGTCTATAAAAGAGGAAATTTTTATCTAGTTTGTACAAAGGCATCGTATAGTCTGGCTGCATGTTTGGCTCGTGGGCCCACCTAGCCACAGAGCCACTGATACAAGCCTTTCATCATGTTTAAAGATGGGATGAAACAGATAGAGGGATACATCACCATAGAATTTTGCTTTTACCTTTCAACATTTTGACAGCCACTGTCTTGCAGGTTGCTGTCTTGTCAATTCCAAAGGCATCTGCTTCAATCACCTGCCCAAAGGCACCACGGCCAAGAGGCTTACCTAGAGTCAACAACAAAACACATTTGGACTATTTCACCACCAAAGCGATAGGCAAAGATTCTGACTCGATAGGGTGACCACACATCCCAGTTTATCATGGACAGTACAGTTGACCCCCTTGTCCTGGCTTAATAATTTAATACCCCCCTCTTCACCCTCTAAATGTCCTGCTTTGGGTGATTATACAGGGACCCTACTTCTAAGTGACTAAAATGGACGATTACTCAAATTCAGGAGATGGGATGCATTTTCTGAACCAGGATCCAACATTTAAATAGACCAGATTTGTCACCAGCCTAAAAGAGGAAGAGATGGCCTGGTCAACCCAATATCAAATTAACATCACTTGAAAACACACCTAGTTTCAGCCGGTCTCTGGGGAATTCCCATTTGCTGGCATCATAAGGCAGGCGTTCACAGTGCTCATCCAGGGGGAGTTCGTCTGGATCCATGACGATGGATAAGTAGCCCGTCTTCAGTTCCCCTCCACTGGCCTGGAAAGCATTGCTCCTTCCGGTCACACACACCCTGTTGTCTGGCTGTTGTTCTCTGTGCTTGTTATTGTTGTTTATAGAAGCCCCATTCTTGGTGTCTCATTTTCTAAATGGCTCATAGTGTGTGAGAGTAGTCCTATTATAATTCTGCTCCCAGTGTCCCCTCGACCCCCAAATGAGCTCAGAATTTAATTCTTAAATCTTAATTACACTAGACAGTCCAAGCCCATTTCTTCTCTTGTTGCTTCTATCAATTAAAGCCCAGTGGTCTAGCCAAAAGCAAGTGGGTAAGAAGGTTATTGTATAGAAATAAAATTGTGCCTGTTGAGCCAATAACAATGGGAAGAATCAACTCAAAGAACCCCAGTCAGCTTTCATTAATCATGAAAACCAACGTGCAAGGGACGGAAGGGAAATGATTTCGTTACCCGCTTAACGGTCCGTAGAACGATGACAAGAAGTAGCCAGAAGAACATGGCAATCACTGCAGTGCCGACTAGAATAATGACTTCCAAGTTTGTCTTTTCCTGGGCACCTGGAAAGACACAAATGAATGAGCATCAACAACTGGAAACTCATACCTTTTGATATAAAATAACAAAGTTCCACACTAAAGCAAAATCTCAATCTTACCAACTCAGGAAAATCCTAGACAATAATAGTCACAAACCTCTGACTTGAATGGAGTTTATAATATTCTTAATGGATAATTTCAAGTTTGCAAAACATTGCTCATGAAAACTTCCAACAGTAAAATTCTAAAGTAATTAAGAGAGAAATATTAATGTCCTAAAAGACAAACAGAAAGCATTTGGAAGAAGAGCAGCCTTTGATGGAAAAAAAAGCCAGATCATGTTCTATAGAGAAGAAAAGTATTCTATTTGGGGAAAACAAATGTTTGGTTTTATGCTGTTGGTCTATATTTTGATCTGTATGGAGTTTGCGGAAGGACTGTTTAAGAAAACAAGTAGGGAAATAAATGCAGTCCTTTGGCCAGAGAGCTATTGGTGACTAGGCACCTACGAGATGCTCATCACTTTAGATATGTCATGTCACTCAGTCTTCTCGACAACCCTCAGTTTTCAGATGGAGAAGCAAGCTCAGAGAGGTTAAGCTACTTCATCAAGGGCACACAGCAAGTTGATGCAATGGTCAAGAGTTAAACAAGGTCTGTCCAACACTGGCTAACATTTCACTACCCCATCCTTGTGTGGCAAGAGCCTCAGTGAGGAAAGTGAAAGAGCTGAGGTGAGTGCCTCAGGCGTGGCCTGGCAGTATGAGTTTAAACATACTCAGGAAAGGAAAGAGAAGAGAAAAAGCTGGAGGTCAGCAAGGAAAGCTGCAGATGTTCAGGACTCCAGAGGACAGCTCTGAGTGGGGAAAATTAAGCCCAGAGGAAGCTTTCAACCCAGAGTGATTAGCACAGTGGTGACAAGGAAGCAATTACCACTTAGGCTCTCCCATTGGATGAGTGCAGTGTGAATCAAACTGGGCCACAAGCTGTGACAGTGGCTCAGGCAGCCTCAAGAAGACAGAAAGACAAGTAATTAATTAGTTAGCAAAATAAGAGTTATAGTTGAGAGAC
Source organism: Stenella coeruleoalba (assembly GCF_951394435.1). Lineage (NCBI taxonomy): Eukaryota > Metazoa > Chordata > Mammalia > Artiodactyla > Delphinidae > Stenella > Stenella coeruleoalba. The sequence continues at coordinate 74,085,592 of NC_137149.1, forward strand.
AAGCACCAAGTATGCTTGGAAGTAGATTTTGTTTCTCTGGTGGTCTTACTGAGGGAATTCTCTATTTATACACAGAGATTTAAAAGTCTGTTTGTTCATAGTAAAAAGTTCAAAGATTCAACTGTCTATATAAGTTGGTGCATTAATATTCCCATATGAACATTTGGGAAAGTAGCAGGAGCATTAAATATTTACCTCTTCCTTTCTTAGTATTCTCTTCTGGTGAGAAGTAAATACAATCTCTGTGCCAAGGTTACCTAGTTAGGCCTCTTGGTAACCAGCTGCAGACAGCTAACAGAGCTGAGGCAAAGCATGGGAGAGAACTGGAAGTCTCCCTTAGGATTTTGCCTAAAACATGTAGCGCTTTGAAAGTGACAAAACCACCGTGTCACTTGAAATCTTTATTTGCAAGTGCAGTTTACAAAATGGTAATAAGCCTATAGATTTGAAAAGAAGTCAAGGTATTGAGACGTAATACTTGGCAACATAGATTTGACAGACTAAAGGAACTAAAATCTAGTCTTTGAGAGACAAATTAGGATGAGTGCATAGAAATACATCAGTTCCTCCATCTATCACCACCCCTCTCTTTTCCCCTTGCATACCATTCCTTCACCCACATAATACAGTTTCATTGTCCCCTGATGGGTTATTTTTAAAAAGACATAGGAATACACTTTTGAAGATAAAATATTCTGTCACAAATTCACCTTTCCCATCTGAGAAAATGCCAGATTCACATCATTCCTGCATACACATTTAGATAAGAACCCAAATTTTCTATAACAGAGAAGCAATGGTCTATTGTTCACAAATGAATGTTAATTATCTTTAGTCCAATAAAAACTATGAACCTTTGTGACTATCTAGATAGCACCGACTTTCATGACTAGGCAGCAATTCTACCTAATAAATATAGAGGCATAATTTTCATAACAAGGTCATTAAGCCATTCATATGAAGAAAGAATCAGGGAGAGGAGGATATTCCACCCGCCTGGCTAAGAATTTTTCCACAGTGAGAACTGCGGGGATAGAAATGTGATGAGAGCAGAATTAAAATAACATTAATTATGTTTTCTGGTTAAAATAACATATAGTAGAAAACATACAAAGTACAAAGAATATTAAAACCACCCATAACCCTCCTGCCCAAAGTATATGAGTATATATAAGATACAAGCTAATTTTTTTTTTTTGCGGTACGTGGGTCTCTCACTGCTGTGGCCTCTTCCGTTGCGGAGCACAGGCTCCGGACGTGCAGGCTCAGCGGCCATGGCTCAAGGGCCCAGCCGCTCCGCGGCATGTGGGATCTTCCAGGACCGGGGCACGAACCCGTGTCCCCTGCATCGGCAGGCAGACTCTCAACCACTGCGCCACCAGGGAAGCCCAGATACAAGCTAATTTTTTTTTTTTTTTTTTTGTGGTACGCGGGCCTCTCTAATTTTTAAAAACCACCTGATGGTCTATGAATTCCCACTGACCTTCCACTATGAAAAACGCCTCCACTTTTGCACACCCGAGAACACTGCATGCCTGGCAGGTGTACAAGCCTTCATCCTCCTTCCTCACCCTGCGGATAGTTAGGTTCCGGTTCCCATCTTTTAGCACGATGCCTGAGAAAGGGGGAAATGGATGGTTTTTATTTATGATGTGGTCTGGCAGAGTTTTTCAGGACAAAAATCTTTTTAATGTAAATGTTTCCCTTTATCTTGGGCTATTATCTAACTCTAAAAAGAGTCATACAGGGTCAACTGCTGTCTCAGCTCCCCTGGCTTCCAGGAGAATTCAGCAGGCTCTGAATACTCGGGTTCCGAGTCTATGAGATGAGCCAGACCATGGGCAGTAATACTGCTTTCTGTTCTACCTAAAACAAATCAAGAAACCATATGGATTTTATACTGTAGGACACCTCTATGTGGAATCTAAAAAATAAAACAAACTAGTGAATATAACAAAAAAGAAACAGACTCACGGATACAGAGAACAAACTAGTGGTGACCAGTGGGGAGAGGGGACAGGGGAGAGGGAAGCAAGATAGGGGTAGGGGATTAAGAGGTACAAACTACTAAGTATAAAATAAACAAGCTACAAGGATATATTGTACAGCACAGGGGATACAGTCAATATTTTATAACTATAAATGGAGAATAATCTTTAAAAATTGAGACTCACTATGCTGTCCACCTGCAACTTAAATAATATTGTACATCGATATACCTTAATAAAAATAAATAAATAAATAATTTTTTTAAGAAAGAAATCATATGGATTTTAGTTAATATCTCTAGGAAGATTTTGCAGCCAAAAAGAGACCGACATGCTCTATTCACCTGAATCTTCCACAAGCGTCTCATTATCTTTAAACCACGTAATCTGTGGAGGGGGATTCCCAGACGCTGTGCAGGAAACTTCGATGGTTTCACCAATACTTGTTGTCTGGTTCTCCAGGTTTCCTGTGATTGTAGGTGCCATGCGCTCTATGCACACGCACACAAAAAAAATCATAGGACATTTAGTTATAAGTTTTGAAGTGGTTTTCATATCAGTAAACTATTAAACCATTTAGTAAACTGTTAATTTACTAAGCCAAAAATACACAGAGGTTGATAACTGGAGCATTGTTCATGGCGTAAAGTTAAATGAAACAAGTCAGTCAGTTCAGACAGATTACTGCATCTCTCTGAACATTCATATTAGTGATTCAAGCTGGTAATCACATCGCAAAATAAAAGTTGTCACCCTTGACTTCCCTCCAGATAAATAAATAAATTCTAGCCAGTGACACACAAGAATTCTGCCATGTTTCTCTTGGAAAGTACATAACTTCAGTGTAATTCAACAAAGAATGCCTTATATTTATTTGACACTTTTTACAAAACTCATTTGTCCTATTTCTGTTTTTCACTATCAACCCTATGGTGGGCAGTATTAGCCTTATTTTGCAGATGAAAGGGGTTAAACAACTTACCCCAGTCCTTATAACTAAGTAAACAGTTGAACTCAGAATTTCCACTAAAACACAGACAAAACAATGATAACCTAAGGAAAGTCAAAGATTTTTAAAAAATGAAGCCCATAGGTACTCATTTAAATGTACGGGACAACTTTAGATTTAACCTTTCCTACAAATCATCAAAGTGCTGTGGAAATATCTTGTCCAAACCAACTGAACGTCGAAAAGAATCCTGCTGAGAGAATCCACTTCAACATTTAGCAAAATTAGATTACCTCAATGGTGAACTACGCTGGGGCTTAAGCAAATGGACTCTAGTCTATTTCCAAGAATAATTTTTGGAAAACAACTTGGGAGTCCTTAGAGAGCAAACCAGCTCATTGTGAGCATGTATTTCCTGGGCATGGCAAAGCCAGGAACCTCCTTCACATCTCTTTCTGAATTTTTTCACTAGCTTGAAACCAGACCGGTCACCAAGATGAACAGAAAACCATGATCATATATGGGGTGTGATTTGAAGGGCCTTGGGATGACTTCACTCAAAAACATCTCTTCTTCTGACACCAGAGTCTCAACACTAGCAAAATCTGTCCTAGTGCCTGTTTGAAAATACCTCTTAAAATATGTCAAGGCCTTTGAAAATATTATTCCTCTAAAACTTTGGTATAAATTAGTTGATCTGGGCAGTTCCCCCTTCCTGACAGTTAAAAAAAACCAAAAACAGAACACATGCACCCTAGAAACTAGGAAGGGACACTAGGGAGAGGAGAAAATGGAAGGAGATAGCACTGAGAAACTCCCCAAATTTGACTGATTTCCCCAGAGACAGAGCCGTGTCTGCACGGATTTTGTGCAAGGCGCGGGGTTAGAGGAGGTATAGAGAGTGACTTGGTGTGGGACTTACAAAGCTTTCTTGCACTAAAATGCTCATTTCATTGACCGTGAGCTGTACCACAGAGGTACAGGCACTGAGTGCAGCATCCCTCCCAGAGGCTCTCACAGGTCTTAAACAACCCCATCACCACACTCTTCAGGCAGCAGATGTCTTATCAAGCACGCAGTATGTGCCACTATGTTCTATGCCTGGAGCTCAGCAAGGAGTAAAACAGAAACAACCCCTGTCCTCATGGACACAGAGACCTCACTGTACCCCACAGCCCAGCAGTTGTCTGTGTTCTCACTCTGCCCACCACTATGAACTTCCGGCACCCTCCTAGCTCATGGTAGGCATTCACAAATATGTGTCTATTTAAATAACTGAATGCTCAAGAATGAGGCAGAAACTTCCCTGGTTTAGGGGAATCCCTTGCAGATAGTAGTGAGTGACCCCACCATCAGGGTTGGAAAGAATGGGGCTATTTTCTCTTTTTAATACATCACTTCACCACGATTAGCTTCCTTCTGACTTGAGGACTTTCCGCAAGATAAGTGCTCACCGGTCTACTTCATAAGCTGCTAGAGGACAATCTTCACACAGCCCCTGAAAGCATTACATTTACGGCATCCCAACTGCTTCTGGATGGTCCAGAGTTACCTCCCTACCTAGGACTGTAAGCTGCCTGGCCACGCAATGTCTTTTCTTGGTCTTCCTGTCCTGAGCAAAGCAGATGTAGTCTCCTTGGTCCTGCAAGGATGCATTCTGCAACTCCATGATCAAAATGTCATTTGTGCTATTAGAGATCATCGTGGCGTTCATTCTCCAAAGAGCATCCAAGTTCTTGCAAACAGGTGTGGGCAGCTCTCCCACGTGGATGGGCAGAGCCTGTGGGCCAAGTTTGTACCACGTGAGGTTCTCAAACATAGTTCGGTCCGCGGAGCACCACAGAGACACGCTCTCCTGCTCGGTGGGCTGGGTGCCGGGTTGCAAAGTGATTTCAAAACCCTCTGAAATGTAAAACCCATGCTTAGAAGACAGTGATTTAACTTGGGCAGCACACTATTGCTTCCTTGTTGCCCTCAGTCTGTGGTAAAGCACCAAGAGAGGTGAAGCTCTGGCATTCCCAGACGATGGAATACAAGGAGACGACCAAACTGGACAATTCCAGATTCAAAATGTATTATTTTGCCAAAATACATTATTTGGAAATGTAAATGAATTCCTCAGATATATATGAAATCTCCACTTTGAGCTCTAAGCACGGTTTTAAGATTTAACCCCCCCCAATTCAAAGCAGATAATTATAACTTGGGATTTAAAAAATTAATTCCTCATTAATATATAACACTCACTGACAGGAAAGCTATGTTTATTACAGTGAATTAGCTCAGACTGAAATATTTTATTCCATCCAGTCAGCTAAAGCTAGCCATAGAATTAAGATGAACAAAGTTGGTAGTATTGGGAAGGCACTGCTCCAATGTCATTACAATTGCCTCCCAAAAACCCAACCTTGTCAGCTGTCCAACAGCAAGTGCATAAACGTTGACTGAACCTCGCTAAGCCAAGCACTGTGCTGCACTGTGATGACAAAGACAAAAATATCACGCGGGACTTGAGCTTCAAAAGCATGTGTGAACCCATGCTCCCTCTCCTGTGAAGTCAGATGTACTGACTTCACGTGAGCCCAGGAGCTACCTGGGGAACTCTCCTTTATGAACAAAAGCATCAATTAGCCATCCAACTCCCCTTCCTAAAGCCACGCCACTCATGGGAATGGCCAGGACAACAGAGTATCAGACAGCCCAGCCCCTGGAGAGCACTTACTGGTCACGTGGAAGGAGATAACCCTCTCTCCTCGCCCAGCTTTGTTCACCGCTTCACATTTGTACAAAGCGGATACATTGGCTGCTTGGATAACAAGGGTACTTACAGTCTGTGAAAAAAACAAATTCCAGGCCATAAACAATGGAGGCTGTGTTTACGCACGTGCATTCAGACTAAAAGTCAGCATCCCCACCACTGCTGTGACCTGCCTACGCCATTCAGACTCCAGCACTGACCACGCACGCTCAAATCTGTGCAATTATAATTATGCTGGTGCAGCTCACACATCATACAAAACGAGCTTTGGAAACCATGGAATAAAGAATGTGTTTTAATACAACATTACATACCTTTTCTCATTTTCATGTTTATAAAATCAGAATTACCGTACATCCCATGTACAGAGTTAATGACATATGTGTTTTATTTTTCTCTGATACAGTAACAGTAAGTCAATGGTGTTTCTAAAAGTTAATGGTGTTTTCAAACTGACTTAACATGCTAGTATTTTATCATCCAATTTATTTGATGATCAATCGCCCATATTCCTCACACATTGATATTATTTTACCCTACTTTCACTCCATCCTTCCATAAAAGAGAGACAGATTTTCAAATTAAAGAACTTCAAACTCACTTTGTTTTTTCCTTCAATTAGGGCAAATTGATTTTTGTTGACTTCGATATTGTTTCCCCCCTGGAAGTCCTCCACGTTTCTCCATTCTTTACAGGTATGTGGGTTTGTCGTTAAGGCAGCTTGGCTATAAGAAAGAGGTAACAGATGATATCATGACTTAATTTTTCTTTAATTCATATCAACAGCAAGGAAAGGAGTCAGACTTTGGTTATTACGTTCTTAGAACTAACTTCCAATGCACCCTACCACATTACAAGACTTGGCGCCAATTAAAAATAGGCCTCAGCAATGAAGGAAAAGGTTCTAGGTAGATTCATTCAGGATACAGGAGGGAAGCAGCTATTCTGGGAACAAACCTCCATTCATAAATTGGATCGACAAGACAATTCAAGTTAATTTAGTTCAAAGGAAGGCAAGGAAACTAAGAAGCCATTGGGCTTCTTAATCTCCCTGGGACTGTGGCCTTTGTGTAGGAAATGGTCAGCATCTGAGGAAGAAACTAATAGAGGCCATCTCAAAAACAACAACAGGAAGTGAACTGCTTAGGGTGGTGGTGGGTGACTTGTTGTTTTTTTCCTAAGGATGTCTGGACTTGTGTTAGGACCTGATAAGCCGGGCCTGAGGCTCCGAGGTCCTTGCATCCATCAGCACTTCCCTTGAGATGTACCTTCTCACAGATAAGGAGACTGTGGTATTCACCGGTTGATTGGCATAAGGAGAAAAACCAAAGACTGGCAATTAACAAAGTGAGCAAAGAAACTGCATTCAGAGAGATGGACATCAGGGCCAACCCGAAGAGAGAGCTAGCTAATCTCAAAGCGGGATACCCCAAGGAATGACATCTCCTAAAGACGTAAGCACAGAGAAAGACGGAAGGAGATTAAGAGTACCACTTGAGGGATAACCTTCTTAGAGATAGTCTTCTTGGCTTAGAATGGTGTCATATCGTAGCTTGGCTATGTCCATCGACAGAGGAATAGATAAAGAAGATGTGGTACATATATACAGCGGAATACTACACTGCCATATAAGGAATGAAATAATGCCATTTGCAGCAACATGGATGGACCTAGAGGTTATCATACTAAGTAAGCCAGACAAAAACTGTATGATATCACTTACGTGTGGGATCTAAAAAGAAAACAAATGAATAAATATTTTTTTAAATGCAAAAGAGCAGGAAAAAAGGATGTGACCCTACTCACATGGGCTGGTAGGTACACTCTGTTTCCAGCTGCCAGTACCACTGGATGTGACTCGGGGGAGGAACGGCATAGACCGTGCACGTCAGCGTTTGGGAGGTGCCGTACTGGTAAGAGTCCACGGGAGAGATCAGAGATTTCTCACCAATCTGGGGTGGGACTGGAGATGGGAAAGACAGCTTTTGAATTGTCAATCAGCTTTGAGGAATGGAAAGTAAAAGTTTTCAGCCATTAAAACCTGTGTTTTTCCAAGCATAGAATTTTTGCCCCCATTTGCTTTTTCAAAGAACATCTAGATTTGGAGACAGGACATCTGACTTCTAGTGATACTCATGATAGCAATAATAATAAACTAGTAAGTTGAGTGACTTTGTGCCAGTCTCACCACCCTGTGCCTCACCTTTTTCTCATCTACATTACAGAGATTGTTCTCCTAATCCTCCCAATTTCACAAGGTCAGACAAGGCTCCAGGAAGAAAAGAGTTGTGAATAATACAGTGAGTACATGTATTATGTACTGAGTATTGTTCTAAGCGCTTTACATCAATTAATTCATTTAATCCTCACAGTCACTGCTATTGTCCTCCACTTAACACACGGGAAAAATTTAAAAGTGAAATGACTTGCCCAAGGTCACCCACCATGCCTGCTTCTCCATTTCTCCCTCCTTCTTCCCCTTCCTTCCTTTCTCCCCTCCTCTCTCCCATCCTTTCTTGTTTTCTTCCCTTCCTCCCTCCATTCCTTCCGTGTCTTTTCCTCCTTCTCTCCCTTTTTTCTCTCTTTCTTTTTTAGGCTCCAAAGTCATTAATGTGAAACTATCTTCTCATCACTACCAGCCTAAAGCCTCAGATTATACTTTCAAACCTTGACTTCTTTCTTTATCTTTGTTTTATAGAGCAGGGTAAATGCTAGGGTGAATCAAACATTTAGTGACTTCCTGGATGAATGAGATAGAGTTATTCACTGTCCATTTTTACATCTTTATTTCTTGTTCCTTTCCTTCTCCCCACCCTACTTTTCAGCTTCCCAGCTTCTCTATACTCCCCAAACTCCTACACCCAAGTGGCTCCTAAGTCACATTTCTGGAACCTGTTATCTTTAAAATACTCCCCGAAGCTGATGTCCCCGCAAAGAAACGAAGCCAAGCTCAGAAGACATACAGAGCTTGGCAGGATATACAGGGAAGCACCTTAATGCCACATGAGAAGATCCTGAAGTTTTAATCTGCCATGACAGTAGAAAGCACAAAGAATTACAAAAGAGAGGCATTTCCCAACCTGTGTTTGGAGCAAGATATTAATGGATGTATGCGGGAGGGGTGCTCTGGTCAAATAAGTTTGTTAAACCTTGGCTACTCTATGTCTCCCACCCACCACTGGAGAATGGCAATATACTATGTCCATCAACTTAGCATCTCCCACATTTACTTGACCATGATGTCCTTTTCCTCCCCACCCAGAGTACTTATTGTAAATAAGTATCTTTCAGTTTGGAAAAATAAAATTCAAACCATTCTTAAATCAAAAACTTAATATCTCCCCCTTTATAGGCTCAGAGTCAGATCCCAGACTCCTGTTGAAAAAAAAATTAAAACACTTCCAACCAGCCAACAGTGTCCACCTGCAAAAGCCTTCTGCATTGGAATCTGCCTGTGCATCACTGATACATCAACCCCCAAATCAAACTAGTAGCTTCCCACAAAATTCAAGAAGAGTCTTAAACATTTGCATGCCAGGAGCACAATTCAAAGGTACTGCAACTGGAGCCTGATGACTGTCCCTGTGGGCACTCTCATGTCACAGCATTTAGCCATCGGCTGAACCATCTACTTTAGGCTCGAGTTCGACCACCAACTGCTTCATTCGCATGGCCTCTTAAGCAAACATGTCCAGAGCATACCGCCCCACACCTCACTTCAGCCGCACTGTCCTGGATCATTTTTATACACCAGGGCTACTCATGATGTAAGTGAGGCAGAGACACCAAAGGAACGGTGGCCTGGCTGTTCAGGAGGACATAATCATACTCTAGAGAAGGAAAACTGAATGGACTCACCATTCACAACCAGAGATACCACGTGGCTCTGTTTCTCCTTTGAAATGGGATTGGTAAGGATGACAGTGTAATTTCCTGTATCTTTTTCACTCACTTCCATAATAGTCAGTACGTGCCCCACTTTAATTGTGTGATTGGACTCAATGGGTCTTCCATTTTTATACCTGTGGGGAAAAACAAATCCCAGAAATGAGTCCAATCTAAGGATTTGCTTTCACGTGGAACAAGGCTTTGCATTTACTTCCAGTCGTTACCATTTTATTTCTGGAGGAGGGTAACCAAGGCACTTCACAGGGACTCTGACACGGTCTCCCACGGTGGCTTCCACCAAAGATTCCATGCCACTACCAAAAGCAACAAAAGGTTTTTCTGGAAGAAAATAAAAATAATTTTTCTCATAAATGGCAACTTCTTATAAACGGCCATTTGGTTTAGTTTTTCATTTCAAGTGAAGAGTCAAAGACCTTGGGGGTCTGAGTCACTGCTGTTCAGAGAGTCCCCATCTCACCCTTCTACAGGTCCCACTCCAGGTTCTCCCTCACCTGTGGTCTCTGCGTTAGCTTTTCTCTCTCCCACAGTCTGCTCCACAAGTCTACCGAGCACTCAAATCTCACTCAACTCAAGCATTTGCTTCTCTGTGAAGTTTTCCCTACGTCTCCTCTGCTCCCATGACACCCTATACATACCTCCCACGTGCCCCAGGACTCAGTCCTCGGACCTCTTGTCTTTACCAACACCTTCCTCTTGTCAATTACACATTCCTCCTAAATCTATATCTCCTGCCCCTGACTTCCCTGCGTTCTAGGTTAATATATTAAAGTCTCCACTTGGATATTTAGTGGGCATCTCCAAATGAAGCCACCCAACCCTGTGTCCTATTCCTCTTTCTATCTTCCCTATCTCGGTTGAGAAAACTACCGTTCACTCAGTTGCTCACGCTAAAAACGCAAAGGTCATCTTCCATTCTTTTTCTCTTATATCCCACAGCCAGGGAATCGATAGGCAAACCCTACTGGCTCTATCTTCAAAAATACATCCAGAATCAGGTCACTTCTGACCACCTCCACTTACCACCCTTGTCTAAGCCACCCACCATCTCTCACCTGGATGACTGCAATTAGCCTTCTAACTAGTCTCTCTACTTCTGCCCTTACTTCCCTAAAGTATTTCACATTAAAATAACCCACATAGTGATCCTATAAAAACATAAGCCAGAGCATGTCTCTCTCTGCTCAAAACCCTTCTATGCATTCCCATATTATAAAATCCAAACCCTTATGAAGGCCTATAAGTTGGATGCCATACAAATTATCATCTAAACTGAGACATTTATGTGAATGAAAGAGAATAAATGGGAAGTTAAGTTATTTTCTCAAAGCCCCACAGAAAGTAACTAAATACAGGTTTCCCCAATTGCAAGGCCCATGCTTACTCAGGGAAGCCTCTCAGCCTTGCGATCAAATGAAAATTTAAAAATGATCTTAGATAATAACCCTCTGCTTATTATAGTGATAATAGTAATAGCAACAACAAATAATATGTAGTGAGCCCTTACTACATCAGCTCATCTCATCTTTAAAGTTGGGATTTGAACCCAAGCTACGCTCTTGACCTCAAGGTCAAGTGGCCTTCCTAGCAAGAGCTCAAAAACATCTTCTGAACGAGCAAAATAGGAATCACTAGCTGACCTACATTTATTTAAATCATCTCACTTTTCAAGGCAGAGCATAATTCCAAAGGAAATCTTAGCTTACCATGGACCCTGATGAATGTGCTGTTCCTCTTGGTCATGAGCCCACTGGAAGCGGCACAGGTGTACCACCCTTGGTCACTCCGGGTTACACCATCTATAGTCAAGGTGCTCAAAAACTTCTTCATCTCACTCCCAGACTGGGTTTTTAGGTCCCGGTTTACAAGTTTCTTATGCTGATGCTGAAAAAGAGTTTAGTGAACTTCCAAAGTCCAGAATAACATTCCCTGGTAGCTTCTAGATACCCATAAAAGTCTTGGCCTTTGGTGAACACTATTTAATGCTAATAATAGACACTTCTGAACTTTTATCATCATGCTGATGACAAATACATTTGGTTTCAGGAGAAATAAATAGAATCAACTGAATCAGGCATTTTCAAACCTCACATAATGGGAATGAGATCAATGTAAACTGCAGAAACCCAAGGAAATATGACCACTGTTTAAGGAGAAGTGTGTCTCATGCCACCTCTTGAAAAGAAATTCCCTTAAAAGGAAAATAGATCAAGGACTTTGGAGAACAGAGAAATAATGCAACCTAGAAAGACATAATCCCCTAAAGAAAACTAATCTTCACAGCCTGGACAGAGTTCTTGGTTTTGCATCTTTTTTTCCCATGAGTGCTGTATGTCCTACAGTTCTCTTAAAATGTGTGTGTGTGTATGTTAGTGTAAGTTAAGGCCCTTACATTTTATCTGGCCAAAGAGGTCCCTATCTCTCTGAAGCAAACTTCGTTGGAGCTTATTATCAAAGTATTTGGAGGTCTGGCTTTGAATTGTTAGTGTTACCTTCAAAGAAGGGTATTCCCAGTTGAAGTCAATCCCCACATTTAGTTCAGTTCTTGCTGTACAATTTAAGACAAGCTTCTCTCCAACAGACAGCTCAACTCCGTGAGGGGGGCTCAGAACCACATCATAAATCTTGTACCCTGGAGCAAGTACATTGGAAAAACAGAAAGTGAGAGGGAAACCAAAATCTATAACTTGGCACACATTTTTTCAGACATGATGCAACTTCAAAATGTGTCACATCATTTTTCCCTGAGGGTCTCCCCAAACCTTGGTGAACTCCCAGGAAAATGGTCTACAGAGATCCACAAAGCAGCCCTAAATGGATCTCAAAGATGTTGTAGCCCATTGGACAGAAAAGCAGTAAAATCTGAGAGGTCAATAGTCAATGCGGCCGGTTTTAGAAAGCTACCAAACTTTCCATAAAATAGGTATAATTAAAAGACTTGATGCCAAGCAATGCTCTGAACATTGAATTTTCCAAACAATACGCTCCCATAACAGAACTCTTATTCATTCTTGGTCTTGGTAAGGAAGGAGAAAAACCTCAGTTGCACATAGGTTTACTGGGTAGAGAAGAGCGGATGTAGTGAATTGCTTAACAACAAATCTTGAAATAATATATTTCTCAATATCTCTTGTCCTCCAGAATCTTAATATAAGAAGCTAATCTTTATTGTCTGACATTAATGATACAAAAAGGAATTGTCCTCTTACCTACAACCACAACTATGTACATAATAGACTGGTAACTTTCATCATTAATTTTTGCTTCACAGAAGACCATGCCAGCATAGCTGATCATGTAGCTGGGAATAGTGAAGCCTTTCTTGCTGTCCCAGGAAATTCTGTTACCATCAGGAACAAACCTCTTTTCTGGATACCTCTGGGTAGAAAAAGAAATATCAAATATTTAATCAAGTGCTATCCAAAAGTAAAAACCATGAACACTAAAGAATTCATCTTATTTTAAGAATACAAATTGGTTTTATTTCTTGTCATTTTGACCCTTCCTAAAGTTTCCTTTAAAACTCATTGTTGACTTAATGCTATATAATGCATGTAATATATACATTTATAATATATATGATGTTATAAACAGGCTACCCATCTTAATACTAGCTTAATATTATGAAAGGGTAAGAGATGAAGAAAGAAGATGTAACTTACTGCACAAAGTGACACATTGAGGTTTGAAATGGTCCCCAGACACGGAATCACCACAGTTTTGTTTTTGTTCTCAGTGATGTATACAACTCCATGTTGGTCGCTGACAGAAGCAATAAACGGAGATCTGTAATCTAGAAGAAAATGTAGTTCCATGAGTTAATGGCATTTACTAGAAAAGTGGGTCATCTTTCAGGTTCATAAACTCTAACCAGAGAAGTAAACGATTGGGAAAGACATTTCACACTAGGCAAAGGAATCCAGAGGTAGGTCTGCTGGTAAATATCTGGCTCCAAGGTTATGCTACAGGAGGGGGGGTGTGTATGTGTGAAAAATCTGGAAGAAAACTCCCGGAATGAGACTGGCTCCTTTTGCACTGATGATCAACAAGTAGAGTGTACTTTATAGGTTCCACATTTAAGCAGATTGATCATTACAGTTTTTTCAAAGTGAGGGAGCACACGTCTTCATTTTCATATACATTTTCATATGCACTATACATCTTTCATGTACATAAGTTTTAAAGTAAATTTAAAGTTAAACCTGTATAGTTTACCTACTGAGTTTTTTGATGTTAAAAACTTCATGTTCTCTCTCTTAAGGCAAATAGTGTAACTGTCATGAAAATAGGTTAATGGCTCCCAAAGATTCTTTAAAGTAAAGAAATGACTAACGATTTTTAATTCAATAATTCAAGACAAAGTTTCACGTGAGTATTTTAAGATTGTGAAGACTAGATATAAGATTCTTTATATAATAATGCTGAATAGTTAAATTGTTTATGTTTCCTGTTTAATTGCATTTAGTTTAAGATTCAGCAATCATTAATATCTTCAATGACAAAAGCCTGAAAAGCCACCATGGCAAAGACTGAGAAAAAAACAAAAGAGATTTTAAGGCCGTTCAAACACTGTTCGTATGATGTTAACACGCTGCTGGGAAACGACTCCTTCTCCCGGAGATAGAGTTGATGGGTGTGAAGCCATGCCTGAAATCTCAGAGAGATAATGGTTCATGCCACTCTCCCCAACACACCTGACCAAGCATTTTCAGAGCTCTTCAGGATGGTTGGTTCAAGGAAAGAAAGAGTTAATTAAACCAAAGGGGAGAAAAGCAGCTAATTCCCTGCAACAGCAGAAGTTTGATTTCCCTCCCAGCTGGACAGCACAGAAAGGCAGCCAATCCAGCCACCACATGCCATAGTCATTATCTTACGAGACCAAGACCCACTTCCCGGCTCCATCCATTGCTGGAGGGAATGGGGTCAGAAGACTAAGGAAGTAAGGTGGGGACCAGAGGGGATATTACAGGACCATCCATAGGGAATACTTCAATGTTTTCTTTTCCACTGTTAAACTTCATGACCAAAATCTCGGACAACTCACCTCCTAGAACGCCAGGCTTAGACAGGAAGCAGAATTTGATGGTATACTCAGAGACAGGCAGTGTACAAATAAACAGTGCTGGGGATTGCTACTTCTTCATATTACCTACCTTTCATCTGCATGCTATGAAATATTACATAGCTTGCTTACAGAGCAAGTCTTTGGAAGCTAAATTAACCCCTTGACGTAAGACTAAAGCTATTCAGTAAATCAATTCTATTTCAGTATCCCAAAAAGAGGAAATAAACAAAAGAAACCCAAACAACCACCCATCCTCTCAAAATAAAATATTTACTGTAACTCATGAAATGAATTTTCACATGTCTCCAGGTTTCCTGACTTGGGGAGAAGGAAATAACGAGATATTATGGGAGAGGTTCATCTTGTAGTATTTCCAGACAGCCTGAAAGCAGGAAATCCTTGCAATCTTCTGAGAAAGCCTGATCTCCCAAGACTGCCAGATCAAAAGGAGCCAGAAATTCTCGAAGATCTGGGCCTTGTCTCTTTCAACTTCTGCAGAGGGGAGGAGAGCACAAAATTCTACCTTGGACTGTGCTTACCCTGGGCAAAAGTAATTCTCAAATATTGTGCAATCCAGGAGTGACATACATTATTCTGATGTGGTCCCCATTCTTCCCTTGCACTGACCATACTGCACTATTGAAACGCAAATGGAGATGTGCAAGTGTGTCTCCCAAAGCTGATGAAATTCCTGTTCTGTAAAAGATGCTTCTGGAAAAAAGTCTAAGCCATCTTCAGCTGCTTCAAATTCTCTAGGATGTACAGAGGTATGTAAATGTATAAATAAAATGTCTAAAAAGCTCATCTTTACTGAAAAGAAAAATATTTAGTATATCTAAGCAAAATACTATACTATAGACTTATACCCACCCAAGTTATATGATTCATATCTCATTAGTTAAGTCAGGTTTTCTTAAGTTAGCATAAGATTTTTGAAACACGAAGGAACGAATAATTCAGATTATAAATGCTAAATACATGTGACATGGAGTTTACCCTACGTGGATGTTAAGTTGGCCTCCACAGTGTAAACCCCAAATTGCAAACTATAGAAAGATGGAGCGTGTCATCCAAGATCTCAGACCACACAAGCAAAGGAAACACTGTCCTCCAAAGGCCTTTTGAGGCAGTGACTTTATTTGCACAAGTGTATGGAAATTGTTTTTTATAAAGTGTAAGTGGGAAAAGAAAAGTTCCTATGAACAAAAAATGCTCCAGAGCCCTTGGCTGACTCCCTGTGCATTCTTGGGGAAATCTCCGAATCTGCTGTAGATAACCTATCTCTCCACAGAAACCTCTCCATAATTCTCCCCTGAATCTTCCTTTTCGAGGATTTCAGGGTTTTTTTTCTCAAATATCAGAAGACTTCTTATAAATCTCCATTGCCAACTGTGAACACAGATTTCCCTTAGAAACAAAGATCAGAACCAAACTAATTGGGCAATAGAGATGTAGCAAGGCCCAAACTGCAGAACAAATCACTGAGTCTTGTACTCAGAGGAGGCCTTGGGAGAGAAGAATTTTGTAGATTCCTGTTGGCAGAGAGCATTTAGAGCGAGCCTTTGTTGTCCGGATTCTTCTTTGCACCGATTGTGTTTTGTAACTGGTAAATTAACTTGGGAAGTGAATTCCATTTAACCACTTACCTTGAACATACACATAGACGACGGAGGCCATGTCAGTGTCCCGGTAGAAGCACTTGTAGGCTCCAGTATCATTTCCGATCACTTTTGGAATGGTGAGCATCTTACATAAGGCACTGTCACTGCAATCCGTCACCTCCACTCTTTTCTCAGAGCCGCTCTGATTGTTGGGCCAAAGCCAGTCCAAGTCCCTCTGACCCCTGAAAAATTCATTCCAAGCAAGTATTTAAGTGAAATGCCTATGAGGCTGTTTCTAAGAAAATAGAAGGTTTAGTTCTCAAACTTATACAAACTCCTCAACAGACAGATTCATAGCCTTCTACCAACAATGACAGATTATATGGACAAATGACAAAAAGCCAGAGTCTCAGCTTCAGAAATCACTTATAAGGATTCCCGAGTTTTCTATTACTTATTTTATTCAACCAACAAATATTTATTAAGCATGTGCTATGTGTCAAACGTTGTTGAAGACTGGGAATACAGCAGTGAACAAATCAGATAAAAATCATTGTCTTCATGGAACTTGAGTCTAGTTGGAGGAGACAGGCAGTAAAAAAGTACGTAAACTTCAATAAAGCTGAAACTTTTAAAAAGTAAGTAAAATATGTTGTATAAAAGGTGGTGATAAATACTATGAAGAAAGTCTAGAAGAGGCAAAGAAACAAGTGAAGAGTTCTAGAGGGAGGGGGCTTGGTGAAGTGGGCCGTATAGATATCAGGAGGAACAGAGTTTCAGGCAGAGGGAACAGCCAATGTCAAGGCCCTGGGGTGGGTGCCTATCTGGAGTATTCGGGGAATGGCAAGGAAGCCAGCGTAGCTAGAGAAGAGTGGGCAGTCGGGAGAGTAAGAGGTGAGGTTAGGAAGGAAGGAGATGCAACTGTCTAAGGGCCTCGTAGGACCTTGGAAGGATGGCATTAAAGCACAGATTACTTTCATTGCAGCATTTCTCTACAAAGCCCCAAGGAAGACAGTCAACATCAAGAAGAATGTAACATCACTGACCCTTCTTTAAAGAACTTGAAATTTCCACGAAGTTGCAGTTACATTAATGAAGTTACTTTTAACACACTCCATTGTTTTTCTGGGGACATAAGAGGTGTATATATAGAATCTTGGGGAATTTTAAATAACCTTTGTTGTTAAGGGTGGGTAAGAGGAAAATCTGCTGAGAAATGCATCTTGAAGTAGCAAAGCTAGGCAAACAGCACCTGTTACTATGTTTTTTCCCAAGGGTTGGGTATTGGTCCCCTACCCTTGATAAGGCAACTAGGGTATCCTTTACACTCGGCAAGCTAAAACAGATCTGTGTCACTGTGCTGAACACTTGGCATTCATCAAGCAAAAACAATGGCAACAAGCTCCCCAAGGTTCTTTGTGGACCATCAGCACTGTTCTCAGGGGGCAAGATCACCTCTACCCACCTCCTCTGCCAAAACCACACCGGTCCCAAGAAGCCTCTGGCTCTGTCATACATAATCACTACATTAAACCCTAAAGTCTTCTACTTTTCTCCCTGAGGTAGGGGCTGGAAAGCAAAATTTAGACGCCTCCTCATCTTGTCAAAGAGGCCTATTTCCCCAGCTAGCAAAAATCAAGAGCATGACTTCTTGCTAGCTGGTGAAAGAGACATGCCAGGACCTCAGGCCAGAGCTTGACATGCACTCAGCAATATTAATGACTGAATATAAAATTGCAACTACAGTCAGAATTTTTCCATAAAATAAAGTTCTTGAAAAGTGCTAAACAGATGTCTAAGAGCCATTCTGAGTATAACAAATACGTCCCCAAACTTCTTTAACTGTAAAGATTCATTTATTCATTCAATATTTATTGAATGTGTCTTACATAATATATGCTAGGTGCTATACTGGTTATTAGTGTGTGTGTGTGTGTGTGTGTGTGTGTGTGTGTGTGTGTGTATGTGTGTGTTGGCAGAGGGTAGTAGGAAAAAAATGCCAGCAAAATTGTACAGAATTTTCCAGAGAAGACCTTCCTCATGTTTTCATTATTACATTAGCTCTTAGAAACCTCACTACTTATACACAATTATGAAGACTCTATTATAATTCTGATGTATGGAAATTATTTTTTCTTTAATAAACAATGATATTTGACACAGGAAATCTGAATCTAAAATGTATCCTTACCTGCAAGTAATTTGAAGCGTTGTGTTAGCCATAATTGTAAGTATGTCTTTTTTTATGCTGAGCCTGGGTGGATCAAGAGAAACGCTAGACAAACCTAGAAACAAATTAAATAAATGAATATAATTGCTACTCAGACCCAATAGGAAACATCTTCCATAAACAATGCACACCCTATACTTTAAAACACCTCTTCAGCAATTCATTGTGTAAAACTTGTGAATTTACTTTTCACCATTCCCAGTAAAAGTTCACAAGCTGTGTCATAACAGGAAGAATGGGCAGATGGTCATAAACCAACACAACAGTTCTGCAATTCATTGAGCGAGGGTGGAGTTCCTGTTTTCCTGCATTGCCAACTTCAAGGTCTTACAAAAGGATATGGGACATTGAAACCAAATGAACCTTCATCTGATGATCTCACTCCCCTGGGAAAGGACCCACTGACATTTCTTATAAAACATAGGATGCACACATTTGACGAAATTGCTGATTAATGAATACTACTTAGAGAGATTTCTATATAGTTCATCCATGTACTTTGAGGGGGGTGGGAATGTCCATGACATTGTCTCATTTTCCTTTATCAATTTTCTAGTGCACTTCCTCTGGTAACTGAACTGCCAAGGTTGAAAGACTGTACATTAAAACTAGATGAGAGGAACTGAGGAAAGAAACATGTTCCCATGTCATATAACATGCATATACTTTCCTTCAGAAAACAGAACTTAAAAAGGGTAATGCAGGACTTCCCTGGTAGTTCAGTGGTTAAGAATCTGCCTGCTAGCGCAGGGGACATGAGTTTGATCCCTGCTCTGGGAAGATCCCACATGCCGCGGAGCAACTAAGCCCGTGCACCACAACTACTTAGCCCCCGCTCTAGAGCCCGCGAGCCACCACTACTGAGCCCACATGCTTCAGCTACTGAAGCCCGTGCACCTAGAGCCCATGCTCTGCAACAAGAGAAGCCATGGCAGTGAGAAGCCTGTGCACCACAATGAAGAGTAGTCCCTGCTCGCCGCAACTAGAGAAAGCTTGCACACAGCTACGAAGACCCAGCGCAGTCGTAAATAAATAATAAAGTTAAAGAAAAAATAAGTTAAAAAAAGGGTAATGCTAATGAATTACAACTGGGGAATCTCAACTTACTGATCAAAGCGCTGAGCTTGTCCTGACACCAAGCTTGGAACACAGGAAAAGTGTCTACCTAAATATACCACGGGACAGATTCCTTGCCATGGGTCACTCTACAGCAAGAAGACTGAGTTCTCTGCCAACTAAATGCAAAGAACTACTATGTTGATAAAGCATCAGAGAAAGAAAAACTGTCCACCATGTCAGGGTCTTAACTCATATCTAGATCTTCAAAACACAACCTTAAAAAGTGATTGATGGGCTTCCCTGGTGGCGCAGTGGTTGGGAGTCCGCCTGCCGATGCGGGGGCCGCGGGTTCGTGCCCCGGTCCGGGAAGATCCCACATGCCGTGGAGCGGCTGGGCCCGTGAGCCATGGCCGCTGAGCCTGCGCGTCCGGAGCCTGTGCTCCGCGACGGGAGAGGCCGCAACAGTGAGGGGCCCATGTACTGCAAAAAAATAATTAAAAAAAAAAAAAAAAAAAGTGATTGATGCTGGGTAAGCACCCCAGCTTCTTACGATCCTTGACTCACATCCACTAAGAACAAATGACTCTCTAGGCCTAAACTGGGATTGACATTGTTGGGCAAATAAAAGACTATTAGCAAATATGAAAGAGTATGAATAAACAGAGTATGAGCAAATATCCAGTGTAAATATGCACAGCATTGAATCTGTGGACCCCAACGTGAACAGCTGCAGGCAGAATGAACAGCTGATGACTCGTGTTCTCATACGCTCACTCAGATGTGTAAAATAGGTTGCTGTAGATTTGTTAATCAATATTAAAAAATTTTTTTTTAACTGGAAATTACTTTATATCAATAAATCTCAGGAACTAATTGGCGTTGGAACGGCCATGGGTTTGGGGCAGTGGTTCTTAAACTTTAGCACGTGTCAGAATATGCCTAGGCCTACAAATCTGCATTTGTAGGTGACGCGGTCATACATGGTCTACGGGCCACTGTTGGATGGCTATTGGTCTGGGTGGTCATGCTCAGTTAATCAGCAGAGCACTTTTCAATATGAAGGAAATAACTGCTCCCAAAGTAGGCAAACAATAAAGCAAAGTGTTTAAAAGCAAAAGAAAAGTCTTCCAATAATGGAGCCCCATTCTGTGTCACAGAAGGAAAATGAAAATAATTCATTTGGATGAGCACAGGTATCAAACTTGACTGGGAAACACCAGGTTGAGAAACATGTCAAAAACAGTAACTTAATACAATTCCTATGATGACCCAAATGAGAAAGAACCCATTATTTGGGCACATTCATGTGAGAAAAAAATGGTAGTAAAGACTAAGCTCTAATTAAGCCAAGCTCACCCCACCACAAAAATAAAAGATTCTTGAACCTCTCCTGTAAATCACTGCCACAGATTATCTCACACTCTAGACACACTTTCCAATGTTAAAAAAAAAAGGTTCTCCATTCATAGGGAGCCAAAACAACACCATACTATTCTAGAGACATGTCTCCAACAAAAAACTATTCAACAAGGCTATCAATAATGATAACTTCAAATTCATATATGTAGACCAACACTCAATTTCTTTTTGCTCCAATAAGCTTCATTCATTTTCACTGACAAGTTTGAGTTCTGCTCTTCAGAAAGTTCTAAAGAAATAACTCTAAGAAGTACATACGCTGCTACTCAATAAAAAGCTCTTCTATGTTCAAATTCCATAGCCAAAATTAATTCATTTGTGCACTATTACCCTTCCAGCTCAAAGACAGGAAGGAAAAACAACAGTGCCTCTGTCTCTAGAATTTGATGGCATCAATTATAGCCCAATCCAATTAAGCAAGTCACACACTCCAAAAGGGCAACCTCATCATTATATTCAGGGCAGCCCGATTACGGTTACTACTGCTGTGCTATGAAACACCCCAGGCTTAAAAGCAACTCACTTCTTTGTGGGATACAGAACAAACCACAAGTTCCAGAGCTTCATCCTCTCACCATAAAGGGGAAGAGAGAGGTCTTGTCAGGGACAAATGAGTGTTCCTGGTGGAGCTGGCCTGGATGAACCAAGTCGTCATTCAGAAAATTCAGTAACTATAGACAGATGATCTTGTTACCATATATGTGTGTGGGTGTCTTTAAAAAAAAAAAAAGACATGTGATTCTTTAATTTATAAGGAATTTTCACCTGAATCATTTTACCTTTTCTTCCTTTTCCACCCTCTCCCCTTTCTCACCCTCCAAAGAGTGGAAATCTGTAAATCAACAAACTGGCTACAGGAAAGAGATTAGAGAGAGATGAGAAAGAGAGAGATAAACAGAGAAGGAAATAGGGCTGGGGGAGAGAGAGAATTTATTGCACCAAGGGCATGCGTGTTCCTAATCTTGAAGGAGAGTGAAATTTTAGACGACAAGGAGAGTGGCGAGTGGCGCCCAACCTAGGTACCAAAACCTTCAGAGCAAGTTTTCAGAACGTGAACTTCTGACCTGTGCTTACCCGAAAGACCAAAGCGCTTTGAAAGATGTTAAACTGTTTTACATGAGAAGGTGACTATTACTTGGAGACACTTCGGGAAGCTGTCACAGCCCCAGGTCCAAGCCCAATTCCCCTTTCTCTCTGCGAGGAGAGCGGTGTCCTGCACCAGGAAGAAGAAAAAGTTTCCCTCTCCCCTAGACCCCACCTTATACACTGGGTGTGTACGTGAGTTCGAACCAAAAGGGAACAGTAGACCGGGTTCCCGGTTCGACTCCTACAGAGGCAGAGCTACGCGCACGCTGCCGTCTGCAGAGCCGGCTCGCGGCCCCCTAAGGGTTTCCTTCCCTAGCGTCCTGGCTAGGATGGTGCGCGCAGCCGGACAACGTTTCACCGCGTGTTCCCGCCTGCGGGGGCACCTCCTGCCTGCCAGCCACAGGCGCTTTCCCACTCCCGCCTCCTAAGAGCACGGGTGTATCGGCTCTGCAGGACACGCTCCAGCCCAGGCCCTGTCGGAGGCCAGAGTCGCGGAAATGGAACTGGGCTCAGGAGACCACCAACTCGCTGCGTAATCTTAGGCCAGTCACTGAGCTTCAGTTTCCTCTTTGATAAATGAAAAAACACAGTGTGAAGTCACTTTCACCTCTCCAGCTCTATGACTCCCAGTTAGGTCCGGCCTCCAGGTCCTCTCCGCATCCCTATCTCTCCGCCCGTACCCGACCTTCTCCGCTTTCCTTCTAGGGAGTGGGCTCCTTACCCACAGAGGCAGCCCGGGTCTCCACGCAGAGCCACAGAGCAAAGGCCAGCAGCGCCTTGCTCTCCATCCCGCACCTCGCGCCGGGCGCAGTGCCCAGAACTCGACCGGCGGTTCTCTCTCCCTGGTCCTGCTCCGCGAACAAGGCGCGGAGGTGGAATGCGCGCCGCCGCGCAGGGCTCCGACGCTCTCAGGGCGAGGGTGCCCCGGCTTCGGCCGCGGCTGCAGGGGCGTCTGCGGGTGCCAGCAGGAGAGGGTATCCCGACTGCCAGACAGCTTAGGGCTTTCTGTAGCGGGCAAGTGATACCCCCTGCGGGCAGACGAAACGCAACCGTATACCTCCGGCTCTCCCGGGGTCCCGGGATTCAGTGCTGGGTGGGGAGCCAGAGCCGAAACTCTAGAGCGCGGGGGCGGGGCTATGCGGGGCGGGGCTTCCCTTCGCAGCCGGCCCCGCCCCTCAGCCGGGTTCTGTGAGTGGACCCGGTGCTTCCCACGCCCACTACATCTCCCCATCTCCCCAGTTGCACCGGACTGCGTCTGGCCCGGAGTGGCCCGAGGGTGAACGTTCCGGGCGCAACCACTCCATTTCTGAAAGAAAACGTAGCCCATAACGGGTTCTGAGCCACTCCAAGTTTCAGTCGGCGGCTGCCCTCCCGCCCCGAGATGTTGGGGAGCAACACTGGGAGTGCTGCGAGGGACACTGCGCCCTCAGGAGGAGCGCCAAAGTTTGGGACGGTCTTAGCTCTGCGCGCCTCTGAAGTGGCTGGGGCACAGGCTGAGGATCAGCGGCAGGCTGAAGAAACGAGGCAGAAGCGGATACTGAGCAGAGGCGAATGCAGGATCGCAAACTGTGACTACAGCCAGTATGAGTGTTTTGCTTGGCCAGCACAGTTGTAGTTTAAAAATCTGAAACTGAATGCCTTTAGTCCGAATACTCACTTGCCCAGTTCTCCAAAGTTCCCACTATTTCCTCTTACACCTGACGGCTTCAATTGTTTTTAAGTTACCTGCCTCGCCCCCCAAAGCATTTAAATTTGAGACCCTCCCCCTCTTACCTGGCTTTCACCAAAAACCTACCTCAGGCCTCCGGGGAGCTGGAAGTACCCAGGGCTCTCGAATATCCGCGGCGCTTGTGGGTTTCCTTGAGAAAAGGTTTTGTCCACCGGGTTACCCGACCAGGAGTCCGTCGCTTGACGCTTCCCGGGCATTTTCAGAGCACAGCTTCCAGCCAAGCTCCCCTTAAGCCGCGGGGAAGGAGGCCCGCAGCGGCGGGCTTCCCTGGAGACGCAATGAAGCAAAGCCCAGACCCTGTCTCACTTTGACAATAAGACAATGAGTTACTGGCCAGACCCTGGGCACCCAGAACACTCTGTACCAAACCTCCCAACTCTCTCAGCAGGTGTAGATTCCATGTGGCTCTGTAGACTCTCTGTTTCCTTTCTAACTACATTTGTTCTTCTTTTTTCTCCATCTGTCCCCACACCTGGGAAGTGACAGATGTCCCCTAACTTCATTAAATGGGATCTTCCAGATCCCTCCGTCTCTTACTTCGCAGGTGCTTTTAAATGACAACTTAAAGGACCACCCTTCAGGGAGATGAAGAGGTAGAAATATTTTATTTCTACATCTAGTCCAAACTCCTCCTCCTGAAATAGACATTAATGTAAAGTGTTTCTTCTCTTTTTTTTTTTTTTTTTTGCGGTATGCGGGCCTCTCACTGTTGTGGCCTCTCCCGTTGCGGAGCACAGGCTCCGGACGCGCAGGCTCAGCGGCCATGGCTCACGGGCCCTGCCGCTCCGCGGCATGTGGGATCTTCCAGGACCGGGGCACGAACCCGTGTCCCCTGCATCGGCAGGCGGACTCTCAACCACTGCGCCACCAGGGAAGCCCTAAAAAATCTTTCTAATATGAAAAGGTTTAGAATGAAAAGTCCTTCCTTCGGCAGAGGCAGGCATTTTTACCTTTCCTTTTCTCCCAAGCAAATTCTATGCACATATAGGTATAAGTATATCATGCTCCTCCTTCCACAAAGGGTACCCTTGGTATAAATACTGCTTGAGTGCTGGCTTTTTTCACTTTAAAATATAACTTGGAGGTCATTCTACATCAAGCTTTAGGGCTCCATCTTGTTCCTTTTCACAGTGGCATGGTGTTGCACTGTATAGATGCACTAATATTTAATCTAGGAGGTATTCGTCAGGGCCAGGGGTATACTTAAAAGAAACTCCTCTCTTCCTGCAAGTAAACTTAGCAAGGAAAACAGGATGGGCTCTGGCAAAGCTGGATAAGGGGGAGGGAGATGGAACCTGGTTTGGAGCAGGCAGTTTTTCTCCATCTCCATCTCCAAACAATTCTTCTCTCTCAGCTTTATTTACAATTCATGACACTTCCTCTTCCACGTCTCACTTAAGAAGATAGTGTCTCCTCTGAATGCAAACCAGAACCTGCAGGCCCATGGTAATAGCCCCCTTTAGAAGTCTTGGAGGAAATGATGCGTCTTTGATGGCCACAAGACCAGAATTTGGCAGGGTCTCAATGAAATCAGTCTACCACATTCCCTCCCACACAGCACTAAGAAGTACCTTGTGTTCATGAAAAATGACAAAGTCTGGTGGGGTTTTTTTTTGTTTTCTTTCTTTCTTTCTTTCTTTCTTTTTTTTTAAGTCTGTTCCATGTGCAACACCCTCCCATTATCTGGCACTGCTGCAAAGGAGTGATTTGTGAGTTAATCAGACAGTACAGGTAAGATCACCATCTATCAAAGTAGGCAAGTGTGTTCAGTGCCCCGTAAATGGTATTCAGACACCTTTGGGGGTGAAGCAGCCAGGAGTAGTGCTAAGTACACAGGGGCCACACTGGCTGGGCTTGCCTCCCAGGTCTACCGCTTTACTATCCACGTGATCTTGACCAACTTACTGGTTGCATATCTATGAAACACAAAAGATGATAATAGAACCTTCTCCCTAGGGTTTTTGCAGGAATGGAATGAGTTACTGCACATAAAGCCTGACCTAATACCTAGTAAGCACAAGCACCTAGCACACAGTAAGCACCCAATGCACATTGGGAAACACTGTGCAAAGATTAATTATACTATCTCCTTCATGTTGCTAAGATCTGAATGGTAAATAAGGCTCATTTCTTCAACAACATTTTCTGGTCCTACTACGTGCTAGATATTACAGGAGAGACTAGGGTTACAGTGGTGAACGTGAGCAGAAATGAGCAGTCCTCACAATAGCTCCACCGGGGCAAATTTAACTTAATCACAGAGTGCTCTGTATCTCCAGCTGTTTCATCGGGCTTTGTGCACAAAGAATATAAATTGTTCATATCATCAAAGCATACTGCATAAATTACACTCCACAGTGCCAACTTTTGTTCCATTGCCACCAGTATTTTGGACTTCATATCTTAAAAAAGTAAATACGAAGGCTAGCAAAAGGTTAATAACTGAGGAAGTTGGATGATGAGTACATAAAGGTTCATTTTACTATCCTCTCTACAGTTACACATTTAAAATTTTCCATGATTAAAAAAACCTGTTTTAAGTAACTATAATCAAAGTGCTGGCCGGTTTTGTATAATACCATTGACTTTTCCATAGTTGGTCTTGACATTACCTCTGGGAAATGGTTGAAGCAGAGAGGCAAGTGGATGGGAACTTGCACTTTTTACTTCATGTATTTCTATGGCATTTTGTCAAAATGAGAAAGTGTAACTTTTACAAATAAAATATATGGATCAAGATTCAACTCTCCCTTCTAGTGGCTGTTATAGTTTTCAAATATTGCCATTTGTTGATTACATATTTGCATGTCACTTTCTCCTGTTTACTTCCCTTAATTTGTTTCCAATATTTGTTTATGCTCTAACTTACCAGAGCCCTGACTACCTTGCCAGATGTTGGCTGGATTTCATAGCCCATTGTACTCATGACTATCATGCACTGGGAGATCCTGAGCACCCTTTATCTCTCATTATCCACCTTCCTTACACACCTATGTGTATTTTTCTCTCTGTGTGACTTATTTTTAACTTAAACTTAAAACATATTGGTATGTTCAAGGAAAAGAAGGTTTTGTTATCACAAAGCCAGGCTCGCCTTGGATGTTTCTATCAGTGTTTGGCTTCATTCATCAGGTCTTACATTCTAATAAATATAAAACAAACTCCCCATTCTTTTGGTGAGACAAATGAAACAGAACTTCGTTACTTGCCACCTGCACAGGAAAAATCTGTTACTATAAATATGCATGCCTATGTGCCCTCCCCAAACTCACCCATATAGTTGCTTGCTATATCTCACAAGGATAAATATAACAATTTTGTAAATTTATTTATTTTTGGCTGTGTTGGGTCTTCGTTTCTGTGCGAGGGCTTTCTCTAGCTGTGGCAAGCGGGGGCCACTCTTCATCGCGGTGCGCGGGCCTCTCACCGTCGCGGCCTCTCTTGTTGCGGAGCACAGGCTCCAGACGCGCAGGCTCAGTAGTTGTGGCTCACGGGCCCAGTTGCTCCGCGGCATGTGGGATCTTCCTAGACCAGGGCTCGAACCCGTATCCCCTGCATTGGCAGGCAGATTCTCAACCACTGCGCCACCAGGGAAGCCCAAAATATAACAATTTTAAAAAGTGGAAAGCATGCAGGGAATTTAAGTAACCAACTGAAAATCCACATAACACCAGAGAAGGATGTCAGAAAATTAAAAGTAGCCAACACTCACTGAGCGCATTCTGTGAGCAGGCACTGTTCTGAATGCTTCGCTGCATCCTTTGCTTCATCCTTGCAACATCCCATGATGGCAGCGAGCACTGTTAGCAATTCTCAGTGAAGAAGAAGAGTGAAGACAAGGAATTGCTTATCCTTAAGTAAATGATCCTTTGCCTTCCTAAAAGTCTTGCAAAAAATAAAAAAAAAAGTTGTTTTATCTCTTTGCAAACAATCAATGCATCGTTTTCTCACCATTAGTTAATGATTGGTTAAAAATCAAGACACTCTTTGTTTTTTTTTTATAATAATAATAATAATAAGTCGATTTTTGGAGCACTTATTATATGCCAGGTATTTTCTTTTGCTTAACTTATTGTAATGTTTACAATAACTCAGTGAAGATACTATAATTATTTTCATATGGGGGTGGGGGATGAGATTTGAAGGTTTAAGTAACTTTTCCAAAGTCCCACAACTAAAAGTAGTGGAATCAGGACTTAAAAGCAGAGAGGTGGTAAACATCCAAGACAGATTCCTCCAAGCATATAGTTTCTTTCTTTTTTTTTTTTAAGGGAATAGTTTAATATTTTTATTTAACATACTTCCCTTTTTTTTTTTTAACATCTTTATTGGAGTATAATTCAAGCACATAGTTTCTTGATGAGGACTGGTCTCCTTCAAGGGGTGAGGCTGAGTCAATAGATACCATTGGCTTCCTCAGCCTCTCCATGATGATGGCTTCCATTTTCCTAGGTGGATGGAAGTCCAAGGGTGACTTAGGAGACTCATTCTGCGACAGACAATCAAGGCAGAATTAAAGGCAGGTAACTAGATCTCCCTCTCCCCCGCCCCAGGAACCCCAGCCCAACTGGATCTTCACCTCCTTACCCCTTCAAAGAGAAGCAGTTGCTCCTATGTACATAATCACTTGGGCATTTGGGGTATTTGTTTTCTGCCATGGATTTTTTTTGTCCTTTAGTGTCTTAGAAAACTTTTATTTGACCTTCAATACCCAGCTCAAATGTCCTTCCCAAGTAAAGTTTTAGCTTTTTATTCAACTGCCTTCTTCAATTGAGATCCTCCCAGAAAAAACAGGCAGAGGTTAAATCTTACTTGAGCAGGTGGTTGTGTAGAAGGATGGTGGTTAAGGTGTAATAAGAATGGTGAAATGCATGATGTTGATGCTTATTTAGTAAAATGTACCCTGTACATTACATACTTATCATGATATGTGTAGTTAAATAGAGCTATCATCAAAAATACTGTGGGGTTCAAATGATATGTACTAGCTATGTAAAATGTACCTTACAAATCATTCTTAACTTCACATTTAAATAATAGTCATACACTTAATAAATATATCCAGAGCTATACTGAATTTATACTTTATCCTAGACCAATTAATTTGGACTATTTTGTTATTCACAGAGCCAGGAAATTACTTTCCTTTTCCTATATACACACAGCACTTTTATGATATGATATATGATAATATGACTACGTTTATGTGAATGTTTCTCGTTCAAAAGCAGGAGTTTAGGTCAAATCTATTTTGTATTTTCAATGCCTAGCACAGCCTCTGTGCATCCTCTCTTCTCAATACTTTGATAAAGTTCAAATTATTTTTATTATTTCCATTTCTGTTCTTTGTTTCTTCTTCACTTTTTTCCCCCTCAGAATCACATGCCTCTTGAGTATCCGTCACAATTACCTTTACAGGAAGCAACTTACTGGAATAAATAGAACTATACAACATCAACATAGACACAGAGTGAAAAAGTTCTTAATTTATTAATCAGTGGAGATTGGAGTTGTTTTTTTTTTATTTTGAGTAACAAAGAAAAAGAAAAAGAGCATTTATAAGGTTTGCATGTGCTATACAAAAAATATGTGTCCCGAATTTTATGTCTGTGCCCTTTGCAGGTTGTAACCATTTTCCAGTGAATTAATGTCATCTCCCCTCTTAAAAGTTTCTCAAGTTTTCAAGGAACTGAACAGTGCAAAAACAAATTCTTTTGTTTCCTAGAGAATTATTATAAGTCACTCATCCCTCACAGAAGAATATATCCACTTCCAGTTTAGGTGTATTAGTATTCAGTGCTTTTCACATTTCTCCAGAATAAAGATAGCATTTTCCACTAGTGTTGCTTCACCAGCAATGACAGCTAATCAATGGAAGCAGAAAAGTTTTATGGTCTTTGTATAGAAATTTAGTTTTCAGAGTTTCCAAAACATTAGTGAGGAGTCCCTTGAGGCACAAATAAAAATTCTCTTTCCGTGTGTTTCTGAACATTCATTTCTCATACGTTACTGCTTTGGTGAACATAATAAAACCAAGCAGAACAACTCAGCAAGGAACACCTCACACAGAGAGACAGTTTTAAATAAAGTAAAAAATACAACTTCAGATCTAACTGATAATCATCCCAAAATTAGTCAGGCTGGTTATAGGCAGATGAAAGGCCATAAGGGAGTCATTTCATGCATCTGACCACATAATATAAATAGAAGTTCCAGATGTAGAGAAAATGAGTCTTGTAACAAAGCAACACATAGAAAATATTAGACACTAAAATGGTCTTTGGATTGTATACAAAAACACTTAGATTTCCTTATCCTAAGAAATAAGGACCTTGACCTTGCTTCTTCCTAAAGCTACTTGGTTGTTGGTTACTTTTGCCATTCCTCATTGTAAAAGTTCTGGAAAGTGGGCTTCCCTAGTGGTGCAGTGGTTGAGAGTCTGCCTGCCGATGCAGGGGACACGGGTTCGTGCCCTGGTCCGGGAGGATCCCACATGCCGCGGAGCGCCTGGGCCCGTGAGCCATGGCTGCTGAGCTTTGCGCGTCCGGAGCCTGTGCTCCGCAACGGGAGAGGCCACAACAGTGAGAGACCCGCGTACGGAAAAAAGACAAAAAAAAGTTCCGGAAAGAGAGAGGTGACCCCGCATCTTCTCTTCTCAAATACAATAGCTTCTTCTCAGTTTTGACTCTGCCCAGCATCTCCAGCACATCCATTCCATTGTCCACCCCATCTTAAAGCTCTGTCTTTGCTTGATTCTCATTACACTGTACACGCCTACCTCTCCAGCCAATGCCTTTCACTGGCTTAAGCTCCTTAAACATAGGGAATCTCCAAATCATTCTTGGTCATCATCCTTTTTCCTCTTCCATGACTCTCTCAGGGACCTCATTCCCCCTTGTGCCTTCGACTGTCTTCTTTATGGGGATAACATGCAAAGTTGTGCTTTCCAGCTCTGGTTTCTACCCTAGCTCCAGACTCTAACCTCCAGCCCTTCCTGGATATCTGCCTGTGTACATCCCACCAGGCTCTGAAATTCAAAGTGTACAAAACTGAGCACTGTTTCTCTTACTCCTGTACTGCCTCCTGCAGCACCCTCAAGTGCAGTCCTTCCAAGTGCTTATACTCCATACCTTGAAGCTGTGTTACTCCCCTGATGTTTTTCTCCCACCCAAACCAATCTTGTCTACATTCTTTATATCTCTCATATCTATCCCCTATTTTCATTCACCAGACTGCCCTGATTCATGACCATTTTGCCTTTGTCCTGGAATTTTCCAATCCATCCATCACTCTGCTGCCAAAGTTATCTCCCTAAAACACAAGGTGCATCTGTCCTTTATCTTTGACAGTTGGCATTTGCACACAGCATAAAGCCCCAAATCCTAAGCCTGGTGTTCAAAGCTTCATTCCTCGCCTGCTTCCTGTTTTTCCAGCTTATCTTCTAGTATACCATAGACATACTCTATATTCCAGCCATATAGAGTCCACTGGCCACTTCCAAAAAATGCTTTTTACTCTCTCGTCTCCAGGCTTTGCCCGATATATGTTCTCTTTGCTTAGAATGTACTTTATTCCAAGATCTGTCTATAGGAGACTGGCCTCCCTTCAAAACCAGGCCCCAAGAAGTCTCTTCAATCCCTACTGCTGCACCCCTGGCCAACTGAATTACTTGTTCCCTACCTGCAATAGTTAGGATTCCTTGGATTGTAAGCAACAGAAAAAACCAACTCAATCTGGCTTAAATGTATAGGATCATGCTGCTGTAAGTTCTGGGCTGATTTCAGATAGTTTTATCTAGAATCTCAGTGTGTCATCCTGCTATTTTTCTGTATAAGTTTCTCAATTCTGCCCTCAGGCTCACTGTAAAAAAAAAAAAAAAAAAAAGGCTGTATATCTTCACACCACACTCTCCACAGAAAATTCTTTGCCAGAAGGTCTTGAGAAAAAATGAGGAAGACTCTGTCCTCAGCAAACATTCTCTTGCGTCTCATTTGCTCATCCTTATACCAGTTACTAGGGCAGTATCTTAGTCCATTTAGGCTGCTATAACAAGACACCACAGACTGGGTGGCATACAAACAACAGAAACTTATTTCTCACAATTCTGGAGGCTGGAAGTCTGAGATCAGCGTGCCAGCATGGTTGAGTGAGGGCCCTTTTTGAAGTTGTAGACTTCTTATTGTATCCTCACATGGCAAAAAAGGCTGGGGAGCTCTGTGGGGTCTCTTTTATAACAGCACTAATCTCATTCATGAGGGCTCCACCCTCATGACCTAATCACCTATCAAAGGCTCCATCTACTAATACCATCACCTTCCGGGTTACGATTTCAACATATGAATTTTGGGGGACACAAACATTCAGACCATAGTAGACAAGAAGGATGCCAGTAGGGTTAGGTTAATCAGAGTCCACGCCTGCAATTAGAAGTGGGGTCAATAACATCAAAACCACATCACTGAAATGGGGAAGGGACTGTTTCTCAAAGAAAAATCTGAAGGTTTTTATAGAAAGTAGGAGGATATGAATGGTAAGGAGACAACCAACTAATGACTACTATATTCCCCATACTCCAAGAATACATTATTCTATATCTGTTGTAGCTATATGATATCCTGCTTTATATCAGATTTATTTGGTCTGTGTATCTGTCTTCTTCATTATATCGTGAGACTGAGGACCAGTTTAGTGTAGCTTTCATAGCTGTTTTCTCTAACCTTCCAATTAATTGAAGACAAGCCTTTTTGGTCTTCTGGAAATATTCCCCTTTCTTCCAATGTTATCATCATAACGTATCATAAAAATAACTAACATTTAATAAATCAGGCCCTGTTGTAAGCACTTTACATGTGTTGACTCCCTTAATCCTCAACACTGTCTTACAAAGTAGGTACTATTATTATCTTCACTTCCTAGATGTGGAAACTAAGGCTCAGAGAGGTTAAGTAACTTGCCCACTGCCATGTAGCTTGCATGTGGTAGAGCCAGGATTTGAGCCAAAGCAGGATGAATCCAAAGCTACACTCTAAAGCAGACTCGTGCTAGTTCATCTCTCAAAAAATACACCTCTTGGTAAAACAGTCACTAAAAAGCTACTGCTTGTCTTTCATCCCTCCCATCCCAAGCATCGCTCAATATTGCCAATTCTCCTTTCCTAACACATTTGTTCTTTCTAATTTATTCTTATATTAAACTGACCATCAAGTTCAGACCATCTCTTGGCTCAACTTCTAGAATAATGTATTTGAAAATCAATCAATCTCATGTGTTGACCCCAAACTATCCTCCTAGTCTCTACACTCTTCTTCCTGACCTGATCACCAATATCAAATAGTTACTGTCTTTCACCTCATAATCATGTACCATGAGGAACTGATGTTGGGTCATATTTGGAGTTGCTCCTGACAATAATTCTTATGAGACTGCAAGTCAACTAACTCCTTGATGCTGTCCCTCCCAGGAAACGGAACTCACAGAACTATAGGGGCCCTTAAGAGATTATTCAACTCAGTCTCCTGTCTTTAGTCAACAAGTCATTAGCCACTAAAGACAGGTCTTGATTATTTGCCTCTTGAAGAAATACTGAAAAGATTCTTCACAACCACACTCAGCAGCACAGAATCTCTTCTAGCATGTGACTGTGGCAGAGTCTTCCCAAGATGTCAACACCATGAGGTCTCACCTCACACTCTGTACCCAGAAACCTGCTATAGTACCAGAGGCCTGCTCCTTGAGTACAGATGGCAGATTTCTGAGCAATCCCTATTCATTTAGCAAATTATTAATTTACTTTTTAGTAGCAAGTGAATTATGACATATCTATGCAAACACCGGAATTTTAGACTCTCTAAAAGTAGTTGAACTAGATATACTGTTCATGTTTTTATTAGAGGCTTTATTGGACATTTATTATTTTAGTCTTATTTATGAATTTATTAAATTATTTTATCTACTTTTTTATTTATTAGATAATTTATTTATTAACAACAAAACAGAGATTCTCAATCCTGACTACACATTAGACTCTCCTGGGTCTGGGGAGCTTTGAAAAAATACTGGTACCTGGAACCATCGTACATCAATTAAATCAGAATCTCTGGGAGGAAAACCTGACCAACAGATTTTTGTTTTTGCATTCGAATGTGATTCTAATGTGCAGCCAGAGCAGAGAAACATCACGTTAAACTCTTGTTCATGAGAACAGAAAAGATCCTTCTGAAACTTTGAAATGAAAACATTATAGCTTCAGGACTATTTCATGCATTGGGTACTATAGTCACAGTGAGATTTCTAAAAAGTATAAAAATATGTGAGAAAATTTAAAAGTATAACTCATAAGAACAAAATTATTCTTAGCAAACTCAACGTTATTAAAAATACTTTTAAATATTTTTCAACCAAAAAAATATGTGAGATGGCAGTACATTTTAATGTGTTTGCCATGATTCAGGGTGAGTCTTCCAAAAGTAAGAGCACCTACAACATAAAAAGATCTTAAAGCCTCCTCCATAGAGTATTTCAAATTTTAATTCAATATTTACAGCTTGAAATGTTCCTAGCTACTGCTGAAGTAAATGTCAAGCAAGTAAAAGAGTCTGAAGTCAACAGTCTGGTAACAACAATTCATTTTGATACAAAGACTTACAGCTTCAAAAAGAAGATAAGCTTTTTATGTGTATTGAGGCAACTCTCCCATTCTTTCTGAGTTATGCCTTTCAATAAATGCTATTCTGAATTAAAGAACTGCCTGGGGGAGGTTGGGAAGGAGGAAGACACCCAAATTGAGCTTCAAGAAAGATGAATTATCTAAATCAGTTTCTCTGATCTAGAAACACTGCTGAATGCAATTCAGTATGTGACATTATCTTTCACCCTTCCTTAGCTCCTAAAATCAAAAGCCAAATTCCAATGAATTGGAGTGACATGTAGCACTAGCTCTTATATTCAGTTACAAGAATTCTTCAGGGTCTAAAAATGAGGACCCCAGACTACAAACATCCCTAAAATTCTTTACGAGCTCGTGTTTCAAAAAGTTGGAAAATGTCTTTATGTGTATGCTTGTGTACAGAAAACAGACTGAAGATAGACACATCAGAATTTAACAGTGGTTATTTGAGAAAAATACGGAGGACTTAAATGATCTTCAAGAATCACAGAATACTTTTTACACACATATGCAGAAAAGAAAATTGTTATATATACACTACCAAATGTAAAATAGCTAGCTAGTGGGAAGCAGCTGCATCACACAGGGAGATCAGCTCTGTGCTTTGTGACCACCTAGAGGGGTGGGATAGGGAGGGTGGGAGGGAGATGCAAGAGGGAGGGGATATGGGCATATATGTATACATACAGCTGATTCACTCTGTTGTACAGCAGAAACTAACACAACATTGTAAAGCAATTATACTCCAATAAAGATTTTTTTTAAATTAATTAATTAAACTAAATTTAAAAAAAAAGAAAAAATTGTTGAAGGGCACACATGAAACTTAAAAATAATTACTACTGAGGACCAGGATGGAAATGGTAGATAGAAGAGGTTTCATTTATTACTCTATGCTCTTTTATATTTTTTAGTATTTTCATTGATAATTGATCATTTAAAATCATAATTTAAATAATAATAAACATGATATATTTTGGATTTTTAGAAAGCTATTAAAGGCCATCCTCATCCTCTCTAATTTGAAGGTATCTTTATTAACATCTCATTTGCCCAGGTGGGTAAGAGAATATGAACAGAAGTGTTTGCCCTTCTCTCTCCTGCTTAGAGGGCATGGAGTAGTTCTCCTGGAATACTCCCTGTTTCCTCATGGGTTTCATGGTGGTGCCAAAGCAGGAGCTTGACCCCAGAAAAGCCATAACTTATCAATAATAATTCATTTAAAAAGCTCAAATGAATTATATACCTGCTGTGCAAAATGTTTCCTTATACATTATCTCGTTTTCTCTTCAAAATAATCCTATGAGACTCGGAAATTTCAAGTATCTTTGACAGCCCACATAGCGAGTGAATGGAAGTGCCAGGATTTAAATCTACATCTTTCTGGCTTCACAAACCAGTGTCCTACAATGGAAAGAAATTCAAATCGTGAAACCATCAGGAAATTTGAACAGTAAGTGGTTATCCATCTAAGTTGGTAAACCAGTGTCCTACAATGGAAAGAAATTCAAATCGTGAAACCGTCAGGAAATTTGAACAGTAAGTGGTTATCCATCTAAGTTGGTAACATTTCTGCTGATATAACCCTCTCTTCTTGAGATTCACTCTATTAGTCAAAGTCCACATCCGCAAATCTCTTTGAGGCAAGTGTTTCTCTACCTTGGGCTTCTGCTGAAACTGCTGGGGGACGATGGCTCCCCAGGTATCTTAGAAACTCAATTGTTTGACCAAATAATCCTAAGACAAGACCTTTAATCTTTCTGCTAAACTTTCTGCCTCCAGGATCAAATATTTTCCTTCTAGCCCTCACTGGCAGGCTTCTCAAATGCCATCATGATTTTGCTAACAACCTCATCAATATTCTTTTTTTTACATACAATTTCTTCCACACATACATACTGTAATAGTTTAAATTTTTTGTATGGAGAAGTTTCAAGATACAGGGTTTGGTCCATATTACTTTTTTTTTTTAATTTTGCATTGATCAATTGCAATTTTTCATTGATGCCTGTTCCACTCTTCAGCATACGTCCTTTCTTCATAATAAGCTCCTAAATAACTATTCCCGTGACTGAAAAGGGGGAAAATCCTTCAAAATATATCCCCCATAACTGTGAAGGGGGAAGAATCTTCAAAATATAATAGGTGATTTTTCACATATATATAAAATAATACCTTACGTGTAAAGGCTGCCATTGTTTTTTTAATCGATTTCCTATGGAGTAACGTACTGTATTTAGTTTCAAATGGCTTGTTCTAAAGATATTTTCCTCTTCCAGTTTCCCATATTTGTTTGAAGGGGAAGTACAATGATGTAGTGGACGAGTGGGAGCTCTGGCGCCAGATGAACCGAGATTAGAATCTCAGCTCTGCTACGTGGGCAATTTTAACTGTGCTCAGCCCCAATTTTCTTTTTTAAATTTTATTCTACTTAAAAAAAAATTTACTGTGGTAAGAACACTGAACATGAGCTTTATCCTCTTCATAGATGTTTTAAGTGTAGAATATAGTATTATTATCTACAGGCACAATGTACAGCAGACCTCTAGAACTTATTCATCTTGCATAACTGAAACTTAATTCTACCAAACATTTAAAGAAGAATTAACACCAATCCTTCTAAACTTTTCCAAAAAAAAAAAAATTGTAGAGGAGAGAACATTTCCAAACTTATTTTATGAAGTTAGCATTACTCTGATACTAAAGCCAGACAAAGACACCACAAGAAAAGAAAACTGCAGGCCAATATCCCTGATGAACATTGATGCAAAAATCCTCAACAAAATACTAGGAAACTGAATTCAACAGCACATTAAAAGGATCATACACCATAACCAAGTGGGACTGATCCCTGGGATGCGTGGATGGCTCAACATATGAAAATCAACTAATGTGATACACCACATTAACAGAATGAAGGATGAAAATCACATGATCATCTCTTCAATATCCCTTAGGTTTTCACTAACAAGCTTCTCAAAGGTCTTACAACCTCTTCCAACTGCTGCACTTGAAAGCCACTCCCACATTTTTAAATGTTTATTGTGGCGACACCTCACTTCCAGGTACCAAAACCTGTGCTAGTTTTCTATTGCCACATAACAAATTACTCCAAAGTCTAGTGGCTTCAAACCATAGGCGTTTATTATTGCGGAGTCTTTGTGGTTCAGGAGTGTGGGAGCAGTTTAGCTGGGTCTTTCTAGTTCCAGGTCTCTCATAAGGTTACAGAAAAGATGTCAGCCTGGGATGCAGTCATGTGAAGGCTTGATTAGGGCTGAAAAATCCATCTCTAGTGTGACTCACTCGCATGACTACGGCAGAAGAATTCAGATCCTCATTGAACGTTGGGAGTCTCCATAGGGCTAGGGCTACTTGTGCCCTCAGATATGGAAGTTGGTTTTCCCAGAGCAAGTGATCCAAGATAGCAAGGTGGAAGCCACAGTGTCTTTTATGACCTAGAACTGGAAGTCATATATGACCATGTCCACAATATCCTATTATACAGTTCAGCCCTGTTCACAGTCTGAGGACGTTAATACCCAGGGTTTAAATACAGGAGACAGGGTCATTGGGGATCATCAAGGATTTGACTGTAATTTCTCTTATTAGTGTTATATAGTTTTCAGCATTCAAATCTTCACCATA
This sequence comes from Stenella coeruleoalba, assembly GCF_951394435.1. NCBI lineage: Eukaryota > Metazoa > Chordata > Mammalia > Artiodactyla > Delphinidae > Stenella > Stenella coeruleoalba. The sequence continues at coordinate 74,123,693 of NC_137149.1, forward strand.
TTTTGATAGATTTACCCCAAAGTATTTCGTGTTCATTGATGCCGCTGTAAGTTCTAATTTCCAATTTTTTTTGCCACTATATAAAAATACAATTATTTTTTGTATATCCTAGTACCCTGTGCCCTTGTTAGACTCACATATAAGTTCTAGTAGCTTTTTGGTAGATTCTTTAGGATTTTCTTTGTAGACAATCATGTTTCTGTGAATAAAGACAATTTTATTTCTTCCTTTCTAATCTGTATGCTTTTCATTTGTTGGCTTCTTATATAGGCTACAATCTCCAATATAATGTCAAATAGAAGTAATAAGAGTAGACATCCTTGCCTCAAATCCATGCTTGAGAAGAAAGCAGGCAGTCGCTCATCATTAAGTATGACATTATAAGTTTTGCATAGATTCCTTTTATCAGGCTGAAGAAATTCCTTTCTAGTCCTAACTTATTAGACGTTATTACGAATGTTGAATTTTGTCAAATGCTTTTTCTGAATCTGTTGAGACGATCCTATGGTTGTTCTGGCAAATTGCATTTATTGATTTTTGAATGTTGAACCAAACTTGCATCCCTGGGAGAAACCACACTTGGACATGATATGTTATCTTTTCTATATATAGTTAGATTTGGTTTGATAATAAAATTTTTTTAAATCCATGTTTAGGAGGGATATTGGTCTACAGTTTACTTTCCTTGTAATAACATTTTCTGTTTTTTTTTTTAAACCATGGTAAATCATTTAGTTGGGAAGGGTTCCCTTCTCTTCTATTTTTCTGGGCCATATATATTTACAGGTGAAATGATACCATCATCTTGGATTTGTTTAAAAATAATTTGGAATGAAGGGAGGGATGGATGTGAATACAGATAAAATGAGATAGGCCAGGAGTTGATAATTATTGAAGTTTAGCAATCAGTGTATTTTCAATATAAAATTGAAAAATTTCAATAATAAAATATTTTCAATAATTTTCAATAATAAAATACTTTCTCTTAGAAATGTGTCCTTTCCACAGCTCTATCCTACTTTCTAGTAATATGGTAGAGAAAAGGGTGCCCTAAAATTTCAGCAAAGAGTAAAGCAGAAGCCCAGATGCTGAGAGTTCCCAAATCGTTTTAAAGACTGTCCTGACCATTAGCATCCAAATGTGTACTAAGAGGAGAGTAGGATAAATCAATTATAGCTTCAGTTTAGATGTAGGATTTATGACAGTCTTAATTTCTTCGTTATTTCTCCAACTTAGCTTTGAAAAATTCTATCCTGCAATGCAATGGTTGTCAAGCCTTAATGTGCACGAAAATCACCTGGAGGGCTTCTTAAAACAGATTGTTTAAGGCAGTGAAACTATTCTATGTGATACTGTAATGGTGGATTCATGTCATATATTTGTCAAAACCCATAGAACGTACACCCCTAAGAATGAACCTAATGTGAACTAGGGACTTTGGGTGATCATGATGTGTCAATGCAGTTTCATCAGCTATAACACATGTACCACTCTGGCAGGGGATGATGTTGAATATAATTAATCCCCCAACTGTAACTATCAATATCTCCCACCAGAGGCTGTAATGGGTGGACAGGGGGTATGTGGGAACTCTCTGTACTTTCTGCCCAGTTTTGAGGTGAACCTAACACTGCTCTAAGAAAATGAAGTCTAATTAAAAATCAACAACAAAGACACAGGTTGTTAGACTCCATCCTCAGAGTTTCTCATGCAGTAGATGCGGGGTAGAGCCGAAAAATCTGCATGTCTAACAAGCGCCCGGGTGATAATGATGATGTTGATCCAACAACCATGAGAGAACTTCTGCTTTAATATAAAGCCTCAGATTTCAGAAATTCCAGCTTTCTCACAATTTACATCCTGGATCCAATCCAAATAGAATATTATTTAGTTCACAAGCTACACTGACTCTCAATTCTGTTTGTTTCATTTTGCCAAACTTTGTTTGAATACCAACCATGTACCAGGTCTTCTGCTAGCCTCTGGAGATACAAGGACAAGGATACATATTCATGCATTGTCCCTAACATTGAAGATTTTATAGTCTGATGTCCTTATCTTTAATCCTGCTTATTAATTTTATAGAATATTTTGTTTGATTTTTATCTAAGCTGTTTCACTTGTAGTAGATTATTTTTACATTTGTTGTGGTAAGTTAAATTAACAGTTGAGTTCAGCTGGTAGTATAAAATATTACAGGTTTTTTTCCTACATCTTGGTCTTAGAGCCCAAGTGCTCCTAAGCTTCTCCCAGAAGAGACCTTAGAAATCATCTTATTCATTCGCCCACCCCCATTTTACAGTTGAGGAAACAGAAGCCCAGAAAGATGTGACAACCTTCCCAGGGTCACCAAGGTAGTAAGTGACAGAGCTAGAACTAAATCCAAGTCATTGGACTCTGAATATGGTAATCGTCCCATGACATCTGGCCTCATGACTTAAATTCCAACAACAAGGAAAATTATGGATTCCCATATCTAGGAAATTCACAAATTTCAGTGGAATTTCATGATTACATTAAATTATTGATGATCTTTGTGAACTAAAGGAGACAATGTGGAGAGAAAAAGAAGAAAGACTGGAGTCGTGGTGGTCATTGTCATGATGGCATTAGTAGTGCAGTAAAGTGTAGCAGTAATAGATGACTTCTTATGTGCTGTGTACTGTGACTTTCTTAGAACATTCACTCTTCTCAATAACCCCATGAGATATGTACAATTATTACGCCCATTTTACAGATGAGGAAATTGAAGCACAAAGAAGTATAGTAGTTTGCCCAAAGAGACATGGCATTTGCACTAAATTCTGTCTAATGGTCTTGAATATAATTAATCCCCCAACTGTAACTAAATTCTGCTAGGAGGAAAATTTAAGTAAGATTTAACCACTGTATAAAGTTTCACAGTTCTTCAAAGCCCCCAATCCCTTTTGGATAGCTTAACAACCTTCCAAGACTGAACCAGGAATAGAAAATATAAACAGACCAATCACAAGCACTGAAATTCAGACTGTGATTAAAAATCTTCCAACAAACAAAAGCCCAGGACCAGATGGCTTCACAGGCGAATTCTATCAAACATTTAGAGAAGAGCTAACACCTATCCTTCTCAAACTCTTCCAAAATATAGCACAGGGAGGAACACTCTCAAACTCATTCTATGAGGCCACCATCACCCTGATACCAAAACCAGACAAAGAGGTCACAAAGAAAGAAAACTACAGGCCAATATCACTGGTGAACATAGATGCAAAAATCCTCAACAAAATACTAGCAAACAGAATCCAACAGCACATTAAAAGGATCATACACCATGATCAAGTGGGGTGTATCCCAGGAATGCAAGGATTCTTCAACATAAGCAAATAAATCAATGTGATAAACCATGTTAACAAATTGAAGGAGAAAAACCATATGACCAGCTCAATAGATGCAGAAAAACATTTTGACAAAATTAAACACCCATTTAAAAAAAACCCTCCAGAAAGTAGGCATAGAGGGAACTTACCTCAACATAATAAAGGCCATATATGACAAACCCACAGCCAACATCATTCTCAATGGTGAAAAAGTGAAACCATTTTCACTAAGATCAGGAACAAGATAAGGTTGTCCACTCTCACCACTATTATTCAACATAGTTTTGGAAGTTTTAGCCACAGCAATCAGAGAAGAAAAAGAAAGAAAAGGAATCCAAATCAGAAAAGAAGAAGTACAGCTGTCACTGTTTGCATATGACATGATACTATACAAAGAAAATCCTAAAGATGCTACCAGAAGACTGCTAGAGCTACTCAATGAATTTGGTAAAGTAGCAGGATACAGAATTAATGCACAGAAGTCTCTTGCACTCCTATACACTAACGATGAAAAATATGAAATAGAAATTAAGGAAACACTCCCATTTACCACTGCAACAAAAAGAAGATAATACCTAGGAATAAACCTACCGAAGAAGACAAAAGACCTGTATGCTGAAAACTGTAGGACATTGATGAAAGAAATTAAAGATGATACAAAGAGATGGAGAGATATACCATGTTCTTGGATTGGAAGAATCAACCTTGTGAAAATGACTATACTACCCAAAGCAATCTACAGATTCAGTGCAATCCCTATCAAACTACCAATGACACTTTTCACAGAACTAGAACAAAAAATTTCACAATTCGTATAGAAACACAAAAGACCCCAAATAGCCAAAGCAATCTTGAGAAACAAAAACAGAGCTGGAGGAATCAGGCTGCCTGACTTCAGACAAAGCTACAGTAATCAAGACAGTATGGTACTGGCACAAAAACAGCAGTACAGATCAATGGAACAGGATAGAAAGCCCAGAGATAAACCCACACACATATGGTCATGTTATTTTTGATAAAGGAGGCAAGAATATACAATGGAGAAAAGACAGCCTCTTCAATAAGTGGTGCTGGGAAAACTGGACAGCTACATGTAAAAGAATGAAATTAGAACACTCCCTAACACCATACACAAAAATAAACTCAAAATCGATTAAAGACCTAAATGTAAGGCCAGACACTATAAAACTCTTAGAGGAAAACATAGGCAGAACACTCTATGACATAAATCACAGCAAGATCCTTTTTGACTCACCTCCTAGAGAAATGGAAATAAGAACAAAAATAAACAAATGGGACCTAATGAAATTTAAAAGGTTTTCACAGCAAAGGAAAACATAAACAAGATGAAAAGACAACCCTCAGAATGGGAGAAAATAGTTGCAAATGAAGCAACTGACAAAGGATTAATCTCCAAATTTTACAAGCAGCTCATGCAGCTCAATATCAAAAAAAAACAAATAACCCAATCCAAAAATGGGCAGAAGACCTAAATAGACATTTCTCCAAAGAAGATATACAGATTGCCAACAAACCCATGAAAGGATGCTCAACATCACTAATCATTAGAGAAATGCAAATCAAAACTACAATGAGGTATCACCTCACACTAGTCAGAATGGCCCTCTTCAAAAAATCTACAAACAATACATGCTGGAGCGGGTGTGGAGAAAAGGGAACCCTCTTGCACTGTTGGTGGGAATGTAAATTGATACAGCCACTATGGAGAACAGTATGGAGGTTCCTTAAAAAACTAAAAATAGAACTACCATACGACCCAGCAATCCCACTACTGGGCATATACCCTGAGAAAACCATAATTCAAAAAGAGTAACGTACCACAATGTTCATTGCAGCTCTATTTACAATAGCCAGGACATGGAAGCAACCTAAGTGCCCATCAATGGATGAATGGATAAAGAATATGTGGCACATATATACAATGGAATATTAATCAGCCATGAAAAGAAACAAAATTGAGTTATTTGTAGTGAGGTGGATGGACCTAGAGTCTGTCATACAGAGTGAAGTAAGTCAGAAAGAGAAAAACAAATACCCTATGCTAACATATATATATGGTATCTAAAAAGAATAAAAATAAAAAAGGTTCTGAAGAACGTAGGGGCAGGACAGGAATAAAGACGCAGACATGGAGAATGGACTTGAGGACACGGGGAGTGCGATGGGTAAGCTGGGACAAAGTGAGAGAGAGGCATGGACATATATACACTACCAAATGTAAAACAGATAGCTAGTGGGAAGCAGCCACATAGCACAGGGAGATCAGCTCAATGCTTTGTGACCACCACCCCCCCCAAAAAATCTCAGTGAGATGGTTGAAAAAAAGAAAATTTAAAATTCTTTCTTCTATGCCTGTTAGATAGAAATTTAACAACTCTATCCGTATGAATGGGACAAATATTAAATAAAAATGTTCTTTCAGCAACTGGAGTTCATAAATGGGTGAATAAGCTTCATTGGAGTGTCAGGTACACACACAGACATAGACACGTACACACACAACACCCTCATTCAATTTCATGTATAAGCAAACATTACCTTATGCCCTTGGGAGTTATTTTTAGCAATCTTTAGCCAAACTGGTTTTGCTTGGCAAACTATAACCCCTACAGGTGGCACCTATTCTCTGTGAAGTGTTTCCTTTTCCCAGAACTGAGACTTTGGCACCACGTACCTCCTTACCCTTTTCGACATCTGTTTCTACTTATGTACCAGCTGAGGCCCCCTGACCTGTGAAAGGAAACAAAACAAAGGTTCATGGTCATTGTCTACCAAAATGCCATGTTTTGGTCCACCCAGACCTTGGAAACACAGATTAGGAAACGGGATGCCAAGCATTGGGCCACCTTACTAAGGAGCTGTGGAAAAAAATATTTCCCTTATTCATCAGATTGTGTTAGATAAAAAAATAAGTCAGGAGTCTAGAGCCTAGAGAAGTCAATTTACAAGTGACTAAGTATTCACTACCATTTCCAAAGCATTGCATATTGCTTCAGAGGTGCTACAAGGGATATAGAGAGGACCAAGCTTGCCTTGAAGGGGTTTATAAGATTACAAGCAAGTCAAAAAACATACCTTAGAAAGTCAATCTGTAAGGCTAAATACACAGCATGTCAAATTTATAAGACAAACAATTAGTATCATAGGCATTTCTTAGAAGGAACAAAAACTGAGAGTTGGAAAGGATAGGAAAACCTCAGTGGTGGTAAGACTCGAAGAAGAAAAAAATTACTTATTTTGTGACCAATGAAATCACTTTCTTTTAAATACTTTACCAGGATAAAAATTACCAAGTCACATCTCTCCTAAGAGCTGAACTAAGTGACACCCAAGAAAATCCTTGTCCATATTTCATAAATATATTTCCTTTTGCTTCTCTTCTTTTCCAACAGTCAGCTTCCAATTATCTGTAGCATTTGAGGATAGAGACTAAAGAGGACAAATCCAGGGACATGTCATACCCTTTATTTTTGCCTTCAGGCTCTGTTTCCAGTTTTCAAAACTTTGCTTTTGAAAACTTAGGTAACAAGAACCAAAGTGTAATGATTTGAAGACATACATGCACAAGTCTGCAAAGTTGCCTATAACAAGGATATTCATTGCAATGTTAGATGATTAAAAGGTTTTGAAAACAACCTTAATATTCATCAATAAGGATACTGCAAATGGAAAAGATCAAACTGCCAAGCAGTAATGTCTCGTATGATCCCATTTAGTTAAAACAAAAAAGGACATCTGTACCTCATGAATGCCCCTCATACACCAATCATTTCCAGGAGGCAATGTGAGAAATTGTTAACAATGTGATATTTGTGAGAGCAGTAACTAACTTTTACTTTTTTAATATTTTCAGTGCTGGTGGAGTTTTTAAAAGTATATCACATTTATACTTAAAAAATAATTTAATCTACATGTACATATTGACATTTTTGTTTTTCAAATATTCTTCTTTGTCAATGAATGACCTAGAGATATCCACTCAAAGTGAGGCAGAATGTTAACAGAAGGTTCATAAAAATGAAACATTAGGGCTTCCCTGGTGGCACAGTGGTTGAGAGTCCGCCTGCTCATGCAGGGGACACAGGTTCATGCCCCGGTCCAGGAAGACCCCACATGCCGCGGAGGGGCTAGGCCTGTGAGCCATGGCCACTGAGCCTGCGCGTCCGGAGCCTGTGCTCCGCAACGGGAGAGGCCACAACACTGAGAGGCCCGCGTACCACAAAAAAAAAAAAAAGAAACATTAGGCATGAAGAATGGTCACTACACACAGATTTTTTTTTATTTCAGGATATAGGTCATTCCCTTACAGAAAATCAAAATTTCCTCAAGCAATAGATGGATGAATATTTTGACTTTTAGGCACTAATAAATAGTTTAAAACCTCAGAAGCTTGAGTTCCGTAGCTGAAAAACATGTGCTCATAGAACTAACCATAAAATGTGAGAGACTAATGGTTTAAGAAGTGGGAAACATGTTGCTATGATGCTCTCTTAGCTGATGACATTCTGTGACAGCTGCCAGCCTTGAGCAAGATTGAGGAGTTCCAGATGTCCAAGTGGCCTTTCTCCTTTGCCTGCTGGAGATCCAAACAGGGCAGCTGGATGGCCATGAACTCTGTGTGGGGGATGAGGAGGTAAGTGGGAGAGGCTCAGCCCGTTCTGCTGATGCACCGGTTCAGGGAAAGTTAGATGACACAGCCCTTTGCCTTCCTCTTGGCTTGAATAAAATCAGGAAAAGTGGTTTAGACTCAGTACTTTCTCTGCTCTCCTCAGGGTCCACATGTTTCCTGACCCTTGACCTTTTTTTCTGTTCAGGGGCAGTCACCTGCACATGGGTTTAGCTGACGATGACATCCTGCCCATCTCTATGTCCTGGACCCATCATTGTGCTTCACCAGGCTGCCCATGTCTTCTGCGGGTGATTTGCTTCATGTCCAGCCATCATATGACCACACCATCACTTAACTACACCATCACCTAACCATACCACCAAGCTGGGGTTTTTTTTGTTTAAGAGGAACAAAACTTTTTGGAGGATGTCTCTGTAAAACCAACTAGCTAATTAATTTACATAGTTAAACATAACACCCAGGAAATTAGTCGGACCTCCTTAATTTTTAAGAGCATATAATGGCCAAACCTTTGAAGCTGGTGATAAAACATCACTCAACACTGGCTGTTCAATCCTTTCTTTCCTTCTAAATAATGATATACAAATTTGGGGTCTCCAAACACAGGAATGGGTCTGCACTGTACCCATCTGTCTGGTTACATCCTACAGGAAGTAAGATGTGTGTCATAAATCCCAAATCATAATATAGTGCAAAGAACACTGAACTCAGAGTCAGAAAACCTGATTTCAATACCAATTCTGCCACTCACATACTCTGGAAGAAATAAGGGAGAGGATCTTCTTTAGCAAAATAAAGGAGAGGATCACTAACGTTATGGAATGTTTTGTTCTGTAGATCAGTGGCCAGCTAGGGGGGTGGATTATACCAGGTTGCTTTTTCTACTCCATCCAGAGATCTACAATCAGGCCATCACACAATGTCCTGGAATGAGACAATTCTCCCTCATTCTGGTAAGGAATCAGAATCAGTTACATTACCTGTCAATTACGCTATTCTCTGAAAATCTCAGTGTGTTTTCATAAATTATATTGTACCTCAATGATGTAAATAGAAAACTGGGTTAATTTTCTCTATGGTGGCTTGAGAACCTTAGTGTGACAGACAGATAGATGGAAGATGGTAGGTAGGTAGGTAGGTAGATAGATAGAAAGATAGATAAATAGCTGATAGATAAACAAACATAGGTGATGGGAGGGTAGGTAATGGATAGATGGGTAGACAGAATTGAGGTTCTGAGCATGGTCTCTAGAGTCAGCCTACCTTGGTTCAAATTACAGCACCACACCTTTCTGACTGCATCACCTTAAGCAAATTACTTCACCTATTTGTGACTCAGTTAACTTAATGGCAAAATTCAGATAGTAACGATAGTACTTACTTCATCAGGTGGTTGTCAGGATTAAGATTATTCATGGAAAGTTTTTAGCATATGCTAGACATATAATGTGCTCCATAAATGTTAACAATTGATATTGTTTAGGAAATAGTGTATATGTTACTCTTTCACCACCATTCCAACCACCCTCCCTCTAACACACACCCAGAGGTAACCACTGCTAGCAGTCTGGTTTGTGTTTTTCTACTATATACATAGATATGTGTACACAAACACACATCTTTTGTGTTATCACTTCCAAAAGTGGATTGTACAAAATACATTGTTTTGAGACTTGATTTTTTTGTTGTTTAGCTATATGTCTTGTAGAGCTTTCCCCATACCAGATATAGACACTATCAATACACCAAAATATGTAAATTCATGTCCCTATGGATGGGCATTTAAGTGGTCTCAAATTTCCAGTGGATGTCCTTTAGTATATCTTTTTTCTCATGTATGACTAAATCTGTAAGACAGATTACTCTCTTGCTGAGTCATAAGGTATGTGCACTGAAATGTTTTATATACACTGCTGTTTCATTCCCTAAAAGGACATTATCAATTTATATTCCCATGAACAATTTATGAGCATGTCTGTTTTTCCACATCTTTTCCAACACTGAATATTGTTAATTTTAAAATCTGCCAAAAGTAAAATAAAGTCTGCCAATCTGGACAGGAATAAAGACACAGACGTAGAGAATGGACTTGAGGACATGGAGAGGGGGAAGGGTAAACTGGGACGAAGTGAGAGAGTGGCATGGACATACATACACTACCAAATGTAAAATAGATAGCTAGTGGGAAGCAGCTGCATAGCACAGGGAGATCAGCTCAGTGCTTTGTGACCACCTAGAGGGGTGGGATAGGGAGGATGGGAGGGAGACGCAAGAGGGAGGGGATATGGGGATATATGTATACGTATAGCTGATTCACTTTGTTATAAAGCAGAAACTAACACACCATTGTAAAGCAATTATACTCCAATAAAGATGTTAAAAAAAAACCCTGTCAATCTGATGGGCAAAATATGGTATTTTATTTTAATTTACAACTCCATGATTAATTTTGAGATTAAGCAGACTTTGTTAAACCTTTATTGTGTTTTACCTTTTCTCTCAATCATTTATCTGAAAACGTTCCCAGTAAGTGTGAACAAGGCACTGTAAACATCCAGCTGGTCACGTGATCACTATCCTGGGTACCCATTTTCTCATGTTAGCACCAAGGAAGGTTAACAAAGAGGAGAGAAGTTTTCTATTAGATAATTGCATCTTTATTCTTTGCTATTTTTTGTATTTTGTTCCTTCTATCATTTGACTTCAAAATCTAAAAACTGAAATTGGTACTATTCTAAAAATACTATCTTATGAATAGTTTGCTCAATTACGTGGGAAAAATCAAATAAAACCTAAATGTTCCTATCATAGCAAATTTCCTTTAAAATCTCAACGTCAACACTCATTGTTAATGGGAACACAGGGGAAAAGGGTATTCTCAAACAGTGCTGGTAGAAATCCTATGTGCTGCAGTCTTTAAAGGAAGCAGTCTGTTAAACCATCTATTAAAATTTAAAGTATGTATACCCTTTTGCCCCAGAATTCACTCCTTGGAATCTAACTATAGATATGATAGCACTTCACTGAAAGGTCGTATGTACTAGGTCAGTGCTCAATTTTCAATGTGAATATGAATCTCCTGGGGATCTTGTTAAAATGCAAAATCTAATTCAGTAGGGAAGGCTGGAACCTGAGTGTCTGTATGTCTATAAAGCTCCCTGGCACGCTGCCAGTTCATGGACCACACCTGAGGAGCAAGGATGTTTACTGTAGCACTGTTTATTCAAAAATTAAATTAAAACCAGAAACAATGAGTGAACATTCATTGATAGGCTCAATAAGTTATAAAACACCCATATCACTGAGTATTCTGCAGACATTTAAAATAAAAATAAAAGTACACTGGTTGATTTGGAGGAAATTCCACAAGCAATGTGCAAAAAAATAGTATAAGATGATCCCATTTTTATAAAATAGTGATCAAAATTCCCTTTGCGTATGTGTGTATATGTAGGATTATATTATCATGGAGAAAACATGAGAGAATTTTTTTTAGGTTATTAGTATTAATTACCTCGTGAAGGGGATGAAGGTAATGTGAGAAGGAGGCATAAGATAGCATAGAAAAGGGAAAAGAAAATCCAAAAATTTATACTAAATCATATGTTTAAAATAATATTAATGGAAACTAATGTATATGTATGAGTACATGTGTAAAGAAATTTTAAACATTTAAGATAAAGTTAAAGAAATAAAAAATAACAACATTAAACAAAAAAATCAAAATCTAGGTTCTTATCTCCCACTAATTAGCTTTTTGAGTTTGGTCTCCCACTAACAGTTAGCGATGACTTAAATATCTCTAGTAATTTCTATGATCCCATCTAGTTCTAAATTCTATGTTTTGGAAAACATTCTGACAGTTCCTCAAAAGGCCAAGCCTAGAGTTACCAGCAATTCCACTTATAGGTATATACTCAGGAGAAATGAAAATGTATGTCCACCCAAAAACTTGTATAAGAATCTTAACAGCAGCATTATTAATAATAGCCAAAAAGTGGAAACATCCCAAATGCCCAAGGACTGCTGAACGGATAAAGAAAAAGTGGTTTATCCATGCAATGGACTATCATTCGGCAATGAAAAGGAATGAGGTACTGATACATGCTACCACATGGATGAAAGTTGAAAACATTATGCTAAATGAAAGAAGCCAGTCACAAAGGACCACATATTATATGATTCCATTTATATGAAATGTCCAGAATAGGCAAATCTATAGAGACAGAAAGTAGATTAATGGTTGCCAGGGGCTGGGGTGGAAGGTGGGAGCAGGGAGTGGGGTGGTGGGAAGATTAAGTTGGGGTGGGGAGGGGAGGGTGATGGCTGAAGGGTATGGATTTCCTTGGGGAGAAATAAAACTCTAAAATTGATTGTGGTGATGGTTGCATATATATCTACAAAGATACTAAAACCCATTGAATTGTACATTTTAGGTGGTTGAATTGTATAGTAAATGAATCATACCTCAATAAAGCTGTTTAAAAAATTCTATGACTAAAAATAAATTTTCTAATGTGAAAGAGCAAGTAACTCCCTCCATTTCTTGAGATTGTTCCTAATATTGGACTTTTGAATTTTTCTCCTAGAAAAGTAAAAAAAATCTTAACTTCTACTTTACCAGGAATTTTTATTCATTTTTAATAGTTTCTGGTGCTCATGTCAATCTAATAAAAGGATATAATGGTTCCACTCTACATTAATGCTCACTAACCTTAAATCGACCTTTGCATTCCTACTTTTTTCTTTCTCATTCTCCAGGAAACCTTCTCTAAGCTGTCTTTACTTCCTTCGAACCCTTTACTCCAACATTATGGGAAAAAGAAAAGCCATCAGTTGGAATGCCTTATCTCCCATTATCTATCATGTCGACCTACCTACATCTGTTCCTGTCCTATTTTTGTTTCTTCTGACCCCAAAATATCCCTTCTTCTGTGTTTTGGAACCCATCCTTTGCCACTTTCTTAGGACCCCAACACACAATAACCTTTTCTTACTCCACAGAGGTTTCACTGTCCATTCTGCTGCACTGACATTCAGGCTGGTCCCTGGAGCCACTGAAGTTTATGATGCTTGCCTTAAATTAATCGTGTGGTGTATATCTTTCATACTTTCTACACTTATAGAATATACACTTATTTACCATATTTAAAGCTCTTAATATTGTTTTTTATAAAATAAAAGGGATCATAGAGTTAAGATGTTCTTTTTAGTAGCTATATGGTATTCCATTATATGAATGAGCTATAACTTATTCAAGTATTCCTTGATAGGCATTTGGATTGTCTAGAGCCCCCTGGTAAATAATTTTGCAATATACAACTTTGTAAGTAAATCCATATGTCTGGTGCTTTTGTTTCTTCGGGCTCAATTCATAGTCGTATACTGCTAGGTCATAGCTTATGTCAATTTAAGTTTCAATGGGTACAGACATGTTTTAACAATTCCTAGAAAGTTTCAGCAATTCATCTCCCAACAATATATAAGGGTATCCTTCCCCCTAGCTCTGGCCTATATTGAATGCTATCAATATATTTTAAACTCTCATATCAAATATTTTAAACTCTGATCAATTTAATGGGCCAAAACAAAAGGTCAGTTCATTGTTCCTTGCATTTCTTGAGTACTAGAGAAGTTAAAAACATAGACCTCTGGCAAGATAATATCTCAAAATGTTAGTTTACACGGTTTCCGTGTTCTCTCCCTGGTACCTTTGAACTCTGATGGTTATTTTTCTATCACCCCAGCCCCAAGACCACTCTAAGCTGCAACAGAGACTCAAAGAAGCCTCAGGCCCAAGTGTAGAACAGGAAGACTTTAATGCTTTTGCTCTCCCAAAGGCTAGATAGGACTCCGGCTTGAAGATGGAAATTGGAGGCAGAAGACCCATCCTAACTAGGGGCAGAGAAAGGGATGGGAAGGATTCCAGATCACAACGTAGGAAGGAGAAATATCTTCTGCTCAGAGGACCAGGAAGCAGAGCAGCAGGAAATCACTGCCAGGTAGCTTTTCAGCGTTCACTTTCAACGACTCACTCCCCAGATACTGACAGCCCTCCACCCAAGAGTCCTGGACTCTCTGAACATAGGATAAGGAATTTTAACATCTTGAAAGGTGATGGGGTGGAAGGTGGGGTGATGGAGGAAAGAAATCGGGGTGGGGGAGGAAGAACTTAAAGGAAAACCTTAGTTCCTTGACCAAAGCAGAACCAAACAGAACTGGGAGTTTCCCTAAAAGCCTATTAGCACCGTACACGTTGCCACTGTTATCTGTTTATTTATTGTCCATTTGCATTTTATCGTCTCTGAATTGCCAGTCCATATCCTTTTCAACTGGACTTTTCTAAAAATGTCATTTTATAAAACTTCTTTGTAGAGTACAAACACTTTTTCTGTGAAATGTAGTGCAAATATATTTCCTTTTTGGTAACCACTGAACTTTTGATTTTGCTCATGGTATCCTGTCAACAGAAATTTGGGGTTTTGTTTTTAATGTTGTCAGAACAATATTTTTCTTTATTTTTTCTGGAATTTCTATCTTGCTTAAGAAAGTCTCTCCAATTTCAAGATTATATAACTGTTTTTCTGCATTTTCTTTTTATAGTGTATGTTATAAAGATGTTATTTTATACAGTTAGATTTTTAATCCAGCTGGAATTTCAGTGTTTATACTATAGCATAACCCAGGTAATGATCTAATTTTATTGCCTGGGTTCAAATCCTGACTCTACACTCTTCTTAGCTGTGTGACTTTGAACCAGTTACTAAACCTCCCTATGTTTCATTTCTTTCATCTTCAAATGGGGATAAAAACAGTTTTGATGTCAAAAGGCTGTATTGAGGATTGAGTTAATACATGAAAAGACCTTAGAATAGTATCTGGCACACAGTAAATGCTCACTAAGTGCTAGCTGTTAACTGACCCAGTGGAAAAATCCTGCCACCATTTTTTTTTAACATCTTTATTGGAGTATAATTGCTTTACAATGGTGCGTTAGTTTCTGCTTTATAACAAACTGAATCAGTTATACATATACATATGTTCCCATATCTCTTCCCTCTTGCATCTCCCTCCCTGCCACCCTCCCTATCCCACCCCTCTAAGTGGTCACAAAGCACCGAGCTGATCTCCCTGTGCTATGCGGCTGCTTCCCACTAGCTATCGATTTCACATTTGGTAGTGTATATATGTCCATGCCACTCTCTCATTTCGTCCCAGCTAACCCCTCCCCCTCCCCGTGGCTGCCATCATTTAAGCAATTTTTTAGTCAAAAAATGCCGCTTTTAGCAATATAAAGTCAGCATATATATTTAGATCTGTTCCAGATTCTCTTGTGTTCCACTGATCTATATATGAATACCATATTGTTGGGATTTTTTTTAAACATCCTTATTGGAGTATAATTGCTTTACAATGATGTGTTAGTTTCTGCTTTATAACAAAGTGAATCAGTTATACATATACATATGTCCCCATATCTCCTCCTGCTTGCGGCTCCCTCCCTCCCACCCTTCCTATCCCACCCATCCAGGTGGTCACAAAGCACCAAGCTGATCTCCCTGTGCTATGCGGCTGCTTCCCACTAGCTATCTATTTTACGTTTGGTAGTGTATATATGCCCATGCCACTCTCTCACTTTGTCACAGCTTACCCTTCCCCCTCCCCATATCCTCAAGTCCATTCTCTGGTAGGTCTGTGTCTTTATTCCCATCTTACCCCTAGGTTCTTTGTGACATTTTTTTTTCTTATATTCCATATATATGTGTTAGCATATGGTATTTGTCTTTCTCTATCTGACTTACTTCACTCTGTATGACAGACTCCAGGTCTATCTACCTCACTACAAATAACTCAATTTCATTTCTTTTTATGGCTGAGTGATATTCCATTGTATATATGTGCCACATCTTCTTAATCCATTCATCCGATGATGGACACTTAGGCTGCTTCCACGTCCTGGCTATTGTAAATAGAGCTGCAATGAACATTGTGGTACGTGACTCTTTTTTTTTTTTTTTTTTTTTTGCGGCACGCGGGCCTCTCACTGTTGTGGCCTCTCCCGTTGCGGAGCACAGGCTCCGGACGCACAGGCTCAGCGGCCATGGCTCACGGGCCCAGGCACTCCGCGGCATGTAGAATCTTCCCGGACCGGGGCACGAACCCGTGTCTCCTGCATCGGCAGGCGGACTCTCAATCACTGCGCCACCAGGGAAGCCCCGTGACTCTTTTTGAATTATGGTTTCCTCAGGGTATATGCCCAGTAGTGGGATTGCTGGGTCATATGGCAGCTTTTTTTAGTTTTTTAAGGAACCTCCATAGTGGCTGTATCAATTTACATTCGCACCAACAGTGTAGGAGGGTTCCCTTTTCTCCACACCCTCTCCAGCATTTATTGTTTGTAGATTTTTTGATGATGGCTATTCTGACTGGTGTGAGGTGTACCTCATTGTAGTTTTGATTTGCATTTCTCTAATGATTAGTGATGTTGAGCATTCTTTCATGTGTTTGTTGGTAATCTGGATATCTTCTTTGGAGAAATGTCTAATTAGGTCTTCTGCCCATTTTTGGATTGGGTTGTTTGTTTTTCTGATATTGAGCTGCATGAGCTGCTTGTAAATTCTGGAGATTAATCCTTTGTCAGTTGCCTCATTTGAATATATTTTCTCCCATTCTGAGGGTTGTCTTTTCGTCTTGTTTATGTTTTCCTTTGCTGTGCAAAACCTTTTAAGTTTCATTAGGTCCCACTTGTTTATTTTTATTTCCATTTTCTAGGAGGTGGGTCAAAAAGGATCTTGCTGTGATTTATGTCATAGAATGTTCTGCCTATGTTTTCCTCTCAAGAGTTTGATAGTGTCTGGCCTTACATTTAGGTCTTTAATCCATTTTGAGTTTATTTTTGTGTACGGTGTTAGGGAGTGTTCTAATTTCATTCTTTCACTTGTAGTCCAGTTTTCCCAGCACCACTTACTGAAGAGGCTGTCTTTTCTCCATTGTATATTCTTGCCTCCTTTATCAAAAATAACGTGACCATATGTGCGTGGGTTTATCTCTCAGCTTTCTATCCTGTTCCATTGATCTATATTTCTGTTTTTGTGCCAGTACCATACTGTCTTGATTACTGTAGCTTTGTCTGAAGTCACGGAGCCTGATTCCTCCAGCTCTGTTTTTGTTTCTCAAGATTGCTTTGGCTATTTGGGGTCTTTTGTGTTTCCATACGAATTGTGAAATTTTTTGTTCTAGTTCTGTGAAAAGTGTCATTGGTAGTTTGATAGGGATTGCACTGAATCTGTAGATTGCTTTGGGTAGTATAGTCATTTTCACAATGTTGATTCTTGCAATCCAAGAACATGGTATATCTCTCCGTCTCTTTGGATCATCTTTAATTTCTTTCATCAGTGTCTTACAGTTTTCAGCATACAGGTCTTTTGTCTCCTTCGGTAGGTTTATTCCTAGGTATTATATTATTTTTGTTGCAGTGGTAAATGGGAGTGTTCCCTTAATTTCTATTTCAGATTTTTCATCATTAGTGTATAGGAATGCAAGAGATTTCTGTGCATTAATTCTGTATTCTGCTACTTTACCAAATTCATTGATTCGCTCTAGTAGTTTTCTGGTGGCATTTTTAGGATTCTCTATGTATAGTATCATGTCATCTGCAAACAGTGACAGCTTCACCACTTCTTTTCCGATATGGATTCCTTTTCTTTCTTTTTCTTCTCTGATTGCTGTGGCTAAAACTTCCAAAACTTTGTTGAATAATAGTGGTGAGAGTGGGCAACCTTGTCTTGTTCCTGATCTTAGTGAAAATGGTTTCACTTTTTCACCATTGAGGACGATGTTGGCTGTGGGTTCATCATATATGACCCTTATTATGTTGAAGTAAGTTCCCTCTATGCCTACTTTCTGGAGGGTTTTTATCATAAATGAGTGTTGAATTTTGTTGAAAGCTTTTTCTGCATCTAATGAGATGATCATATAGTTTCTCTCCTTCAATTTGTTAATATGGTGTATCACACTGATTGATTTGCATATATTGAAGAATCCTTGCATTCCTGGGATACACCCCACTTGATCATGGTGTATGATCTTTTTAATGTGCTGTTGGATTCTGTTTGCTAGTATTTTGTTGAGGATTTTTGCATCTATTTTCATCAGTGATATTGGCCTGTAGTTTTCTTTCTTTGTGACAT
The DNA here is from genome assembly GCF_951394435.1 of Stenella coeruleoalba. Classification (NCBI taxonomy): domain Eukaryota; kingdom Metazoa; phylum Chordata; class Mammalia; order Artiodactyla; family Delphinidae; genus Stenella; species Stenella coeruleoalba. Next base: position 74,141,890 of record NC_137149.1, read on the forward strand.
CTTTGTCTGGTTTTGGTATCAGGGTGATGGTGGCCTCATAGAATGAGTTTGGGAGTGTTCCTCCCTCTACTGTATTTTGGAAGAGTTTGATAAGGATAGGTGTTAACTCTTCTCTAAATGTTTGATAGAATTTGCCTGTGAAGCCATCTCCTCCTGGGCTTTGTTTGTTGGAAGATTTTTAATCACAGTCTGAATTTCAGTGCTTGTGATTGGCCTGTTTATATTTTCTATTTCTTATTGTTTTATTATCGCTTTACAACAAATTTTAAAATCTGGTGGGGCAAGTCCCTCTCCCTAATCTTCTTTTTCAAAACTTTCTTGGTGATTTTCCATAGTATTTATGTAAATAAACTTTAAAGTAATATTGTCCTAAAATATTCATCTATACAAACTTAAAAATTTTTTTAAATAATTTTGGAAGGAAGACTAGAACTAAGATACCAGCTTCACCCTGTCTGGAAGGGAACTAGTACCAAACTAGTACAGAACTACTACCAAAAGTGGAGATCAAGTCTATCGTGATTTACTCGAAGGCACTCACAACTTTTGACATAGGATGCAAATTCCAGAAGTTGTTGGGGGGTAGGAGGGCGATCCCATTCATTCATTCATTCAAACAAATTCCACTATTTCGCTATGCATGCTCCTTATGGAAATCCAAAAGCTTACACCTGCAAGAGGACACACAGGCAAAACAAGTCACTTAGAGGCAACTGTCACACAAAATTGTCCTTAGTCTGGAGAAATGCTAGCTTCTCCCAACACCCTACCCATTCGGAACAACACAAGGATTCTTATGTGTTTACTTTAAACTGTGTTTGGCATGTATGCTTTCTAGGATAAAATAGTTTATCTGGATTTGCAAAATCATTTCCTGTCGTTCCAAGATCAAGCACCATCTTGACTGTAAACATGTATTCTTCTGTCCGCCCGAGCAACTTAGAGGGCACCAATTCAGGTTTCCCTTCCGATCGTGACCAGGAAGAGGCCCAATAAATATTTCAAACATAAAAGGATTGTTATAACAAAGCGGTCTTAAAATCCTCCTGGGTTATCCGAACAGCTTTCCGTTTCATTCTGTTTTCACCTCTACCCCCCCTGAAACTGGAAGAGGTTTTTTTCCTCAGGATGAAACAGAAGTTTATTCACAGAAGGGCTGAGATTAGAAAAGAAAATGAACAACAAAAGCAACAAAAAAAAAAGTGGGACTCTCATAAGTAAAGGTATAGATATGAAGGGGGAGAGAAAGTTACGTGAAGAAGCCGATCTGACCACAGGCCAGCCTTGGTAATCCCTGTTCAGGATGTACCTCTTGATAGCAAGCAATTCCTGCCTCAATGACAACTCCATGTATTTGTGTTATAAACACAAACCCATCAAAGCATGTATTACACACATCTTACTGTCACATGGCAAATGGTGCCTGGCTTCCAAGATAAGCTTTATGGAGAGTGAAGAGGAAGGGACAAGAGAAATAGGTGAGAGGCCTAGGGAAAAACACTTCCCTTAATCCTTTGATGTCACCAAAGTGATCAGTGATGAAAGAAGCATCATTCTTACGCCCCCCTCCATCCCTAGACAGAAACTAGAGGCTAGATATCATCCAAGATGGCTCTCCCTTAAGGAGATGACTTTCTATGGACCTCAAACCAAAACCCAAAGCAAAGGACAGTGGATGCGTTGGCTGGTCATAGCTGTAAAACATTTTTCCAACTTTATTTCTTCAAAGTTGCTCACAATGAGTGCCATTCTGAACTATTCTAAGAGACTTTATTCTCTTAATCTTCTGTAGATTAAAGAAGGGAAATGCTAATCCCCTTGAAATTGTTACAGAAGCCTGACAGCCCAAGGTAATTTATGAGATAAGGTTTAAATTTACAAAAAGTCTAAGTCGACAGTGGAGTATTTAGCTAAATTAGGGATAACAATATCTGGCCCAATAGAAACAAATCACAGTACAACAAAAGCATCTGGACAATTAATCAAGTCAAAGATATATATTACGTAATTATTTTAGGCATAGTTCTGTGAAAAACACTGAGTGGAGGGGCTTAGGAAAGAGCCACACAATCTCTCTGCTCTAAGGACTGTCTTTCCTGTTAGAATAATACTTAGGCAATAAATTAAAGTAATATGAGGCAATATATGATTACACTTTTAAAACTATGCAGGAACCATACAGGCAAATAGACTTCCATCAGGGAGAAAATAGTTCTTTGGATTTAACTGCAATGAAATTATAATGTAGAACTCAAGCTACAGGGTCAGTTCTTTAAATTATAAATTATTCTAGTTAAAGTATACTTCTTTACCTTAAAATACACCTTTGGGCTTTTTCCTCCTCCAAACTATTATGTAGTTGTTTGCAGAAGGATTTTCCTCTCTTTAGAGTTCTCAAGTTTATGTACATATTTAATATATTTAGCTTTATTCAACTATTTGAAAATAACCTAACCTGAAATAGCATAAATAATAAAACTGTATTCTCCCCCTTGAATAAAGTCAGTCTCAGCTTGAACTATGAAGCCCACCATTAAACCACTGAATAGTGTTTGATTACAATTCTAAATAAGAATAAATTAGGTATAGGAAATAACTTGGAAACAAAGCCAATTATTCATCATCATAACAGGTATTTTCCATAGTAAAAAATGGAAGGTCAACAGGCAATCATGCAGAAAATGAACTGAACACTTGAAGATGACATGTCAGTAATAGATACCCAACCCTCCCAAAAGCCACTGACAAAATCCTAAAGGAGGCTCACGTGATTCAGACCAGTTGTCCACACTGATCAAATTCTATAGACAGCTCTTTACAACAGGAGTCATTCAATAAATATTTATCAAATTGAACTGAATATTCAACTCTCCACCTTAAGCAGTTATACCCTAAATCATGAGATGAATCAGAAAGCATGGGGAGGAGTGAATTTGAAATTCATTTAATGAGAGCTAAGGTTTATACAATACTTGATGATTCTGAACTTTCACTCAGAAATTGCCTCAGTTGCCCCTAAACAGAACCCTGTGATGTAGCTAAGAGGTTAATGTCAGCCTCACATTAACAAAGAAGAAACTAAGCCTCAGGGAAGTTAAATGCTCACCTGAGGTCGCCCCACAAGTAAAGCAGCTTGCTGACACCAACACCCAAGCTGGCTGAGCTAAAAAACAGCCCTGCCTGTGCCTGTGTAACTCAGTTCATCAGAAGTGCATACACATGAGATGTTTTTACTTTTTCAAATAACTGCCACCAGCTACTCTGTGGACAACCTCCTTTGCCCTTTTCCAGCTGGTAAGTGCCTCCCGTAATCACATCTCAGGCCGATTCCCTAACTTCCCACCCCTTTTTGGTTAATCAACGTCTCATTTCAGTTAGCTCCCTTCCTTCCCAGAGCAGGCAGCCGACGGTGACTCTGGGCTTGGAGTTGGCGCGGAGTGGGAGGGCATTCCGTGCACGGCGAGGTGGTGGCGGTCCCCTTTCGTGGGCCAGCAGGGCTGCGGGTTCCTGGGACCTCGTGGAGGCCTCGACAGGACCTGCCGAGGGGGGTTCTGCCTGGGGGCCCCGGGCGGATGTCCCGGAGCCCGGTCTGATCTCGGTGGAGGGTGCCACTGTGGGCCAGGAAACGCGCCTCTCCCACTTGGCTTCTGCGACGCCCAGCAAGCCGGCAGCCTGCGCTCCTCGGCCTCCATCCAGCTCTGGACCCCGCGGCCCTCGTCCGGGATGGAGCCTCCTCCGCACCCCTAGCCTCCCGGTCACCCCCTCCCTCCCCTTCTCCCTGGGCTCTTGCACGCGCTTCCAGGCGGGGCTTAAGATGCCAGTCTCCCCTACTTTCAGACTCTCACGAAATTCAGATCGAAATCTTTTGGAGACGCACTCTCCCCGCAGGCTTTGGGAAGAAGAAACAGCGAAGGAGCACGCCCAACCCCTCCACTGGTCCTCTTTCCCATTTCCCACCGTGCAAGACCCTGGACACCTCCTGGCTGAGTCCCTATACCCGCCCTGGAAGCAACTTTGTCTGCATTACTTCTGAACTCACTAGTACTGATCTTTATCCCCTGTACCCCAGCGCTACCAGGTAACTTCTGAAGGTAGAAAAAGATCTCAGGAAATGTCCCCATACCGACAATATGCTAGTGTGTGTGGACATGGATGTTGGCTTGAAGTAGAGGTGTTTACCTTTCCCCATTTATTGCTTTGATTCTAGGCTTCACCACGTGCATTGCACAAAACAGGCTCTCAACCAATTGTTATTTTTTTCCTAATGTACGTGACTCTCATCTAGATGAGTTTTGTAAAACCTGCTTTTAAAGAACTTGACATAATTGCATTCATTTTTTTATACTCTACATTTTTATACCTTTCACTGTGGATTTGAAGTGGCCTTTATAATAGTGAATAAACTTTTGTAACTCTTTACGTTAAAAATAATTGCATCAGGTGTTATTAAAGTTAGTATAATGTAAACGACAAGTTCCAGGATATGTATACAGTGTTACTCAAATGACAAAGTTACAAGAGCTATTAAAACTTCACTGCAGTCACAGTATTGTAAACTTTCACTCCCATAGCCCTTCCTGTGTGTCAGGCTGTTCTAAATGTTTTAGGAATGCGAACTCAGTTGTAAGTGTTAAATCACATAATCATTTAGACTCTTTGGGGATAGACAACCTTAGATCTCCATTTTACAGATGAGAAAACAGAGGCTAAGGTCTCATGGCTAGAAAGAGAGCAAGATTTGACTCCAGGGTTTGTACCTCTTAACCACTACACAGTATTGTCTCTCTGACTTTATACTTCTGGAGAATAAAAGAACAACTTCTTACTTGGATTTCTGTCAGCTCTAGTCATAGAACTGCTAGCATTTATGAAAGCTTTACACTTTTACAAAACCACTGCATAAGAGCTTTAAGAGCATCATGTCACTTAACCTCAAATTCTGCTACCCCCAAGCCCACCCACAGCCAGATGTAACCCCATTTTACAAATGTGAAAACTGCATCTCCAAGATGTTACATTCCTTGGCTAAGGTCAAAACATTAGTAAATGTCAAAGCCAGGCCACAAACCCAGGTTGGCCTGACACCAGAGTCTGTGCTCTAAACCACAACACTTTGGGTCCTATTCAAAGTGAACTAAATTAGGTTTAAACCCAACCCAACATCCAGCCACCTGGAACAATCACCTATGTTATTATCAAGTCAGAGGTTGCAAATGGATGACTTCTGGGTTCCAGGCCCTCTGGTGAAGCAAGTAGGATCCAACAGCACAGAGTGCATGTTGCACGTGCACATGACCCTCAGATGGAGCCGAACGGTGACAGCTCCCTTGAATCATGCAAGCAAGTGCTCAGGCCCCACCCAGTCCACTTCACCCAACTCTGCCAGCTTCCTGGCACCTGCAGGCACTTGAGTTCCCAATCCCTAATCTAGAGATGCTCAGGCCAGTGCTGGGTCTCATATGACCATTGCAAACTGGTGCAGAATATGAAATAAATTCTTACAAATTGAGCATAGTTTTCTACCATATAAATTAGACATTTGGAGTGAGGAAGTTCCACTTTTTATGCCCCCTTGTCATTAGGCCAACTCTATTTCACAATCCCACATCAAGGGTCTAAGAGATGGCTCTTGGCAACAGATGGGTGGCACTAACTCTGTTCTCTCGGGAAAATGATTCTCCTAACATAGGGCTAAAGTCAAGCTCCATTTGCATGTGTGGTCTCAGCAGTCTTGTGTCTCTCTCTGTAGACTGTCATCATACAGCTACATAAGCCTTCCAAGCCTTCTCTTTTCCTCAGGACCTGGAGGGTAAGGATCGTCTGTATTGTCAGCATGATTCATGTGTTAACATGGGGAGGTGCTCATCTGAAAAGAGAAACTTGGCTTCCAGGAGCTCCAGATAAGACACAGGACGTGTTGAGCAAAGGCAAAAGAGGGAGAAGGGACACCTAGTCTCTGCAAACAGAGATCCGCTGAACATGATAAGGCTGGACAGACAGGGGATTTCTACACAAACACTGGCTATCTGAACACCATGTGGCTGTCAGAAACATATTTGGGAGCAAGGAAAAGAATAATATGATTCCTCACCCTGACACATTTTGGAAACTAGCCAACAGTCTCATCATTGAGATATCTTTCTTTTTTCGACACCAGGAAGATTAACAGAAGAGGCTGACATTTTATTTCTCCAGGCTATAAATTTGTATACAGATAGATTCTTCCTTTCTGGGTATAGAATACTTAGAATTCAAGTTATTACTGACTTAACAACAACAACAAAAGATTTATTTGTTTAGATAACAAACATCCAAGTGGTTCTGGCTGTAAGTGCAGCTGGATCCAGATACTCATATGGTGTCATCAGGAATTAGTATCCATCCCTGGCTCTGCTTTCCTTTATGTTGGATTTCTTCTCTGGCAGGCTCCTCTCCTGTGGTAGCAGGATGACTTCCAGAAGCTCTGGGCGTATGTGCTGCCAGTTTAGCAATCCCACGGATTTGAGCAAGAGGCTCAGGCTTGCCTCTGTCTGATCTGGCATTGGTCAAGGGCCAGCCCCAGAATTAGTTACTGTGACCGGAGGGATGTGGTGTTATTGGTTGAAACTGAGTTCCCACCAGAGCCAGGAGGTAGTGCCCTCTCCGTCCAAACCATAAGATCAGGGTCAGGGAGATGTGATTTTTCCCGCAGAAAGAGATGGACCCTGTGGAGACGAAGGGCACTGGGCAGGCAGACCACAGATGGCCTCGATAGTATTCTTCACTCAGAGCTTGGGGAGGCTTCATTAATTCATTTTCCCCCTGGTCCTTTTTTCAGTATTGCGTTCCTTAGCTTCTCAGTTGAACCCACAAATAAACCAGAAAAGTAAAAATTATTATTTTCATTAGATTGCTCCACCAAATACAATAAAACAGGAGCCAGTATATCAACAAAGGAACTCTTTTCATGAGATTTCCTGGCTAGTCTTACAGACCCAGTAGTTATCTCCAGGTAATAATAAGCATCAAAACGTTATGCACCCAAACTCCCACGTATTAATTCTGAGGCTCCACATTACTGGTATGGAGCCAACTCTTAATTATTAAATGCATGGAATATGAGAAACCATGGATAAAACCCAAAGGCTTGCTTTAGCCAACAGATTCAGCCTCTTTCCCAGATAAACCTTCCCCCCAGCTGCAGGGAGCAACTGTGCTAATTTGACTTTCACATCTGGTGGAACTACTCCCACACATACCTAGATAGGTCATACACTCCTCTACACACTTCACAGAGTCTGATTAATTCCTATCAACTTACCCCAAATGCAAAAGGGGAGCATTTTATCATTTTGGCAAAAAGACTCAATTAACCGAGACTCAAAAAGCCAATGGTGAAAATCAAGTCCAAAAGGTGACATTTTAAACTGAATTCCTTCCTGCCCTACCCCCACCTCCAAGTTGGCCAACGTTCTCAACCCTCTTTCCTCCCATCCTCATAACAAAAAAATCACTTCTTTCTCCCCTGTCCTTAATTATTCTCTAAGTTTCTGTAACCACCGAAGCATAAACAGATCACCGGGGAGAGGCTGTAGACAAGAAATGGCAAAGGTAGAAGATAGAACCTTGAAGTCAGGAGGAAGAAGAGAAGCCAGCTGGTCAGAGATGCCGGATGGGCCGTGGAGGGGATTTTCTGAATGGAGGGCAACTCAGAAGGGGCTGCCTATGGCATCCCACTTAGTGGTCAATTTCATGAAATTCTCACCCCATTCACTCCAACTGCCAGATAACCTCGTTGTAATCTTCAGAAGCCTTCTCCATACTCTGTTTCGGAAATCTCTTGCATATTGAACCCAGTTTGAAAGCTAACAAACTGTCCACTCCTTTTTTTAAAAATTTATTTATTTTTGGCTGTGTTGGGTCTTCACTGCTGCGCGGAGGCTTCCTCTAGTTGCGGTGAGCGGGGGCTACTCTTCGTTGCGGTGCGCGGGTTTCTCATTGTCGTGGCTTCTCTTGTTGAGCAGCACGGGCTCTAGGCGCACAGGCTTCAGTAGTTGTGGCACGTGGGCTCAGTAGTTGTGGCGTGCAGGCTCTAGAGCTCGGGCTCAGCAGTTGTGGCTCACGGGGCTTAGTTGCTCCGCGGCATGTGGGATCTTCCCGGGCCAGGGCTCGAACCCGTGTCCCCTACCTTGGCAGGTGGACTCTTAACCACTGCGCCACCAGGGAAGCCCCCAAACTGTCCACTCTTGATGTTGATTTGTGCTGCTGCCTCAGATCCCTGCTAACATTGACTCAGGCCTCCTGTGTGCCAGGCACAATGTCAAATGCTGGGCGTGAATTATTTGATTCAGTCCTCACAATACTTCCACAGAATGAGATACTCTCGTTAACTCCACTTTCCAGATGAGGAAATTTGGCCTAACTTGCCCAAGGTTAACCTATTAATAAGTGGCAGAGCAGTGACATGACACGAAAATGCTGAGAAGAAAGAAGGGACCTAGAAAATCCACATATTGCCTAGTCTGTTGTTCCACGACCAGACTATGTTTATATTTTTAAGTAAAGTTATGATCCTCTTTTTAGAACGTCCACTAAGCAAACACTTGATATAAAAATTGTATAGACTGTATTCTTTGATGTAAGGCATGTTAAAACGTGAGGAATAATTAAAACTACAGGGCGGATTGGATGAAGGTGGTACAAACTTCCAGTTATAAGTAAATACTAGGGATGTACAATGTGGTTAACATAATATATATATATTATAATGTACAACATGGTTAATATAATTAACACTGCTATATATTATATACTGCTCTTAGCAGAAAATCCTAAGAGTTCTCATCATGAGGAAAAAATTGTCTTTCTTATTCTTTTATTTTGTATCTATATGAGATAATGGATATTCACTAAACTTGGCAATTATTTCATGATGTATGTAAGTCAAATCACTATGCTGTACATCTTAAACTTATACAGTGCTGTATGTCAATTATATCTCAATAAAACCAGAAGAAAAAATAACTTTAATTCAAATTTTATATAATCTATTCTTTGACCCAGCAATCCCACTTGTAGGAGATAACACTTCAGACAGAAAAGCAAAAGGACATAAAGATGTATGTACAGAGGTATTTATTAAGCATTGAAATAACAAAGAAGAAAAAAATTGGAAAGGCTGACTAAGCTATGGTCCATCCATGGCACAGTGGCTGCAAATGTGAGCGGAAGAGTGAGCTGTGTGGGTGATAGAGCTGAACTGACTGAGCTGGGGTCCTGGCTGCACTAATGTTTACGATCCTGGGCAAATCACGCAGCCTCTCAAGGCCTCAGGCTCCTCCCTCTGTTAAATGGGAATGAGAAAAGTGGTTACCTCAGAGGTTGTTGTGAGCATTAAAGTTAGTTAATACTTGGAAATGCTTAGAAGAATAAATAGCACGTAACAAACTTTGTTAAATGTCAACTATTTTGTAACCATTTTTAAAAAAGAAAAATTCTAAGTGCTAATGTAGAGAATCAAGTAAAAAACAGCAAACTGCATCCCATTCTGTTTAAGAAAGCAGGGGTGTGGGTGTGTGTGTGTGTGTGTGTGTGTGTGTGTGTGTGTATAATTACACAGTTAAGAAAAGAAATGAGAGGAATATACACCTTGTTTCTTCACAATGTTACCTCAGGGACATGAAATGAGATTGCTGAAGAAGATACTCTTCTTATATAATTTGTTGAAGTGGTAAGATTATGAATGATTTTTTTTTCTTTATCATCTTTAAATATTTTTCAAAGAAATAAAACGTTACTGTTACTTCAATCTCATGCTCCATTGGAAAGGGACCTTCTCCTTTCCTAGGAACCCCTACAAAACAGATGCTAAGGCTCCTGGTTCTCTAAAGGGTCTGAGGAGCTAGAAAGAAGGGCTCCAGAGCGGTTTGTCAACATGTCACAAAGCCTAGGAAAAATCATGCATTCGCTGGTAAGCAGGCAGCTTAGCATACCTTAAGCATCGTGTGTCTCTTCTCCTGCCCCAGATTACATTAATTCAGCGTGATCACACGGATTACATCAGGCTGATGAGGCATTCAGAGGGGTAGTTTTATTTTTTACAAATCATGATTAATTATAAAAAGAAAAACAACTTGGCTTAATAAACGTTGCTAGTCATACAAGGTCTTTCAAAACAGAATTCAGTGGATTAAAAGATGGAAGACCAACAGGCAACAGACCTGCGCTGTCTGCTACCGTTTTTAAGACATTTCAAAAACCTCTAGGACGTTTCCTTTACCGAAGCAAATGAAAGCATTCTCTCTTGGCTGCTCCTGATTGATACTAAGAACTCCTTCAAGGCTTCAAATCAGGCAGCAGTTTTTGCCAGTTAACTATGTGATGGTCTCCAGGTCCAGTATAACCTTGCCCTAATCTCTCACTTATTTCCACCAGATAGGGAGTAGTCAATAATACACTTCAGCTGAACTGTCCCTCTCTCCGAAGTTACCTATGGCCCCTCTCTCCGCTGTGGCCATGGCCTCAGCCTCTGCCGGTGAAGCCCAGCATGTCTGAATGTTTAGTCATCACTTCAGAGCCACTCTTCCAGGAAAAGCCTATTGTTCCTGCACTTCCTGATCACTTACTTCCTGTCATTTTTTTTCCAAAAGGGAAAGAATAAAGACCCTTCTAAAATCACAGAAGGTTCTGCTCAACTTCACAACTGCAGTTTATTGGATTATAATTATTTACTTGATTTGGAGGCATCTAAGTATGCCAGTACTAGCCTACCCTAATCAAGAGTGTCCCTGAGCCATGGGCAACTTCCACATGAGTCCCTAGTACAAGCGTTTTCACCTTTTCACTCACAAGTCCATGTGACTTGCAAATTATTTTGCTCCAAGACATCAAAGACAGCTTGTAAGAGTCTCCACCTTATCAATACCGCCCCATGACCCATTTGATGAAGAAGATAATCAGGTACAGAAAGGGTCAACCTCTCCCCTGGCTGGAGAGGAGGTGGCAAGCACATGAAAACCTGGAAATGCCTCCCCTCCCCTCTGCTCCTGCCCTTCCCGACTCACACAAAGGTAATAACTGGGTCAGAAAACTGAGCCTACTGCCTAGACAGACTGAGTCATTGAGAGGGGGAAAACAAAGAGGTGAGGGCTCAGGAAACCAAGAACCTGGGTTTGAATCCTGGCATGCATACACACACACACACACACACACACACACACACACAAATGCACACATACATGTACATACACACATGTATACACATACACACACTTGTTTAAGGGCTTGCTGTGTGCCAGGCACTGTGCTATTTATATACACCACCTCAGTTAATTTTGACACCCCTCCATAGGGTAGGTACTTTTATTCTCCCAATTTTACATATAAATACACTTGTCCAAGTTCACACAGCTAGTAAGGTAGTTCACTCACGCTAGTCTGACAGCAAAGTTGCACCATTAACCCCTCTATTTGCTGTGTGATTTCTGTGAGTCACCTAACCATGCTGGACCTCAGTGCCCTCATCTATAAAATGGGAATCATAAAGCCTATAAAATCTGCTTCCATATTGTGTTGAGAATTAAATGAATTTATGTATATAAAGTATTCACCACACACAGAGGTTCATTTCTCCTCCTTATCTCAGCTTCAGTTTGCTTCTAGCTAAAATGCTTGTATCACCAGGTTATTGTAAGAATTGAATGAGGAAACATATGAAAATGCTTTGGAAATGATAATTTGCTACATAAAATTAGTAATCATTATTCTTAGATATATTTTAAACTAAGTTACTTGACCAGGTAGTCCAAACTAACCATAGAGTTTGCCAATTATCAGATTGGCAAAGATCCAAATGTTTGATACTACACGTGTTAGGGAGGTAAGGGGCATGAGCAAACTTATGGGTGTATAAGTTGTCACATCCTCTCAGGAGACAAACTGGACAACATTTGTCAAAATTAAAAATGTAAATAAATATTATTTGATCTAGCTTATCCAACTGCATCAGTGTGATAATATAAAAGGCTATTTATTGTAGCATCATCTGTAAAAAGTGGGCAGAAGAAAACTGGAAACAATCTAAGTGTCCTCCACTTTTGGGCTGAAACATAATGCAAGCTGCAAATGTGAGCCACATATGTTAATTTAAAAATTTCTAGTTGTTACAAAGAAAGTAAAAAGAAACGGGTAAAATGCGCTTAAGAATATCCAAAATATTGTCACTTCAACATGCAATCAATACAAAAATTATTTATGAGATATTTTACATGCCCTCCTTCATACGTCTTTAAAATATGGTGTGTGTTTTACACTTACAGCGCATCTCAGTTTGGACTAGCTACCTTTTGTGTGTTCAGTGCAGCTATATACGCATTGGCACATACGGCAGGGTGTCCTTACTGGACATCGCAGGTCCTCAAAAAACTGATAACAACACAAGAAACTGATAACAACAACAGTTACCTCTGGAAAGAAAACCTCTCTGGGGATGGGGGTAAAAGGGAGAATTAATTTTCACTCTATACCTTTTCACGTTCTCTTAATTTCATGCCTTGTGCATGTATTGCCTTTTCAGAATAAAACGAGTAAAATAATTTTTACAGCAACTCTTTACAGTAACTTCTTAATCACCTTGGCATACAAATAGAGACAGATGATTCATACAACGTGAAGACAATTATCAGCGATGAATGACTCTCCTATTCCCTTTACTCCTGTCACCGTTTAGTAATTTAAAGGATCTGTCAGAGAGGTGACAGTAGAGCCACGGCTTGCCACCAGGAGAATGGTGTCAGGCTGGGGAAACATTTCTAAAGTGTGGAAATCAGTCAAATTAGAAAGGGGGCGTTGTAACTAAGTTATAGCTGAGTTAAGTGGAATTCACAATGATCCTACCTGGTGAGGATTCTCTCAAACATTCCCACCGTGAGCTCAGAGAAGCCTCACGGCAGGTCACAGAACAGGAAATCGCGGGATGCTCATGAAGGCAAAGACAGGAAGAGGGAACAGGAAGGACAGGTGAAGAAAGATGAGGTTTCCATAAACAGGAAACAACCATATGGCCTCTTTACCTCTTAAATTTTATGTGGAGACAAGCGGAGAACCCCACTCCCAACCAGGAGACAGGACCTGCCTTCTCCCATCTGGATTAATCCTGGTAAATATTCAACTAGACTCAAGTGAAGTAAATAATCTTCCTCTGATTCCTTCACAGTGGGATAAGGTGGGGTTCCTGAGGGAGAAAAAGAGCAAGGTGGATTGGTTGGTTGAAGGGAAGGGGACAATGAATGTGCCATGGAGATTTTATGGAAGTCAGGGGCACATAGGATCCAGGAGAGCAGTACCAAGAAAACAGTTATGGCTGTGCACAAAGATTTGGCCACCAGGACATTTATCAAAGCATCGCTCATGAGCCGGAAACACTGAAGACAGCCTCAGTGTTTTCATTTGGGGATTATTTGTGATATAAATCAGGGGAAAAGCAAATTATAAAACAACAGGACACTATAATTCCATTCTTAAAAATAATTATACATACACACATATATACACCTACACGCACATGTGACCAGACTGGACGGTCACATTTATTTATTAAAATAAAAAGGGAAAAGGTGGAACTCTAGATATTAATTTTTCTTTTTAGCTCACCCGTATTTTCCAGATTTTTCAACAATGAACACACGTTCATTAGCAATAATATAGAGTGGAGTCAAAAATGTATCTCACAACCATTGGATACACAGAGAAGAGGTAATTTCCTTATTTGATCTGTAACTAACCCATTCTTCTTTACAATAACCACTTATTAGAGGGGAAACATTACCTTTTCATCCTTTCTACTTTAAAACATAGTTCAATTCAGTACATTAAATAGCCCCTCTAATATATTCATTATCCAGTATGGTAGTCACTAGCCACTTGTGGCTATCTAATTTTAAATGTTAATTAGTTCATATTTAAAATTCAGTTCTCCACACAGCTGTATCATTCGATTTCCCTTTGAATTCTTTAAAATAATTCTCAAAAAACTACAAAACAAAGTTTATTTTCACTGCCCTTTACTCAGAAATATTTTAGCTCTCTTCCTAGATATCCTTAGAGATAAAATAATTAGAAGTTGATTTTTATCTTGAATGTGTTGATTTTAAAAATGTAGAAGTACACATACAAAAGAATAAGACTCAAAGATTATATACAAATAACTTTATGTTAGGGTGTAAGGATTATGAGTGGTACTGTTTCCTATTTTAATAAATTCTTTTATATTGTTAAATTGTTTTTTTACAATAAAAATAATGGCTAAAAATGAAAAATAATTCATTTCCTCAGAGTCACTAGCCATGTCTTAAGTGTTTGATAGCCACACGTGGCTCATAGCTACCATATTGGACATTTAGAATGTCCGCATCATTGCAGAATGTTCCATTAGACAGTCTCGCTCCAGATAAGGCTCAGTCTCAGATTTCTGAGCCATTCAGCTCCTCCCTGGCTGGATGGGGACTGGGTGAGGTCTGGAGGGGGTCTGCATGTGTGGAGAAAGGGATGTGACTTCCCCTGCCCCAGGAGCCAGGTGGCCTGGTGCTGGTCTTCAGTGAGTTCAGGCTACGTCAACTTTGGGGTCCCTCGGCAGCCTTCGGGTTCCCATACAAACATCCCTCCCTCAAATTCCTGGCTTCAGGGCCTTACAAAGGCCAAGTCTCTATTCCTTCCACTGACGTGGTCCTCCAGTCCATAAGCAGGCCTGAGACGGGTCAAGAGGAGGCCTGCCAACCTCCCACAGCCGACCACCTTCTGAGACCTACTCTGCAGCCTAGGCCCACCGGATTCTCTAGATTGCCCGCCACTCCAGCCTTAGCACCTCAAGAAACTGGGAACCCTATTCCACCAGAAGCCTCCCTCAGATATCACGTCCGAAGGCCGCCCAGTTTTTCCAGAGTCTGATGCACTGAGGGCCTCTCTCAGGAGACTACAATTGTCCCAGGCTTTGCCCACAAAGCAGGGCAGGGCCCAGCCCTCAGACTCCCTGAAACTACTCTGGCTGCCTTTAACACAAATCCTCCCTCAGAAGTTTCAACCCAGAGCAGAGCGGACAGGTTCCTGCTTCTCCCCTCTCTCCCTTTTCTCTCTTGCCCACTTCTCTTCTTCCCATCGCTCCTTGGGGTAGAAAGGAGTGGGATATTCATTTACTACCCAGTGTTATATGGCAGAGTTACTAACCAGGCTTTCTCATCCCTAGTCAAAAAAGCAAGGCCTTTTCCTTTGTGTATTTTAGGGGGAAATGAAGGAATTTAGAAAAGCCCTCCTCAGAGCAACGGCTCTCTGTAGGCAGAATGCAATTTTATTTGCAATGTCAGGAGGGATTGTTACTTGCACCTTTGTCTCTGCACTTTATACATAAGATTTCTAATCTCCACACCCTCCCCTCATGTTTTCCCACCCCACCCACCCAGGCAGATAAATGCCCTGCCTGTCCCACCAGGGTCAAGGTCATTTCTTCAGAAAGATGAATACTAAAAAGCACACGAAGAAGTTCCAAATCATCATACCAGCTACGATGAGGAGGAAAAATGTTCATTAAAATGTTTTATTATGATTGTTGGCTTTGACTAATCAGAAACTGTCTTTAGAGAGGAGGTAATTACCAAGGTCACATTTTTTGGATGTAATATGGGAGAGGTCAAAGATGCTTAAAAAAAAAGGATATTAAAGACTTGACACCCCAAATCTTCAGCACATTACTAGCTCTGTGACACTGAGTAAGTTGTTTTACCTCTCTTGGCCTCAGTTTCCTCATCCATAAAATGGAAATAATAATCATGCTATCATGCATTATTGTGAGAATTAAATGAGATTGCGTATGTAAAGCACGATGTCTGCAACACAGTAGCCATTCAGGAAATATCCCATGATAATCCTACAACTAAAAAGAATAAAGAAAACAGCATCAGCAGAGGAAATCTTATAACAAAGACTAATAGAAATAGCCTAATTCCTGCTTTTTGGCCCAGGATTATGGTTTAAAATGGTGATAAGTGTAACCATTAAAGTAAACTTCAGATATCTCCAGAGAAGGGGAACTCACGACTTCCAAAGGCAACTAATGTTCTTCTTTTGAGTACTGATGGTTCTAATTCTCTTCCTTACATTATGTGTTACTTTCTCTCATTACAACTTTTCCCTCATTTATTCTTAAAAACAAATCCATGATAATTCAAATAACACAGGAGTTTGTAATATAAAGTATTATGAAAGTTTGTAAAGAAAAACGTTAAAGTTCTCCCACTACACTCTGCCAAATTCTACTCTCCAAAGTATCTCCTCTTGACAGTGGTTTTTGCATTCAGCGTACTCAGACGTTTTCTATGTGTACACAAATTTATATATGTGTGCATTTTTATATAAATGGGATCAGAGTCTATACATACTTCTGCCACCAGCTTTTTTTTTTTTTTTTTATACTTTTTGCTGCGCTGGGTCTTTGTTGCTGCATGGGGGCTTTCTCTAGTTGCAGCGAGTAGGGGCTACTCTTCGTTGTGGTGTGCAGGCTTCTCATTGCGGTGGCTTCTCATTGCAGGGCATGGGCTCTAGGTGCGCGGGTTTCAGTTGTGGCTCACGGGCTCTAGAGCACAGGCTCAGTAGTTGTAGCACACGGGCTTAGTTGCTCCGTGGCACATGGGATCTTCCCGGACCAGGGCTCAAACCCATGTCCCCCACATAGGCAGGCGGATTCTTAACCACTGCCCCACCAGGGAAGTCCTAGTGACATATTTTTTAAGGAAAAAAAAAAAGTATCAGGGAAATAGGACCAAAATTCTAACCAGCACCTACTATGTGCCAGTCACCATACCAGGATTTTGTTTGCCAATTTTATTGAGATATAATTGACATATAGCACTATATAAGTTTAAGGTGTACAGCCCAATTATTTAACTTACATACATCATGAAATGATTATCACAATAAGTTTAGTGAACATCCATCATCTCATGTAGATACGTCATTAAAAAAATAGAAAACAAATCTTTTTCCTTGTGATGAGAACTCTTAGGATTTACTTTCTTAATAACTTTCACATATAATGTACAGCAGTGTGAATTACCTTTATCATGTTGTCCATTACATCCTTAAATGGAACCTAATTAAACTTAACAAGCTTTTGTGCAGCAAACGAAACCATAAAAAAGACAAAAAGACAACCCTCAGAATGGGAGAAGATATTTGCAAACGAAGCAACTGACAAAGGATTAATCTCCAAAATATACAAGCAGCACATGCAGCTCAATATCAGAAAAACAAACAACCCAATCCAAAAATGGGCAGAAGACCTAAATAGACATTTCTCCAAAGAAGACATATAGATGGCCAATAAACACATGAAAAGATGCTCAACATCCCTAATTATTAGAGAAATGGAAATCAAAACCACAGTGAGGTATCACCTCACACCAGTCAGAATGGCCATCATCAAAAAATCTACAAACAACAAATGCTGGAGAGGGTGTGGAGAAAAGGGAACCCTCTTGCACTGTTGGTGGGAATGTAAATTGATACAGCCACTTTGGAGAAGAGTATGGAGGTTCCTTAAAAATTAAAAGTAGAACTACCATATGACCCAGCAATCCCACTACTGGGCATATACCCTGAGAAAAACATAGTTCAAAGAGATACATGTACCCCATGTATTTACAGTAGCTAGGACATGGAAGCAACCTAAATGTCCATTGACAGATGAATGGATAAAGAAGATGTGGTACATATATACAATGGACTATTACTTAGCCATAAAAAGGAAAGAAATTAGGTCATTTGTAGTGATGTGGATGAACCTAGAGTCTGTTATAGCAAGTGAAGCAAGTCAGAAAGAGAAAAACGAATATCGTATATTAACGCATATATATGGAATCTAGAAAAATGGTACTGATGAACCTATTTGTGGGGCAGGAAAAGAGATGCAGACGTAGAGAATGGATTTGTGGACACAGGAGGGGAAGGGGAGGGTGGGACAAATTGAGAGAGTAGCACTGACATGTATATACTACCATGTATAAAATACATAGCTAGTAGAGAGCTGCTGTATAGAACAGGGAGCTCAGCTTGGTGCTCTGTGATGACCTAGAGGGGTGGGATGGCGGGGTGGGAGGGAGACTCAAGAGTTAGGGGATATATGTATACATATAGCTGATTCACTTCACTGTACAGCAGAGACTAACACAACATTGTAAAGCAATTATACTCCAATAAAAAAATAGAAAATATTTTTTCCTTGTGATGAGAACTCTTAGGATTTACTTTCTTAGTAACTTCCACGTATAATGTACAGCAGTGTTAATTAGCTTTATCATGTTGTCCATTATATCCTTAGTAATTATTCATCTTATAACTGGAAGTTTGTACTTTTTGACTACCTTCATCTAATTCCCCTCCCCACACCCCTGCCTCCTCTGATCTCTTTTTCTCCGAGTTTGTTTGTGTGCTTATTTTTGAAGTGTAATTGACCTACAACTCTATGTTAATTCCTGGTACACAACATAGTGATACAATATTTCTATACATTTCAAAATTATTAGCATGCTATATCTCGTTGTCTTTTTTTTTTTTTTTTTTTTTTTTTTTTTTCCGGTACGCGGGCCTCTCACTGTTGTGGCCTCTCCCATTGCGGAGCACAGGCTCCGGACGTGCAGGCTCAGCGGCCATGGCTCACGGGCCCAGCCGCTCCACGGCATGTGGGATCTTCCCAGAGTGGGGCACGAACCTGTGTCCCCTGCATCGGCAGGCGGACTCTCAACCACTGCGCCACCAGGGAAGCCCTCGTTGTCATTTTTCATCATACAAAGATATTACATAATCATTGACTATACTCCTCACACTGTGTATTTCATACCTGTGACTCATTTATTTTGTAATTAAAACTTTATGCCTCTTAATCTCCCTCACCTATTTCTCTCTTCCTCCCATCCTCCTCCCCTCTGGCAACCACCTGTTTGTTCTCTGTAACTCTATCTCTGTTTCTGTTTAGTTATTTTTTTTAATAAATTTATTTACTTTATTCATTTATTTTTGGCTGCACTGGGTCTTCGTTGCTGCCCGCAGGCTTTCTCTAGTTGCAGCGAGCAGGGGCTACTCTTCGTTGCGGTGCGCGGGCTTCTCACTGCGGTGGCTTCTCTTGTTGCAGAGCACGAACTCTAGGCTATCATGGGCTCAGTAGTTGTGGTGCACGGGCTTAGTTGCTCCGAGGCATGTAGGATCGTCCTGGACCAGGGCTCAAACCCGCGTCCCCTGCACTGGCAGGTGGATGGTTAACCACTGCACCACCAGGAAAGCCCTGTTTAGTTATGTTTGTTCAGTTGTTTTGTCTTTTTGATTCCACAATTAAGTGAAATCATATAGTATTTATCATTCTCTGTCTGACATTTCACTTAGTATAATATGCTCTAGGCCCACCCATGTTGTTACAAATGGCAAGATTTCATTCCTTTTATGGCTGAGTAATATTCCATTGCATATATATGTGTGTGTGTGTATATATATATATATATATATATATATATATATATCACATCTTCATTATCAATCTATCAACTGATGGGCACTTAGGTTGCTTCCATACTTTGGTTAATGTAAATAATGCTGTCATGAACATAGGGCTCCATATATCTTTTCAAGTTAGCATTTTTGTTTTCTTCAGGTAAATACCCAGAAGTGGAATTGCTGGATTGTATGGTAGTTCTATTTTAATTTTTTTGAGGAATCCCCACACTGTATTCCATAGGGGCTGCACAAATTTACATTCCCACCAACAGTGCACAAGGGTTCCCTTTTCTCCACACACACATATTTTTATTCAATTAATATTAATTGAGCATTTACTATAGGTCAGCCACTGTGTTATGTGCTTAGGAGACCATCTCTGTCCTCAAACAGTTCACCAATCGACTGACCAACAAATTGGTGGGCTCAATATTCTCACCCTATTTCAGGATCTATGGGGATACATAGGAGGAAGATACATAGGCAGAAATGGAGCCTCAGAAAAGTGTATTTTCCCAAAGTCACAAAATGAGTAAGTAGGAGAGTAGGATTCTGATTCCTTGCCTTACACCCGGGAATCACACAGCAACTGCTCTTCCCTAGCGTAGAGTTTGGCACTAGGAAGCCTTTCTCCTTACTGTTGCCTTGGAGGTGATTTAAACTACAAGGGCATGTTCCATGCATGGATCTCAGGCTGAGTCACATCACAGCAAACTGGCCGACTGACTACTCAGGTTTCCTTTCCTTGGTGTTTTCTTATCTGTCTCCCACCAATGGCTTAGCCTCTATGGGTGAGTGGGGTCAGGAAGTGGCACACAGTCTCTGTTTTTATTCCCTGTGTGGAAATTTTCTAATTATAGGTCACACGGAGAGTTTCCATTCTCCCCCATGGCACTTCACTCTGTTTATGTAACTTAATAAGCTAAGACCCAGAGCTTTCTTTTAAAAAAGACTTAAACCATGAAGCTTTTAATGAGGAATCAAACTCATTCCCTTATCTTTCTGATTAGTGAATAGCCATCGTCTGTTATCTGCTTAGTCTGTAGCTGAAATTACGGTCTCTCCTCTGGTCGGGATTTTATAGTCTGATTGCGCCTTAAGCTTCCTGTGTAAGCCATCAGGGGAAGTAAGAACATTAACTACAGCCACCAGCACCACCAAGAAATAGATTCACATACAGTCCTCTAAAACACCAGCCTTCATAGAATAAATAGATGATAGAGCACAGCACCAAGAAACGAGTTATAGTTCAGGATGGATAGACATAGCATGGCATCTGATGCAACTGAAGGTGCCCATTTAAGAGCATAAAGGGGAGTGAGATTTCAAACAATCGTTATGCTTTGGAGAACACATGCTAAAGGCCAGCAACCAAACAGCTTTATTTTAATTATGTGGCCATTTCTTCCCTAATTTAACTGCCTAAAAAGAAATTCTAAAAGTATGCCATCTCAGTCTAGGATCTACTGGAAACGTATTCAGTAATAGTAACTTTTAGGCAAAACTTTTAGCAACAAATCAGTCCCACAGAACAAAATGAAAAAGAAGATCTCACAAAAACACATTTTTAAGCCAAATTTTTTAAAGTCAAAAAACAACGATGGAGGAAAGATTCTGCTCTCTCCCTGCCAGCAGTGTGTAAACAGAAATCTTTTTTGCAGAACCTCTCAACAATGGAAGCTGAATAGAAAATATAAAAGAAGTGGGATTTTGGTAGAAGACTCTGACCTTGAAGAGCTACACTAATATTAACTATTATAAAATTAACTTTTTAATTATCCTCTAGGGGCTGCAGAACACACTTAAATGAAGGGAAATGAATTTATGAAAAACGCTGCCAAGTAGGATCAAAGAAGGGGCTTGCTTTTCAGGAAGCAAACAGCACCGAAGCAGGCATGCAGGTCCCAGAAAGACAAGAATTAACTGACCCCAGGAAAGTCACCGAGCTTGGCTGAAGTGGCAACAGTAGCAGTCTTACCACTAAAAATTTTCTTACCTTCCTCCTTGACAAGGTGAGGAGTGGATGAGGTACCATGTGGTATGTTCCTGACACAGAGCCTGGCACAAAAATCGATGTCATCACCATCATCGTTATTGCTATTATTTGGGAATTCCCAAACAATGTTCATTTAGAAGATAATTGAAACCAGATAAACAGACATTTTCCAGCCTTTGGTTTCTTTGCCAATTTTGTTTTAATCCACGTTCCATTTTGATAAATGGAAAAAATATTACCCAGTGTCTCAACCAGAGTTTATTTAGTATGTTCCCCTGTATGGGAATATCCCTAAGAATCCCTGAAGAGTCTATCTTCCAGGCAGGAAAATTTTGTTGAGCTTTACTTTTTTGTTGATTATGTAATGAAAAGAATACACATTTTCTATTGTTCCGTATAATACAGACTATTTCATGTATAGAGTCATACACTGCCTTATATATTACTTAATATATTTTCATACTGAACATGTTTTTCCCAAGCATACACAGCTATTTCTCCTCTCCTCAATGCCCCTCACCAAGCCCTTCATAAAAATCACTGCTTTAGGGCTTCCCTGGTGGCGCAGTGGTTGAGAGTCCGCCTGCCGATGCAGGGGACACGGGTTCGTGCCCCGGTCTGGGAAGATCCCACATGCCGCGGAGCGGCTGGGCCCGTGAGCCATGGCCGCTGAGCCTGTGCGTCCGGAGCCTGTGCTCCGCAACGGGAGAGGCCACAGCAGTGAGAGGCCCGCATACCGCAAAAAAAAAAAAAATCACTGCTTTAGAACTTAGCCTAGGAGAATTATTCCATCTGTAATACATATTGCAGAGTGGTTTTCTGAAAGAAGTGGGACTTCAGGAGCTTGCTAAATTCCTGTGAACTGAAGGCAGAAAATATTCAGAAACATAAGGCTAATGTGCAGAAAAGGTGGAGGAGAGGAGGAGGATTATTATATTGATTACATAGACAGGTTAAAGATAAATAGGATGCTCTTTAGCCTTTCAACAAAATGAAATTGGTCACCCAAGCCACCAAAGCCTTAATAATGGGTGAATAATATTCAAGCGAGTATTAATAATAGGTGAATCCAAGTATATTTTAATGTCATTGCCAGGTCCACCACCAGCCCATACAGTGCATTTAGGCAAATTAGGAAAGCACAGCCATTCCTCAAAGCACTACTTTCATCTTCTGAAAAATCATTGTAAGGTACTGATTTTTTTAAGAACAAGAAACTTAACTCCCATCTACTTTCAAAGTGTCACGTAAGTTTGCACAACTCTACGATGTCTGTGATGTGAATGATGCTCCATGAAAGGTCCTTTGTTCAGTCTACAACTTAAGCTCATGACACACAGCTCCCCTGGAATTCACTTGTTTAAGTCATCACCCATCACCCCAACCATGAGGAGCTGTGTCTGTTTTATGTATGTTCAGTTCATCTAGCTCAGTTTTTCATCTAGCTCAGCTCCTGGTACATAGTAGGTTCTCAATATATATATATCCATTGAATGACTGATTGAATGAATGAATGAAAGTTCCTTCTTTAATACAAGAGTCTACTACAGAAGTGAAAACTAAGGAGAATGTACATTGGTGCAGCTGCTGCGGAAAGCAGTATGGAGGTTTCTCA
Source organism: Stenella coeruleoalba (assembly GCF_951394435.1). NCBI lineage: Eukaryota > Metazoa > Chordata > Mammalia > Artiodactyla > Delphinidae > Stenella > Stenella coeruleoalba. Next base: position 74,165,010 of record NC_137149.1, read on the forward strand.
AAGAACTAAAAATAGAACTACCATATGACCCAGCAATTCGATTCCTGGGTATATATCCCCCCAAAATGAAAACACTAATTCGAAAAGATACATGCACCCCAATGTTCATAGCAGCACTATTTACAATAGCCATGCTGTGGAAGCAACCTAAGTGTCCATCAACAGATGAATGGATAAAGAAGATGTGGTATATATATACAATGGAATATTACTCAGTCATAAAAAAGAAGGAAAATTTTCCAATTGCAATAGTGTGGATGGATTTGGAGGGTATTATGCTAAGTGAAATAAGTCAGACAGAGAAAAATAAATACTGTATGATATCACTTAAATCTAAAAAATAAAACAAACTAGTGAATACAACAAAAAAGAAACAGACTCACAGATACAGAGAACAAACTAGTGGTGACCAGTGGGGAGAGGGAAGGGGGAGGGGCAAGATAGGGATGTGGATAAAGAAGTACAAACTATTATGTATAAAATAAATAAGGATATATTCCATAACACAGAATACAGCCAATATTTTATAACTATAAATTGAGTATAACCTTTAAAAATTATGAATCACTATATTATACACCTGTAACTTATAAAATATTGTTCATCAACTATACCTCAATTTAAAAAAATCAAAAAAAGTGAAAACTAAGCATGGCTAATGTTCACTGACCACCTTCTCTGTATCAGGCCCTATGCTAAGCACAGACATGCATTCGTAGGAAAACCCTGTGAAGTAGGTACTATTTCTCTCCACACCCGCAAAGGCTTAAAGAGGTTAAGTAACTTACTGATGTCATTCCACTTATAAGTCACAAACCACATGACCACCATAATCACATTCCTCACCACTCCACTGGCAAGTTGGTCTGGGGTCTGCATTGCCCCAAGCGGCTGCTACACCTGTTGGAAACATAGAGTTCCCTTGTGTGGCCAGTCCAAGGAAGAGGAGGCACCAGAGAATCCAAGGTCTGACTTCCTTTACTGTCTATAGAGGCAAAACTATCCTCTATATGCAACTCAGGCCAGTAAAGAGGTCACACAATATTCCTGGTCCTGGCCTGCATGCCCAAGACCCACCTTTGAAATCAGTTAGCAGCAATTCCTTCAGCTACAGAATAACAGGCCCTTTTGTCATCTGTGGGTGCAACACCCAGGCCCATAGCACATTCTGAAATTTCCTGGCCACTAGATGGCACCGAAACTCAAATGTCACAAAACTATTTAGAATCCTTCTCCCGCCATATTTTAATTGAGATAACAAAAACAACATAGTAGCAGCATTATTAAGCACTTACTATGCCTCTACAAGCATTATCTCATCTAATTCTCAGAGCAACTCCATGGAGTCGATCCCTTACTAATTCCACATTACAAATGAAGAAACTGAGCTTTAGAGAGGCAACTATCTTGAACAAGGTCCCATGGCTAGAAAGAGGCAGAGCAGGGACTTTAATGTAAGCCACTGGACTTTCCACGGTTCTTACCACTGTTCTGCTTCCTTCCATGCTATCATTGTCCGGACGCTCAGCTGCTGAGCACAGGTTCAATACGACCACAAGTTATTTTGAAACTCCTCTTGGGAAATCCTCTCTCAAGAGGGAGGAAGAAAAACCCCATTCAACCCACATAAGCACGTCAGGCACATGCTAAGATTCAAACGGACTGGAGCTGTTTACTCAAGGGCACAACCTCAAAAGGGCATTATCCTGGTGGTGGGAAAAAAGGGATCCGGCCTGTGGTACAATGAAGCAAAGTTGGTTGGATGCCGCTACAGGGTCTCACGTGTTAGAGGAGCCCTGGCAGAGGGCCTGAAGGTGAGCCCTGGCTCTCCCTTACCATCACGGGATCTAGAACAGGTCCTTAGCCACTCCAGCTTTCGTACTAAAAGGGGTAAATAATGCATGCGCTGTCTCCTTTGCCGGGTAAAAATAAAAATGCGTAAAAGTCTTCACGCTTGATGTAGTTTAGTGGTAAGTACAGTATCATTCTAAGCCTTCTCGACTCCTTTTCAGCTAAGCAACCTCTTTTTTGACCTTCCTGAAGCCAGTCTTCTCTTTTCACAACCCAAGTCTGTTTCCAGAAAAGTATTCTTAAAGAACAGGTCTTACCAGATCTGCTCCTGCCACCCCCAGCCACTGATTCTCTCCCCAATTTCAAACACAGTGACCCAGGCCTTCCACCACCCACTTCCAATCGGCCTCTCCTTCCTCATCTCTCCCACCTTAGGCCCCTCCTTTACTTTATGCGTCAGACAGACTAGATTCTCTGTTATGCTCAAACATGCTCCTGATTTCCCGACCTCTGTGTCTCAGCTGTTCCCTCCACCTGTCTGTGGTTGGCCTTCGATTAGAGTTCGTGATCTTCCTTTAAGGAATGACTCCCCTGGCACTGCATTGGCCAAGAGGTGGACACATGATCTAAGTCATACCTATCAGGCCCTCTTACCTTGAAATCTGTACCTTGAGAGGAGTGACCCAACCCTATAGTGTTGGAGTTGACCCATCCTACAGACCACGCTCTGAAAAAAAATCGGCCACCAGTCTCCATACATCAATCCACAGTGCCTATTCCCTTAGAGGTTCAGCTTTTATTTTAATTCAGGAGCTACTCCCACAATCCCCAATAGATTCCCCTCTTTTCCTTCCCCCCTTCCCTTTTCAATTAGCCATAGTCCATCTCTGCTGCTTGCAGCCACCAAACAATCCTTGAAGATTCTGTTCAAATGGCAACTCCTTCATGAAGCCTCATCTCAAGCACATTAGAGCAGTCACTTGTATACATTTTTATTTCCCGTCTAGATGATTTACTCAGATTCAAGGACTGGGGCCTGTTTATCTTTGTATCCCCAACAGCCCCCAAGTATAGTGCCCAGCACTTTGTCCTTTCTTGATAAACAGTATTTGTAGACTTGGCTGGCAAGCCATTGAAGGAGCAGAATTTAAAGCAACAGATAGGATTTGGTGGAATTTTAATTCTGTATTCCGTAGTGTTCAAACATGTTGTTAGGTAATTGAATTTGTTTTAATATAGGAATCATCTATCCGAATTCTACAACCATTACCACATTTTCCAGAATGCCCAGGGGCTACAGTGAATTTGAAAGTGCTGCTCAGAGATTTCTGACTCTTTGTCCTGTTTCTCTCCCTGCTGAAATGTCAGGCCTCTGGCAGCTGCCACCGTCAAATCCCAAACAAGCATGTGAATAACAATGGGAAGTGTGACAATTCCCTAGGTTTTTTGTTGTTTTTTTTTTAAACCTTCACAGGAAGAGCTTGACTATGAAGAAATCTATGTTTAGACTGTTGTCTTTTGTATCTAGTTTAGTAAACTGCATTTCAAGGCCCCTAGGATGCAAGTTATACTCATTATATGCAAAAACAATTTCCCCTTCAACATGATTTTCACATCAGAATGATAAAGGGAAATCAAAAAGTAAGAACCATTGTAGTACGAAATGGACCCACATTTAATATGAGTACAATTAAACTGCTGAAGTGTGTGAGTGTGTGTGTGTGTGTGTGTGTGTGTGTGTGCGTGTGTGTGTATATACTATTTTTATATAGAAATACTACAAAGCCAAGCATGATTTTTGCTATCTCTATCATGAAATGGTGTTTCTTCTCTCTTTCCAGATTTGAGACCATTTTGAAGCAAAGGAAGAGGGAGGGAGAAAAGAAGTTGACAACAAGGTTTCTGAGCCAACTGCTCCTTCCCCTCCCCACCAAGAAGTCAGCTATGTGGGAGAAGTCCTGATGGCAGCAGCCATCTAGCAGAAGTGTAGGAAAAGTTTTAGATCTACTGTAAATATTAGATCACCCCTGCCCTAAGTTATGTCTTATCTACTTTCAATAATTACGCTGAACACCCATCACAGCAAGAATGAAAAATCATCACAAAAAAACTATTTCCCAATATACCCATATTTCAAAGGTTGTCCCATAACACAGAAAAGAATAACGTTGAACCTGACCTAAGGTCAGTAGAATCCAAGGACATTATCCACACAAAAGCAAAATGTACAGTCTGGGAAGATGGAGTAGAGATACTTCTCCCTACTCCTCCCATTAACTATATCTAAGAACCCAGACATTATATATAAAACAAATATTAAAAGACTCTGAAAGGTGAAGAGAAGAAGGCAGATTGAGAGGAAGGAAGGAAATAATAAAGATAAGAGTAGAAGTCAATGAAATTAAAAATGGAAAAAACAGTAGAGAAAAACAACAAAACAGAGAGCTAATGCTTTGAAAAGATCAGTAAAATTGACAAACCTCTAGAAAACTAACAAAGAAAAAAGACAGAAGACAAAAAATGCCAATATAAGTATCAGAAATGATAAAGGGATATCACTACAAACTTTGCAGACATCGAAAGGAGAATAAGGGAAGACGACAAACAACCCTACACACATTTAACCACCTAGACAAAATAGACCAACTCCTTGAAAAACACAAACTACCACAATTCATACAACATGAAAGAGATAATTGGAATAGTATCCATATAACTATTAAGGAAACTGAGTTCACAATTTTAAAACTCCCAACAAAGAAATCTCCAGGCCCAGATGGTTTCACTGGTAGAGAATTCTATCAAACATTTAAAGAGTAATTAATACCAATCCTATAAAACCTCTTCCTAGGAAATAGAAAAGAAGGAAATTCCTCCCAATTCATTTTATAAAGCTAGCATTACTCTGATATCAAAATGAGAAAAAGACAGTACAATAAAACTACAGACCACTATCCTTCATGAATAAAAGCAAACATCATTAACAAAATATTAGCAGATAGAATTCAACAATATGTACGAAGAATTATACATCATGTCCAAGTGGGGTTTATTCCAGGGATGAAAGCCAGTTCAATACTTGAAAATTCATCAATGTAATCTACCATATTAACAGGCTAAGGAAGAAAAATCACATGATCATACCAATCAATACAAAAAAGCATTTGACAAAATTCAATACATGTTAAACACTCTCAGAAAAATAATAGAGAGGAAATTCTTAGCTTGATAAAAAGCATCTATCAAAACTTGCAACTAACATTATACTTAATGGAAAGACAATGCTTTTCCTCTAAGATCAGGAACAAGGTAGGATGTCCACTCTTAGCACTCTTATTCAACATAGTGCTGGAAGTTCTAGCCAGTGCAGTAAGGCATGAAAAGGAAATAAAGGACATACACACCATAAAGGAAGAAATAAAACTGTCCCTATTTTCATATGACATAATTGTCAACATAGAAAATCCCAAGAAGTCTACAAAAAATATCCCAGACCTAGTAAGTGAGTTCAGCAAGGTCACAGAATACAAGATAAGCAAACTAAACTCAATCATACTTCTATATACTAGCAATAAACACACTAAAACGTTAAAAATATAGTTCCATTTACAATCACTCAAATAAAATGAAATGCTTAGGTATAAATATAACAAAAGATGTACAAAACTTCCATCATGAAAACTACACAACACTGAGGAAAGAAATTAAAGATCTAAATAGACAGAAAGACATACTATGCTCATGGATTGGGAAACCACTACAGTCAAGATGTCAATTTTTTCCAAATTGATATACTGGTTTAATGAAATTCCTAGCAAAATTCCAGCAAGATTGTTTTGTAAATACAGATTATTTTAAAATTTATATGGAAAGGCAAAGGAACTAGAATAGTTAAAACAATTTTTAAAAAGAAGAATAAAGTGGGAGGTTTAGTCTACCCAATTTCAAGACATGATATAGCTATAGTAATAAAGACTGTGAGGTATTGTCACAGGGACAGACATATAGATCAATGTAGCAGAACAGAGAACCCAGAAATAGATCCACATGAATATGCCCAACTGGTTTTTAACAAAGGTGCAAAAAGTTCAATGGAAGAAAGATAGCCTTTTCAAGATGCTGGATAAATTGGACATCCCAAGGGAAGGGAAGGGAAGGGAAGGGAAAGAGAAAAGAAAAAAAAATCTTAACCTAAGTCTCATACCTGATATCAAAAAACAACTCAAAGCGGATCATAGACTGAAATGTAAAACATAAAACTTAGGAGAAAAGGGAGGAATCTGATACACAAAAAGTTGACACAGAAAATTAACTACTACTTTGGCATAATGCACCAATATAGCTGCTGAAACTCAGCCATCATGCCTCATTCTAAGAAGCAGGAAGGAGGAAATGGGCAAGGACAAAGGGAGTGTGACAGTTTCTATTTCTCTTAAGGAATTTTCCTGGCAATCCTAATTGATATCTTCTGCTTACATCTCAGGTGGAAACTGTACTATTTTAATTGGGAAAACCAGCAGTCTGCCAAAGTAACTTGTTCTAGATAATCTAGGCCCCAGAGTGACTCTTTATATTTATCCTGCTTGGGGTCCATAGCATTTCTGTATCAGTGGCTTGACATCTTCCATCAGTTTCAGGGAACTCTGATCATTAAATACTGAGTTTGCTCTATTCTCTCTTTCCTCTCCTGACAGTCCAGTCATACACGTGTTACCTCTTTACATTATGTCCTTATCTCTCTTACATTCAATTTTGTATTTTCTTCTCTTGATTCCTCAGTCCAGATATTTTCTTCTGATCTATATTTTTTGGTTTTGTTTGTTTGTTTTGCTCTAATGTGCTTTTTTAACCCAACGTATTGAATTCTTAATTTCCATTATTGAAATTTTCAGTTGTAAAAGTACTGTTTAGCTTTATTTCATGCTTTCCGGTTCTATATGGAAATTTTCCACCTTGTCATCTTATCTCTTGAACATATCATTTTAAACCCTTTGTCTGCTACCTCAAATATCAGGTTATTTTGTTGGTCTATATTTATTGTCTGGAGTTTTTTCCCCTTGATTTTTGATCATTTGGTTTTGTTTGCTAGTATGCCTGGTAAATTGCCAGACATTGGGGATAAAAACCTATGGAGATAATTTGAGGCTCTGTGTGATATTACAGTCCTCCAGAGATGATTTACTTTTGCTTCTGGCAGGTATTCAGAGTAAGAACAGATCACCTTAATCCAACTGATCTGGTGTGATAAAGGATTTTGTTTTTTGTGAAGGCTGTCTTTTCTACTTCATCCTTACTCCTAGGATGCAATCTTTTGGGGATTCCAAATGAAAGCCTGGAATATTTTGTTTCAAGAGTCCCACCTTCTTGGTAGGCCCTAGATTCCAATATTGTTTCTCCAGCTGTAACACTGGTAGAAACTCAGCCTCTTAGCCACCATTTTCTGTTCAGCTTTTTCATGTTTCATCTTCCACTTGTGAATTAACCAATGCCTTAAGAGAGGAACTGGCAACAAAAGTTGGGTTCATTTTTGTGTTTCTCTTCTTTCCAGCATCTTGGCCCCTCAACCTCTGTCCTGGTAACTCTCAGATGTCTTCAAATATTTATTTTTTTTAATTTTATCCATTATTTCTAACTGTTGTCAGTTGAAGAATTAATCAGTTTACCAGAAGCATCCTGATTGATGAATTTTGAATAATTGCCCTAGAATGAATCATAATCTCATAACCTACATTTGTCAAATTGACCCACTGACTGCCAAATCTCCACCTCACTTTGTGCTAAACAGCCTTTCCCTCATGCTGCAAGGTGTTTTAGAACATTGTGACATTTTTTGAGTTAACAGAGAACAAGAGGTATTACATATATGCTAAGTTGGTATGGTACATTAACTCATCTAAATTAATTTTCGAATAAGTCATTTTATCCTAAGTCTGAACTTTCATTTTACTTTGAGTCTGAGAACCCCACTTTGTTCTAGAAACAGAGATGCATACACTTTAGCAATGTGTGAAATATAAAACATTCTGCTACTTCTAAAATAGCACTCAGATCACTTCATTTATCTAGTCCTTCTCACATGCAAGGCATTGTGCTTTTTGGGTTGTGAGAAAAGATTACAGACCAAAGAACTTTAGATCTGAAAGAAACTCAGAGATCGTCTAATCAGACTCATTCATTTTGCAGAAGAATTGTTTGTCCCGAAACAAGATCTCTGGCTTTTTAACTCCTGTTCAATGCTCTTTTCATGATGAAGTACATTTGTTGGTTCGAAAAAAAAAGATTCCTCTCTAACTCTCTCCCCTTATCCACTACGGACTCAAACTTTAAAAAAGACTTTACTAAATAAAATATAATTCTGAAATGATGATTCACATAATCCTAATATAAGAAAAGCATATTTTTTCTATCAGGCTTTTAAAAGTTATGAACATAGCTCAAAAAAAAAAAAAAGACCCATTACTGAGGAACTTAGCAGTATAAGAAATTGTCTCTTCTTCATGGATGGATCTAGAGACTGTCACACAGAGTGAAGTAAGTCAGAAAGAGAAAAACAAATATCGTATATTAATGCATACATGTGCAATCTGAAAAACTTGGTATAGACGATCTTATTTACAAAATAGAAATAGAGACACAGATGTAGAGAACAAACATATGGACACCAAGGGGAAAAGGGGGGGGGTGGGATGAATTGGGAGATTGAGATTGACATATATACACTACTGACACTATGTATAAAGTAGATAACTAATGAGAACCTACTGTATAGCACAGGGAACTCTACTCAGTGCTCTATGGTGACTTAAATGAGAAGGAAATCTAAAAAGGAGGGGATATATATATACGTATAGCTGATTCACTTTGCTGTACAGTATAAACTAACACAATATTGTAAAGCAACTATACTCCAATTAAAAAAAAAAAAAAGAAATTGTCCCTTCCTGCCAGAAGTTTACAATCTCTATGTAGAAAGACATATAAATGAAGGATCATACTCTAAGGCAGTATACATTTACTTTAGATATGTGATATGTGATACACACATAAATCACATTAGTTATGTAACACAATCGTGTATGTGATATATATGATTAAGGTGGTCATGTTATGTCTGTCTCCCTTGATAGATTAGGAGCCCCTTAAGGGTAGGAGTTCTGGCTTTTCACTGTCAGCCTCAGCTGGAGGTCTGCAACACAGCAAACTGTTAAATAAATGAGATCTTTTAAATCTATACAACTGGTCACAGGAGGATAGAAAATTCTGAACTGAAATCGTTGAGTGAAAACATCATGAAGATGCAGGTTGAGGTAGACTTCCGTTAACATTTGAGCCAAAGTGGATAGAATTTAGGTAGCCTGCTATCTGGGGTAGGATGCTGTATTTATTAGTTTCTAATTGCGGCTGAAACCAATGACCACAAACCTAGTGGATTAAAACAACACAAATTTATTACAGTTCTGAGGTCGGAAGTCTGAAATGAGTCTTCCAGGGCTAAAGTCATTATTTTGGCAGAGTGCTGTTCTTTCTAGAGGCTCCAGGAAAGAACGTTTCCTTGCCTTTTCCATCTTCTAAAGTTCACCTGAGTTCCTTGGTTTGTGGTCCCTTCCTTCCTTCATCTTCAAAGTACATCCCTTGAACCTCTGCTTCTTTCATCACTTCTCCTTTTTCCGCCTTTGATCCTCTTGCTTCCCTCTTATAAGGATCATTGTGATGACACTGGGTACAGATGGATAATCCAGGATCATCTCCCCATCTTAGGATCCTTAACTAAACCACAGCTGCAAAGTCCCTTTTTTCATGTAAGTTAACATATTCACAGGTTCTGGGGATTGGGATGTGGACATATTCGGAGGCCCATTATTCTACCAACCACGGATGTTTCAGCAAAGGTCTAATGCAGTGGCCTTGAACCAGCGGCATCAGCATCACCTGGTAATTTGTTAGAAATGCAAATTCTCAGCCCTCATCCCAGACCTACTGAATCAGAAACTCTGGTGAGGCCCTGCAATCTGGCTAGAGCAAGCCCTCCAGGTGATTCTGATGCACACTAAACCACTTTGAGAGACACTGTCAGAGCGTCTGGGGAAAGGCAAAGCAGGTGCAGAGGTCTTGTGAGTAAACAGACTTCACAGGGACAGAGGATTCCTAGAGCATAAGAACATGGATGGACTCAGCATGGAGAACCTGGAATCTCAGGCAAAGGGTCACATACAGGTAGATTTCTGTCTCCAAATATGAATTTGGTGGCCTTCCTACACATTTCACAAAAAGAAATAATGTACCTAACTGAAAATCCTCATTCATTTCATGAGGCATAAAATTAATCTGTTCCAATTCATATATTTAACAGACTGATCTAGAAAAATAATTTTTTTTACTTTTAAAAAGGTAAATCAAGGGACTTCCCTGGCGGTCCAGTGGTTAGGATTCCGTGCTTCCACTGCAGGGGGTGTGGGTTCAATCCCTGGTCAGGGAACTAAGATCCCACAAGCCAAAAAAATGTTTTTTAACTAAAAGTAAAATAAAATGTAAATCAAAAGTTTATTCTAAGAATTTCCAGATTAAAGACATAATTTCGTACATACCCCAAATAAATAAAATACAGAAATATTCTACAGATTAGTTAATAATATTTTCATTCCAGAACGTCTTCCTCAAATTAGCTGTAATTCATCAGCAATTTTACCATTTTCATTTTTTCCTCTAACAAGCAGCACAGTGAGGAATTCTTAACAACAGTGTTATCTCTAGAAGGCTGGGCCCCCTGAAGAATCACAGGTGACTTCCCAGGAGGGCTGATTAAGAGCAGAGGACAACTGCCTTTCCAAAGGCAGAGAACCGGGGCCATTTCGAATTGTGCTCTCCCAGAGGCAAACAGGAAACAGGAAGCTCTCTGTCAGCCATTCTTACCCTGCCCCAGAGCAGGAAAAGCAGTGGCAGGAGCCATATCAGTTACTTTGACCCAGCCCAGGAAACAAGATGGCTTATTCATCTGCAGACCTGGGCTGCTAGGTAGAGCGCAGACAGCACCTGCAATCCACTGCAACTCTCCCTGACAGCCAGATAACATCCACTCAGTTTTAATACTGAGGAAATGAAAAGGAATGTATACTCAAAACACATTTATTAGGCTTTAAACAAAAGGGAAGATAGTTTTGTCAACTGGCAGTAAACAAGCAGAAGATAAGCTATACACCTTCCATCTGCAGAAGTCTTTTGCTGGGCCCCAAACTCCTCTGGGTGAAACCACCCTAAATCAACATAGCACTCAACTATAAGAACTCAAAATGAGCAGAAACAGTAAGATGAGTTACAATGCCTCCTAGCAAATGTAACAATAATGAGAGAAGCTATCCATGCTTCCACATATGTAGTGCTGTACCTAGCCTTCTGGACTTGGTATAGTAGTGTACCCACAGCTTAAAAAATTAGTGTTCGCATTTCTTCACAAGATCTAACAATACTCCAGAATAAACCTCAGTTTAGAAATAGAAGAGAGTTAAGTGTTGAATGTGTCAAAATATACCGATATATAAGTATCATCATGATTAAACATTTTCAAACGAAAAGGATCTACATAAGATCTACATCACACAGGCATAGTATATAAGTGATCCGTGCTTTGAGATCTATTTGTAGAAGAAAAAAGGAGCAAAGTTCAAGTCATATAGCAGGTGCTGTTAATTAACTCAAATGCTGGTTCTGACTGGGGCCAAGTCAAACCAACTGGTCATATGATTTAAGATATTTCCAAATGTGTTTTTTCTCCAACCTTCTCCATTAGCAATGGCATCAGCAACCCAGGCACCCAAAGGAGAACACATTGAGCCATTCTGTCTTTACCCTCTCCTTTACTATCTTCCCCATGCTCTTCATGCACACACAGTTTTAGTCACTTGAGACCCTATCTCATACTAACTCTGAAATGCCCTCACCTCTACCTCCCTCCATTCCCAGTGCCCTACTTTTGGCCCCAATCACCTTTCTCTCTGGACTATGAACGCTGCCTCTTGATTCACATCCAACTCCTTAAAACCTTGACCAGAAGGGGCAAACCCCCTCAACATAACAGGCCAAATGTCCCTCATGTGTGCATCTCATTCTCCCAGGAAAAATCAGTGGTTCCCTCATCAATGTTTCCATACCACTCTCTTTTGGTTTTAACATAATCATTGTACAAAATTACTTTATTGAGATTTAACTTACATACAGCAAAGGGCACAAATCTTAAGGGTACTGCTTGATTAATTTTTACATATGTGTACAACCTGTAGCCACCACCCAGATCAAGATATCAAACACTCCAGCAGCTCCTCAAAGTTCTCTTGTACCCCCTCCCAGTCAATACTTTGCCACCCGAAGGTAACCACTATTCTAACATCTGTCACACTAGATTAAGTTGCCTGTCTATAAGTTGTATATAAATGGAATAACACAGTATGCACCCTTCTATGTGGTATTCTATTTTATGAACGTACCACATTTTATTTATCCATTCTGTGAATGAATATTTGGGGTGCTTCAATTTGGGGGCTGTTATAATTAAAGCTGTCATGAAAATTATTGTACATATCTTTTTTGTGGACTCATGCACTACTTCTGTTGGGTATATACTCAGAAGTAGAATTGCTAGGTCACAGCAATAAATATATATATATATATATATATATATATATATATATATATATATATATGTTTTACTTGAGCATGTGCTGGTAAACAGTCTTCCGAAGTGTTTGTACTTAAAACTTACTATATCTCTGAATTATTCCAATAGTTACACTATCTTATGGTTAGTTCTTTATGTGTCTATTCTCCAGCTACACTTGGGCTCCTTGAACAGAGGCTCCAACATGCTCAATATATAGCTTATAGTTATAATTAAATATTTATATTACATACAATAAAAAATGAAATGCATTCATACAGCATGATGGGGGAGGAGGGCTTAGGAATCTTATGTTTACCTCCCTTCCGGACCCAGCGCAGGAGTGACACATGCCTATCCTAGCGCTGTCAACACCTCAGTCACCCAAAGAAAGGTGGAATATTCAAATCAGTTCCCAACATCCCCCAGTCCCCACAGAGTTGCCCAAAAGCCCAGTTGCGTCTATCTGCCTGGTATTACTGGGTTTTAAACATGCTGATATGTATTTTGTCCATGATTAAACTTCTGGAAAATTTAACAGGCTAGAAAACCTCCAATGTTCAGCTCTCTTTTTCCCCTGTAACTTTGTGCAGATTCATTCTGAAATATGCTAAGGAAACCGTACTCATTAACTATCCATCCTGCTTTTAAAGTGGAATTAATTGGTGCTGAAGTCCTCCACCTCAACCCAGAGATAGAAAAGGCCTCCCAGAGTAACACCCCCAAAAGGTGCACATCCCTTGATCTGTTTGCGCAGATGGCGGGTATTAGTTACACAAACACATGGAAAGAAGATAGGATTACGGTAGGAAGTCCTCCAGCTCTCCCTGAAAGTGAATTTCTTGTCCTTCCTGTTTTTGCTTCTAAGTCTCAAATTTTTCACTGCTCTTATATCTCTGCGAGTGTCATGGCAGGAACCACTTTCTACTCCTTCTCACAGGGACTATTTTCTGCATTTTGATGTCGCTTTTAACAAAACATTGGTTCCAGACAGTTCCAGCAACCACATCCAAAAGAAGCCCTCTGCAAACCTGAAACTGTAACCCTCCCCGAGTTAGAAGTAAAACAAAACTCTTAAAGATAAAGCTTCATAAAACTATGCAAAATGGAAGATATATATTGCTATTCTTTTCCTTCACCTCAAGAAGTAAAATTAAAATGTTCTTTGGGGGCTTCCCTGGTGGCACCGTGGTTGAGAGTACGCCTGCCGATGCAGGGGACATGGGTTCGTGCCCCGGTCCGGGAGGATCCCACATGCCGCAGAGCAGCTAGGCCCGTGAGCCGTGGCCGCTGAGCCTGCGCGTCCGGAGCCTGTGCTGCGCAACGGGAGAGGCCACAACAGTGAGAGGCCCGCGTACCGCAAAGAAGAAAAAAAATGTTCTTTTGACTTTAAATAAGGATTTTCTCTTTTTTAAGCATTATTTAAATGCTTTTTATTTATTTATTTATTTAGGCTGTGCCAGGTCTTAGCTGCAGCATGAGGGATCTTTAGTTGCAGCATGTGGACTTCTTAGTTACAGCACGCATGTACGATCTAGTTCCCTCACCAGGGATGGAACCCGGGCCCCCTGCATCGGGAGCGAAGAGCCTACCCAACGGATGACCAAGGAAGTTCCAGGATTTTCTTTTTAATTGAGGGAAACTCGGTGTGTCTGAGTTAGTCGCTTATTGCTATCCTATTCAATAGGAGAGGTTTCATGGGAAAAATTCTGATCTGGCAGCAGGCAGACGTTCTGTGCAATAGAGGCACCTCATTTGTCTATCTTAAGAGATGCTTCTAAAATGAGTCCAACAACTAAGTATTTCGGAACACCCTAAGGCTTTTCACCGGCCTTCACCTCTCGCTGCCCCCTTTCAAAATCACAGTAAAATGACAGCTACTAGAATTCACTGAAACCTGGCAAACACTGTTATTTACCCTGGGCCAGGGGTCAAGTTACCATGGGCAGAGCAGGATGCACAGTGTAATAATCTGGCTACTTCCTTAGGAAAACCTCAGGCAGTTTAAATAAAGTTATTTGTCCTGTGACATTTTTGTAGGTTTTACAAATGTCCCACCCACTCCTCCTTGACAAGTCGTTATGCCACTTACCCCTCAGGACTCCCAATAGAGATGGCACATAATCTCCAACTTCTTTTATAACGCCTTTTTATTTAAATATCAAAAAATAGTGGCAAGGGAAATACAGATATTGAGGTGCTTTAATTATCATTTAAAAAAAGATATGTAATTCATAGTTGTCTGAATGTTTCCTACAAATTCCAACCCAAGGAACCTTCCCCTCTTTAACCTCTTTTACCTTAGATATCACTTCCTTCATCTCTTACTTTTGCACCTATCTCTATCTTTTCCTCACCCTCCTTCTCCCCAACATACACACACACACACACGTGCACGCACACATGCGCGCACACACAGTACACACACGCGTGCACACACGCTTTCCTGCTTTGGAATGCTTGTCCCCACATTGCCAGGACACCACATGTAACTGATGTTGATCTGAACAACCTCAGGATATATAACTGTTCAACCCAACATGTTGGTCTCTTGTGAGTACCACCCTGTACCACACAAGTACCCCCTTTACATATCCCTTCTAGGTCCAAGGTACAAGGAGACAGCAGAGTTCACACTGTCATCCAATGACTCAGCCATGGAATAATTACAATTCTACCAGGCACCATATTTTTAAAAATAAACTTGACACAGAAATGTTAAAAACAATAGCAGCATTAAGTCTAGTAATGATGATTGTAATAAATTACACATAATCCTACACCACTAATACTAATTTTACTTTGCATATTTAACTTTACAAAATTGAATATACTGCATGTGCACGTTAATTTTACATTCGTCTTTTTCCACTTAACATTATGCTAAACATTTTCGTATGTTTCCACAGTCTTCACATTTCATTTTTATAATGGCTGCATAGTATTTTTACCTAAAATTCACCTAATTCTGTCACCAGTAACGTTAACCGGATACCTTATCTATTCTAAGACTATACCACTAAGTTGCTTAACTTGATATACAATAAAAATAAATATATCAAAATATTAATAAACAGTCGCTCTAGGAGATGGGACACTGGGTAATTTTTCTTCTTTCTGCTTTTGTACTTCCTAAATTTTCTATAATGAACATGTATCTTTTTATTTTAAGACTTTATTTAATAATAATAACTACCACTTACCAAGTGTTTACTATATAGCAGGCACTCTTCTAAATCCTTTATACAATATTCCACCTTCTAACATTTAATCCTTATAACTACCCTAAAACATAAATACTATTACTATCCTCATTTTATAGATGAGGAAATTGAGGCACAGTGCAATTAAGGAAGTTACACAAAGTTACAGAGCCAATAAGTAGAGTAGCGAGGATTTTAACTCAGGCAGTGCAACTCAGAGTCTACGCTCTTGCCATATATGCTATACTTAAAAAAAAAAAAAATAGAGTGTGCTTTCTAAATATATTTAAGGTGTAACCATTTTAAAATAGTCCACTGGCTGGCTTCATGTTGCAATGGGACTTCATTATGCTTTTGGTATTTTGAGATTGCTACGCGCCCAGTGTAGCACCATCTGTTATCACCACCACCACCACGATCATCATCATCACTATCAATCGTAATACTACCATCACTTAAAACCCTTTATTGGGCTTTCCCGGTGGCGCAGTGGTTAAGAATCCCCCTGCCAATGCAGGGGACACGGGTTCAAGTCCTGGTCCAGGAAGATCCCACATGCCACAGAGCAACTAAGCCCGTGCACCACAACTACTGAGCCTGTGCTCTAGAGCCCACAAGCCACAACTACTTAACCCACGTGCCACAGCTACTGAAGCCTGTGTGCCTAGAGCCTGTGCTCTGCAATGAGAAGCCACCGCAATGAGAAGCCTGTGCACCTCAATAAAGAGTAGCCTGCACACAGCAACAAAGACCCAACACAGCCAAAAATAAATAAATAAATTAAACAGAAAAAAAAAAACCCTTTATTAAGGTTTTAGCATGTGCAGAACACTGTACCAGGCACTTGGGGAAATACAAAGTATGTAAAATACATGTTCTTTACTCTTGAGAATACCAGAGCTAGTCTGAGAACAGCTTCAAAATGAAAAGGCAGTAAGTAAGTATCCATGAAATATGAACTGAAAATTTACATAAATATCTGGAAATTATAGGCAAAAAATAAAAATTTCTTCTACCTACAATACAAAAATAATTGAAGATAATGCAAAATGAAGGGCTTTTATTTATTTAGGATAATAGCTTCAGATCTCTTTTCCACCTTACACATATAAAGTTTTACAAAGAAAAAAAATGAAGATCAAAGTAAGCTGCCTAAAAATATACAAATCAATTTTCACTGCAAAGTAAAGGAGGTGTTACAGTGGAGGATTCCTGGACTGAATGTCAATATTATGACATAGTGTGAGTGTGTTCCGTGTTTGGTAATTGCAATCATTGTTGCTTTTGTTGTGGTCATCCATTTACAAAGCTTGGTGTCAGTTTATTTATCTCTTGTAAAAATAAAATACAGTGTGTGTGTGTGTGGAAAAAAAATGCAGGAAAAAAAAAAGTAAGCTGCCTATACTGCACCGTTCTTTATGATATTTTCAGCCTGGATCACAATATTCCCTAGTTCTATGTCAAATTAAAAATAACTATTTTCATATGTAATATGTAATTGTGTACAACAAGCTTAATGAAATAAGATTCTGACCCTTTATCTTCCAAAATATTCTAAATACCATTAGCAAAAGGAAGTTTCTAGTTCTAATCAGTAGGTTGCAAGTCTAAAATTAAGTAATGGCTCTGCCAGTTTATTCAAATGAATGTGCTTGGCTCATATAACCTACCTTGCATTTTTGAAACCCACCTGATTTATTTGATATAATACGCTAAAAGTATACATATATTTTGAAGAATAAAAAGCTTCTACTTTGTACTAATTAATATTTTTAAAGACTTTATATATGTACATTTACCTTCAAAATAAATACTAAAGCCAAACTAATTAAAATGAGGCTTAAGCTGCATGGCATAGGGAGATCAGCTAAGTGTTTTGCGACCACCTAGAGGGGTGGGATAAGGAGGGTGGGAGGGAGATGCAAGAGGGAGGGGATATGGGGATACACATATGCATGTGGCTGATTCACTTTGTTATACAGCAGAAACTAACACAACACCGTAAAGCAATTATATTCCAATAGAGATGTTAAAAAATTAATTAATTAAAATGAGGCTTAGAAGATGGCCTTAGGAAACTATTTTAGCAGATAATAAAAATAATTTGTCTGTAGTATATAAATTGTATATAAAATGTTTTTCTGAAACACTTGAAGGTGCTTAATTATTATTTGTACTCTCAAGCACTTTAAATATCTTCATGGCATCTTGTTTAGACTATTAAATTATTTGGCAATTCTTTTTTCATAGATACAAAAGTAAACTTCCATGAATTTGGAACCCATGGTGTCCAATTAATGAGAATGTCTTCAGATTAGAGTAAAATCCCAATCATATTAGACTTCTCCGTCATTTCTCAACTCTGACTTTGTAGATATCCTTGACGCTGGTTCTAGTGAAACCTCCTTAAGTGGAGCAGATTTATTTTGCTTTTATATCAGCTGAGTATTCCTTTTGATTTTTCCTGACAATTTGTTTTTTGCTGTGACTTTAATCTTCACTAATCCATACAGCCAGCTTCTCATTTATTCCATTTATAAATCCCAACAAAATAATGCCTTTCAGGTTTTATACATATTAAAATTTAGTGGTGCCCTTAATTCAACAAGTTTCCTTTCTGTGAAAAACTGGAAGTTTTTTGAGAAATATCCAACCTCACATACTCATTTTTTAAATAATTTTTAAACTTTACAGGCTGGGGAATATGATTTCTCATATGGGAATAAAGCTTAAAAATAAAAACAAAAAAGTCCTGGGTTCACAATTACCCCTTAGATAAAGTCTTAGTATTTCACTTAGTATTCAAAGTCCATAACTTGGCCCCTGATCTGCCTTCCTAGTCTTACCTTCCACTCCATCTCAAAACTATTCTCTTCGATACTTAAGTTCAAGCTATTATTCCAGGGTCCTCAACTGTAAAATGGGTTAATAATCTTTATTTCTGCTAGTTGTAGAATTTAATGTAAATTAAGCACAAACGTACCTAGTATGGAGACTAGGACATGGTAATTGTTCAAAAAATGGGAGGAGGCATGGAAGTCACACAGAGTTGGGCCTAAATCTCAGAGAACTGCTCATGGTAACACTACTCTTTCTGAGCCTCAGTTTCCTCATCTGTAAAATATAATTATACTATTAGATAGGGTTCAACATAAAGCACTTAGCACAGAAGCTGGCACAGGCTGAACGTAGACACACATTATGAGTGAATAAATGAATGCTACTATCCTCCAAGGAAAGCAACAGAAACAGACATAGACTTCCAGAGATTCCCTTTAAATCCCCTGAGATCAGTTCCCCTCTCCAAATCAGACAACATGGGCCCTTGGAAGGCAGAGACAAAGCAACTTCATTGGAATTGCCTTCCAAAATTTATTCTAGAAATTGGCTTTGCTCAGAATAGCTGATCTGAAATCTGGCTGCCTGTGAGTACTGAGTTTTGGCACAGTTAAAAACGAACAGTGAGATACCTTGGTCAAAGCTGGCCTAGACAATTACATGAAACAATAATCAGACAGATTAATCCATTTATAAAGTTTACAAGGGCAATTCTTATCTCTATCAGACCTTCTATCCTTGGTTACCTCTCCATGGAGAAGGAGAAATGACAAAGCTAAATAAAGTAAAAGGTACCCCCTTGTTTTTTGAAATAAATAAGAAACATTAAATTTGCCAGTTTTTAAGTTTAGAATCAAAAGCTTAAGAGTTTATGTAATAAACACAATGTACTCTTAAAATGGAAACTTCATTTCTCTATCAGAGTCCCAAGAGACAGACATTTGGTATCAAGAAGCAGGGAAAAAGGTAAGCAGCTAGTCAAATGAGGGCGAAGAGAGGAAAAGACAGCATCTGAGGGGAGGAGAAAGAGGAACTGAAGGAAGAAAAAGGGAAAAAGAAATGACCATGGAAGAAATAATAAATTCATTTAACAAAGAGGTGAAGTTCCGATGGTGAGGAATCAGATCCAACACGGAAAGGAAAGAAAATGAAGTACCCGGAGCCCAGAACTCAGTACTTTCACATTTGTAATTATGACTCTTATATTTCAGATGAGGAAAATAAACAGTGACTAAATCAACTTTACAGAGTGATTAGAACAAAAATTCAGCCAATTCTCTCACAACGTAAGAAAAAAGAAGGCAAAGAAAACAACCCACTACATTATGTCATTTGACCCTCACTCACGGTCTTTATCTCATCAGCAGTATGTCAATGAGAAGGGTTTGTTTGAATCAAATACAGTTGTGGGAGAACACACCTCAGCTCTCCCATGTGTTGGCAAAGACAAGATCATTCCTTGTTCATCTTTGTCCTCCTGAACAGTGGCTTATACATAATAGCTACATCATGAAAGTTAGTTGAATTTAACCGAATAGATTATATATTACTAAAGAGTGTCCATATTCAATTTTTTATAACAACAAAGGCTTAAGGCTTTAGATATGGCAAACTCTCATCTTCCAATCAAGGACCCCAGAAAATATCCGAACTCCTCTCCTGCCTCTGGCTTCCTGCCATGAGTTGTTGATGCCGTCAGGATGAATAAAGTTAACAGAATTCTTCTTATAAAAAATAGATGCAGGGCTTCCCTGGTGGCGCAGTGGTTGAGAGTCTGCCTGCCGATGCAGGGGACACGGGTTCGTGCCCCGGTCCGGGAAGATCCCACATGCCGCGGACTGGCTGGGCCCGTGAGCCATGGCCGCTGAGCCTGCGCGTCTGGAGCCTGTGCTCCACAACGGGAGAGGCCACAACAGTGAGAAGCCCGCGTATCGCAAAAAAAAAAAAAAAAAAACGATGCAGGAAAACCACGCTCCTGGTGCATTTTAGTATCTAAACCTTAATTGCATGTAGTGTTTTATATCCTTGGTTATTTGCCTATGATTCTATGTCTGGTTCTTCAAAATGAATTGTAGCTTTTTAAGTCTTTTTCCTTCCATGTATCCCCCAGGCAGACCGGCAAACTCTAGGGGTTCAATAAATGCTTCTGGATAGTAACAGTCTAACACAGAATTTAGAAAGGTCCTTCCTCTTTCTGTCTGCTTTTTTAAAAATTATATTATGACCCTCATTCTGCAAGTGTTTCTGGCAATCAACCTTTTTTAAACTAAAGGAAAGAATTGAGTAGATGAGGTTAATAAAATAGTCTCGAGTCCCTTTTGTTGTCCTTGTTTAGGCTCTTCTTATCTCTTGTTTGGATAAGCTCCTTACCTGGTTTCTCTGCCCTCGACTTCTTCCCTTGACTCATCCTTTACATTGCTGCCAGGACAGTGTTCGTAAAACACAACTTAGTTCAGGTCGCTGTCCTCCTCAGAAAACTTTAACGGCTCTCTCTTACCTGCAGAATAAAAGTTCAGATATCCTTGGTATAGTATTCAACACCTTCCAAAGTTCAACACCAGCCTTCTTTTCCTACCTCAATACCTTAACTCTATCCATCTGCCCCATATTCCAAGCTCAACTGACCGTTAGCTGAATATGCTGCATTTTCAAGCCTCAGTACCACGCTCCTTTCATTTCTTCAACCTAGACTGCCCTTCTCTATTCTTCATCTACCAAAGTCCAACTCATCCTCTAAGACTCAAGGTAAGTTTCACCTCTCTATAAGACCACCACAGAGACCCCCAAGTAGAATGGATTATTCCTTTTCTGGGTTCCCACTGTATTATATGCCACTAATAAATACTTATTTTCTATGTATTTCTATAATGGTTGGTTGTATAATGGTTGTCTTTGCTCCTACTCTAGAAGTTCCTTGAAAGCTGGCATCAGGAATTTATTATTTTCATGTGTTTCCTTCACAGTGGTGAGCCCAAGGTCTTGCACAGAGACTGATAAATGAAAATGAATGCATGAGTGAATGACATAACGTAGTCAGGGAACCATCAGCAGTTCCTTAAGCAATGGAGTGAGACACTGGAAGTTTCGGATGGAACACTCGCCTCAGCCCTTTCAGAGACGAGAGAGCAGCAAATCGGTGAGCTTAACTGACAATACACATTTGGCTCAAAATGACGGAAAAGCGTCCCCCGGTGAAGATGATGGCTCATCTTTAGGGCTTGTCTCCTTAAATATTAAATGAAAGAAGGCTGTTTTCCCCTCCTTTTGCCTCCACCTTGTGCTGTGGTTGCCCTTGGCCCAATATGCTCAGTGCCCAGCAAATGGGAGGTGCTTAGTAAACACTTGCCCCAGCTTCTGCCTGGGCCTGAAGCCCAGTTGGCCGTGATGCTCAGACCAAGAGGTTCTGTGTTTTCCTCTGCAGGTCAGGATCCCAGTGCCAGGCACTGACACAGCTGCCACATACCAGAAGAAATGCTGGACAGAAATGAAGGAGTCAGGAAAGTGGTGCAGAGTGTGGAGAAGACCAGGACAGGGGGCAGCAGATAGCAAAGGCTAACGGAGATTCCTTGCTGAGGGCTGATGGGCTGTGGAACTTTCCATTTGGAGGCTGACTCCTATGCCTGGCTCCTGAGCACACTCCCTGTGGCCTCTGGTGACTCTTGGCAAGCCAAGGACTTGGATCTCAGCTTAAGCGAAGCCTTCCCTTGCTAGAACCAAATGTATTCGACACCATGTGGGAAATTAAGTTTGTTTTCAACCACTCACCATACCTTGTTGTTGTGAGCCTTGGTGAGCAAAAAGGGGGTTGAGTGGAAGGTTGGAGAAAAGGGATGTCTTTAACTCTCTTACTGTGTCAATAGAGTGTGGCGTTTTTAAGAGTATTTATTTTAGCAATCTTAAAATTGATGTGACTTGGGGGCTTCCCTGGTGGCGCAGTGGTTGAGAGTCTGCCTGCCGATGCAGGGGACACGGGTTCATGCCCAGTCCGGGAAGATCCCACATGCCGCGGAGCGGCTGGGCCCGTGAGCCATGGCCGCTGGGCCTGAGCGTCTGGAGCCTGTGCTCCGCAACAGGAGAGGCCACAACAGTGAGAGGCCCGCGTACCGCAAAAAAAAAAAAAAAAAAAAAAAAAAATTGATGTGACTTAAGAGAGGATTTCCAACAGGACAGTGCCAAGCGAAATCATGATCATATTAAGATCAAGATGGTCAGGGGATTCACACCAATATGGCAGCACGGATAAGAAGCTTAGGCCCTCTGCCCAGTTAAACCAATCTGAGTGTAAAAGGGAAAGAGTAACTCCTGTTCTAGATTGTAGAATTTTGACTGTAAGTAATTAAATTTACAAGAAACAAACACCCTATTAAATAGCCCCATGACTCCCTGATTATGGGGGAGTGGCTGCTCCTGCTTCCTCCAAACAGACCTGGAAAATAGATCCTCATGAGGCAGCAGAAAGGAAGACGCTTAACAGAACTCATGATCAAAGTATCTAGCTGCCTGTTTGGGGAAGCTCTCCAGGCTGTGTTTACCAACTCCCTGCCTCCCTTCCTCCTAAACACAGAAGAAAAACAAAGTGGAATCCTGAAGTGCATTTCAGAAAACTCTGTGAAAATTTCAGGATTAAAATCAGGGACAGTCAGAGCTATAGAAACAATCAAGGGGCTAGGTCAAGATGGATGCTGACACAGAGGCCCAAGAAATGTGGGAGACAAGATCCACCCTGTAAGCGGGAAAAAAAAAATAGGCTTCTTAAATATTTTGACTGATATTTCCCCAAAACCTTTGGGAGCTATAGTTATATATTTAGATGAGTGTTTTCCCTCTCATTAAGGAAGACAAGTCATCTACAAAAATAACCACAGGAGGCAACAGGGGGAGGTAAGTTCTCTAAGATTTATATGTAATTTGTGTTTGATGCACAGAGGGAGAGACTTTCCTAGCTGGGGGAGTGAAGATGACTTCGTGGCAGGGGTAAGGGGGCACATGGACTGTATCTTCAATGATTTTGACAAGCAGAGGTGAGGAAGGGCATTCAAGGAGAAGAGAATGTGAATAAAGGCATAGAGACAGTTCAGATTGGTTGATGGGTAAGGTTTGTGATTTATGAGAGTAATGCAGAATGAGAATGGAAAGGTGAGCTGGGACCAAATCATGAAAGGCCTTTAGCACAATAAGCCTTGAGCACAAGAAGCTTGGGCTGTACTCAGGAAGCAATATGGAGTCATTGAAGGTTCATGGGCAGTAGAACCATGAAAGCTATGAGTTTTGATTGGTTGATTATTTGCTTATTTTCCAGGTGAGAAGGCAGGGATAGACTGGACCAGGGAGGAGAAGGAGGCAGAAAGACCATTTGGGAGACTATTGCAATAATCTGGTGAAAGGGGATGATGGTTTGAACTAGAGAAATAGAAACATCTGATGATGCTACTGACACTGATGGTCTGGAATAAGCAAAGAGACCTTTAAAGTGATTAAATCAAGCAGAACTGTCAGTATGAGCATCTCAGTGGGACCCAAAACGTTTTTGCAGTTCACGGAACTAAAAGACAAAGTCCACAGTGATTGGTTTTCTGAAAGGCTAACATGGCTATTCATGGGACAGCCAAATATCCACTCTCTATTGGGAAAACAGGCATTCTGGAAGCCACAGGCCTACAGGAGCATCTTTGAACATAAAACATAATAAATGTATTAAGAAACAGATGGTTAAATAAAGAACTGTCCTAGAATTCATAAAAGGAGAAGTACCAGTGACCTATAATATTTTTTTAAAATATAAACCTCATTGCCACCAACTCTGATTCCTCACTGCCTTCCAGAAGAGACCCAGGAATAGTGGTTTCCCAGCTCTGACCACAGGGGGTGGGTGGAGGAATAAGTAAAAGAAGAAGGGAGGAAAGTAGAATGTCCAGGGGAAAAGAGGGCTAAAGCTGACTCAGGTAGGCTAAAAGAGCACAATGAGAACAGTAAAAGAAAAAAAGAAAAAAAAAAGTTTGCATCATAATCTGGACTCTGAGAATGTTTGCAGTCAGCTACTAGTAAGACTGTATTTTTTCCTGGCAGTGGACTGTGCACGCATGCCTCCTCAGACGTTATAGACTGTAACACAAGGTTACATGTAGAATGTGAAATAAACTGCTAAATGTTCAGAAAATAAAATCTCCTATTTTACACACAGCAAAAAATATTCTATCTCTAGGAAATGACGCTAAGGAAATAGTAATTGTGATTTGTAAATATTTTTGTTTATATTATTGAAAATTGGAAGTAACGCAAAAGTCCATAATTGGGGATTTCTTAAATAACTTTTAGTTCATCCATACAATGAAATACTATGTAGCCATTTAAAAGTATGCTGCAAAACATTATGTAGTGGCTTGGAAATTAGTCTGTTATACATTAATTGGAAAATTTGTGAGCAAAGCAATATATGAAATACAATATCATTTTGAAAAATATATGATATATGATTGAAAAACTATACGATATACCATGGCTAAAGTTAACCATGCATATCTCTGAGGGGTAAAGTAATGAGTGATAGTTATTTCTTTCTATCCTTTTAAATAAAGTTTCTATAACAAACATTTACTACCATAATAAGAAAAAGGGATATTTAAAAATAGAACTGGTTAATAGGCCTCATCACTATAATTATCGTAACAAATATTTGTTGAGCACCTCCTATGGGCCAGGCACTGACCTAGGTGACCAGAAATCAGGCAATATCCCTGCTCTTGTGGGACTTACCACTTAGAAGATTTCATTTTTATTGCTTAGTCAGTTAAAGTGGGGAAGGTTAAGTGCCTTTATATCAAGACTCCATTCGTTGCAAAAAAACAACACCCAGTTCAAATTGGCTTTAGCAAAAAGGAAAATTCAGGAGTTCACAAAACTGAAGTCCATGGGCAACTGACTTCACACATTCCTAAATCATCTGGAATCTTCAGAACTTGATATCTCATGAAATTTCAGACTACTTTTCTTTGTGATCACTTCATTATCAGTAAGGCTTTCCTGATAGTGTTACGATGGCTGCCTACCACTCCAGACTTGTATCCAGTGTCCCCAACAACCACAACAGAAATACAGATACTAGCTTTCCAACAGTTTAAAAAAAAAAAAAAAAAGGATTGAGTCCAGTTGGTTCTAACAATATTCATGTGGCAGCCCTTGAACCACTCACCATGGCCCGAGGAGCATAATGCCCTGATCGGCCAATCCTAGGTTCATATAACCTCCGCTGGAAATGGACTGAGAGTAGAAGAGACATTGTCCCGAAAGAAAATCACAGGGCTGTTACCAGAACAAAATATGGATGCTGAGATGGTAAAACAACTGAGATGTCCACTATGGCCTTGCGGTAGAAGCCCAGAGGCAAGATGAACAGATCGGAGTCCTGGCTTCAAAGGATGAAACTTCATCCGAAACACCAAGCTGCATTTTGACACTGTATCTGATGCAAGCAGATGATGTGAATGTCACCAGGAAAATTTACTTTTAGACTGACATCAACCTAATTGTAGATATATTTTGAAAACATATGTATATTTTGCTGTAAGAATTCTGATCTCATACATATTACAGATAAACAGAGAATCAAGCATGTTAGAAATCTGCTCGTTTGACAGATGATGTGAGGGGGACCCAAAGTCTTGTTGCTACTTAACAGCAAGGCCTAACTCATCTCTTTACTCCCAGTGTTTCTGCTGCACCTTGAGGACTCTACCCCACATAACTCCAGCCAACGATAACGCCTCAGACTTTTAAGATTTCACTGCGAATGAAGCACACTTAAAACTTTAATAGATCAGCTCGTAAACACCTCATTTTTGTTCTGGCTGAAGATTAAACAGTGCCTAGCCATAGGGATAACTAGCTAAGTGGCAACACATGTCCCCCGTTTATTCCCAAAGCTCACTTTAAGTAAGTTCTTCCTTTATTAATTATTTTTCATAAGTATTTTAACATTTCAAATCTCACACTTAATACTAAGAAACCAGGCTTGCCAAATACACTCACGGTCGAAGATCTGTCACTCTATACCTAGTTCTGCCCTCTGCTAAACTCGTCTCTCCATAACTGGGAACAAGACTAATATTCAAATCTAGGACCTGGTTACATGGAAGGCACTGGGCTTTGGGGAAAAGATCAAGATCCAGCAACTAGGATTGGGCACAAGATCAGAACTGGTCCAATAGAAAGTCTGATTTGATGCTGAGCGAGTGAATCTAAGTCACTGCCCTTAATAGCTTCCTTTCCACCTGTGCACTTGGGCAAAGATCCTATAAGCAGCTGTACCTACGATTCCACAGTTCAGGAACTTCCTCCAGCTTCCACCTCCCATTCTTTACTTTGAACCCTATTGTTTTGGTCTGGTTTCCCTTGTTCCTTCCTGTTTCCTTGAACCTGGATTTTCCCTCTTTGCCTATTCTCTTTGGGTTGATAACTGAATTGCCCGGCTTGCCTTGCTCCATCTTGGACCTCCAATGATATGCTCTGCAGCCCTTGGCAAGCCCTTCCTACCCTTCCCTGAATGTGGCCATGGTGATTCCAGCTGGGCTGGAGCAGCCTGTGTCCAGTGACCTGGCCTCTTGTTTGCCTGGGAAGAGAGACTGGACACTGAGCTCTCTTGGATGGAGTTCCTGGTGTCCCTTTAGTCTAAGATGAGGACTGAATACATCTTCATCAGGGGAACTCAGTGACAAATACTAATTGAGCACCTCCTATGTGCCAGGCACTACCCTATGTGCTGAGAATACAGCAGAGAATCAAATAAGGTCTCTGATCTCAGGGAGTTTAGAATCCGGATAGAGGGTGGGAGAGACAAATGTATGAACAATTAAGACAAAATAATAATTACAAGTCAGGTTAGGATTATGCTCTAATGAAAATAAAACAGGGTGGCATAGACAGATTCTGGGGTGATTAGGGAAGACCTCTTGAGGGGAAATATGAGTGACAATAAGGAGGAAGCCTTGGGAAGATTTGGAAGAAGAGAGTTTTGTAGAAGAGGGAGCAACAGATATAAAGGCTTTGAGGCAGGAATGAGCTTGGCATCTTCCAGGGATGGAAAAAAGACCAGCGAGGTTGGAGTCACAATTGACAAATAAATAATTTGCTTTAAACATGAAAGTGGGCTCAAAAAGTCAGCTTAAAAACATGCCAATTTTTCCTCCCAATTCAACCAGATTTGCAACATAAATATGATGCATAATTGTACACGTTTGTATGGGCACAAATCTTATTGGCAGTTCTGGTAAATAAATGTAGGATCAGTTGAGTCTCCTTGACGCCTATCACAACTGTGAACACTGCCTCTGATAACATTGTTTTGTCACTTTTCACTCCCACCAGCAAAGAAGACAGATAAATGGCTTCCTGAGACAAATGGTCCCACTTTCCAAGGCCTGGGGCTCTGAAGGAAGGAGACGTGAGCCTTGGAACATTTCTCAGGGTGCCTCCTTGAAGAGTTCATGGCCACAACCTCTCTGAGTCTGCTTCAGAAGGAGCTGCGGCGTTAATTCTTCTGAAAAATTATATTTTGTTTGCAGTCCATTAAAATTTCAAAAGACTTATGAAATGAATTCCAGACTATGCGCCATTGCAATCTGCAACAGAAAATACCTGATTATAGCAATAATAGGAATTTAAAGTGAAAAATACCTTATGTTTTGCCTGTATCGCACCACAGTGCCCTAGAAAAGACAAAAATGTACCCTTTCTGGGAGTGGATTCTTATGCAGGTAATATTCTTTCCAGGTATAACAGCTGTGGAGGGTTGAATCGTAGTCCCCGCAAAATTCATGTCCAATCAAAACCTCAGAATGTGATCTTATTTAGACATAGGGTCTTTGCAGAGGAAATTATTTAAGATGAAGTCACACTGGATCAGGGCAGGGCCTAAATTCAATGACTGGTGTCTTTATAAAAGAAAAGAGAGGGAGATTCACACACACATACACACACGGAGGCAGGCCATGTGAAACCAGAGGCAGAGATTGTAGTGATGCAGTTATAAACCAAGGAACACCAAGGATTGCTGGGTAAGCACCAGAAGCTAGCAGAGGCAAGGAAGGATTCATTCCTACAGACTTCAGAAGGAGCAAGGCCCCCTAACACCTTGCTTTCAGACTTCTAGCCTCCAGAACTGTGAGAGAACAAATGTCTGTAGTTTTAAGCCACCCAGTTTGTGGTAATTTGTTACGGCAGCCCTAGGAAACTAATATGCCAGTCGTGGGCAGCTTTGCCCCAGCACTGGAAGAGAGGGAAACTACAAGGTATTGGGAAATCAACTGAATCTACATTAGCAAAGTAGAAAATTGAGTACTTATTTGATGAATTTGACCACCAACAATTTTGGAAGAGTGACTTAAATTGGACAGGGGTTAAAAGTTGGGGCTTTGGAATCAGAAAGTCTGGATTGGGCCTTAACTGTATCCTTCACCTTGTTCAAGTTACTAAACTCTAAGCCCCAGCTTTTCATACATAAAATGGGAACTTACCCCATAAGGTGGCTGTGAGATTTAGAGGGGACACCTCTGTGTAGAGTTTGGCAAGTGCCCATCTCATAGTAAGTCCCCACTAAAGCATAGCTGCTGTATCATTATTATATTGTTATCACTCTTCCATCTTCAGAAACACTTCCTATCCTTGAAGGAAGGAATGAGTGGTTATAGTCAGATGTGCTTTTAGAGTCCAGTCCTCTTCTGTCCTTTGTTCAGCTACTACTCAGCAGGACCCATCTACAAACTAAAAGCACTCAATGTTCACCAGTTCTGAATGAGAGACAGCCTCGCTATGTTCACGGTGAGCCCAGACTCCCCCGAAACATATTTTTAAACAATTTCTTGCCTGTCTTAAGATATAAATATTTTTCAAAAACATGGGTTCTCAGGACCACAATATTTTCAACAACAATATTTATTGAAAGCTCATCATTTGCCAGGCATTTCCCAAAGGTCACCTCACGTAGACCTTACCACAGCCCTGCAAACCAGGTGATAATCATCTGGTTTTACATATGAGGAGGCTGAGACCCAGAGAAACTTCTGAGGATTCCAGACTGACTCGAAATTAAAGCAAGAAATAGAAGGAATGTTGGAGAAGAAGTGGGGCGGTGGGCAGGGATGCTGTCGCAAACACTCATCTTTCCAAAAGGCAGAAGGAAGTACAGACGGGAGAGCCAGAGCTAGGCACCGCCTGGGCTCTGGTCTGGGCTCCGGTCTGGGCTCCACCCTCACCCGGTGGAGTGAAGCACTGTTTCTCTCTGGGCCTCAGTTTCCCTACCTGTGAAACAGGGAAAGTGAACTAGATGATCTCTAATAACACATTCTGCTGTTAACCAAGATCAAGATTTAAAAAAAAAAATCAAAATCATAAAATCAAAATCTTCTGATATGCAGCCTCATGAATCTTAGGCAATTTTTTTAAGCGACATAACATGGAAAAAAGATGAAAGATGCTGAGGTTGAAGTTTTCCAAACGAATTCATAATATTTACAATACGGTATTGTAATTTTAGTTTTCATAACACTGATCCTACTCCTTTATTTCTGTAGTTAGCTCATATCAAAACAAAAGCTAGTGCATTTTTCACTGAAATCCTATTTTTTTTCTTTTTTGGTAGGAAATTCTGAGTAATAGAAAAAAATAAAAATAATAATTCTTCACATTTAAATAGTATCTTTGATCTGAGGCCTTCCTGTATGGTATTTTTATAAGCCATATGTGTTATTATTTTTTTTGGTAGGTCACATTAAAGTCCTAGGATGTCTAGACCACTGATATTATGGGAGCTCTTCAAAGTAACACAATGACATTTAATAATAAACTCAGCTTTTTCTTCAGTTGTACCTTACATCCAGGAAGTGCTGAACCTTTTAGTTTTAACAATGTTTCATCACCCTATGTATTTTAGTTTTTCAGCCAGAAAAACTGAATCCAGGCAAATTCTAAAGAAGAATCCATATATTTGTGATGTTTATTAGTAGCAGTAGCAAGTAATTATGAGGTATCTACTCTGTTCTGGTCATTGTTCCAAGTGTATTACAAGTGTTAACTCATTTAAGCCCCTCAACCCTATGAGGTAGGTTATGATGCCCCCATTTTACAGATGAGGAAACTAAGGCAGAAAGAAGAGAGTAACCTGGTTCAAGAGCTGACCACTGGTCACTCACAGAGCTGGGACTTGACTCCAGCAGTCTGGCTCCAGACCCCACAGTCATCACCTCCACCCTCATGCGGGGAAACTGAGGCTCATTAAAGGTTAGTAACTAGAACATTTTCCCAAAATTCCCATATACTCACTCCCCCATGGTAACATTCCATCAGCATGCCCACTCAAGAAAGAAATAAAAAGCTCTCTACATCAGTATTGTTGACATTACTCTTTTGTACCTGATAGTAAATGCTTCAGCTGTCAGATACTGGATCCTCACATATATTAAAACATACAGCAAGAAAGAGCAAAGTGTATGCTAGTCTTAATTTCTGAGCAGATTGAGTTTCACATCAAATATTTCATCTTCTTCCAATATATAATCCAATTACTTCCAAATCTCCATTATTATTTTCATTGTATATTCATGCATTGCAAGAAATTTGAAAAAAAAACAAAAACACCTGAAAAACTTTCAGGAATGGGTCAAATCCATTTCGGAACCACTTACTGCTATTTTTTATTGGATTACTCGAGGTCACATTGGTGAAAACTGCTATCATCTGTGAAACATTTTAAATCCCTTGACTCAGAAGCACACTGGTCAAACTTGATTTTTAGTGAGTTCTTTTACCAGACATTACCTTACCCCTAGGATGTCAACTCTAGCTCAGGGAAACAGACTTATTTTCTCCCTCAGAGGAAGACAGAATGACCTTTGAAGCTGATGTAACCGCAATTAAGGAGCAGTGATAATGACTGCTCTAGAATCATTCTTTATGAAACTTGTAAGGACACAGAGTTTAGCAGCAAAGCAGGCTTCTGGGTTATTTAATTATTTTAAATTTATTTGATCACTTATTTCTTTATTTCATGCCTTGCTCCACCAAGGATTCAAAGTTCATCCTTTTTTTTTTTTTTAAGGTATGCTGCTTAAGAATTTTTATCTTCCAAGTGACAGATTTATTCATAGCTATAGGCAATGCTTCCCTTATTTTTCTGACATTCTTCCACTCTTATGGCAGGTAAGATCTTAGATCCCCAAAAATATGAATGTTCCTCCCAACAGAATCCCTCTCCAACTCCGCCCCCCCACCACCAATTTCCTAGGTATCTCTTTAAAGGAGTCCAGAAATTAAATTTAGAACTATTAGGCCAAGCACAATAAAACAACAAAAAAAGGTTATTTAGTGTGTGGAAATTGGCTTTATCTCTCATGCACTTGCTTCTTTTATTAAGGAATCCATGAGGCCTACCTTCTCCCCATCTGCCAAAATGGGCTGACATCAGTTTGAGGCATTCAGAGTTATCAAGGGGTGTGAGGGGAGGAGGGGCGCCAGGAGGAGGGGGCGGACCGGCGGGCTTGCAGAGCCCGGCCATGTCATAAGCATTCTTTCCAAAGGAAACCAAGTTAAAAGGCTGATAAACCCCAATCTCTCTTCACAGCTTGCCTTCGGAGCCCCTTAATGCAACTCCCTCATTTGTTCATCAGCACTTTATGAGAAAATAAACAAAAACACGGCCTGTTTCCTCATTGTCAGCACATCAGAACACTTCCTGCTCAGAGAGGCCACCAACCCGCCCAAAGAGTCAGGGGACCACTCTCTATTTTGCCTCCACTTTTTAACAGCTCGTTTTCTAAGCTGAATTCCAAGGGCCTAATCAAATCTGAAGCCCCCTCTGGGTGGATTAGATGTCCTAGATTCCAATGCTCTGCAGGACAGGAGGCTCCCCTGGAAGGATCAGTGGGTGAGCTACACTGAAACCACGAGGTTGCTTCCTGTTTCTCCATTCTTATTTTACCTTAAAAAAAAATTAAAAAGTGGGCTAAGGAAAAGGAGAAACGCTTAAAATAAATAACTTTTCACCGAATCACCAGTTCTATAAGGTACTGTAAATTCTATAGCTGTTGTAACATTCTCCAATCAATTCAATCCTTCCAGATTTTTCACTAAATCTGATGAAAAAAAGCAAGCAGGAAAGAAAGGGAAAGGAAGGAGAGGAGAGGAGACGGGAGGGGAGGGGAGGGGAGGGGAGGGGAGGGAAGGGAAGGGAAGGGAAGAGAAGGGATAGTCACTGAAAATATAAGAGCTGTTGGGTTATGACTCTTATGTTTAAATTCCCAACGGGCTAAACGGTGCCCTGAGATAGTCCTAGCACTGATATCTCCTTCTTGAAGAGATGTGAACATTTGAAAAGGAGAAGCACAGAGAGTTTAGCCGGAGGGTGCAGCCAAGATTCTGGATGGATGCTGGAATGCTCCAGTGGCTCCGAGGTGTGGTGGGTTCCCACCATGCCAACTTTTAGGGGTCTGGCATTTAAAATGCACGAGTACTGTGGAGCTGCAGTTCAGGCCACAGGCTCTGGAGCCTGACTTCTTGGGTTCACACTGTAACCCCAGCACATGCTATCTCTGAGAACTTAGATGAGTTCCTTAAACTCTCTAAGCCTCCCTGTCTGCCTCACAGGGTGATTATGACGATTAAGTGAGGTGGTGGATGGAAAGAGCAGGGGCCTGGGCCACTGGGCTAAAGAAATGTTTACTGTTAATATCAGATGACATGCATGACTTCCAACATTTCTTACACTGTGCAGATTATGGGCATAATCCTAAGGGGCTGTTTTTCTTTAAGAAAAAAAGAAAGAAAGAAAATACAGACACAGTGGAAACTAACTTTAATATATTTGCTAAGGAGTAGAATTCAGGGTAAGTTGCATCTATCTTAGAACCCACGCAATGGGGGCTTTATTATCACAAAACAAAGGCTTCATTTAGAAACAAAGCAAACTCTTGGCATGAGCCTGGGGCCCTAGCATACTTTGGAACCAAAATCCTAGAGAAATAAGTGAAGATTGCCACTGACTGTGTAATCATGTGCTCTTGGACAAGACACTTAACCTCTTGGTGTTCTCATCTAAAAAAAATGAGCTGGACGAAAAGGTATCAAAACTCCTGACAGGTCTCATTTCACCCTAATGTTCCATAATTCTACTTAATGCCATGACTGTCTGAAGTAGAATAAAACCAGATGATGAGAGTAATAGCCCCCAAGCTCTCACACCCTAGGATAAACAATTTAGCACTATATCGTTTAGACTCCCATGAATATGCTATTGCTGAAAGTCTTTTAGTCTTGTCTCCCCATCTAGGTTAAAAACTCTTTGAAGACAGAGATCATGCATCATTCTTCTCATTCTTCATTGTCCTCTGCCCAGCATTAAACACACCGTAGCCATCAGGAATGTGCGTAAGTAGAGCCTAATTCCAAAAGCCACCCATGATATGACTTCATAGGCATAATTCCGTAATCCATCCATGTTATAACTTCACGGTCATGCTGGATACCTGTTGCTCAATCACAGCAACTTAACCCAAAACAGGCATCAGTGAGAACAGCCAGGCATGTGACTCAGTAAATCATATTTCTAGCCTTTCATTTGTTCACAAATATGTATTTAATAACTGTGATTATCAGGCACTGTGCTAGACATCAGGGATGCTCTACACCCGCATCACAACCCTGAAGGTTCTCACGTAGACAATGTGGAAATCACATATGTGCACCAGTGGAGCATAACTAGAAACCGAACTGGGTCAACAACCCTTTTTTCTCAATCTATGCCCCCCCCTTCCAGATGAAGGGGCTTCCCAGTTCATCCCTGGAGTTTTATTAGTATTTACTATGTCAACAGGTACAGTATTCCTAAGTTTAAAGAAAAACAAGCATGCATTTACAGGGCTTTGTACAGGTCTAAAACCTAGTGTTTATCAACAATATTTTGATCTTTCTTAAAGCGGAAATATAATACTGCAGACTGGCGACACTTATTCCTAGAAGCCTTCTGAACTTAGCATTTCCTGCTGCTGTGTTTCTGGTCTTAAGTACATCAGCAAAATACTCTGTGGTCTGTAGATTATCTGTAAACCAACTGACAGGTATCCAATGCAGACCATGCAAGGACATTACTTCGCCCCTATCGCTGCCCTCAGATGATGTTGTGAAAAGTAAAAGTTCATCAGATGCGACTGGGTTCACGATGGACCCGCACTGTGAATTCCTAAGGCTGAAAGGCCGATTGCAATTTATCACTCCTCCTGCTTATCAGCCATAGAGTGACTTTCCTCCATTTAAATAGCAGCCGGCTTCCCTCCTATGGCTCCATCCCTGTTGCCAAGGTTCTCTAAATGCTAATGAGGAGATAGAGAACACTCTGTGATCTTGTAAAGTGCTCACCCAGCAATCTGGCAAAAACAGAGTGTAAACATCATGCCTGGATACCTGCATTTGTTGGTCAAGGATCAATGCAGAAATGACCACCACAGAGGCTGTGTCTGCCACCACAAAAAGAAACAGAATATTCAAATGTTTTTCTAGAAGTTTCAGATGTGTTGAACATAATACTAGGAAAACCGATACACTTATATCGATGATTATTTGTGGCAATAAACAAGGACAGGAGATTGAAATTATAATTCTCACAAACTTAAGCATATTATATAAAGACATAACTTGGTTCTATGGAAAATATTTGAGATAGGAATATGTGAACGGATCCAAACGATGTGAATAATAGCATCTGGATGCTTAGTTAGCAAATAAGAGAATCAGCAATACTGTGTCTGACAGCTGCTGTGGTTTCCTGGATAGGAAAATCAACTTGGAATTGAGAGGTCTCTGTTTGATCCAATAAATGTTCATTGAGAGCATTCCCAGCTTCATCACAAATAACAATGAGTGAACATTATAAAGTCATACCTAATCCCTAAAGTCTTCAGTGAAAGGATCCAGGCTGAATAGGTTTCTTAAGGCTCTGAGTCATCAGCAGTATTTATAAGAAGTATGCAAGATAATCAACCAACAGATTATTCACTTGAAAGCTAGAACAGAATCCTGTGTGATGACTTCTTTGAAAACTCACCTGCAAATTTCAGATATACCTCAAGTGTCGCAGAATCTCAGAGCTGGACGCATCCTCAAGAGGTCACAAAATGAAGTAACACTTGACACATAGCCATATATAAGTAAATCCACCTAGACAGAACAATTAGGAAATCATAAGGGACCTGAAACTGCGCAGAAATCAAGATGAGATGATTCCCAGAAGGAAGCAACAAAGATAAAATGCTGAGCCAGGATTACAAAATCAAAGTTAACCTCAAAACCATCAGAGAAATATGTCCTCTTGGGAATGCTTGTAATTTCAATTCAGCATAACTTCTTTTGAGTTTTTATTCATTAATGTCAAGCCTGGTTTTAAACTTAATGGCTAAGGGTCAAGTTCAGACACAAAAAGCATAGGCGTGCAAGTAGATACAACCTGACGTGTTTATCTTTTCAGCGCACACTTTCTGCTGCAGGCGTGTGCCAGATGTAGCAGCAGCTGTAGGAAGTTGTTTATCTACCCTCTTGACCTTTGTGAAGTGTTAGGAGATGGTAAAAATCATGTTTTTAAATTATAGGCGTCTCCTTTTAAACTAGTATCTTCTTAGCATCAGTCAAAACACATCAATAAAGGCATAAGAAGGTCAAGAAGATACGATTGCATCCCAATGATATCTGTAAAAACATACTTCTGCAATGATTTACAATGCAACAAGGGCTCTCTGCTTATTTCCAAATTCACTTCATTTACTCAACATTCAGTAAATATTTATTGCACTCCTACTGTCTGCCAGGCACAATTAAAAACTGCAAATCAAATGAATTCTAATACCTGTAATATTTGTGTCTTGCCTGAATTTCTACAAATGTCATTTGTGCTTTGCAAATTTATCCTTTAAATTTTTCAAAATCTATTAATATTCCAAGGATGAAAGATGCCTCAAAATCTTTAGGTGTACTTATTAAGAAAACATTATTGGGGGGGGGGCGGTTCACAGCCAAATGTAAAGATTTCAGAGGCAAATGCCACATCCTTCTTACAGAGAAGAGCGCTTTGGCCAAGCTTCAGGGCCACACAGCTTCTGTACTGATGGGTCACCATTCAGGTCTGGAGGGATTACACTAAATGCAAGTGGGACTGATCTATCAACCTAATCACTCATGAGAAATAATAACAATGTCATTAGCTAAGTTTCCAAAACAACCTAGTTCCTGCTTGAAAGTCAATCCCTCAGAAGCATGCTAAGACTTACTTTTGTTATGACATTTGGATGAAGTCACAAAAGTTCCTTTGGTCTTTCTCTGTCAACGTCAACGTCCTCTGGGGAAACCAGTGTGGTGATATCAAAAAACAAAAGGAAACAAATCAGAGTCTCCAAAGAGAAAGACGCAAACAATAATTATTTTTAAGAAACCCAGTTAGTTTTTCATTTTGGCCAAGGAATAATTAGAAAATATACTTACTGCTTTCCCCAAAAGGTCAGCTTACAACCAAAATCAAAATGTATTCTCATACTTCTTTGAATCATGGCTATTGATTTGCCAGAATTCTCCTAACCCAATAAAATACTTGTAAACATGGACATTCACATTAAACTATATTTAGACATATTTAGTATGTGTATATAATTTAATTATATAGGTACAGATAAATTCTTTGGGATTCTAAGTTAGAGAACTGACACAAAGTTTTATTTGTCTTTGAGATGTGTACACATACGTGTGTCTATGCATGGCTGCGTGTGTGTGTTGGCAAGGATTGACAGATGTGGCCCTTGCCTTCAAGGAGCTCTTAATCTAGTAGTTGCATGTTAAATCTGGTTCACTTGACATGATTTTCTCTGACAATCTTTGTTTATATAGTAAAAGGCCATTCATTCACTGAGCAGTGATAGGGTATAAGATTTTGAATTTTCATCTTTCACAACGGGCTGTCTTGTTTTCCAT
The DNA here is from genome assembly GCF_951394435.1 of Stenella coeruleoalba. Taxonomy (NCBI): domain Eukaryota; kingdom Metazoa; phylum Chordata; class Mammalia; order Artiodactyla; family Delphinidae; genus Stenella; species Stenella coeruleoalba. Next base: position 74,202,483 of record NC_137149.1, read on the forward strand.
TCAGTTAGCCTTAAATCGAAATCAGCCTTAAAACTCTCTGAGTCTCAACGTTTTGCTATCACTTCAACTTGCCTTAGAGAGATGACATAAGTCTTTCAAAACAACAATTTTTAAGCATTCTGAGGCAATGACAACCTGTTGGACTGAATTTCCAGTTGCACAAATTGTAGCTGTTCCATCTGAGGGAATGACTGTGGTAGAATTAAAAAAAACATGAAATAAATTCTGAAAATATTTTCAGATGTCAAAGAATGAGACTATCATTCAATCACTCAATAAATATGGCCTAGATATCTACTTGGTGCTAGTTGTTGCAGCAGAAAATTGCTTCCAAATGTCCTCTTCACTCACTTCAGAGCCACAGTAAATCATGATGACCAAGTCTTGGCCATGGTCATAGAAAAACAGCCCAAATTGCTGTCCTGTGAAATTTTTCTTAGGATTCCTATGAGTGTGTTGATGGGGACAATGTTGAGTGTTACTGAAGGCAAAAAATATGTGTATGACTGGAGTGATATATAGACTATTCATAGGGTGTGATTTATATAAATATGGTGTGATTTTAGAAAAAAGTTAATGGTCCCTATGACACCAAAAGCACAGACAACAAAAGAAGAAAATAAATAAACAGGACTATATCAAAAGTCCAAACATCTGTGCCAAAAGACACAATCAACAGAGTGAAAAGTCAAACCATGGAACAGAAGAAAATACCTGCAAATCATAGATCTGGTAAGAGGTTATTATCTAGAATAAACAAATAAATCCTACAACTCAACAACAAAAAACAAACAACCCAATTAAAAAATGGGCAAAGAATTTGAATAGACATTTCTCCAAAGGAGATGTACAAATGGCCAATAAGCATACGAAAAGATGCTCAGCCTCACTAACCATTAGAGAAATAGAAATCAAAACCACAATGAGATACCACTTTATACCCATTAGGATGGCTATCAAATAAAGAGAAAATAACAAGTGTTGAAAAGGATGTGGAGAAATTGGAATCTTTGTGCACCAGTGATGGGAATGAAAAGTGGTTCATCCCTTACAGAAAATAATATGGTAGTTTTTCTAAAAAATGAAAAATAGAACTACCATATGATCCAGCAATTCTACTTCTGGGTATATATTCAAAAGAATTGAGAGCAGGGTCTCAAATATTTATACACCCACAACCACAGCAGCATTATGCACAATAGCCAAAAGGTAGAAGCAACCCAAATGTCCATCAATGGATGAATGGATAAATAAAATGTGGTATATACATACAATAGAATAGTATTTAGCCTTAAAAAGGAAGAAAATTCTGACAGATGCTATAACATGGATGAACCCTGAGGACATTATGCCAAGTGAAATACACTAGTCACAAAAAACAAATACCATATGATTCTACTTATGTGAGGTATCTAGAGTCATAGAGACAGAAAGCAGAATGGTGGTCTTCAGGAGCTGCAGAGTAGAGAGAAATGGCAAGTTGTTTAATGGGTATAGAGTTTCAGATCAGCAAGAATAAAGGAGTTCTGGAGATCTGTTTCACAATAATGTGAATATACTGAACACTTCTGAACTGTACACTTAAAATGTTAAGACGGTAAATTTCATGCTACATGTATTTTATCACAATTAAAAATAATGGTAATAAGTGAATGATCCCAATGCAATTTTACAAAGTTGATTTCTTTAAACAAATACTGTTCTCAATGTTTTTAAAATCTGCTATGTATCAATTGGAGTCAACAGAGGGCCAGCAACCCAAAGGGAATGTGGAGTCCTAAATCTAAGACAAAGTCAGCAAGCATCTCTCCTCACAACTGATAATAGTAAAAATACCACACGACAAAAGGGATCTGGGAACAACTGATAATTGAATTATTCAGGGTTCACCAGAGAAACAAAGCCAATAGGATACATAGAGCGAGATTTATTTTAAGGAGATGGCTCACAACTGGCTCATCATTGTGAGGCTGTCAGGTCCAGAATCCATAGGGTAGGCTGCAGGCAGGAAATTCTGGCAAGAGTTGATGTTGCAGTCTTGAGTCCAAAGGCCAGAAACTCGGGCAGGGTTTCTATGTTACAGTCTTGAGGCAGAATTCCTTCCTCTTTAGGGGACCTCCATCTTTGGCTTTAAGACCTTTGACTGATTAGATGAGGCCCACCCCACCACAGAGGATAATCTGCTTATTCAACATCTACTGATATAAAATGTTAATCTCACTTAATAAGAATAATCTCATTTAAATGTTAATCAGTTAAAACTTAATGTTAATCTCATCTAAAAAATACCTTCACAGCAACATCTACACTGGTACTGGACCAAACAACTGGTACTGTAACCTAGCTAAGCTCACAACTAAAATTAACCAACACAGTTATGACACATATTTTCTTTTAAATGAACCTATCTGTGTTTGTATAAGTGAATTTCTAATTCCAAGTAGTGAACTTGGGAAATTATACACTATTTCATTGATGCTTTCTTTGTTCTCTTTTGCTAAGTCTCTGTCTGTACAAGGCAGAGCCCAACCCAAGCAAAAAAAGAAAATTAATCTTTTTGCTTATAGTAATTTTTTAAAATAGCCCAAATGTTATTATTCAGTTTATTTAATTATTTAGTTAAAATAACTTTGTTCCAAAGAAGTTGGGACCATTTTTAAAAATCAAATTCACTTTCAAAGTTGAAAATTTACCACCTTTGAGAATTTTTAAAAGCATGTGTCACTAGAAACCACAGCACAGGTGGCATTTAAAAAACTAATTCAAATATCAGCATCACTGGATTTAGTGTAACGCTCCCAAAGGTAAAATCTTCCAAAAGCTGCCCTCACTCTTCCAGATGTATAAGCTCTGGTCATTTATACTTAAACCTTTGAGCTAAATTGTAACTATGAAGTTGCAGTACTGGGAATTGTGATGTGAAAGAATATCATAATAACAAATATAAAAGATCTCAATCACCCTGTTCATGATAGGGAAAACTATCTATAGGAATGTGATTAAACAAATGATAGTACTAACTTAAACTGGATAGAATACTGTGTAGCTGTCTATAATGGGATAGGCAGGGACAGGAAATGTACAGTCTCTATTCAGGCAGTGAAACTTCTAAGATTTGTATGCAACTTTTGCATGCATGTTCACTTTTCTAGGGCAAGAGACCCTAACTCTGAATCAATGTGTTATAACCCCCCAAAAAAGTTAGGAAACAGTGCAGCAGAAGAATATTTAATGCAATGGTAAAATGTTCAAGTTATACTGCTAAGTGAAAAGGCAAAATATTAAAGAGCTCATACAGTGAGCTCATACAGTACTTAAAACATTTTGATGTACGCTTTGTAAGTAATAATGGAAAAATATACACCAAAATGTTAGTAGGAATAATCTCTGAGTAGTGGGATTACGTATAATTTTTGTTGTTACTGTCTTATTTTGTTTTGCTGTTGGCTTGTCTGTATTTTCTCAATTTTCTACAATGATATGTATTGCTTTTATAAAGAAGAAAAAGTAAAAATTTAAGTTGGAAATGGAAAGTTGGAGAATGATTTGTCAGTATGTCATCAACACAGTTCAGACTACATGAGTTCTAATTCTAGTCAACTGATCCTTGTTGATATTAATAGTAGCTGTAATAATAATACAGTAGCAATTATAATGATAATAATAACAAACCATTTTATAACAACCTGTGCAAATGATCCCCCTGTTACTTGATTGGGCCTGGTATGTATCTAAATATAAATCAATTAGCTGGAATTTGGGTTTATAAATTAGTTTAGTGTGAATGTAGTTGACACAAATCAATCTCCCTTGGTCAGTCCAACCATGTGTGGGAAGAAAATCAAATTTCTGAACTTGCAAAATTAAAATACCTATATAGTTGTACCTGTGATTCTCTTATGATCCCTCAAGTTTGAAAAAGGTATAAGATACTTACAGAAAATAATGGCAGTCTCTCTCAAAAGAATCAGATTCATGAATAGATTAACTCCATTTTTAAACTGTGTATCTCTAACTTTTTCTTAAAATGTTGGTATTATCACCTATCTGCTAGCAAATATTAGCAGCTAACAAAATAAATGATAAAATAGCAAATAAATATTAATAAACAATACCTAGTTCAATAGCTCATTGTTATTTTTTCACAGACAATAATGTTTTAGGTTCTGCATCAGTTTGGGACCTCCAGGAAATGGGACTTCCAGGAAACAGAAACATAACAGATTTACTGGGGGAAATGTTTATGAAGGACAAAGGGGAGTGGGGGCAGGAGTAGCCCAAGAGCAACTCAGACCGTGTTTCTAGAGAGGGAGGGAAGGAGGACATGGTACAAGAGCCTCAGACTGCAGTGACCTCTGTGAAGGTCTCAGCCAGACTTGTGGGCGCCTCAGAGAGACGACTGCCCATTGAGAAGTTTCACATTGAACAAAAATGACCCAGCTCTAGTACCTCCATTATGCCCAGTCATTAGCTGGGGAGAACGTGGCCTCAGGGTGAAGGCCAGAGCAGACCCCAAAGGTGCAAGAGCTGACAGCTCACTGTTTTCCTGCAGCAGGCTCTCTCTTGAAGGGACAGCTGAGTGGCATATTTAGGTCGTTGCCACAGGTTGATTTGTTTTATAATCATACATGTAGATTTATTTTTTGCTACTAAAATTGTTCTTTGTTCTTGTGTTGGAATTAAATATACCATTCTGCCCCCATGTCCCAAATAAGAGCATGATAGTCCTAATTGAAGTCTACAACAACTATGATTTCCAGGTGTATTACCACTTTAACAATTTTGAGACTCTATTCTGATTTCAAGTCAGAAGATTTGGACTCAAATCCTAGCTTCATCACTTTCTACCTATAATGTCTTGAGCAAGACACCTGATCTTGCTGAACCTAAGTTTCCTGATCTCTAAAGTGGGAATATCCATGCCTTACTCCAGAGAATTGTTTTAAAGACTAAATATAATAACATATGTGAAACCCCCTGGCATATAGAAAGTGCTCAATAAATGTTTGTTTTTAAAATGGAAAACAACAACCCTAACAGGTACTATTGCATGTAGCTTGTCAACATTCCCTTACTTTACCTGGACAAGTTACCTAACTCTTACAAGCCTCAGTTTCCTCATCTATAAAATAGAATAATAGTTCTCCCTATGGCACTGAGTTACTGAAATGATTAGATTAAATAATGTAAAGAGAGGATTTATCACATTACCTGACACACAAGAAGTCCTCAGCAAATGGGATTAGTAAATAATTAGGATTACTTACTATCAGTAAGTAATTCATTTTAATTTTGAAGTTCAGAAAAATTCGATTTATTATATTATAGATTACATGACAATCTTAGTCTCATAGGAACTAATAATATCTCAATTGTTATTCTCAGACTTGACCTTTCCTTTGAAGTAAGTGCACACAAATACCCCTACTGTCGGCCCTTGGTATCTGTGGGTTTCACTGACTGACTGAATCCACAGATCAGAGGGCTGACTGTATTAATTGTATGACACCATTTTATATGTAAGGGACCTGAACATCTGAGGATTCTGGTATCCACAGGGACCCCTGGAACCAATCCCCCACAGATACTGAGGGACACTGTACTTGCCAAAGATGACCCAGTGCTGTACGGTAATAACTAGACAGAGATAACAAGCAGCCTTACTTTCTTGATCATCTGTTTTCAAATTCACTCCTCTGACAGAAACACATGCTTAGTTTTTTCCACATAGATTTTGACATCTGTTAGTCATGGATTATTATTATTACCATTAAAAATAATAACAACAATGATATATTTTTTTACCTGAAAGCCTCAATTTCTTTTAGGTATTTTTCTCTAGTTTGGGAGCTTCAGCTGGACATTTAAAACATAAATTGGCACTTCAGTTTTAATCAGAAACTGGCTGAGGTAGAATCCGGGACCTAAGCATTTTAAAGCCTAGTTATTCAGAAGCCAGGTAGGGGCTAAATCCACTTCAGTTTTAGTCAGAAAGTGGCAGAGGTACAATGCAGGGCCCAAGCATTTAAAGCCTAGTTATTCAGAAGCCAGTTAGGACCTAAATCCATTCAGTTTTAGGCAGAAACTTACTGAGGTAGAATCCACGGCCTAAGCATTTTCAAGCCTAGTTATTCAGAAGCCAGGTAGGGGCTAAATCCACTTCAGTCTTAGTCAGAAACTGGGTGAGGTAGGATCCAGGGCCTAAGCATTTTAAAGCCTAGTTATTCAGAAGATGGGAGCTTCCGGCAAGATGGCGGAAGAGTAAGACGCGAAGATCACCTTCCTCCCCACAGATACAACAGAAATACATCTACACGTGGAACAACTCCTACAGAACACCTACTGAACACTAGCTGAAGACCTCAGACCTCCCAAAACGCAAGAAACTCCCCCACATACCTGGGTAGGGCAAAAGAATAAACAGAGACAAAAGCATAGGGACGGGACCTGCACCAGTGGGAGGGAGCCGTGAAGGAGGAAAGGTTCCCACACACTAGGAAGCCCCTTCGCGGGCGGAGACTGCGGGTGGCGGAGGGGGGAGCTTCGAAGCCGCGGAGGAGAGCACAGCAACAGGGGTGCGGAGGGTAAAGCGGCGAGATTCCCGCACAGAGGATCAGGGCCGACCGGCACTCACCAGCCCGAGAGGCTTGTCTGCTCAGCCGCCGGGGCGGGCGGGGCTGGGAGGTAAGGCTCGGGTTTCCGTCGGAGCGCCGGGAGAGGACTGGGGTTGGGGGCGTGAACACAGCCTGAAGGGGGCTAGTGCGCCACGGCTAGCCGGGAGGGAGTCCGGGGAAAAGTCTGGACCTGCCGAAGAGGCAGGAGACTTTTTCTTGCCTCTTTGTTTCCTGGTGCGCGAGGAGAGGGGATTAAGAACGCTTCTTAAGGGAGCTCCAGAGACGGGCGCGAGCCGCGGCTAAAAGCGCGGACCCCAGAGTCGGGCATGAGACGCTAAGGCTGCTGCTGCCGCCACCAGGAGGCCTGTGTGCGAGCACAGGTCACTCTCCACACCCCCTTTCCGGGGAGCCTGTGAAGCCCGCCACTGCCAGGGTCCCGGGATCCAGGGACAACTTCCCCGGGAGAACGCACGGCGCGCCTCAGGCTGGGGCAACGTCACGCCGGCTTCTGCCGCCACAGGCCCGCCCCGCACTCCGTGCCCCTCCCTTCCCCCGGCCTGAGTGAGCCAGAGCCCCCGAATCAGCGGCTCCTTTAACCCCGTCCTGTCTGAGCGAAGAACAGACGCCCTCTGGCGACCTACACGCAGAGGCGGGAACAAATCCAAAGCTGAGCCCCTGGGGGCTGTGAGAACAAAGAAGAGAAAGGGAAATCTCTCCCAGGTGCCTCAGAAGCAGCGGATTAAAGCTCCACAATCAACTCGATGTACCCTGCATCTGTGGAATACATGAATAGACAACGAATCATCCCAAATTGAGGAGGTGGACTTTGAGAGCAAGATTTATGATTTTTCCCCTTTTCCTCTTTTTGTGAGTGTGTATGTGTATGCTTCTGTGTGAGATTATGTCTGTATAGCTTTGCTTTCACCATTTGTCCTAGGGTTCTATCTGTCCGTTTTTGTTTTCTTAATAATTATTTTTTTATTTTAATAACTTTATTATATTTTATCTTACTTTATTTTACTTTATCTTCTTTCTTTCTTTTTTTCTTCCTTCCCTCCTTCCTTCCTTCCTTCCTCTCTCCCTCCCTCCTTTCTTTCTTTCTTTCTTTCTACTTCTACTAATTCTTTCTTGCTACTTTTTCTCCCTTTTATTCTGAGCCATGTGGATGAAAAGCTCTTGGTGCTGCAGTCAGGAGTCAGTACTGTGCCTCTGAGGTGGGAGAGCCAACTTCAGGACACTGGTCCACAAGAGACCTCCCAGCTCCACATAATATCAAACAGCAAAAAGTTCCCAGAGATCTTCATCTCAACACCAGCACCCACCTTCACTCAAAGACCAGCCAGCTACAGTGCTGGACACCCTATGCCAAACAACTAGCAAGACAGGAACACAACCCCACCCATTAGCAGAGGCTGCCTAAAATCATAATAAGTCCACAGACACCCCAAAACACACCACCGGACTCAGTCCTGCCCACCAGAAAGACAAGATCCAGCCTCATCCACCAGAACACAGGCACTAGTCTCCTCCACCAGGAAGCCTACACAACCCACTGAACCAACCTTAGCCACTGGGGACAGACACCAAAAACAACGGGAATTACGAACCTGCAGCCTGCAAAAAGGAGACCCCAAACACAGTAAGATAAGTAAAATGAGAAGACAAAAAAACACACAGCAGAGGAAGGAGCAAGATAAAAACCCACCACACCTAACAAATGAAGAGGAAATAGGCAGTCTACCTGAAAAAGAAATCAGAATAATGATAGTAAAGATGATCCAAAATCTTGGAAATAGAATGGACAAAATGCAAGAAACATTTAACAAGGACCTAGAAGAACTAAAGATGAAACAATGAACAACACAATAAATGAAATTAAAAATACTCTTGATGGGATCAATAGCAGAGTAACTGAGGCAGAAGAATGGATAAGTGACCTGGAAGATAAAATAGTGGAAATAACTACTGCAGATCAGAATAAGGAAAAAAGATGAACAGAACAGAGGACAGTCTCAGAGACTTCTGGGACAACATTAAACTCACCAACATTCGAATTATAGGGGTTCCAGAAGAAGAAGAGCAAAAGAAAGGGACTGAGAAAATATTTGAAGAGATTATAGTTGAAAACTTCCCTAATATGGGAAAGGAAATAGTTAATCAAGTCCAGGAAGCACAGAGAGTCCCATACAGGATAAATCCAAGGAGAAATATGCCAAGACACATATTAATCAAACTGTCAAAAATTAAATACAAAGAAAACATATTAAAAGCAGCAAGGGAAAAACAACAAATAACACACAAGGGAATACCCATAAGGTTAACAGCTGATCTTTCAGCAGAAACTCCGCTGCCAGAAGGGACTGGCGGGACATATTTAAAGTGATGAAGGAGAAAAACTTGCAACCAAGATTACTCTACCCAGCAAGGATCTCATTCAGATTTGATGGAGAAATTAAAACCTTTACAGACAAGCAAAAGCTGAGAGTTCAGCACCACCAAACCAGCTTTACAACAACTGCTAAAGGAACTTCTCTAGGCAAGAAACACAAGAGAAGGAAAAGACCTACAATAACGAACCCAAAACAATTAAGAAAATGGGAATAGGAACATACATATCAATAATTACCTTAAAAGTAAATGGACTAAATGCTCCCTCCAAAAGACACAGATTGGCTGAATGGATACAAAAACAAGACCCATATATTTGCTGTCTACAAGAGACCCACTTCAGACCTAGAGACACATACAGACTGAAAGTAAGGGGATGGCAAAAGATATTTCATGCAAATGGAAACCAAAAGAAAGCTGGAGTAGCAATTCTCATATCAGACAAAATGGACTTTAAAATAAAGACTATTAGAAGAGACAAAGAAGGACACTACATAATGGGCAAGGGATCGATCCAAGAAGAAGATATAACAATTGTAAATATTTATGCACCCAAAGTAGGAGCACCTCAATACATAAGGCAAATACTAACAGCCATAAAAGGGGAAATCGACAGTAACACATTCATAGTAGGGGACTTAAACACCCCACTTTCACCAATGCACAGATCATCCAAAATGAAAATAAATAAGGAAACACAAGCTTTAAATGATACATTAAACAAGATGGACTTAATTGATATTTATAGGACATTCCATCCAAAAACAACAGAATACACATTTTCTCAAGTGCTCATGGAACATTCTGCAGGATAGATCATATCTTGGGTCACAAGCCTTGGTAAATTTAAGAAAATTGAAATTGTTTCAAGTATCTTTTCTGACCACAATGCTATGAGACTAGATATCAATTACAGGAAAAGATCTGTAAAAAAATACAACCACATGGAGGCTAAACAATACACTACTTAATAACGAACTGATCACTGACGAAATCAAAGAGGAAATAAAAAAATACGTAGAAACAAATGACAATGGAGACCCGACGACCCAAAACCTATGGGATTCAGCAAAAACAGTTCTAAGAGGGAAGTTTATAGCAATACAATCCTACCTTAAGAAACAGGAAACATCTCGAATAAACAACCTAACCTTGCACCTAAAGCAAACAGAGATAGAAAAACACAAAAACCCCAAAGCTAGCAGAAGGAAAGAAATCATAAAAATCAGATCAGAAATAAATGAAAAAGAAATGAGGGAAATGATAGCAAAGATCAATAAAACTAAAAGCTGGTTCTTTGAGAAGATAAACAAAATTGATAAACCATTAGCCAGACTCATCAAGAAAAAAAGGGAGAAGACTCTAATCAATAGAATTAGAAATGAAAAAGGAGAAGTAACAACTGACAGTGCAGAAATACAAAAGATCATGAGAGATTACTACAAGCAACTCTATGCCAATAAAATGGACAACCTGGAAGAAATGGACAAATTCTTAGAAATGCACAACGTGCCAAGACTGAATCAGGAAGGAACAGAAAATATGAACAGACCAATCACAAGCACTGAAGTTGAGACTGTGATTAAAAATCTTCCAACAAACAAAAGCCCAGGACCAGATGGCTTCACAGGAGAATTCTATCAAACATTTAGGGAAGAGCTAACACCTATCCTTCTCAAACTCTTCCAAAATATAGCAGAGGGAGGAACACTCCCAAACTCATTCTATGAGGCCACCATCACCCTGATACCAAACAAGACAAAGATGTCACAAAGAAAGAAATCTACAGGCCAATATCACTGATGAACATAGATGCAAAAATCCTCAACAAAATACTAGCAAACAGAATCCAACAGCACATTAAAAGGATCATACACCATGATCAACTGGGGTTTATTCCAGGAATGCAAGAATTCTTCAATATATGCAAAACAATCAATGTGATAAACCATATTATCAAATTGAAGGAGAAAAACCATATGATCATTTCAATAGATGCAGAGAAAGCTTTCGACAAAATTCAACACCCATTTATGATTTAAAAAACCCTGTGGAAAGTAAGCATAGTGGGAACTTTCCTCAACATAATAAAGGCCATATATGACAAACCCACAGACAACATCGTCCTCAGTGGTGAAAAACTGAAAGCATTTCCACTAAGATCAGGAACAAGACAAGGTTGCTCACTGTCACCACTCTTATTCAACATAGTTTTGGAAGTTTTAGCCACAGCAATCAGAGAAGGAAATAAAAGGAATCCAAATCAGAAAAGAAGAAGTAAAGCTGTCACTGTTTGCAGATGACATGATACTATACATAGAGACTCCTAAAGATGCTACCAGAAAACTACTAGAGCTAATCAATGAATTTGGTAGAGTAGCAGGATACAAAATTAATGCGCGGAATACTCTGGCATTCCTATATACTAATGATGAAAAATCTGAAATAGAAATTAAGGAAACACTCCCATTTACCACTGCAACAAAAATAATATAATACCTAGGAATAAACCTACCGAAGGAGACAAAAGACCCGTATGCTGAAAACTGTAGGACACTAATGAAAGAAATTAAAGATGATACAAATAGAGATATACCATGTTCTTGGATTGGAAGAATCAACATTGTGAAAATGACTTTACTACCCAAAGCAATCTACAGATTCAATGCAATCCCTATCAAACTACCACTGGTATTTTTCACAGAACTAGAACAAAAAATTTCACAATTTGTATGGAAACACAAAAGACCCCGAATAGCCAAAGCAATCTTGAGAACGAAAAACGGAGCTGGAGGAATCAGGCTCCCTGACTTCAGACTATACTACAAAGCTGCAGTAATCAAGACAGTATGGTACTGGCACAAAAACAGAAAGATAGATCAATGGAACAGGATAGAAAGCCCAGAGATAAACCCACGCACATATGGTCACATCTTTGATAAAGGAGGCAGGAATGTACAGTGGAGAAAGGACAGCCTCTTCAATAAGTGGTGCTGGGACAACTGGACAGGTACATGTAAAAGTATGAGATTAGATCCCTCCCTAACACCATACACAAAAATAAAGCTCAAAATGGATTAAAGACCTAAATGTAAGGCCAGAAACTATCAAACTCTTAGAGGAAAACATAGGCAGAGCACTCTATGACATAAATCACAGCAAGTTCCTTTCTGCCCCACCTCCCAGAAAATGAAAATAAAAACAAAAATAAACAAATGGGACCTAATAAAACTTCAAAGCTTTTGCACAGCAAAGGAAACCATAAACAAGACCAAAAGACAACGCTCAGAATGGGAGAAAATATTTGCAAATGAATCAACTGACAAAGGATTAATCTCCAAAATTTATAAGCAGCTCATGCAGCTCAATAACAAAAAAACAAACAACCTGATCCAAAAATGGGCAGAAGACCTAAATAGACATTTCTCCAAAGAAGATATACAGACTGCCAACAAACACATGAAAGAATGCTCAATATCATTAATCATTAGAGAAATGCAAATCAAAACTACAATGAGATATCATCTCACACCAGTCAGAATGGCCATCATCAAAAAATCTACAAACAACAAATGCTGGAGAGGGTGTGGAGAAAAGGGAACCCTCTTGCACTGTTGGTGGGAATGTAAATTGATACAGCCACTGTGGAGAACAGTATGGAGGTTCCTTAAAAACTACAAATGGAACTACCATATGACCCAGCAATCCCACTACTGGGCATACACCCTGAGAAAACCATAATTCAAAAAGAGTCATGTACCAAAATGTTCATTGCAGCTATATTTACAATAGCCCGGAGATGGAAACAACCTAAGTGTCCATCATCGGATGAATGGATAAAGAAGATGTGGCACATATATACAATGGAATATTACGTAGCCATAAAAAAAACGAAATTGAGCTATTTATATAATGAGGTGGATAGACCTAGAGTCTCTCATACAGAGTGAAGTAAGTCAGAAAGAGAAAGATAAATACCGTATGCTAACACATATATATAGAATTTAAGGGAAAAAAATGTCATGAAGAACCTAGGGGTAAGACAGGAATAAAGACACAGACCTACTAGAGAATGGACTTGAGGATATGGAGAGGGGGAAGGGTAAGCTGTGACAAAGCAAGAGAGAGGCATGGACATATATACACTACCAAACGTAAGGTAGATAGCTAGTGGGAAGCAGCCGCATAGCACAGGGAGATCAGCTCGGTGCCTTGTGACCGCCTGGAGGGGTGGGATAGGGAGGGTGGGACGGAGGGAGACTTAAGAGGGAAGAGATATGGGAACATATGTATATGTATAACTGATTCAGTTTTTTATAAAGAAGAAACTAACACACCATTGTAAAGCAATTATACCCCAATAAAGATGTAAAAAAAAAAAACAAACATAAATTGGATCTATTTTTCCTTCTGTTCATCTATCAATTTTCCCCTGCCAGTTTATCACTTGAAACTTCACAGAGTTAAGGACAGGGGAATATTGGGGGGTAGGGGGCAGAATGGTTTAAAATAAAGAAAGACTATAGAAACATATATTCTATAATCACTTGAAAGTAGGATGAGGATAGAACAGGACATAGCAATGGAAGCTTCCAAAGCCAAAACTACAAACTTTCACCTTGACCACTGAGTACTGGAAAATGAAAGATGATTACAGATAAGTCATGTCTTTTTCCATGTATTTCACAGATTGACAGTTCCAGACTTCACATGGCTAGTAGACCAGACGAGGCTAATCTCTAGACTCCAGTAGGGAAGCCTTTCTTTCAAAATTGGAAAAAACAAAAACAAAGGAAATCTCATTATGTTCAGTCTTTAAGCTCTTGGGTAAAACTGTCAATAAAACATGCTTGTTCCTGATAAGGAAATCAATTTGATTAAAAGTGCACTAAGACCATAAGTTTTTCCCTCCTAGAGCCAGTAAGCCATCACCCCTTAGTGAGTAATGATTTTCCATACTAATCAACAGAGCTTAAATACAGCAACTAACTCAAACATAAGCCTTTTATTAAATTAGTTATTGATTCAAAAATCTATTACTCAAAATCTAGATTTTCGAATTTTTATTCCAAATGTATAATTTTCCACCATCACAGACACCAAGAATTCAGAAATATGGATCACCGTTGACAAACATGCAACAGAATTATACCATTACAAAGCATAGATAATTTTTCATGAAGTAAGAGTCAGGACTCATCTTTCATTCCACACCACAGTATATGAAATTCAATTACCTGGCCCGCTGTCTCAGATAGATAATAAGAATGTGGGCTTTGTCTCCAGACATAAAAAGGAAAAAGCAGCAGCTAGAACTACAGAGGTTGATGCAAGTTTAAAAACACAGGCAAAACTCGTGATCGAAGTCGACTTGATGACAAGAAGAAGCCACAGTTGGTTTGAGAGACTGGCAGATGCGTATCATTCTTTCATTCTATTATCAGACATTTATGGTGTGCCAACTGTATGCCAAGCTCATGTGGAGCCAAACAGTGTTAACCACAGTGCAGAGTTTCAGGCAACCCCAAAAAACTATCATTCAAGTAACCAGTGTGCTGCTGATAACTAGTTTGATTCATGGTAACTGGTCCCTGGGATTTTTCTGCTGTAAAGTGTCAAAAAATAAGTCACTGCCCTCCCCACCTCCACTCCCCCATATCTCAGATGATAAAATTTTCTTCAAGATTTCTGTGGTTTAGATTTCTTTCAGGTACAAATTGAAGACCTAAACCAGATGTTTTTCTATCAAAGACAAAGAAACAAAGCTAAATGAAATATAGCAATCTTTCTCCTTATCTATCGCACCCCTACATGTAGATTCCTAGTGTGCATAAAATTCCCAACATAAGTCACTTGACCCTCTCTTCTAAGTCATGTCCTGACTGTAAAAAAAAAAAAAAAAAAAAAAAAGAGCAAATCTATGGGGAGGAAGGAGGTAGGTTAGGTACAGAGCACACCGCTCAGAGAGCTAAGGTTTCAATGCGATTTTGTTGTTGAAGCTTGGCATCTACAGTACGGGCATGGGAGGAGGTAGGATTCCTGGTGGTCATGGTGCACCCCCAGGTCCCAGCATGAACATAATTACAGGAGCTGTAAAGTCACAGGAAAATGTTTGCTATTCTGGAAAGCCTCGCTCATCTTGGCATTTCAACAAACCCTAGTATATGTTTGCTTCCCTTTTATGGAAACAGCATAATGCTCTTAGCCACAAGTCATTAAGAGACCACAGAGGACAATTTTAGTGTCAGTTTTCATTTTCATCCCAATGACCCTCATTCTTGTCATCTTTATACATCAATTACCCACTCAATTCCCTCTGCCCGTCAGATCAGGAAAAGCAATTCCCTGGAGGAAACTGAAGGAAAAGCAAAACTGATAGGGCATTTGAAGAAGAGATGAGATCAAAATGGGTGAAGAGAAGCTTCATATTCCCTCAACCCAAGAAATAATCAGGTCAACTCAGAAAATCCACCCTTCAGTTAAAATCTGTGGCAAAAATAGTACAAGGCAGCTTTGCCACAAAGTTTGCATGTCTGGCTTCCAGGGGATCTGGTAGGTTAGGACTGGTAGAAAAAAGACTAAGACAAAAATAAAGAAAAATGTAATTAATGGCTGTGTTTAGAAGACACTTTCCATAAAACCACTAATTTCAATAATTATTTAGTCCGTGCTTAGTAAATGCCAGGTACCACATTAAGTCCTTTACACAGATCATCACATTTAATTCTCACAGAAATCCCATGAGGACTGTACTATTATTGTCTCCATTTTACAGATGAGCACACTGATATAAAAAGAAGGGAAGGAACTTGCACGAGGTCAAGATGCTAATAAGGTCCAGATTCTAACTCCCAAGCTCCAATGGTCAACTCGAGCCTAGGAGTCTGGCCTCTCCCCAGAGGAATTGTTCCAGTTATCTTCTGCTATGTAATAAACCACCTTAAACATAATGGCTTAAAACTCTATAATTTATTCTTCTTTCTCATGGTTCTGTGGGTTAAGTGAGCTCAGTGAGGCAGTCTTTGCTTAAGGTCTCTCATATAGTTACAGTCATATGTGATGGCTGGGCCAGAAGTTATCTGACTGCATTAGCCATTTAAATGATGGGGCTGGGCTGCATATCCAAGATGGTGCACTCACATGGCTGCCAGGTGATGCTGGCTGTCAGCTGGGAGGCCAGGGAGGGCTACTGGCAGAGCACCAATACATGACCATACATGTAACTTAGGTCTTTCATGGCAGGTGGGTTCCAACAGGGAGAGTTCAGAAAAGGGAGCATCCTAAGAACAAGGATTCCACAAAAACCAAGCAGAGGTTGCAAAGTTTCTTATGATCTGGTCTCAGAAGTTCTGAAGCATCATTTCCACCAAATTCTATTGGTCAACAGTGAGTACGAGGCAGGGCCAGATTCAAAGGGAGAATACCATGAAGGATATGAATTCTAAGAGCTGTTGGGTTGATCTTTGGAGACTAACTACTATTGTCATATCTGTGAAGCACAAATCTTTATGTTGCCCTCCTGGGAAGAAGCAAAAGAAGGGAGTCTGGCCCCCATGAGGCTCTGGGAATGGGGAAGTTCTTACAAAGATGTTAAGCCAACTACATTACTAAGAAGCAGACATGAAAACAATAACAAGAAAAGCAAACACCAGTTATAGACACAAATTTTAAATCACACAAATAATGAACTCCTCAGTATCCTCCCCAAAGCACTGCCATAAGGATAGTGTTCTGAAGGC
The DNA here is from genome assembly GCF_951394435.1 of Stenella coeruleoalba. Taxonomy (NCBI): domain Eukaryota; kingdom Metazoa; phylum Chordata; class Mammalia; order Artiodactyla; family Delphinidae; genus Stenella; species Stenella coeruleoalba. The sequence continues at coordinate 74,219,224 of NC_137149.1, forward strand.
CTCATATGTTTTGTGGGATACATGTGATTTCTTCTTTTTTAACTTATCTTCCCTTTATGTATCCTACTGACTTAGAGGCATTATGGTGTGAAATTCAAATACAGACTCTTACCAGTACTCTGAGTCCTTAGGTAAGACTTAACCCCTCTGACATTCTGTTTCCTCATCTAAATAACAGGAATAATAATATCTGCATCTATAGCTGAGTATACGTATATCTCTCTCGTCACTGATACACACAGTCATTGTATAATTCAGATCCTTTTCTCTAAAGCTCACAATTACCAAATAGAAAAAAAATCTGAATTACATTTATATCTCATTTTATAAATTAAAAAAACAAAGAGGAATTAAATTACTTATTAAGAACTTCAGGAGATCAGCAGCCCCAAAACTCTAGCCCCTAGGGATCTTCCCTGGTCCACTTTGCTCAGTAATGGGGCCTCTGCCCGGCAAGGTATCTAGGAACATATGGTCCTAATAGTTCTATACCTAGACAGGAAGATCATATGAGGCAGGTATAGAAGGAGAGAAAAGTCATAGCACAAAGATTATTTTCATTAATAATGAAAATAAGTACCTGTCTCAGAGTAGACATATAATAACACCTGTTGGATGGATGGGTGGGTGGATGGATGGACAGACAGTTGGAAGGGTTTTAGTTGTAAATGTTTGTCCTCCTGTGGTATCAGAAGATGGAATCTCACTTCCACCTCAGGAAGTTCCCAGCCATTCCATACTCCTTAAGCAGAGAGAGCAGCAGACCATCTCTTTCTTCCCCGCAAATGGTCTTTCTACCTTGATTTGTTCTCTCGACACGTATTTTCTTTTTTCGTTCTCCACCTGCCATAGAATATTTAAAAGGAGAGACCAACAGCCAACGGAGATAATTGTGGGCTCTTAGGCTATGGAGGGGGAGCTTTCCTTTCCTCTTTGTTTAATTCTGAGAATGTGGTCCTATCCTCCAGTTTCTACATCTGGCATCAGGCCTAGTGTCAAAACTCTGGAAGTTTTCCCCTAGCAGGCTGTTCTTATATCAGAAGAGGTTGAATAGGACTTTTCCTGTTGCCCTGGAATAGGGACAGGGTTCATGGCCGAGGACAAAAAAGGACCTAAATACACCACCCGTTAAAGTGAGCTGACAAAGGGCTTTCTGAAAATCGCCAGAACTACTAATTTCCTACTACCATTACCAACATCACTCCAACCTCCCCACCCCCTACATGCACAGAACCTTTTCCAAGGTAATCTAAAAGAAAGAGAGGGGATACAGAGTTGGAATTGAGGTCTACCAACCTCATGGGTTCTTGGGGAGAAATATTTTTAGAACCGGAGCGGTGTGCTTCCCCATTCCTCATAAAGCCAAGAGATGGGCAGGTTGCAAGATAATCACGTTTAGAGGCTGCGGGTATATGAAAAACGGGAAGCTGGCACCTCACCCTTACAATCTTCAGTCCCATCCTGGGATTGCCATCCAAGTAGAGCGTTGTAAGGTGTCTCCTGGGAGAGCTTGATGTACGTGACATGCTTCCCCTAGAGTCTGGAGACATCCGTGAATGTAGAGCTTGGTGTCTCATGCTCTTCCGGAGATTTATGAAGGCAAAATCCTTGCTGGGAAGAAGATGGAGGCAACCTATGAGAGGTTTCTCAAGAGTGCTCTAGCGGTTCCCACGGCTACTGCACAGGACATAGCGTTACAGGAGCACGGAGTTAGATGGAGAATTGGGGGGCTGCTCAAGGGGCTTTCAGGTGAAGGGAAGTGAACCCATTTACCCTAGGGCTACCCCTTCCCCTGAGAGAGTGCTGGAAGCACGAATCACTGTTGGGAGCAAAGGAAGACACAGCTACCCTCTCTAAGTTCGTCCTCAACGACAGAAAGGTCCAAAAGAAGATGAACAACAGCCTTAGATTTTCAATCATAGCCTCTTTTACAGAGACTGACACACAGCAGCAGATCCAAATGAAGCCAGACCCAACCAGAAGACAAGCAGGATTCCTTCCCACCCCTGACTCAGGCCCAGGAATCTAAGCTCTTGGTCCTCCGTCCCTTCTCCTTGGCCCCAACCCAAGAAGGTTCCAGTGGTTCTCAACCAAGGCAGAATGGCTCCTGTAGGAGGTGTTTGGGAAAGTGTTGTACGTCATAAAGACTGAAAGGTGCTATGGGAATCTGTGTGGAGGTCAAGGGGGAAAGTGTTAAGTATTCTGAAATGTACAGAACAGTTCTATGCTAAGAATTGTCCAACCCCCAAATGACAAGATGACTCCCTATAGAAAAACATACTGGTTGACCCAGGAAAGGGTCAGACGACTGTAGACTGTAGACTGTTTCTCCTCCATTGCCCCCCTACTCCTGCCTATCAGCCCCCTCTCTATTCCAAAGTGCTGGATTTGTGGGAAAGTGAAAAGACAGTTTATACACTCCTGCCCCAGATCTCCCAAGCCTCAGCTCAAACCCGTGGTTGGGACGAGGGAGGAGATTAGAGTTAAACTGAGTCCGAGATTCTGCGATTGACACTTTAAACCACAATGGACTGAAATTTTTATTCCCGAAAGAGAGCAGAGAGTTATGGAATCTGCCAAAGATGCTAAAGGGTGGGAAATGGGAATTCAGCTGAACACTTCAGAAATCAGTCACTGGAAGAAACACAAACACTTCATGTTTATACCCCACTTCGTTACAACTCCTCAGTTGCCTCCTCCATAAAGGGGGGTAGGGTCCTGGTTTTCAAACACACAAAGGAAGGAAGGTCACGGAGAATGTTTCTGTCTGCCTCACTGACCACTGCAGATAAGCCATTGCTGCTCACCCCGCTTGGAAGCATTACATCCTGTTTCCGCCACGAGCTCTGGGTGGAGCCCAGGGGTTGCCATCTAGGGCTGTGGCAGTTGGATGGAAAGCACATCGGAAGCCTGGTAGGGGTGCCGGCCCACGGCACAGATGCTGCACTCCTGCTAAGGTAACAATGGGTAAGGAATAATCATGAGATGGGTTTTCCTCTCCCCCTGCCACGGCAGGTGCTTGATGTCAGAGCCCACTGCCAAATGACCCAAGAGGGAAATGCCCAGGTCAGGAGAGGCTGGGCTGGGATGAGGAGGCCTGGGGAGCATGTGCCTCTCGTACACATCAGACATTGCTCTGTCAGGGCTGTCTCAGCTCACACACAATGTACGGCTCAAATCCCATCTTTCCTTAGGATTCTTCCTAACTCCCTTCCTCTCACTCCCTTTCATCCACATTTAGAGAAACAAATAATTGGAAAGTGCCCCTATTAATACCACATCAAAAATACCTCACCTAATAAAAAATACCAGTTGGTATAGACATTTTCAGGACAATTTAGCAATATCTATTAAATTTTAGTTGTGCTTACCCTCTGACCCGATGCTTCTTCTAGGTATTTATCCTGTGGGCGTGTCATTCATAGCTGTATTCCCTGTGCTTCGAGCCCTAGAACTGTACCAGGTATATATATGTTGAGCAGTGGATGCTCCATAAAAATGTGTTAAATATTAAACAAGTGAACATACAATTAAAAAATAAATTGGCAAGCAGAACAACACATAAGTTATGATTTCACATAGGCTTATAAAAAGCACAAATTATATTTTCCTTGCTGTTCAAGAAAAAAGGTTGTAAACTTTTTCAGTTCACAGCACATCATCAGAGGTACAGAAGTTGGCATGCTCTCTGAGCACCACTGTCTCTTACCTTATTCTATTGTGCCTCTTTTTCCCCATCACATCCTCACTCCCATTCCCTGCCCACTCTAATGTGTATAGTTAATCTCTGCATCTGTATGTATCCCTGAAAGATAATGTTTTTACACACGTATTCTTATTTTTCATATTGCAAATGATACTGCATAAATCTTAACCACTTTCTTCCCTTTTTCACTATGTTTTAAAGCTCAATCCATGGTAAACCATAGGTACATCTAGTTCATTGAATTGTGACTGCATTATAGTATATAGTCCATACTAGATGTCCACCTTGGTTTACTTACTCATTCTCATTGCAATAGACAAAGTCCCTTCCAACTGCCTACCACCACAAACGACTGCAAAAAAAAATAATTCTCCTATGCCATCTCTCTAGACCTGTGCAAGAGTCTCTCTGGGGCATATGACTAGAGAGGGAATCGTGTAGTAGAGAATATGTATTCTTCTCAGTTTCACCACGGAGCCACAGACTGGTTTCCAGAATGGCTGTGACAGCTCACCTTCCCGTCAGAAGCACATAAAAGTTTATCTTTCCCTGTGTGAAAGTGTCTGACCGACACTTGGAAGTACCAAGCCTTGCAATTTTCTGTTCATTTTATCACTGTAAAGTGGTATCTCATGGCTCAATTTGCAGTTCTCATTTCAAGAGTCATGTTCCTTTGTATGTGATCTGCTTTCTTTCTGGAAGATCTTAGAATTTTTAATCCTTGTCTCAGAGGAGCTTTACTTTCACTTTTTTTTTTCCTTTGGCCACGCCCTGCATGCTTGCGGGATCTTCGTTTCCTGACCAGGGATCGAACCCATGCCCTCGGCAGTGAAAGCACGGAGTCCTAACCTCTGGACCACCAGGGAATTCCCTTTTTTTCTTTTTTTAATTTTCACTTTAATATATCTGATTGATGGGTGTCCTATTCTCAATGATCTTGAAGAGTGATAAGTGGCCGAGATTATCCACATATTTATTAACGGTGAACAGATAGATCTGAGAAGGCATTCATCTTCCATGCAAACGGCTTGCCTCATGCTGAAATTCCTTCTACAAGATCTTAGTCCAGCACTAACTGGGTCTTTGTTTGGTATGTCCAGTTGCCCACTTTGAGAGAATTCCTACCGTAATGATGGACATGTCAGCTTTTTTTCCCATCTTCCTTAGGTTGAGTTCAAATACTTGTCCCAGAGCAGTGGCTGGTACACAGTAGGTCTCAGTAAATAAGTGCTTTCTTCCCTTCGTATTTTTCGATCCACTGTCTTGGGTTACAAATCCTTTACATATCTGAGAACAGCCACCATGTATCTCTTAGTGTTCTCTTCCTCCAGCTTAATATCTGCTGCCCACAATACACCTTGCACATCAGGTTTTTTTTAAACCACCAGCTTCCTATTGGTTCTTTTAGCAAACACACTGATTTGGAAGTCTCCTAGTATCACTTGAAATGTGGTGACCTGGACCTCCAGGTAAATTCTAAACAGAACAAAGCACAGTAGGTCTATGACCTCCTACAATTCCCCTGTAATTCTATTTTGCCAGGTAAGAACACTTTCCCTTCTTAGTAGTAGCAGCAGCCGCCTGATGACTTGCTGAACTTGAGGTCAGCTCAATCCCCCAGGCCTTTTTCACATGAACGGTTGCTTATACCCATGGAATTTATTTTGGGGACCACTTAGGTGGTTCAGAGTGCAAACTGGAATCAAAATCAGTTGACCAGGGCTTCCCTGGTGGCGCAGTGGTTGAGAGTCCGCCTGCCGATGCAGGGGACACGGGCTCGTGCCCCGGTCCGGGAAGATCCCACATGCCGCGGAGCGGCTGGGCCCGTGAGCCATGGCCACTGAGCCTGCGCGTCCGGAGCCTGTGCTCCGCAACGGGAGAGGCCACAACAATGAGAGGCCCGTGTACTGCAAAAAAAAAAAAATCTGTGGCAAGTGTTCTCCTCCAATTTAATTAATTTAACATTTGATTTTTCTCCCTTCTTTCCTCCTTTCAGCTGCTCTATGGTTGATCAAATTATAGAACTAAATAGACCAGGGTTCAAATCCTGCCTCTGCTTCTTCCTAATCCTGTAGCCTTCGAAAAACGCTTTATTCTCTCTGAATTTTTGTTGCTTCGATTGCCTTGGAAATAATAACCTTTACTTCACAGTAGTGTGAAGTGCTATAAAAGTTAAATGAGATCTAATATTAGAAAACATCAGACACATAGAAGCCCCTCAGCATGCTAGTTCCCTTCTTCACACTCCTTGCCTTTCCTGCCTGGATCTCAAAAGGGAAGAGAAAGTACTCATTTCCTCCCAGATATGTCTAGACTCCTGATTCCCACAACAAAACATACCCATCTGCTTTCATACTCCCTCAACTCTGTGCTCTCTGGTACAAAACATATTAACTGACCCCAGATGATGCAGGAAGAAGTCCCAGTGGATCGAGGTGTTCCTCTTCCAGGTGACATTTGCAGCCTCACAGAAGTTTCCTAGATTCTCAATGCCTTAATGCTTTTAGGATCAAAGTCAGAGTGTTAGGGTACAAAGTCAGGCAGACGGGATTCTTCCCACCCTCGGTGGTTTGATGTTGACACAGTGTGGCCGGGATATGGCTCAGTGGGAGACGGCAGAGATGGGGGCAGCAGACTGAAGAGTCACACTGGGCCAGTGGCCACCACAGATGTGAGGAGCTCTGTGGGGCTCTCTCATCAGCTACTACTGCACAGGCCTCTGGCCACATGTTTGCAATCACACATGAGGTTGCCCTGCACAGTATCAGAAACTCTTGAGGGGGAGATGGAGGTCTGCAGCAAAGTGTTTCTGCGGTCCTTGACACTCCCTTCAGCCCACCAGATTCTGTACAGTTCCGTGCAACGCCAGATTCCAACTCAAGCTCCTACCAAAGCATCCCCAGCTTTTCTGCTCAGGGATTTTCTCCAAAACCAAGGAAGATGACTGAGCCTGCATGTAGCCACAGCCCAGAAGAGAAAGAGAAATAACACCTCCCAAAGCAACCCTCAACAGCTGAGGTCCCGGGGTCAGTGGATAAATGCCCCAGCTTCCTGCCCATTAAAAAATTACTTTAGGTGCTTTCTACAAATTTTTTCAGAGCCCCAGTTGCCCACAGCAGCAATCAGCTCCATAAAATACCTGTACTGGATTTTCTTCCTTTCCTGTCTCATCCTCCCTACTTCCTCATTGTGCTTCCTGGGATTATCTCTCCCATACTACCTGTACCATGGTTTGTGTCTCACTCTGCCATTGGAGCTACTCAACCGAAGTCTTACATCAGCTAGAGCAGGGGTCCCCAACCCCCTGGCCGCGGACCGGTAGCAGTCCACGGTCTGTTAGGAACCGAACTGCCCATTAGGAGGTGAGCGGCAGGGAAGCGGGCAAAACTTCATCTTCCGTTCCCCATCTCTCCCCATCGCTCGCATTACCTCCTGAACCATCCCTCTCCGCACCGCCCCCCCGCCCCCATCAGTGGAAAAATTGTCTTCCACGAAACCGGTCCCTGGTGCCAAAAAGGTTGGGGACCGCTGAGCTACAGAAATGGTGACTTTTTTGTTCCTGATAATATGACGCCACTTTGTCTTCAGACTGCTGTGGCCTGAAAGATATAGAAACTTCTTAAATGGTACACTTGGTTATTCTATAACCTCCCTTCTACTGCCAACAGAATTAACTGTTCTTCCTTCTGCGATCTTCATCATCTTGTATGTGCTTTTATTACTCACTATCAACACTGCAACACACAGTTACTTGTTAAACATCTGTCTCCTTCTAGATCTAGAAACACTAGATCTATATCTGAAAAACTATATCTGATTCCAATTTGCATCTCTAGTGCCTAAGCCAGCACCTGGTATATAGTATGTGTTCAACAAGTATTGGTGAATTAATAAACTCCAAAAGATAGTGAGAGGGCTTCCAGTTCAAGACAATAGGCTAAGAAAAGTTATTTCCTCTCCTTTCTGGACTCCATTAAAATGAAAAGAAAAAAGTATTAAAATGATATAAACTCGCAATAACCCAAGAACACTGCAAAGATCACGAGCACTCAGGAGAGTTCAGCAAAAGTCTAGAAGATGGAAAATACACGGAAGTCTGGTGATTGAAGAAGGAGAGAAAAGAAGCCACAGTTTGGGATTTATGCTACAGCTGGGGTGGGAGCAATCTACCCGGCAGAGCTCCAAGGAGACTCTGGATTTAAAGAAGGCAGGTACCAGGATGATGGAAGTGAGACGTGCCGCTAAAAACAGCGTATGACTGAAGATCTATATAGAGGACAATTCACACATCCCCACTCTTTTCCTGCCCCTTCACAAAGAACTGCCCATAGCTAAACCCAGGCAAAAATCAGAACGTTCTTCTTCAAGGAAATCGACAAACTGTCCTGGGAGAATTAAGTTGACTAGCGCAAGCGTTAGTGCTTCAAAATAAAGGCCTCCCAGAGCTGGCATTTACTCTCCACCCCTGTACTGGCTAGCTCTCTAGGGACTTGCTTGAGCAAAGCATGACAGTCAAAAAGCCATACTGATATAAAAGGAGCCTTTCTGTCCCCAAATTTGAGAAAAGCTTGTACCGTGACAGAAAAATATTATGACAGACAGAGGGAAAAAACAGAGGGGGAGGGAGAGAAAGAAAGAGAAGGAGGGAGGGAGGGAAGGAGGTAGGGGAAGAGGAGGAGAGAAAACTCAGAGCTAACAGAAGAGACCTTTTTTCTGTTTTTGTTTTTGTTTTTTTTTTGCGGTACGCGGGCCTCTCACTGTCATGGCCTCTCCTGCCGTGGAGCACAGGCTCCGGACACACAGGCTCAGCGGCCATGGCTCACAGGCCCAGCCACTCCGCACGGCATGTGGGATCTTCCCGGACCAGGGCATGAACCCGCGTCCCCTGCATCGGCAGGCGGACTCTCAACCACTGCGCCACCAGGGAAGCCCCAAAGAGACCTTTTTTTAAACGTTGACACCTTTTCAGATTTTAGAAGAGACTGTATCTTTATAAAAAAGAACAAGATGCTATTTTTCAAAGTATAACTAAAGAATTAGTAGAAGCCAGCGTTTAAAATATAATTGCCAATACAGAAAGTTCAATAGAAGAGTTGGTAGGTAAAGTTGAAGAAAATTCTCAGAAGGTAGAGAAATACAGACATGTACAATACACATAAAGTATGAATATATATGGAAGAAAATATGAGATGGAGACCAAACCAGAATGTCCATTACCCAACTAATACAAGTTCCAGAAAAAGAGAACAAAGACTACAAAAAGGATATAATTATTAAAGAAAACCTTCTGTAAGTCAAAAAATACATGTTTTCAGACTGAAAGGAGTACCACATTCTCAGAAGGATGACTAAAAATAGACTGATTAACTAGACACATCCACATAAAATTTTCAAACACTAAAAATAAATATATATTAATATAAGATAAATAGATTTATATATTTATATAAAGATATTTATATATAAATATATAAAGATAAATATATTTTTATATACATAAATTTCAGAGAGAAAAGGCAGGTCACCTACAAAGAAATGAGAATAAACATAGTATCAGATTTCTCATCAGTAATACTAGATGCCAGAAAACACTAGGGGTAAAGCCTTCCAATTTCTGAGGAAAGATGATTTTCAACCGAGAATTTTACACCCCACCAAATAATCAATAGAAAAGAAAAATAAAAGCCATATTCAGTCATGCAATGATACATCAAAGAAAGGAGCACCTTTACTTAAGAAGATACTTGAGAATATACTCCCATAAAAGAAGGGAATAAAAAAGAAATGAAGGTTTTGCTTTTGAAGTTGAATATGGATATACAACTATATTGAGAGGAGACGAGGCATGCATGAGGTAGGTGGTGTAAATGAGTTAAATTATCAACAATAGAAAATACTAAATTGGAATTAAGAACTATTTCTAGGAGTACATTTTCTAGGTTTATGAACACACTGCCCAAAAGAATCCAAAGCATAAACTGTTGAAAGCGATTGCTTCTGGAGAGTGAGAATGGAGTACAGAGAAGTAGACAAGAGAAGTACAAGTAGACTTTTTATTATAAGCTCCCAGTTCTGTATCAGTTATTTAGCAAGTGCATTGAACACTTTGATGAAGATATTTTTACTTTTTAATACTTTCAAGATTTAACAGTACCTCAACTATGAACACCATTCATCAATATGCTGATAAATGGTTGAAGTACAAGTTAATGAGTCATTCCAATAATTATATTGCCTCAGTTTCTACGTCTCTAAAATGAGGATAATAATGCCTACTTCATGGAGATGCTGCAATAATGCTTGAACTGCACGTAGCATGATGCCCGGCACATTATCAGCTCTTCATTGAATGGTAGTTACTAGAAGACACATGATACAGTTGTTGATACTAATCCCATCTCTGCCACTACTACAAGCTGTGCAGGTTTCTATAAGTCTTATTTTCCTTATCTGTAACTTGAGAATAATGGTAGCTCTGCCTCGAGTCAAAGCATGTAAAATGCTTATCACAGTACCGGTACTAAACAGATACTCAATAAATGGTGGACTATTATTATTAAATAAATCTTTATTGTGATTATTTCATTTTGATAGTTTTCCTCATTAGGTGCGTCTTAAATGACAGGGCATCTCCAGGTTCCCTCAGATCCACCAGAAAGTGCCTCCTCCCTTAATTCCCTTACACTCAACATACTCTACTCTGCTTCTTGGACTAATCACCAAACTTAATATTCTGTTTATCAGTCTTTCCCATCTCAAATTTTACAACGAATCAGGAAGAAAACCAAGTAAATTATCTTCTGTGTATTCCCATGGGCCCCCAGTGTGAGGAGGAAGAGGAGGAAAGAGGAGAAAAAGAATCTACGCCTCAACTTCCGTTATCAAGGATGGGAATGGGGATAAGTAAAAAGTGATTAAAAACATGCATTACTGTTTAGGGGGAAACCTTGCTCTAGCACATGTGATACAGGTATTTCATAAATAATGCCATAGAATATATTATTTAAAAAGCCCACGAGAGGGCTTCCCTGGTGGCGCAGTGGTTGAGTGTCCGCCTGCCGATGAGGGGACAGGGGTTCGTGCCCCGGTCCGGGAAGATCCCACATGCCGCTGAGCCTGCGCGTCCGGAGCCTGTGCTCCGCAACGGGAGAGGCCACAACAGTGAGAGGCCCGCGTACCGCGGGGGAAAAAAAAAAAAAAAAAAAAAAGCCCACGAGAGCATGCAACAACAATTAGTTGGACATCTTCCCTTAGCTCCTGAGCAGGATTTTTTCTGAGTGCTCAGAATGAGAAAGATTCATCCTCTGTCAGAGAGGCATACATGTGATAACTAACCAGAAACAGGAGGAAGAGGGCACCGGCACTTCATGTGTGCTCCATGCTGGACACTTACAATTACCTCATTTAATGCTCACAAATAACCCCCTGATGGGCGTATGTTGGACCAATGAGGTAAGCAAGGCTTAGAGATATCAAATAACTCATCCAAGTTCACACAGCTAGTAAGGGGTAGAACAGAGACTTGAACCCATGACTCCAGAGTCCATCCTCTTTTCACCAGGCCTCCCAGGGTGTCAACCAGGCCTCCACCACCTCTCAGGGTGCCCTGGTGAGGGAATCTGGAGACAAGGGTTTAATTCCTGGCTTGACCAACCAAGTAATTTAGGCCAATTTATCCTTTTAAGGGTTTTTCTGACTCCACTCAAAATATAATTGTACTCTGCATAGCATCCTAAGAACTCAGAAAGAATGAATTCATGTTTATAAAGTACTATATAAAGCCTAAATATACTCTTATTTTAAAAATATTCTTATATACAGATAAAAATTATACTCTCAAAAAGACATTCTAGCACCCCAAACTAAGATTAGATTTCAGTGTCTCCATTTCTTGACTAACCAGACACCAAATAATGTCATTCCAAACAGCATAGATAATGGTTTCTTGGAGCCTAGAAAATAAATGTCAATACTTGCGGTAGTTTCTGAGAATTTAAAAGTGCTAACCCCAAAATAAATATATATGAGGGGGAGAGGTAATACAACCCAGGCCAATAAATATTCATCAAAAATGCTCACATAGAAAACATGTAGGAATCTAAGTGTGTTGATTCAAAAGAAAGAAAATAACTCGATGCTAAGATTGAGCTGTGATAGGACTTTAACTTAGGGCCGTCCTGACTGCCTGTGATGACACTGCTCATCTTTGCTCAAAAAGTCAGGGCCAGGCAGGAAACTCACACGTTCGTAGGGAGATGGAAATGCACTCCCCATGTCTGACTGAAACAGCCTTCTTTTTACGATCATGATAAATTGGAGGTGGGTTGCACTAATACAGGTGCGACAACCACAGTCGTGTCATTCTATATTCCCAGAAATATTAAATATACCTGGAAACTATAGCTAATCCATCATCTTCCTTGTCAAAATGAGGCAGAGTCAAACCACCACTAGAGGTCTGGTTCTAAAGGTCCTAAGTGTTGGTAATCCAAGCCTAGAATGTTCCAAATTCACCAAGCGCTGAGTCACACTTCCTCCTGTGTCAGCAAGGCTACCTGCAGTGTATGCTAAGGATCTGCCACAGTCCTTATTCTCTGAGCTAGTGTGATGGTTAGTTTTAGGTGTCAACTTGGTGAGGCCATGGTAGCAAGATATTTGACCAAACAGCATGCTAGATGTCTCTGTGAAGACATTTTTAAAGCAGAGATTAACAGTTAAACCAGGAGACTTTGAGGGAAGCAGGTTGGCCTCCACAATGTGGGTGGGCCTCATCCAATCAGTTGAAGGCCTCAATAGAAAAAGACTGCTCTCCCCAGAAGAACAGGGAATTTACCAGCAGACTCAAATATACCAGTCCCAGACTTGAGTTTGGACTCAAACTGCAACTCTTCCCTGAGTCTCTAGCCTGCCGGGCTACCATGCAGATTTTGGACTTGCCATACTCATGTGAGCCAATTCTTTAAAATGAATCTTGATAAGATGATAGACGGATGGATGGATGGATGGATAGATAGATAGATAGATAGATAGATAGATAGATAGATAGATAGACACACATCCTATTGGTTCTGTTTCTCTGAAGAGCCCTGACTAATACATTGGTTAGAATCACAGAACAGACAGTGACACTAAAAGGGCCTGAAAAGCATTTGCAAAGTGGCTTGTCTTCCAACACCTGCAAGATTTGGCCACACGTACCTCACAGATATCTCAAAAGTAATAGGTCCCAAACCAAGAGGCAAGGTTCAAATTCTGGCTGTGCCATTTCTTAGCTGTGTTACTTGAGGAGATTACCTGACATCCCTGTTGTCTCAGTGTCTTCTTCTGCCAAAGAATAATCGTACTTACTGTGTAAGGCCATCATAGGGATAAAATAAGTTATACATGAAGCACTTAGAAGCACACCTGGCATAGTATAAGGACTCATTAGATGTTGTCATAATCCCCTCTCAAACACCACTGGGCAATGCTCACTATTGCCCAAAAAGTCAGGGCCAGGCAGAAAACTCACTTACTCCTAGTAGGATGGGAACGCACTCCGCAGATCTGAAAGAGCCTTCCTGTTACTTTCCCTTGTACTCCTGCCCTAGTAGGAGCACCCCAACCATAGAAACACAACACCTAACTCATCTTATCTTCACCTTCTCCCTTTCTCTCACCAAAGTCTGCTCAGCCTCCGAACTTACTGAGTCTATGTCCCCAAGATCTTTTCTGTCTGTGCTGTATTTATTCATTCTACAATCATTTACCGACCACTATTTCTGAGCCTGACACTGGTTGTGAATACAAAGATAAGTAAACAAAGGCTGAGTACTGTACAGTGGAGGGGACTTTGCATCCCCATTGCCCCTGCCTTCGGTCATTCTCAACCCTCCTCTCCCTTGGATTGTCAATAGAGCTTCTTCCTAAGCAGGTTTCCAGTCTCTCTCCCGACAAGCCATCCTTCGGTGACACTTCCCAAAACTCAAGTCAGTTGCTTCTCTTGGCCTCGAGAATAAAGTCCATGACTGTCCCCAAACAATCTCTCTTTCATCATCTCCCAAGATTATTCTCCACAGTGGGCCCTGACCACTGCCCCAGAACACTGTGCTCCTAGGTGCCCTGTGACCTGCTCCTGCAGCTGGCCCCTCACTCTGATCACCTGCCCAATGCCTTCCTTGACTTTCCCAGTCAGAAGCCCCTGCATTTAACATTCCAGCTGTCATTTATGTAGCTGAGGCCTGGCTTGAACCCAGGCCATCTTCACTCCAGGATAAAGACAGGGCCTGGGCAAGTCTGGAGGGACCCTGGGATAGGTCTGCCAAGGTTCTAGTACATGAGGGTCTGGGGAGCCTCCTGGGAAATGAACTCATCCTCATGGGAGAGAGGCCAAGTCACACAAATACGTTCCAAGGACAGTCAGCCAGTGTCCGAGGAGGGGCTCAATTTGAGTACAGCAGGGTGTCTGCCACTCAGCTTGCCCTTGGCCAAGATCACAGGGACACATGCCTGAGTCATGCAGTAATCCATTTGCACTTAACAAACATTTAGTGAGTTCCTACTCTGAGTCAGGCGCTGGACTGGGCACTGGGAATACACAAGTGAGCAAGACAGACCCATTCTCGACCTTAGGGAACTTAAAGCCTAGTGGGAGTTCTAAATAAAGGGGAGCTTCAATGTCAGAAGTGGGTGGTTTTGGTTTTTTGTTGTTTTTTTTTTTTTACAGTTTTTTATCATTTTAATTTTTATTTGTAATTTGAATTCCTGTAGGACTGGGAGAATAGAAGGCACTTCTGATTTGTGGTCTATCCCTGAGAGTGTAACAGAATTAGGGATAAAGGATGATTTTCCCTCTTGATGTGAAAGTTGGGGAAGGCTGAGGCAAAAAATGGCTCAATGGTGTGAGACTGGAGCTGGACCAGCCAGAGAAGAAACAGGAAATGGCATTATCGTCCACAGCATCCAAGCATCTGGGGTGACCGGCAGCCCACCTCCACAGCAGGAGCAGAGGAAGCAGCATTGGGAAGGGGTGTGTCTGGAAGCTCTGTGATTCTGTGCGGGTCAGGACCCTATTTCCCCCTCAAGAGCATGTCTTAGGGAAATCAGCATTTTTTTCACTTCTCATCCACCAATTTGTCATTTCTATAAGGGCAGGTACTGTATCTTATTGTTTGAAGAATCAAATCAGTAACTATCCAAAAGTAGGTATGGAACAAAGTTTTGTTGAATTAAAATGAATGTGAGGGATGTTCATAGCAGCACAATTTACAGTAGCCAAGATATGGAAGCAACCCAAGTGCCCATCAACAGATGATTAGATTAAGATGTATTGTATACAGAGAATGGAATATTACTCAGCCATGAAAAAGAATGAAATAATGCCATCTGTGGTAACATGAATGGACCTAGGGATCATTAGGCTTAGCAAAATAAGTCAGACAGAGAAAGACATATACTTCAAATACTCTACAATATCACTTATATGTAGAATCTAAAAAATAATACAAATGGATCTATATGCAAAATGGAAACGGACTCACAGATACAGAAAAAAAAACCTAGTGGTTACCAAAGGGGAGAGGGAAGCGGGGAGGGCCAAATTAGGGGTATGGGATTAACAGATACAAGCTACTATATATAAAATAGATAAGCAACAAGGATATACTGTATAGCACAGGGAACTATGCCCAGTATCTTAAAATAACCTATAATGGAATATAATCTGTAAAAACACTGAATCTCTATGCTGTACACCTGCAACTAACACAATATTGTAAATCAACTGTACTTCAATTTTAAAAAAAGAAAATAAAATGAATACAAAGAACTTTCATTTAAATAAAATAGCCAAGACTATACAAACACGTAGAGGAAGAAATGTAGAGAATAATTAGAATTATGTGGGGTTTTCCACCCATTATATCATAAAGCAAATTTTGCACTCATTCTTCATTCCACTTTGGAGGCTCAAGTCAGAATTAAAATAGAGTCAGTTTGTTGCTGGTCATTTTACATTAGCTCTTTGTTGTTACTATAAGAATAATACATTCTCATGAGGAAAAAATTAAAAGTCTGGTGAAGGATGGAGAGGAGACAGTAAAAGTGGATGCCACACAAATCCAGGGTAGAATATTCAGTGGTGGGATTGAATAGAATTATATCCTTTGGAAACCCCAGAACATTTCTCCTCCTACTTTTCTATACTTCACGTACAGTAATCCACCCCCATCACCTGGGACAGAGACGGAAATAGGAACAAAGTGATAAGGTGACTTTCTCACAGTCTCACACATCAGTTGGCTTCAAAAATCCAGACTAGTGTAAGAGTCAGCTTGATTTCCAGACAAAAGGATTTGAACATCCTCGGTTCAGCACCAAAAGCCTTGGCCCTTCTGAAGCCACTCATCACAAATTCCAGACACAACCTGCTGGAATTTGTCAGTGAGAATGAAGGTTGCAACAAGAGCTAAGCTAGTCAATGGGGATGCCAAGTTCATTTTCGTTCATTGTTTCCTGAGGAAGTAACAAAACAAAAACAAATTATTAAGATGGAACATGGTCATTTTTAATCATTCTCTGCTTATACAATGATAGAGAAAAAGGGTGCTATAGTGAAAAAGGATAAGGAGACAGAAATACTAGACCTGCTTCACTGCTTAGTAGCTGGGTGACCTACAGCAAATGGTTTAACTTTCTAAGCTGCTGTCTTCTCTTTGGCAAAAAAAGAAGCACTAAATCCTACCCTGCCTAGCTCATGAAGCTGCTTATGTAAAGACAGATGACTTTCTGTTTTTGAAAACTCTAAAGAGTTGTGGAAATGGAAGGTATGAAGCCTACATCACTCTGCAATATTATACCAAAGGGTCTTAGACCTTTTTTCCCTGTATTTTCCCTTAGAGGCTCCCCAACATGCTCCACCCTCAACTTAACCCCCACTGCTTCCTAGTATCACAGCATCCTCCCTCTGGCAGGACACCCTTATTGCTGGAAAAAGTGCCCAATACCCAAGGATCACTCAACACAAGAGCTGACTATCAGCAAGAAAGAAAGGCAGACCAAAGAAACGAAGACCACATGAAAGGAAAACATTTTGCTTTCAAGACTCTGCCTATAAAGTCCACAGGAAGTTGAGCATAACATTAAAAACTCTGGCTGCTAGAGTTAGGATGGTGGAGGGTGCAGGATATTTGCTAGTGTGACACAGAGTCCAGAGGGGAAGTTGTCCCAAGAAAAATCCAGGCAGGTGTAATGCACTGGCCCTAGAGCCAGACTACAAGGGTCATTTAACACCATGTGACCTTTAGCAAATCTGTGTCCTTCCATGCCTTAAAAGGAAGATTATAATAACGGCACCTACTCCTTACGGCTTCTGTGAGGATTCAGTGAATGAACATGGATGGGATACTTAGCACTGCAGCTGAGCAAGTTAAGTGACATGTGTTGATGGTGCTGATGGTGGTGGTGGTGGCAACGGCGTTGGTGGTGGTTTTGACCACACCGGCCCTGCTCCCATGTAAAGCTAAGAGACAGAGCGGAGTAGAGAAAGGAGTGCCCCAGGCAGAGGAAACCAGCCTCTGCTTTCTGCAGAGGGCACACTGAAGGAAACCAGATGTCTTAGTCCATTCAGGCTGCTATAATAAAGATACCGTAAACTGGGTGCTTAAACAACAAATATTTGTTTCTCACAGCTCCAGAGGCTGAAAGTCCAAGATTAAGGTGCCATCAGATTCAGTGTCTGGTGAGAACTTGCTTCCTCATTCATAGATGGCTATCTTCTCATGTGGTGCAAGGAGCCCGTACGTGTTCTCATACGGTACAAGGGTGAGAGAGCTCTCGAGTCTCTTTTATAGGGCACTGATCTCATTCATGAGGACTCTGCCCTCATCATCTAATCACCTACCAAAGGCCCCTCCTAACACCATCGCCTTAGGAGTTAGGGTTTCAGCATATGAATTGGGGGGAGGGGAGGACAGAAACATTGAGTATAGCACCAGGCTTCCTCAAGATTAGGGCAGGCAGAGGTCTGTTTTTTTTTTTTTTTTTGGCTGCACTGGGTCTTCGTTGCTGCGTGCTGACTTTCTCTAGTTGCAGCGAGTGGGGGCTACTCTTCATTGTGGTGCGTGGGCTTCTCATTGCCGTGACTTCTCTTGTTGCGGAGCATGGGCTCTAGGCACACAGGCTTCAGTAGTTGCAGGACGCGGGCTCAGTAGTTGTGGCACACAGGCCCCAGAGCGTGCGGGCTTCAGTAGTTGTGGCACATGGGCTCAGTAGTTGCAGCACACGGGCTCTAGAGTGTGTGGGCTTCAGCAGTTGTGGCTCCTGGGCTCTACAGCACGGGCTCAGTAGCTGTGGCACACGGGCTTAGTTGCTCCGCGGCATGTGGGATCTTCCCGGACCAGGGATCAAACCCGTGTCCCCTGCATTGGCAGGCAGATTCTTAACCACTGCGCCACCAGGGAAGTCCCAGGCAGAGGTCTTACAATAACAAATTAGAAACAACAAGAAGCCAGGTTATAGAAATAGGGTCTTTTTAGACTGTGAACTTTGCACAACTTCATTCGGACAGACTGAGAAGTCCTGGTGATTTCCACTGAAACCCCTATAAAGGGAAGAGCCCATTCCGGTGCCCACGAGCATAGGGTACAGAGGAGTCGGGCTCAGAGAAGAGCCTCTGGGACAAGGAAAAGCCAAAGCCAAGAAAGAAAATAAACCAAGGCACATGGGACCGGGGAGAATGATTAGCCTGACTTCTCTCCACTGAAGGGGTTCCTGCATTCACAGTGAGGAGAGACAAGTTAATACCAAGTTAATACTCTTCACATACTTAATATTGTTCTTTTGTTTTATTAGGACATTTGCTTAAGCTAACTGTTTAGTAAAGTGTTTAAAGCTTATCCCATAGTTTGGGTTCTTTCATGAATTGCTTTCATTCGTTCATTCAGCTGGCATTTATGGATTGCTACAAAATTCCATACCCTGTGCTCAGGAATGGGAGTACCGAGCCTGCAGCTTAGCAGGGGAGATAGAATGGTAAACAACATTTACAATGCAGACTCAAGTTCTACATGGGTACTAAGTACCCGGCTAGGGAAGCACTGGAATGCTTAGAAGGGTACATCATGAAGGGTCCTGAGTCTGATTAAGGAGCTTACACTTTGTTCTGGTTAAGGGAGCCGCTGAAAGATATATTAATTAAATGTTCCACCAATGTAACATTCTCACATTGGGTGAACCCCAAATACCTCATCTAGATTCCGGCACTCAGAATGAACTAAATTAAAACCTCCCCCTTGAAAAATCACTACCACCCAAAGAGTATGCCTTTTGGGGATACGTTACATTATCCTCACCCAACAACAGCACAGAGCCAGGCAACGGCTACCTTGAGATCCCTGAAACAAGTAAAACTTCACTCAGGTAGACTGAAACCCAGAAAAATGATCGTTTTTAAAAAGACAAGAATCATATTCAGGCAAGCAAAGCCTTCATTTACTGTAAGATTCCCAAGATTATCCAAATCATAAGATCAGAGATGCCCAAGGCCAGGGCTCTGAATAAAATAAAATTAAAAAATTGACTACTAAAATTTTGAAGGCAAAAGGAAGGAATTTGAGTCATTTTAGTAGTAAAAATAGAGTATGCTGGATGGAGGCCAGCAACCCATTGTAATAATCAAGAAATGACTCTTTCAGTGTTTGAGGGATCATGTCAAAATTCATGCTAGAAATGTTTGTTTTATTTTCTAAAATCCTATGAAGGAGTCTTTCTCAACTACAGAGTTTCTACAAAGAAGGGGCTTAAGGCCAATAACCTGCTTGGAAGAGATTTGTCCTGAAGCTACATCTGTGTAGCTAGGACACTGTTTTTATTCAGATTGTATGTTTATTTGTAATGGCTTGGAGATTAAATAAGGGCAGCTAGAATACTCCTAAACTACCCTCTTGTGATGTCACCACCCCTCAATAAATGTGGTATGTCCCACTGACGGTAATTAACCTGTAAGGCTAATAAATATGACTGATGGGGAAATTAAGGCTGTTCCTCGAAGAACATGTGACCATACTGAAGTCATTTTGTCCACTGATACCTTCTTCCCATTCTATGGGGATAATCTCTGCATCTAGGAATGGAATGGAAGAACAAATGCCATTAGCTGTGGGTGAGACATTCAGTGTGAAGTAAATGTGGACAGCACTGGGAGAATTCACTTCATCTCATTCCACCCCCTAAGGTCTGCCTGGTGCTGAAAATTCCCACATTTTTTTAAACTTCTTTGAGTGAAGGTATTAAAAGCTACTATGAAAATGCACATTTTATCTGGGAGGGGTGGCACATTGAGTCATTAGTAATAACAATTACTCAAATGACTTCATCAAGTTAAACTCCCGTCCAATTACTGGGCAGTTTCCAGGGTAACAGTAAAGATGCCTTTTGATCCTGGGGAGAAGGCCAGAGGATGTCTGTCTGAAAGACAGACTCTGGGTGTGGGCCCAGCAAGACATGAAAAAGAACCTTACTGCTTCCCCATTTTGCTGGGACTGGCCCAGTCTCATTGTTTGAGTGGTTTGGGCTGAGATCATGAGAATAATTCTGGCTAGAGCTAATTGCTTTATTGTAAACTTCAGGCCGTGTGAAGAGACTGGATTAAGAAGTGCCTGGGTTACACATTCACCAACTATGTGAATTTATATGTTTTACTTAAAGTCTTAGAGCCTCAGTTTTGCATAAAAAGTGGGAATAATAATACAGGCCTCACAAGTTCAGAGAGCTCCTGTGAAAATCAAGTCAATTAATGAATGTGAGAGTACTGTGCAAATACAAGAGGGTTAGTCAAAAGGCCATGTTTGATCCGGCCATCACTTTCCTTGGTATTTAACCCAAGTGAGTGGAAAACTTATGTCCACCCAAAAACCTGTGCACAAATTGGCAATCATGAAATTGCCAATATTTGGAAGCAACAAAGATGTCCTTCAATAGGTGGATGGATAAACAAAATTTGGTACATCCATACAGTAGGATATTGTTCAGCAATAAAAAGGAACGAGCTATCAAGCCATGTAAAGGCAGGGAGGAACCTTAAATGATATTGCTAAGTGCAAGAAGTCCATCTAAAAAGGGTACATACTATATGATTCCAACTATCGGACATTCTGGAAAAGGTAAAACTCGGGAGACAGTAAAAAGACCAGTGGTTGCCAGGGGTTTAGAGGGAGGAAAGGATGAATATGTGTAGCACAGAGGATTTTCAGGGCAGTGAAACTATTTTGTATGACACTGTAATGCTGGATACATGTCATTATGCATTTGTCAGAACCCACAGAATGTACAACACAAAGAATGAACCTTAATGTAAACTACGAACTTCAGTTACTAATAATGTATCAAAGGACCATGTTACTCCTGATGAAAACCCTTGAGTGGTACCCCACTGCCCACCTAAGAAATCCCATGCACAAGAGCAACCAAAGCCCTCCATCATCTGGTCCCTTGCTCTACCCATCCAGGATTACTAGTTCCCTAAATAAACTCTCATGTTCATCTGATGTTTTTGCCTGCCTGCCCAACATCCACTTTTTCTTCTTCTGCTAACATCATCCATTTTCCTTCAGGAAACAGCACTCAACCCATCCTCAGTTTATGTGGTTTGCTAGGAGCTGCTCCACCACACTCATATTCTGCGTTAGACAGATGTCCAATCAGAGGTCATCTAGACATTTTAACTGGAGCCATTAGGGAACACAAGCTATCTTTTCATGGGGCATCTCAGAAACTAGATTGAAACCCGAATTTTTGTTGCCATCTCTGCCAGGATCTGGGAAGATCCTGCCTAAATGAAGCCAACAGAAAGAATGAATCCTGGAGAAAGCAAGAACCTCAGGCATAATGGCATCCAATGAGTGCCTGGATCCAGCTGCTTCTGAAGCCGGCTCTGCATTTCCCACCCCTTTAGACTTTTTCAATTGTGCAAGCCAACGAATACGCTCTTTATGTTTAAACCCATTTGAATTGGTCTTCTAGTATCTTACAACCGTGAGTCACACAAGGAGGATGCTTTTCTGTGTTTCATTCTGTCTCTTCTCCTCATCACACGCTTGTGGTCTGATAAACACCTTTTCACTCTTCAAGGTTAAGTTCTAGGGAATTCCCTGGCAGTCCAGTGGTTAGGACCTGGTGCTTTCACAGCCGTGGCCCAGGTTCAATCCCTGGTCAGGGAACTTAGATCCCACAAGCCACATGGTGTGGCCAAAAAAAAAAAAAAGATTCAGTTCCAGCACCACCTCTCTGTGAATCTTTCTAGACCAGTCCTGACGTCCACTCTAGTTAGAAAAAGCTCCTCAATCCCTGGAGCTTCCACAGTACCCTGTGCTGACTTCCAGCAGAGTATGCTATCTCTTATTTACACTAATCACGCTTCATTGTCTCTGTGACTGTAAGCCCCTCAGTCCTTCAAAGGGAGGTGTCATAGTTGGGCATCCCCAGCGCTTTCTGAATGCTTATTGAATAGAAAAGACATTATCAAAACAGGAGTTTGTGCGAAGAAGGGCAACAAAAAGGAGTGAAAAAGAACAAGCAGGAGAAATTGTGTCCAATCATCTAGTTTAGAAGAGAAACTGAATCTAAATAAGATGGAGGAGGGGTGACATACAGGCAAATGTGATTTACACCCCTAATACTTTCATTGCTCTAGTAGCAGTACTTACACTCTTTTTGCCCCATTATCACCCACACCTGGGATCTTTTCAAGTTTACTTTTTGTATTAAAAGGAGACAGCTTTTTAATGTGGCAGAGATAGCTAGTTCTCCTTCAATATCAGTTCTCCTCTTCTTCTATAGAAATAGAACCCCTGATATTTTGCTGGATACAAGGATGCCCAGAATTAGAACTACATACCCCAGACTCCCTAGCAGCTATGTGTGGCCCTATGATTATTTTCTGGCCAATGGAATATGAGCTGAAGTGGGGCATGCAACTTCCTAAAGAGTAAACAGTTGCTTTCTTCCCCATTTTTCCACTCCCACAAGCTGGATGCATGAGCCGTTCTGGACTCTGAGGATGAGAATAAGATGAAAAGAGGATGGGTCCCTAAAGCCACCATATCAGTCCTGGACCATGATACCAGATACCAGAACCATTATGTGAGAGAGAAAACAAACTTCTAACTTATTTAAGCCTATGATTAGAGGGTCTCTATTTCAACTGGCAAGCTCATATCGTTATACAACTTCTTGGTCTCTCCTGTGTTTTTTTCCCTTTTGCTTTGTTTGTTTTTTAATAAATTTATTTATATATTTATTTTTGGCTGCATTGGGTCTTCATTGCTGCACGCAGGCTTTCTCTAGTTGTGGCGAGCGGGGGCTACTCTTCGTTGCCTTGTGCGGGCTTCTCATTTCTCATTGCGGTGGCTTCTCTTGTCGTGGATCACGGGTTCCAGGCGCGAGGGCTTCAGTAGTTGTGGCTCTTGGGCTCTAGAGAGCAGGCTCAGTAGTTGTGGCGCACAGGCTTAGTTGTTCCACGGCATGTGGGCCCTTCCCAGGCCAGGGACCGAACCCATGTCCCCTACATTGTCAGGCGGATTATTAACCACTGTGCCACCAGAGAAGTCCCCCTCCTTTTGCTTTGAATTGAAACTATTAGAATTCAAAGTTCCCAGTGGCCAGAAGGAGCCGTCACAAGCAAAATCCATGATGGTTCTCCATCTCCCAGTCTTTCAACTGTCTTCCAGCAATCACATATATCCTCTGAAAAAAGCCCCAGTGCTCTGCATGATCAGACTGGTTTCAAAAGTGCATTTGCCTAAAATACACTGATAGGACCATCAGACTTGGATACGAGGAAACCTACAAATACCAACAAGTTGTTCATGACAATATACTTTTATAGTAGTTAAAAATCAAAAACACCCCCAATATCCAAGAACGGGGAAATTGTCAAGTAAATGTGAGTACAGGCAGTTCCTGTCTTACGATGTTTCAACTTTACAACGGTGCAAAAATAGGCAGTCAGTAGAAACTGCTCTTCGAATTATTTTGATATTTTCCCAGGCAAGTGATTATGCTGTACTATCCTCTCTACAAATCACTATGCTGGGCAGGGCAGAGCTCCCGCCAGCACACGATCACGAGGGTGAACAACTGATTCACTTACAACCACTGTGTACCATTACAACCATTCTGTTTTTCACTTTCAGTACAGTATTCAGTAAATTACATGAGATATTCAACACTTTATTATAGAACAGGCTTTGTGTGAGATGATTTTGCCCAACTGTAGGCTAACGTTAAGTGACCTGAGCACATTTAAGGCAGACTAGGTTCAGTGATGATGTCTGGTCGGTTAGGCGTATTAAATGTGTTTTCAACTTACAATATTTTTAACTTAAGATGGGTTTATGGGGACATAACCCCATTGTAAGTCAAAGAATGTCTGTATATTTCCTGTGTTTAATACAATGTAGCCATTAAAACTAACATTAACAAAGAGTGTGTAATGGTACAATGAAAAGAGATAAAAGGCAGGATATGAAACTGTAAACACAGTATGATCTCAAATATGTAAAAAAGACTGAAAAGAAAATAATAGTCACAACAGAACACTATCATGTGTTAAGCACTTACTGCCTTCCAGGCACTCTGCTAAGCACTTTACATGCATTTTCTCATGTAATCCCCAAGGACCTATGAGGTAAGTACAATTATTATTTCAACTTTATTAATGAGAAGACAGACTTGATGAGATTAAGCAACTTTCCCCAAATTTCACAGAACACAAACTCCAGTGTATCTGACACCAAAGGCCATGCTCATATCTCTCTTGCCAGCAAACTTCTTCACGAGGTTTTAAAATAATTTTTAAAGCATCTTTCTGCTTTTCTTTCATTTCTGAATTCTCTAGAAGTAGCATTATCTTTCTAACTGCAAACATACATACGAAATACTTAATTTTTTCAAAAAAGGAACAAGCACCCAAACACAAACAAAACGTTTTGCTCCTTCCTAAAATGCAGTGTTTGAGTGGCACTGCAGAGCCTCAGAGAAGAGCCAGGATAAGTGAGCTGAAAACTGAGTGGGGTCAGAATTCTCAAGTTTCTTCATTCACCTTTCACCAAAGTCCCATTACCATAAACAAGGAGAGTCAATAGTACACCACCTCTGAGGGGTCATGACTCCTCTGAGAATCTGCTGAAAGCTGTGGAGCCTCTTCCCAGGACAATGAGAGAAGCACGTGCATGCATCTGCACACACCAGGGCTTCCCTGGTGGTGCAGTGGTTAAGAATCTGCCTGCCAATGCAGGGGACATGGGTTTGAGCCCTGGTCCGGGAAGGTCCCACATGCCACGGAGCAACTAAGCCCGTGTGCCACAACTACGGAGCTTGCGCTCTAGAGCCCAGGAGCCACAACTACTGAGCCCACGTGCCACAACTACTGAAGCCCGTGCGCCTAGAGCCTGTGCTCCGCAACAAAAGAAGCCACCGCAATGAGAAGCCCTCGCACTACAACGAAGAGTAGCCCCTGCTCGCCGCAGCTAGAGAAAGCCGCGTGCAGCAACAAAGACCCAATGGAGCCAAATAAATAAATAAAATATGGAAACATTGAAAAAAGTCCTAGCATTTCAAAACAGCCACTGGTTACATTTAAAAAAAAAATTGCGTGCACACATTCTGCACACAATTTTAGTAGATCGACAGATGCAACATGCCTATGGGTGTGTCCCAGGTAAAGGGTCCCTGACGTAAGGTAACATAAGAAGTCCACTTTGTTGAAACTCTGCTCCAACCCTTGCATCGTTGTCCACACAATAAACTGTGGATGGCGATGTTGATTACCAAGATGCCTTACCATCAGTAGAGATGTGCTCTGAGGTCTTTTGTTGGTGGGAAGAGGAATTTCAGCAGATATATCTACATTCTTGACTGATTCCCTGATACGGCCTGGGCATGATGCAGAGGAAAACTAACAGGCCTACACGGATATGAATTCATGAGGAAAGTCATGAGAACACCACAAGGGTACCTCCCAAGAGTATATCCCTTTACAGTTAGAAAGTCTTTTCATACCCTAGATCTCCACTGACGCCCAACAGTCCTATGAAGATAAGGTCATTAACCCTGTTTTATATAGAATGGTGGTCTCTACTCTCAACTTCATCTACAAGAGCTGACTATACTTTGGCCAAACCCCAAGCTTGATACAAACACAATCTCTTCACCATTCCAAACAGAAATCCAGTTGATTTAACCAAACATATCATATTTCTAGAACTATCAGATTCATGAAGCCCCTCAGGGGTCATCTTACACAGTACACAGCTCTGCAAAATCTCAATAGACCTCTCCTGAGTCTCACCTCGTGCTCCACTCACCAGATCTTCCCCCTGGAAACTTTCCTTTCCCTCCTGTATTACATAGAATAGCTTCCTTCTTCTACATGAATAACAGGCTTATTAAAGCAACTTATCAACAGAGCTAAAGTAGTAGATATTTGTGGAGTTTTAAAATTTGTTTTGTTTTGTTTCCTTATCTTGCCACCCAGCATCCACTTCCCTTTCTTGTGGGACTAGCCTTTATTTTAATTTGGGGAGCCATTTCTCCCCAATTCCCAGTGCCTGTGGTCCCAGAAGAGCTGACACCATAATCATATGACTCAGGCCAAACCAATTAGAGCCTCACATTCCCCTGGTCACAGTGACGGGTTTGGGAACAGATGAGTGACTCCTCAGATACAAGGATGCCCCGTGAGACTTTCACCGACACTTCTGGGAGAAAGGATTTGATTTCAACAGATATGAAGCAGAGAGGATATAAAATCTAGAGCTGCTGCCATCATCTTGCAATAAATGGAGCCTGAGACCGAAGCCACACACCAAAGATAGCTGAACGATGGTATGAAACCAAGTCTTGATGACATAATTTGGGCCTGATGTCAGCAATGTCTGAAGCCAACTCCGATGGGCTGAATGGTGGCCACAAAGATATATCTACCTTCTATTCCCTGGAACCTGTAAATGATACCTTATATGGCAAAAAATTAATATTACTTTATGAGGCAAAAAAAACCTGTCATTAAGTTAAGAATCTTGCAAGGAGTTTATCCTGGATTATCCAGGCCCTAAATGTAAGCCCATGCATTCCTATGAGAGAGAGAGAGTAAATGCAGACAGAAGAAGAGAAAGCAGACACAAAGAGGCGAAGCTGGTATGAAGATGAAGGTAGAGATTGGAGTGACAGCCATAATCACTCCAATTGTGGTTCTAGTTGTGGTTCCAAGGAACACCAAGGAATGCCAGGTAGCCATCAGAGGCTAGAAGAGGCAAGGTCTCCCAGTGTGTCTGGAAGGAGTGCAGCCCTGCCAACACCTTAATTTGGGCTTCTGCCCTCCAGAACTATGAGACAATAAACTTCTGTTATTTTAAACCATCAAGGTTGCAGCAATTAGGAAACTAATTCACGAGCCCTATCACTGGACTTTTCATTTACTGAGTCAAAAAGACCCTCCCTTTTTTCCTTAGGCCATTTTACGTTGAGCTTTTTTTGTCACTTGCAGGAGAAAGACTTAAATGACACAGCTGGTCATTAAAATGAATTCCCATAACAGCCATGAACATGATAATTTGTCTCTATCTCATTACATACATACGAGGAAACTTTTCAAAGAGATGAAATATGACAAGCATCACAAGCACAAAATTTAAGATATCATAATGTGACTCAAACCTAGTTCTTCTGACTCCATAAGTCATGTTTTGTAAGATGTATTTAGCTCATACTTAGCAAGTATAGTAATGACTGCACATATGGCTCCACCCTCAAACAATAAGGCAGACAACAGTATCACCACCAGTGTTATTCCCTTACACTCTTTGCTCCCCAACTCATATCGAAATAGCCAAAAATTGAAGTACAGGAGACCATTTGAAGAGCTCTAGTTCTTCCATTCTGTTAGAATCTCTAAAATTCTAGGCTTAAATAAAGCCATATCCACAGAGCATTTCTTAGTTGGACCATATCACCTTAGGCCCTTTCACGATTTACCTTCACTGTATTGCGTTTTAAGGTCATGTCCTTAACTTTTTTTTTTTTTCACGTCCTTAACTTTTATGAAGAAATATCTATTACTGCTTTTACCACAAAAACATTGTTAGGATCATTAGGTACTACCCATTTGAGTATTCCCTACATAAATCTCATTTGAAGAATTTATTATGTAAGTACTAGAAAAACCTTTTTTATTTCCCCTTAAAGGACTGGTATGCTCCAGTCCATTATATTCTGATAATGAGGTTTATGTCACTGATGGTGTTTCCCTTTTTGCTTTGGCTGCCAGAAAGCTCACACAGCTCAAGTCCTATTCCAGCATCTATATTAATCCTTATAGTAAGTATGCATATTCGCATGCTTTTTCCTGGATATGGTCTTTTCCCTACATTCTTTTCCCCATCTTCTACTTAGAGTGGAATCCTAAAGAGAGTATGTAATGGCTAATCTTTTGTGTCAACTTAATTGGGCCATGGGGTGCCCAGATATATGGTTAAACATTAAATTTGGGGGTATGTCTAGGAATGTGTTTCTGGATGAGATTAACATTTGAACTGGTAGACTGAATAAATATTGCCCTCTCCAATGTGACTGGGCCTCATCCAATTCATTCAAGGCCTGAATAGAATAAAAGGCTGAGTGAGAAAGAATTCTCTCTCTCTGCCTCACTGGCTTCAAGCTGGGATATCTGCTTGGATCTCCTGGGTCTAGACTGCCCAGCCTCCTTAATCACATACCTAC
Source organism: Stenella coeruleoalba (assembly GCF_951394435.1). Lineage (NCBI taxonomy): Eukaryota > Metazoa > Chordata > Mammalia > Artiodactyla > Delphinidae > Stenella > Stenella coeruleoalba. Next base: position 74,247,683 of record NC_137149.1, read on the forward strand.
TAAATGTGATTTGATACAATATATGAAATGATATATGTATACGAAATCAAGAGATTTCTTATAAGAAATTGGTATATATATATATCTCCTATTGGTTCTGCAGTGGAAGCGAGGAGTCTTAACCACTAGACCACCAGGAAAGTCCCCCAATTTCCTATTGGTTCTGCTTCTCTGGAGAATGCTGACTTATACAGGGTATAATGGATAAATCATATAGTGTAAAAGTGACCTGAAAAAATACCTTATATTGCCCTAACCTGCAGTATATAATAAAGTACATACGCAAAGTTTTACAATATGGTTACTATTTTATTCATATCCTTGAATTCGTGTGTGTGTGTATATACTTTTATATGCCATATATTTGTGTGTGTGTGTGCATGTATTACCACATAGTTTAGTGTTTTTTTTGAATTTTATTGTATTTATTTATTTATTTATTTATTTATATATTTTTGCGGTACGTGGGCCTCTCACTGTTGTGGCCTCTCCCGTTGCGGAGCACAGGCTCCGGACGCGCAGGCTCAGCGGCCATGGCTCACGGGCCCAGCCGCTCCGCGGCATGTGGGATCTTCCCGGACCGGGGCACGAACCCGTGTCCCCTGCATCGGCAGGCAGGCTCTCAACCACTGTGCCACCAGGGAAGCCCTATTGTATTTTTTTATACAGCAGGTTCTTATTAGTCATCAATTTTATACACATCAGGGTATACATGTCAATCCCAATCTCCCAATTCATCCCACCACCCCGTGGCTTTCCCCCCTTGGTGTCCATACATTTGTTTTCTACATCTGTGTCTCTATTTCTGCCCTGCAAACCAGTTCATCTGTACCATTTTTCTAAGTTCCACATATATGCGTTAATATACAATATTTGTTTTTCTCTTTCTGACTTACTTCACTCTGTATGACAGTCTCTAGATCCATCCACATCTCAACAAATGACCCAGTTTCATTCCTTTTAATGGCTGAGTAATATTCCATTGTGTATATGTACCACCTCTTCTTTATCCATTCATCTGTCGATGGGCATTTAGGCTGCTTCCATGACCTGGCTATGGTAAATAGTGCTGCAATGAACACTGGGGTGCATACCACATAGTTTTGATGTCTGCTGCTAGCCACATCTCTTTAAAGATGATTCCTTCCAGAAGATAAGAATTAATATTTACCTAGCACTTCACATTTGACAAAGCTTCCATACCCTCAAACTTTATTTTAGTCCTCACATTTTCCATTTTCAAGCAAGGAAAACGAGGCTCAGAAAGTTCAAGGAATTCTCCCAGCCCCCTCGACTAAAAAACATCAGCTCTGGAGTCTGAACCAAAATCTTCTGAAGCCAAAAGATCCTTGGACTGGTTGGAGGAAGTACTGATCCAAGAGAACAGAATGTGATCCTTACCTTTTAAGGGAGCCCCTTGATACCACCTCAAGTATAACAACCCTCAATTCCAGTGTTACATGTACTTGCATAACTGCCCATAACAGAAAATAATAAGATCTTTGAACCTCTGGTCACCTTCTGGTTCCACAAAGGAGCTCAGCAATGAAGCCAAGGGGCCTTCATTGCTCATCCCTCCAGGGCCACACTAGCCTAAACGGAACTTTCCTGAGAATTAGGAAGGCTCTCAGGGACTTGAGGTGCCCTGTGTCCTGGTCTACTTAGCTGGTGAGTAAAAGCAGGGTGACCTCAGGCCCCATGTGCCCCAGCCAGAAGTCTTTGCTAGTGCTAGTCAGCCTTGACATTGAACTTCACCACCCTGAGCCCCTTTCATGCTCTTCCTCCTTCCTTTCATATTCTTTCCCCTTTCTCCTCTCTCATTGTTTCCCTTCCTACTCCCCCATCTACTTTAGGGTGGCCCTTCCAAGGCCACAGCTAGGCGTGACATCCAGTTGGCTCTCTGACCCTTATCCTACCATGCTCACCCTGGAATTCAGAGCTTTCTTCTGAGGGTGGTAATCCCAGCACAAGCATCTTAGTCTCAAACATTGAGTCCTCCCTTGAGAATGCTGCCAAAATTACAAGCAAAATAAGAATCTTCACCGGCACTCCTAGAAGCTAGCCCCTGGCCTGTACAACCACCTCCATTCTTGATGCACTGATTGGGAACCACTGCTTTCAGCCAACTGATCCAAAGATATAATGGCACTTTTAAGTGCCAACAAATATTGGGAAATAAGTCTTAATTGTTAAAATAATTGCTGCCAGGAATCACAGCGCCAGTTCATAAAGCTGGAGCTTTCAGAGCACTTTCTATATAATAGCATGAAACCATCTGTTCTGAAGCAAACCATTTCAATCATCGCTGTGTGTTCAGAGTCAATTAAATAAACCAAGGATCAAGAGAGGAAATAAGTAGCAGCCAACAAATAATTTTCACAATAGAACTGAAATGAATCAGAGCATTTAATTCAACATTCCTCCTATCCAACTGTGAAAAATTATGCAGCCTCGTGCATTTACCTTAGCCATAATATGAAGAATAAGCTTCTGTGTTTATGGAAGAAGAACTCTCTCCAAGAATTCGGTGTGCATAATTAACAGCCAGTTGACTCTCCCTTTGGCTGCACTGGGGAGTTGGGGGGCAAGAAGGAGTCTTTGTCTCCCCAGCTGGCACAGTCTGGGAGCTCAGCAGAAGAGCTGGGACACTGGGCAGGCTCAGGCTCCTGTGAAACTTGGAGACACTGCTCTCCTACACCCCATCTGGCCACACGCTAGACTTCTTCCCAGGGCCTCCGGCTTCCGCTTAGGTCATGCTCTCCAACACCAGTCGTGGAAAGGGTTTGCGTTCTTGCCAGTTGGGGTTCTCGGCCCTTGTGCAAATTAGGTGTTGTCCCTGAGCAAACTGTGAGATAGTAATGAAGTTACCTTATCACTCAGGGTAGTTTAAAAGGCCTGTCTACCCTGAGGACACACACAGACCCTCAGGGTCTGAAGTCCCACTCAACCGAGAGCGCCTCATAGATTGATGAGCTTTCAGTAGACATGTGAGAGGAGTAATCACCTCATGCCAGCTTTAAATGGTAAGTATAAAGATATATTCCAGGGGGCTTCCCGGGCTTCCCTGGTGGCGCAGTGGTTAAGAATCCGTCTGCCAATGAAGGGGACACGGGTTCAAGCCCCGGTCCAGGAAGATCCCACATGCCACGGAGCAACTAAGCCCGTGCACCACAACTATTGAGCCTGCACTCTAGGGCCTGCAAGCCACAACTACGGAGCCCACGTGCCACAACTACTGAAGCCCGTGCACCCTAGAGCCCGTGCTCCACAGCAAAGGGAAGCCACCACTGTGCGAAGCCCGCGCACCACAACAAAGAGTAGCCCCCGCTCGCTGCAACTAGAGAGAGCCTGCATGGAGCAATGAAGACCCAACACAGCCAAAAATAAGTGAATAAAATAAATTTTTTTAAAAAAGATATATTCCAAATGAGCGACACAGGAATACACTCATAAACAAAATAACAGAGGAAATAAAGAGAAAACGACCTCTCTGAGTGGTGAAAAAAATGAGTATAGGAGACACTTGTAAAATCTGGATAGAATACTGATATGCTTCTAACTGAAAACTTATTTTCTTCAAAACATGTATTTTCACCTTAACCATCATTGTCTTTGAGTAAAAGATAGTTTTCTACTTCTTTATACTTCTTTAAAACTTTTTCAGGTGTTAAATAACGCACATGCAGTATTTTCATAATCAGAAAATATATGCGTACTGTTAAAATGCCACAGTGCAGGTCCCCATGTTTAAAAACAATTGACATATTAGGCATAAAATATAACACCTACAATAGGTAAACAAACAACACAGAGAAACTGAGCATGTGATCATCTTAAAGCATCTCTGAAGAACTTCTAAACACAGCCTAATAGTCCAGAGCTGGACTGGGATGCTATGAGAATTTCCAATATAGAATCCAGAGCCCTGGGGGAGAGGAGGTTGTGTGTGGAACTCTGGACCTCACCGCTGCTCCAGGCACTTTCTCTAGCCCATACCTAGGGGTGCTGGGATGGCACAGATCTGGGGAAGGGACTCCCCACTGCTTAATGAGGATGTAAGAATTCCCTAGGGAGGACATTTCTGCCATACGAAGAAAATTAGGTCAAAAATGCAAATTAAAACAATAATAAAATGTCATTTTCACCCATCCCATTAGATTAGCAAAATGTTTAATGTTTGAAAATATCAGGTGTTGGTGAAGGTTTAGGAAATGGGTTTTCTTGGACAGTGCTGGCAGGAGCATAAGTTAATTATAGCCATTTGAGAGAGCAATTTGGATGACACTATTAATTCCTTAACTGCACACACATAAACACACACACAACTCAACCATGTCAAGTGCAGAGTTGATTATTGTAAGAATGATGCAAACAACAGTTTCCAGTCAGTCTGTTATATCACAAAAGCACAAAAATAAAGATCATGAAAATTGTATCATACGAAACTGACAATCTGCTGAAATGAGAGGATGCCAAGCGATCATCGTTAAGAGGTTTTTAGCTGACTGCCTTTTGAGAACAGGAGTTAGATGAAGGATGGAAGCCCATCAACCAATTTCATTATATTCAGATTCACAACATTATAGTATCTACCCTAGAGCAACACTCACATAGGAGTACAAGATTGCTCATTGGAACACTGTTTGCAATAGAATGGAAACCACCTAAAAGTCCATCAGTAGGGGATTATTTAAATTACCAAGGCTTCATACTATGAAGCAGTAAAGAAACAAGGCAATGCCTGAAACTAACACAATATTGAAGTATAAATTAATTATACTTCAATAAAAGAAAGAGGTAAATACATATGCCAGACATAGGTTATCTCCAAGATATGTTATTGAATAAAAAATTTTAAAACAAGCCACAAGATGATAAGTACAACTGATGCCACACATGTAAAAATAAAATACATAAATATTCGTGGCTAAATATGCATAAGTTAATTTTTAATTTAATTTTAGAAAAATATAATTTAAAATTATATATATAAGATTTAAAATATAAAATTAATTTTTATAATTAAAAATTAAGAAAAATAATTCAATTTAAATATAATTTTTATATACAATTAATTTTTATCAGTTTTAGAAAAATATATATTAAAATGATAGTAATAGTTACATCTGGGATAGGAAATAGGATAAAAGGCATCAAAAGAGAGTTTAACTTGATCCGTAATGTTCAACTTTTTCAATTTACAATAAAAATGTATTCATGTATTTCTTGTGTAATTAATAGGAACAAATTTTAAAATGTAGTTATGTTTTATTTAGTCTGTATTTTTTTTATATCTTTATTGGAGTATAATTGCTTTACAATGTTGTGTTAGTTTCTGCTGTACAACAAAGTAAATCAGATATATATATATATATATATATATATCCATCCCCATATCCCCTCCCTCTTGAGCCTCCCTATCCCACCCTCCCTATCCCACCCCTCTAGGTCGTCACAAATCACCAAGCTGATCTCCCTGTGCTATGCAGCTGCTTCCCACTAGACATCCAGTTTACATTTGGTAGTGTATATATGTCAATGATACTCTCTCACTCCACCCAGCTTCCCCTTCCCACCCTGTGTCCTCAAGTCCATTCTCTACATCTGCATCTTTATTCCTGCCCTGCCACTAGGTTCATCAGTACCGTTTTTTTAGATTCCATATATGTGCATTAGCATACGGTATTTTTTTTTCTCTTTCTGACTTACTTCACTCTGTATGACAGACTCTAGGTCCATCCACCTCATTACAAATAACTCAATTTCGTTCCTTTTAATGGCTGAGTAATATTCCATTGTATATATGTGCCACATCTTCTTTATCCATTCATCTACCAGTGGACACTTAGGTTGCTTACATGTCCTGGCTATTGTAAATAGAGCTGCAATGAACATGTGGCACATGACTCTTTGAATTATGGTTTTCTCAGGGTATATGCCCAGTAGTGGGATTACTGGGTTCTATGGTAGTTCTATTTTTAGTTTTTTAAGGAATCTCCATACTGTTCTCCATAGTGGCTGTATCAATTTACATTCCCACCAACAGTGCAGGAGGGATCCCTAGGAACAATACTTTTAAAGCAAGAAGCTCTTACAGAGACAGGCATACACCCATGTACACACTGTACACACTACAGAAACTCCATGTATTCAAGAGTTTACTTCTTTGGCGCTTTCCCTGAGGACTCTGGAAAAAGCCACATTTAGCAGAGTTTCTACTCCTGCTCAGCTGTATTTTCATTCCTTTTTAAATTTCCTGTGTTTATTTAGTAAAGAAAGCTTCATACCTCAAGAAGGAGAAGACATGGGGAAGAGGAAGAGAGGGAGGAGAGAGGAAGATGAGGAGGAGGAGAGGGAAGGTAAGATGGGAAAACTAGGGAAAACCACACTTGCCCCTGTGCCCTGTGGGGAGGAAAGAGCTCCTGCCTTAGAATCCTGGCCCTCCCACTTAACAGCTGTGTCAACTTGAGCAAGTGTCTTCATTACTGGATCCTCCATTTTCTCTTCCGCAAAGCAGAGCGTTAGTAAGAAAGCCTAGGTAAGTTGTCTGGCTTGGGGTCTGGTACATAGTAGGCAGTACGGAAACATGCTTCTGATCAGGGCTCTAGGGCAAGAGAGCCTGAGGGCAAGGTGTTGGCTGGTTCTTCCACGTTGGAATATGATTAATTCCATCTGATGGAGGCTGACCAAGTCCTCCCACCTGTTATCTGACAAAGATAAGGGAAGGAGATTTCATCAGTGAACCTGAACCTCAGATCTGCAGAAACCCACAGACATGAGATTCATCAGTTCTGTGTTTGTTGTTATCACTAGACTACATTTGCAGCACTTGATAATTTGCACAGCACTTTCCTCTCCATTACCTAATGTGATTCTCACAACAACTTGGTTAGGTTATTGGGACAGATATTATTTGCATTTCCAGAGGAGGAAATTGAGGCTCCGAGATCTGAGGGACTTGCCAGACTCAGGAGTAGAGCTGGGATTCACACTCACTTTCTTGTGCTTACAAAGCCTGTATTATTGATACTGCCGCTGCACCTCTGCACCTTACCCTCGGCCGTTCAATAATGCAAGGTTGGGGGTGGGGTAGAGGCTAAGGGAAACCATTTCTGGATTGTCTCCCACCACCAGTTCATCACACGTCACTATCTACTTCAGAGCTGCTCCGCAGAAAGGACAGCAGATCCCAGCTTCTTTGTGGGAAAATTCTCTCTCAGTTCAACCTTGTATACAATTCTAATCACCATGCTTGAATCTCCCTTATCCATTTTAAGATATCATTCACGTCTGGCCATTGTCTGCCTTTCTCCTTGATAAAGTTTTCCTTCTTTCTCCAACTCTCCACTCCTTTCCCAAACACATGACACAGGGAAACTTTTATACTCCATATTTGTTTGGGCACCTTCCGAGTCCTTGGAGGATATTCTGAGATCATCCGTTCTATCCGTGAATCGTTTTTTCCAAGATCCCCTTCTAGTGTCAGAAGCAGATTGTCTCTGAATCTTCAGGGGATTAAAACAGATTTTTCTTCTCCCTATGTGTGAAGTGAACTGTGACCATTTAGCTTAGGTGACTTTGTTCCTGACCAGCAACAAAAGAGGGTATTTAAGGAGGAAAATCATTTGAGCCTGTTTTCAAGAATCCAGTGTAATGTTTCAAGATTTGTATGTTCTTAGATGCAGTCATACACACGAAGGAGGAGAAGGAAGAAGAAAGAAAAGAAAAGAAAAAAAAGAAAATAATTCCTTTTATAACAGGAAATGCTGACATTTTTAAAACAATGTATTTTTTCCACCTGTGAACTTTAAGCACTGCATCCAAATCAGAACCTATAAAAGTCCGCACAAAGTAACGTTTCTATAGTATCTCTTTGCTTCAATAATATGCTAAAGTAGTTATAAATCCTTTGTCTGAAAGATGGGAAGGAAAGACCAATTTTTCATCCAGGCAACTTGGATAAGATAGGGAGCCAAACACCATAATGTCTTCATAAGCCCTTCAACAAGATGACTTAAGAGAGTGATTTTCATTGCCAAGGCAAAGTAAAGAACTAAAGCAGTTTGCTGCATATATTAGATGAACTTGGCCCAATTTCATAAAAAGTTGAGAATTTGGGGAACTGGGGGGAGTAGCCTCACTTTTCTGCTCCATTTGTTAGCAGATATCAAGTTCCTCTAAAAAGTAAAGTAAGCAGGTATGGATGTAGCTTGCCAATATTTCTATCTCATCATTCTATAAAATTAACATTGTTGAGTGTTAACTAGACTATATGCTATACATGCTATATGCTATATATGCTAGAGACTTTGCATATACCATCTCACTTAATTCTCATGACACATTCTCAGAAAAAAAAAATACATCAACCCAGATTTGCAGTTGGGGAAACTGATGTTCCAAGAGAGCTTCACTAAGCTACCCAAGACAACAGAGCCAGAGGGTGGCAAAGAAAGGATCTGAACTCAATTCTGATCTCTCTCTCTCTCACACACACACACACACACACACACACACACACACACGAGCGCGCGCACACATGCCATTTTGTATTATATGCATCAAAAAGAAAGCACAGGACTTCCCTGGTGGCGCAGTGGTTGAGAGTCCTCCTGCCGATGCAGGGGACACGGGTTCGTGCCCCGGTCCGGGAAGATCCCACATGCCGCGGAGAGGCTGGGCCCGTGAGCCATGGCCGCTGAGCCTGCGCGCCCGGAGCCTGTGCTCCGCAACAGGAGAGGCCACAACAGTGAGAGGCCCGCGTACCGCAAAGAAAAAAGAAAAGAAAGAAAGCACATAACTGTTGGGAACTCTATGTATGAAACAATATAATGAGTATATTTTTACAATGGTTAAGTGGGAGGAGTTTATATTTGTGACACGAGTTGTCATGAAATCATGTAATGAATTCAACCTATATATCCATGAAAGAGACTCCCCATTTCATTCTGTCTTATAGAAAACAGAGTTTAGGTGACTTGGTATAGAGAGTCACAAGTCAAATGAGAACTAAGACCAAAGATACCTGAGGTTTTGGCTCTCTGACCTTGTTTTAAACATGTATGGCTTATCATTATAAAACACAAGCTCATTATAAAAGACAACCTCACAGATATTATAGATTTGGATATTGTAGACTGCACTTTTTATTGACTGTTCAGCAAACTCAGCTTAGGACAGAGGAAGAGAGCCTCCCCAATAAGTATGGTAGGCAAGGGAATGAATTTGAGGGTCCAACAGACCGGATATGAGTTCACACTCTGTCTCTTCTTAATGGTCATGTGCTCAGGACAGATTATTTAATCTCTAGAGCATCCATTTCCTCACTTGAAATGTGGGGGTGATAAAAGTATCTACCTCATTGGTTTACTGTGAGGATGGGACACATTTACACTACTTGTTCCTGATATACCTGACATTTTAGTTATCATTAGAGCCACAAGCAGACAAAAAGAAATAATACCAAGCTTTTAAAAAACTTGGGCATTGGACATACCTTCTTAAAACTAAGTCTGAGTGTTAAAATTATTCTTCTAGAAAATGTAATCTCTAAGTATATAGTATGCCTGGAGTATAGGCAAAATTATAGAGTTGAAATAGAGATGTTTATATTCATCATTTCCCTTCCAGAAAATTAAACACCTAAATCACCATACAGAGTACCAGTCATCCTGTATTAGGTAAAACTGAAGGAAGAGAAATATTTTCCTCCTCTTCATAAAACAACCATGTCACAAAGTTATTATTTAAATCTTTTGTATACTAGTCAGCAATTTTCCTGTTTCTACGTTTGCTCTGTTAAATAGCTGGTCACCACCCTGTGTCTAAAAATATTATATAATCAGGGATCAACCTTATATAGCACCTCCCCCCAAGAATGGATCACATTCCTAAAAATGACTTTAAGCATTCCTTCTATAATTTACTTCGGCATAATTAATGATAATTCATTGCACTTTATTGGACAAAGTTATTGGACAAAGTTACAGAGAATATAATATACGAACCATTAGTACAGCCTGTAAATATATATTATAGGATGAATGAATGAAGAGAAGGGACTAGATGAGTAAATAAGTAAATATATTAAGTGACCGTTTGTAGAGCTCTCAACCAAGTGGAAAAAAATAATTTTTTCCCCAGGGATGAAACAAAGAACGTTAGCGCCACCTGGAGGCAAGAGTCAATTTGAAATGTAAGGAACATAACTTTATCAGCACTTAAACTGGCAGCAGAGATGGTCTAGCCTTGCATGGTCCTAAACGGTAGCACATGTGTGGCTATTGAGCAGCTGAACTGTGGCCAGTCCAAATTGAGATGTGCCATAAGTGTAAAATACATACCTTATATCAAAGACAATATGGAAAAAATAATGCAAAATATCTCGTTCATAATTTTTATATTGATGACATGTTCAAATATTTTTTATTATATGAGATTAAATCAAATGTTATTAAAACTAATTTCACCTATTTATTTTTACCTTTCTAATGTGCCTTCTAGACGTTTAAAATTACATACATAGCTCACTTTATCTTTGTATTGGACAATGCTGCTCTCACCCTTCCCACTCAGTATGTGGGCCATGGGGCCAGCAGCAGGGGTGTTCATTACCTGAGAGATTGTTAGAGATGCAGAATCTCAGGCCCCATTCCAATGTACTGAATAGGAATCTGCATTTTAGCAAAATCCCCAGGTGACATTTATATTAACTTTGAGACTTGCTGCTGTAATCCAACTGGGCAAACTGAGACCCAGTGTGGCTTGTTCATGGTTACCTAGCTGGTTACCTAAAGCCTGATTCTCCAGTGGTATTAAAACTGCCAAATACCGCACCCCACACTGCATCATCCTGAAGACCCTTCCATCTTGTAAAAATAAAACAGACTGCTGCTTCACTAGCAAAAGACAAAACATATTATTGCAAATATATAAAAAACAGATGGTGATCTCAGGAATATTCTAGGGTATTCTTCAGTCCTTAAGCAAGTCAGTCACTGTAAGTCACTACATAAGATTGTAGAAAACCTGTGCTTTCTTAACTATTCTTACAAATAACATCCATGACCATGAAAAAGGGTCAGAGTTTAAAATCAATAATGTGCATTCCAGTCACTGAGTCAGTTTTGTAACCCACCTCCTTGCAGGAGGGTCTTATTCATTCTTTGAATGTCCAGCTCCTCACAATATGTTTAGCTCATAGCTTTGAATAAATGTGTTGAATGAACACATTCATTTCTGTTGCTTAGGTTCTATACCTCAGGAAATGTTCCTTTCTTTACATTGTCTAACAACAATGTAAAGAAATTTAGGAAAACACTTAAGTAGGAACCGCAGCTAAAATCAGTCGTGCTTTTATGCCAAAATCCCTTTGTAATTAAGCACATTGTTAAGAAAAAATTCAAATAGATACTAACTTTGGTCATGAAAATGTAATTCATCGTACAGGAAGAGGAGGCTCCAGGTAAAACAAGATAATATTGGTAAGGAATTCCAAGGAGCAGAAGTTGTTAAAATATTTTCACTCACTTTTGTAAAGATTTTTGTAAGACAGATTAATCAAACCTAATCAATTTCCAGTGTACCGTGTGTATGACCAAAACGTTTTCTCTCATAAGAAATTACTTTTTTTGTATGCCAACTGGAAACTGTAGATTTAACTTAGGAAATGAACTTCGGTGCTATACAAATTGACTATACTAACTAGAATAGGAAGCACATTAATGAAATGATTTTTTTAATGATGTAAGTCATATAGGAAGGAAAGTTTAACTCCCACTCTCTTCCTTTCAATTGTCCCATTTCCTCATGTTTTATCCATTACTCATGTCAGGTTTTGTTATTAACCTAAATAAAATAATAGGACATCAATCTTGCCTGTTATATATAATAACGAACAGATGACTGTTGCATATAATTATTGGAATGGTAATAACAATAAAAATAATAGGCAATTTGCAGCAACATGGATGGACCTAGAGATTATCATACTAAATGAAGTCAGACAGAGAAAGACAAATACCATATGATATCACTCATATGTGGAATCTAAAGAAATGATACAAATGAACTTATTTACAAAACATAAACAGACTCACAGACATAGAAAACAAACTTATGGTTACCAGAGGGGAAAGTGGGGGAGGGATAAATTAGGAGCTTGGGAATAACAGATACACACTTCTTTATATAAAATAAACAACAAGGTCCTACTGTATATAGAACAGTATATACACACAGAGAGCTATATTCAATATCTTGTAATAACCTACAATGGAAAAGAATCTGAAAAATAATATATATATAATAATAGGCAAAAATAGTATATAAACCATTCGATTATATATCATTAATATCCAAAAAATGTATATGTCATTTATTTGGCACTGAGATGTGTACTGCCTTACAACATTTCTTTTATTGAAGTCTTGAACAGATATAGAATGATTCATTCATTCAACAATATACACAGGGAATAAAATAATCACTGCCCTCCTGGAGCATTTGTTCTCAAACACACAAGTAATGAAATACATGGTACATCATACTGTAATGAGTGATGCGGGGAACATTAAAGGTGGTCTCTCTTAATTTTGGGTGGGAACCTGTAAGAAGCGAGGGAGGAGATCATGCAGATATCTGGGGGAGAGCTGCCTGATCAAATGGAATAAAGTACAAAGGCCATAAGGCAGGAGCATGCTTAGTGGATTGAGGAGCAACGTGGAGGCCAAGGTGAGGGGAGAGGAGTGGACATGAGCAGGAGTAGGAGGAGAGGAAGTCAGAGAGGGAGCAAGGGCCAGATCAGGTAGGACACTGTACACCATTGTAAGCACTCTGGACATTCCTCTAAGTATGAGGAAAAACAACTAGAGGGTTTATCATGACATGACATGATCTGACTTGACCTTTAGAAGGACTCACTCTAGCTGCTGTGTTGGAAATAGACCTTAGGGGTCAAGGCAGAAGTGGGAATTAGAAGACTATAATAATAATCCAGGCAAGAAATGATGATGACGTGGTCCAGGATGATAGTGAAATGGTATAAAATTCTAGACATATTTTGAAGGTAAAACTAGCAGGATTTTCAGGTGGATTAGACGCGGCACATGAAAAGACAAGATAAGACCTCAAGTTTTCTGACCAATGGAGATACCAGTTCCTGGGAAAACTGAGAAGTGAGCAAATTTGGTTGGGGAGAGGCAGAGGGAGGGAAATCAGAGAATGATTTTAGAGATGAATTTAAGGTGACTTTTAAATATTCATTTTTAAAAATTTGACAGACTAGAACAGAATTCAAGGGAAAGGCTGAGGCTGGAGTCCTTGGCATTAGTTCAGTCCCGAGATATGGGATCAACAAAGAAGAGAGTGGAACTGGAGCCAACAAGAATTTCAGAACTGAGCTTTGGAATATCCAATACTGAAAGGGGCTGACTGCTGCTTAACTGTTAAGATGTTTAGTGTTGTCATTCCCCCAAACAAAATGCTAGCTCCCTGAGGCTGCAGCCCAGTCTTTACATTTTTCATTATGCACTTTGCCTATGATGGGTGATCAATAAATACCTGGTGAATGAATGAATAAATGAATGTACCATGCAATGTTTAGAGGGGTTGCCAAGACAAAGGAAGAAGAAGTACAGGAGGACCATATCTGGCATATTTCTCCAGTCCCCATCACTCACTCCTCCCCATGGGGGAAAGAATGACTTACCTACTTGATGAATCTGGGAAAGGAAATTGAGACTGGGAGGCTCAGCAGTTTCTGGGCTCTTACTTTTCCAGGGAGAGTTCTCAAGTTGTAAGATTACCATTTGGGGGCTAGGAGAGGGAGAGGAGAATGGTAAATTATCCCCTCTTCAAGTCTCAGTGTAGTGCTATACGGTCTTTTGTGATTGGTTTCTTTCACTTAGCATACATACTTTTTTCAAGGCCCATCCATACTGCAGCATGTATCAGTCTTTCATTCCTTCTTATGGCCAAACATTACCCCATTGTAAGGATGTACTGAATTTTGTTTATCCATTCATCAGCTGATAGACATGTGGATGGTTTCCACCTTTGGCAATTATGAATAATGCTGCTATGAACACTCGTGTACAAGTTTTTGTGTAGATATATATTTTCAATTCTTTTGGGCATATTCCTAGGAGTAAAATTGCTAGATCAAAGAGTACCTCTATGTTTAACTTTCTGAGGAGCTTCCAGAGTGTTTTTCAAGCTAGATGCTCACTTGTGCATTCCCACCAGTAGTGTATGAGGGTTCTGCTCTCTCCCCAACACTTGTTACTTGATCACAGTGGTCCCACTGGGTATGAAGTGGTATCTCATTGAGGTTTGGATCTGCATTTCCCGGATCACAATGTTGAGCATCTCTTGATGTGCTTATTGGCCATTTGTATATTCTTCTTTATTCTTTCCTCACCACACAGACTAGTTTGGACCCTATTTCTATTGTACTGGTTAACCTTACTTTTTTTTTTCTTTTTGAGCCTTTAAGTCAAATATAACAGCTCTTCTCCTTCTCCCAAACACAAAGACCTTAAAAAAACTTACCACTTCATCCCATTTTCACTGTTATATAGTATCTTACTCCAACTTTATTACTTATACCTTACAAATTTGTCATGTCATTATTATTATTTTATGAAGTCGGTGCTTACTTGGTAATCTAACTAAACACTCAAATTTGCTAATTACATTGTTTACCATTGTTTACTGCATCTCACTCTTTCCTTCTGGGTTCAATTTCCTTCTTCCTAAAGGACATGCTCAAGTACTTTTTTCAAAAAGATCCTATGAGTATTAAATTATATTTCTTCAGTTTTTTTATATGCTTATTTTTGGATAATAGTTTATTTTGTATAGTTTCTAATTGACAGCTACTTTCCTTTAATATTTTAAAATACGATTCCATTGATTTCTAGATTCTATAATTGCTGTTGTTGTCTAGTTATTACTCCTCTAGATAAATGTCTTCCTTCTGTCTACGGAAATAATCAATAAACCAATCTATAATAGGAGTAGAAAAGAATTTTATTTGAGCCAAACTGAGAACTATAGCCCAGGAGACACAGATTCAAGAAGCACGTGAATTATGTTCCACTGGACTACCAAACGGAGGAGGCTTATACAGGCAAAACCCACAAAATTACGTAATGCGTTGGTCAAGAATTATAACTGTAGCTGGCAAAAAATAAGGGTGCTTGTTAAGTAAGGATTGATTGGGTACAAAATGGTTGCATAGTTACAAGTGGAGACCTTAAGACCATAAGGGTGCAGCTGGCAGCTGCTAGCAGATATTGTTTTGAGAATAGTTGGTGGTGGCCTTGAGAATGATACAGTTCAGAAAATTCAGGTTCTTGGTGACACAGAACATGTCTGAAACCACATCCACAATGGCCACCCAGCTCCATCCTGAATGCCTGAACCACAGTTACTCCATTTTGATTTTTTTAATGCATTCTTTTCTTTAATGGTTAAAGCAGATGAGCAATGCATACCTGACAAGCCACAAAACAGCCTGTTGAGGTTACCATAAAGTTTAAGTTAAATCACGTATAGACCAGAGTGACTTCCCCATACCTCAATATGTGAACATTTCTTCCATCGCTTCTCTAAGTGCATTTAAGATTTTGTGTGTGTGTGGTTTGCCTCTGATATTCATTTCTACTTGTGTCTAAATGTCTATTTTTATTTATTCTGCTCAAGTTTCATTATGTTTCTTAAATATAAAGATGCAAAATTTTAATCAAATTGGAAATTATTTCAAACACTACCTTTTCAAACTTTATCTGTTGTACATTTCCTCTTTTCTTTCCTTCTGGCATCCTTGGTTATATGTTGGCTCTCTTTCTTCTGCCTTGTTCTTTTCTTTCATTTCCCATCTCTATCAATTTTTGCTGCTTTCTGAGTATCTACCCTAGATTTACCTTCCAGGTTTCTTGTCAGCTATCTCTAACTAGCTGTTTAATCACTTTTCTTTCCTTTTCTAGAAGTTCTATTTGGTTCTATAAAACTTCCCTGGTCTTTCCCTAACAGTGCATTCTTTTCTAGGATTTTAAGCCCTTCTATTGTGTCTTTGACCACTGCAAACATATTTATTTTATATCTTTCAGACTGCAGTTCAATTATCTCAATTTCTTATTGTTCTGTATTCCTGACTTTTGCCACTCATCGTAGATTGCTTCCAAATGAGTTCTGTTTCCTTTTAGGACATCTTTAGTGCGAGTTCTTTTTCTCTGACAATTTGTTCCAAGTGTTTTGGCATTTGCTGTGCCAGGCAGAAGTATCAAAAGCTTGGACCAATTTTTATATTACTTTCTCACCTAAGAAAGACAGTTAAAGGTAAGATAGAACACCTAGAAAGCAGACAGGTTGATATTTTTCCTCCCATCCAAAGCCCAAACTATTACCTACAAGCTTTTTTTCATCTATTTCTGCCAGTGGGTAGATTTTTTTTTTCTAATTCATCTTTATACATTTTCACCATAGAAAGCTACAGAGAAACTTTATAAGCTACTTATTGTTGGTTAGGTTGTAAACGATAGCAGCGGGCTACTACTCCTGCCACAACAAATAGAAAAAATGGAAACAAAACAAATATCTCATTTTAAGACACTGAAAGGATGTAGAAACAAAGTCTAGATGAGTTTAATTCCAGAGAAGGAAAAGTCCTTCCAGGCAGTCGTTTCTCTCCTGTTATGACCAAATAAAGGGCAAGGTTTCTCTGAGGGAAAACACTGACTTCAATATCGATGGCCCTTTTATAGGCACACCCAGGTCACCCCCTCTGCCAAGGACGAGCCAGGCATCCTAAGGAGTTGCTCTCTCATCCACAGGATGGGTGCTAACACCACTTCATAGAGCCATGGTGCTGATTAAAACAGAATGCTCTTTTAAAAAAGTCTGATAGATAATTAAAAATTGTAAAGTGTGAAGCACATAAAATGTGAAGTACAATCAAAAGAAAAATAGACAATAGAAGCAGACACACAGATGATTCAGTTAAATAGAAAGACACAATAACCCTTAATGGGTATATACCTAATAACATAACTTTAAAATACAGAAAGAAAATTGACTAAAAATAAAGAAATAAAGGGAAATACAGGCAAATCATAATTGCCCCTATATATTAACACATCTCCTTCAGGAAATGATAGAGCAAGTAGACAAGGACATATAAAATATTCAAATACTGTCAACCAATTTGATCTAATTGATATTCATAAAATACTATGCTCAACTACTATAGATCACACTTTCTTCTCAAGTACACTTAAACATTTACAAAATACCATGTACTGGAACATAAAGTAAGCCTCAACACATTCCAAAAATTGAAACCACACAGCAATGTTCACTAGCCACAGCAGAATTAAACCAGAAATAAATAACAGAGAGATAACTAAAGAATTGAGGGAAGAAGTCATAATGGAAATTGGAAAATATTTTCAACTAAACAATAATAAATAATAATGTATCAAAATTTGTGGGCTGCAGCTAAAGCAGTGTGTAGAGGGAAAGTGACAGTTTAAATGCTCATTAGGAAAAAAAGATTTTAAATTAAGATCTAAGTTTCCATTTCAAAAAGCCAAAAAAAAATTAGCAGTTACATCCAAAAAATTAGAAAGAATCGAATAAAGATAACAAAAAATCAATGAAATAGGCCTGCTGAAGATAGCAGAAGAGTAAGGCACAGAGGTCACCTTCCTCCCCACAGATACATCAGAAATACATCTACATGTGGAACAACTCCTATAGAACACCCACTGAACGCTGGCAGAAGACCTCAGACCTCCCAAAAGGCAAGAAACCCCCACGTACCTGGTTAGGGCAAAAGAAAAAAGAATAAACAGAGAAAAAAGAATAGGGACGGGACCTGCACCAGTGGGAGGGAGCTGTCAAGGAGGAAAGGTTTCCACACACTAGGAAGCCCCTTCACAGGCCGAGACTGCGGGTGGCACAGGGGGGAAGCCTCGGAGCCGCGGAGAAGAGCACAGCAACAGGGGTGCGGAGGGCAAGGCGGAGAGATTCCCGCACAGAGGATCGGTGCCGACCCGTACTCAACCAGCCCGAGAGGCTTGTCTGCTCACCCACCGGGATGGGCAGGGGCTGGGAGCCGAGGCTCGGGCTTCGGTCGGATCACAGGGAGAGGACTGGCGGCGTGACACAGCCTGAAGGGGTTAGTGCGCCATGCCTAGCCAGGAGGGAGTACGGGGAAAAGTCTGGAGCTGCCGAAGAGGCAAGAGACTGTTTCTTCCCTCTTTGTTTCCTGGTGCTCGAGGAGAGGGGATTAAGAGCGCTGCTTAAAGGAGCTCCAGAGACGGGCGCGAGCCGCGGCTAAAAGCGCGGACCCCAGAGACGGGCATGAGACGCTAAGGCTGCTGCTGCCGCCACCAAGAAGCCTGTGTGCGAGTACAGGTTACTATCCAAACCTCCCCTCCAGGGAGCATGTGCAGCCCGCCACTGCCAGGGTCCCAGGATCCAGGGACAACTTCCCTGGAAGAACGCACAGCGCGGCCACAGGCTAGTGCAACGTCTTGCTGGCCTCTGCCGCCGCAGGCCGGCCCTGCACTCCGCATCCTTCCCCCCCTCCGGCCTGAGTGAGCCAGAGCCCCTGAATCAGCAGCTCCTTTAACCCCGTCCTGTCTCAGCAAAGAACAGACGCCCTCCAGCGACCTACACGCAGAGGCGGGGCCAAATCCAAAGCTGAACCCCAGGAGCTGTGCAAGCAAAGAAAAGAAAGGGAAATCTCTCCCAGCAGCCTCAGGAGTAGCGGATTAAATCTCCACAATCAACTTGATGTACCCTGCATCTGTGGAATAATTGAATAGTCAACGAATCATCCCAAATTGAGGAGGTGGACTTTGAAAGCAAGATTTACTATTTTTTCCACTTTTCCTCTTTTTTTGAGTGTGTATGTGTATGATTCTGTGTGAGATTTTGTCTATATACCTTTGCTTTCACCATTTGTCCTAGGGTTCTGTCTGTCCGTTCTTTTTTTCTACTTTAAAAAAAGTTTTTTTCTTAATAATTATTTTTTATTTTAATAAGTTTATTTTATTTTATCCTCTTTCTTTCCTTCTTTCTACTTTTTCTCCCCTTTATTCTGAGCCGTGTGGATGAAAGGCTCTTGGTGCCGCAGTCAGCAGTCAGTGCTGTGCCTCTGACGTGGGAGAGCCAACTTCAGGACACTGGTCCACAAGACACCTCCCAGCTCCACATAATATCAAATGGCGAAAATCTCCCAGAGAGCTCCATCTCAACACCAACACACAGCTTCAGTCAATGACCAGCAAGCTACAGTGCTGGACACCCTATGCCAAACAACTAGTAAGACAGGAACACAACCCCACCCATTAGCAGAGAGGCTGCCTAAAATCATAATAAGTCCAGGGACACCCAAAAACACAACACCAGACGTGGACCTGCCCACCAGAAATACAAGATCCAGCCTCATCCACCAGAACACAGGCACTAGTCCCCTCCACCAGGAAGCCTACACAACCCACTGAACCAACTTTAGCCACAGGGGACAGACACCAAAAACAATGAGAACTACAAACCTGCAGCCTGCAAAAAGGAGACCCCAAACACAGTAAGATAAGCAAAATGAGAAGACAGAAAAACACACAGCAGATGAAGGAGCAAGATAAAAACCCACCAGACCTAACAAATGAAGAGGAAATAGGCAGTCTGCCTGAAAAAGAATTCAGAATAATGATAGTAAAGATGATCCAAAATCTTGGAAATAGAATAGACAAAATGCAAGAAACATTTAACAAGGACCTAGAAAAACTAAAGATGAAACAAGCAATGATGAACAACACAATAAATGAAATTAAAAATACTCTAGATGGGATCAGTAGCAGAGTCACTGAGGCAGAAGAACGGATAAATGACCTGGAAGATAAACTAGTGGAAATAACTACTGCAGAGCAGAATAAAGAAAAAAGATGAAAAGAACTGAGGAAAGTCTCAGAGACCTCTGGGACAATATTAAACGCACCAACATTCGAATTATAGGGGTTCCAGAAGAAGAAGAGAAAAAGAAAGGGATGGAGAAAATATTTGAAGAGATTATAGTTGAAAACTTCCCTAATATGGGAAAGGAAATAGTTAATCAAGTCCAGGAAGCACAGAGAGTCCCATACAAGATAAATCCAAGGAGAAATATGCCAAGACACATATTAATCAAACTGTCAAAAATTAAATACAAAGAAAACACATGAAAAGCAGCAAGGGAAAACCAACAAATAACACACAAGGGAATCCCCATAAGGTTAACAGCTGATCTTTCAGCAGAAACTCTGCAAGCCAGAAGAGACTGGCAGGACATATTTAAAGTGATGAAGGAGAAAAAACCTACAACCAAGATTACTGGAATGAGATCCAGCAAGGATCTCATTCAGATTTGATGGAGAAATTAAAACCTTTACAGACAAGCAAAAGCTGAGAGAGTTCAGCATCACCAAACCAGCTTTACAACAAATGCTAAAGGAACTTCTCCAGGCAGAAACACAAGAGAAGGAAAAGACCTACAATAACGAACCCAAAACAATTAAGAAAATGGGAATAGGAACATACATATCGATAATTACCTTAAATGTAAATGGATTAAATGCTCCCACCAAAAGACACAGACTGGCTGAATGGATACAAAAACAAGACCCATATATATGCTGTTTACAAGAGACCCACTTCAGACCTAGAGACACATACAGACTGAAAGTAAGGGGATGGAAAAAGATATTCCATGCAAATGGAAACCAAAAGAAAGCTGGAGTAGCAATTCTCATATCAGACAAAATAGACTTTAAAATAAAGACTATTAGAAGAGACAAAGAAGGATACTACATAATGATCAAGAGATCGATCCAAGAAGAAGATATAACAATTGTAAATATTTATGCACCCAACATAGGAGCATCTCAATACATAAGGCAAATACTAACAGCCATAAAAGGGGAAATTGACAGTAACACATTCATAGTAGGGGACTTTAACACCCCACTTTCACCAATGGACAGATCATCCAAAGTCAAAATAAATAAGGAAACACAAGCTTTAAATGATACATTAAACAAGATGGACTTAATTGATATTTATAGGACATTCCATCCAAAAACAACAGAATACACATTTTTCTCAAGTGTTCATGGAACATTCTCCAGGATAGATCATATCTTGGGTCACAAATCAAGCCTTGGTAAATTTAAGAAAACTGAAATTTTATCAAGTATCTTCTCCGACCACAACGCTATGAGACTAGATATCAATTACGGAAAAAGATCTGTAAAAAATACAAACACATGGAGGCTAAACAATACACTACTTAATAACAAAGTGATCACTGAAGAAATCAAAGAGGAAATCAAAAAATACCTAGAAACAAATGACAATGGAGACACAATGACCCAAAACCTATGGGATGCAGCAAAAGCAGTTCTAAGAGGGAAGTTTATAGCAATACAATCCTACCTTAAGAAACATCTCAAATAAACAACCTAATCTTGAACCTAAAACAATTAGAGAAAGAAGAACAAAAGAACCCCAAAGTTAGCAGAAGGAAAGAAATCATAAAGATCAGATCAGAAATAAATGAAAAAGAAATGAAGGAAACGATAGCATAGATCAATAAAAGTAAAAGCTGGTTCTTTGAGAAGATAAACAAAACTGATAAACCATTAGCCAGACTCATCAAGAAAAAAAGGGAGAAGACTCAAATCAATAGAATTAGAAATGAAAAAGGAGAAGTAACAACTGACACTGCAGAAATACAAAAGATCATGAGAGATTACTACAAGCAACTCTATGCCAATAAAATGGACAACCTGGAAGAAATGGACAAATTCTTAGAAATGCACAACCTGCCAAGACTGAATCAGGAAGAAATAGAAAATATGAACAGATCAATCACAAGCACTGAAATTGAAACTGTGATTAAAAATCTTCCAACAGACAAAAGCCCAGGACCAGATGGCTTCACAGGCGAATTCTATCAAACATTTAGAGAAGAGCTAACACCTATCCTTCTCAAACTCTTCCAAAATATAGGAGAGGGAGGAATACTCCCAAACTCATTCTACGAGGCCACCATCACCCTGATACCAAAACCAGACAAGGATGTCACAAAGAAAGAAAACTACAGGCCAATATCACTGATAAACATAGATGAAAAATCCTCAATAAAATACTAGCAAACAGAATCCAACTGCACATTAAAAGGATCATACATCATGATCAAGTGAGGTTTATCCCAGGAATGCAAGGATTCTTCAATATACGCAAATCAATCAATGTGATACACCATGTTAACAAATTGAAGGAGAAAAACCATATGATCATCTCAATAGATGCAGAGAAAGCTTTCGACAAAATTCAACACCCATTTATGATAAAATCCCTGCAGAAAGTACGTATAGAGGAAACTTTCCTCAACATAATAAAGGCCATATATGACAAACCCACAGCCGACATTGTTCTCAGTGGTGAAAAAATGAAACCATTTCCACTAAGATCACGTACAAGACAAGGTTGCCCACTCTCACCACTTTTATTCAACATAGTTTTGGAAGTTTTAGCCACAGCAATCAGAGAATAAAAGGAAATAAAAGGAATCCAAATCAGAAAAGAAGAAGTAAAGCTGTCTCTGTTTGCAGATGACATGATACTATATATAGAGACTCCTAAAGACGCTACCAGAAATCTACTAGAGCTAATCAATGAATTTGGTAAAGTAGCAGGATACAAAATTAATGCACAGAAATCTCTGGCATTCCTATACACTAATGATGAAAAATCTGAAAGTGAAATTAAGAAACCTCTCCCATTTACCACTGCAACAAAAAGAATAAAATATCTAGGAGTAAACCTACCTAAGGAGACAAACGACCTGTATGCAGAAAATTATAAGACACTAATGAAAGAAATTAAAGATGATACAAATAGATGGAGAGATATACCATGTTCTTGGATTGGAAGAATCAACATTGTGAAAATGACTCTACTACCCAAAGCAATCTACAGATTCAATGCAATCCTTATCAAACTCCCAGTGGCATTTTTCACAGAACTAGAACAAAAAATTTCACAATTTATATGGAAACACCAAAGACCCTGAATAGCCAGAGCAATCTTGAGAACGAAAAATGGAGCTGAAGGATTCAGGTTCCCTGACTTCAGACTATACTACAAAGCTACAGTAATCAAGACAGTATGGTACTTGCACAAAAACAGAAATATAGATCAATGGAACAGGACAAAAAGCCCAGAGATAAACCCACGCACATATGGTCACCTTATCTTTGATAAAGGAGGCAGGAATGTACAGTGGAGAAAGGACAGCCTCTTCAATAAGTGGTGCTGGGAAAACTGGACAGGTACATGTAAAAGTATGAGATTAGAACACTCCCTAACACCATACACAAAAATAAGCTCAAAATGGATTAAAGACGTAAATGTAATGCCAGACACTATCAAACTTTTAGAGGAAAACATAGGCAGAACACTCTATGTCATAAATCACAGCAAGATCCTTTTTGACCCACCTCCTAGAGAAATGGAAATAAAAACAAAAATAAACAAATGGGACCTAATGAAACTTCAAAGCTTTTGCACAGCAAAGGAAACCATAAATAAGACCAAAAGACAACCCTCAGAATGGGAGAAAATATTTGCAAATGAAGCAACTGACAAAGGATTAATCTCCAAAATTTACAAGCAGCTCATGCAGCTCAATAAGAGAAAAAACAAACAACCCAATCCAACAATGGGCAGAAGACCTAAATAGACATTTCTCCAAAGAAGATATACAGATTGCCAACAAACACATGACAGAATGCTCAACATCATTAATCATTAGAGAAATGCAAAGCAAAACTACAATGAGATATCATCTCACACCAGTCAGAACGGCCATCATCAAAAAATCTAGAAACAATAAATGCTGGAGAGGGTGTGGAGAAAAGGGAACACTCTTGCACTGCTGGTGGGAATGTGAATTGGTACAACCACTATGGAGAACAGTATGGAGGTTCCTTAAAAAACTACAAATAGAACTACCATATGACCCAGCAACCGCACTACTGGGCATATACCCTGACAAAACCATAATTCAAAAAGAGTCATGTACCAAAATGTTCATTGCAGCTCTATTTACAATAGCCAGGATTTGGAAGCCACCTAAGTGTCCATCATCGGATGAGTGGATAAAGATGTGGTACATATATACAATGGAATATTACTCAGCCATAAAAAGAAACGAAATTGAGTTATTTGTAGTGAGGTGGATGGACCTAGAATCTGTCATACAGAGTGAAGTAAGTCAGAAAGAGAAAGACAAATACCGTATGCTAACACATATATATGGAATCTAAGAAAAAAAAATGTCATGAAGAACCTAGGGATAAGATGGGAATAAAGACACAGACCTACTAGAGAATGGACTTGAGGATTTGGGGAGGGGAAAGGGTAAGCTGTGACAAAGTGATAGAGTGGCATGGACATATATACACTACCAAACGTAAAATAGATAGCTAGTGGGAAGCAGCTGCATAGCACAGGGAGATCAGCTCGGTGCTTTGTGACCTCCTAGAGGGGTGGGATAGGGAGGGTGGGAGGGAGGGAGATGCAAGAGGGAAGAGATATGGGAACATATGTATATGTATAACTGATTCACTTTGTTATAAAGCAGAAACTAACACACCATTGTAAAGTAATTATACTCCAGTAAAGATGTAAAAAAAACAACCAATGAAATAGAAGACAAACATAAAATAGGGAAAATCAACAAACCCAACAGTTCATTCTTTGAAAACATTACTAAAATTGATAAAACTCTAACAAGACTGGTAAAGAAAGAAAATACAAATTATCAGTATTACAAAAGAAAAAGAGGACATCACTATAGATCACTATTGATGTTAAAAAGGATACAAGATTATTATAAATAATTATAATTAGTAAATATAATTATTCTGAATAACTATACAACTTAGAAGATATGGACAAATTTATTTCCTAAACTGATACAAAAATAAACATAACTCTCAATCCCAAGGAAAACTCCAGGCCCAGATGTTGTCACTGGTAAATTCTGTTAACATTTAATGAAAAAATAAACCATTCCTATACAAATTCTTTTAGAGAAAATAGGAAGAGGGAACAATTCCCAACTTGTTTTATGAACTAACAGGACACTGGTACTAAAACTTGACAAGGACATTACAAGAAAAGAAATTTGTGGACTAGTATCCCTCATGAGAAAAGACATCAAAGAAATCCTTTTCAAAATATTAACAAGTCAAACCCAATTAAATATAAAGGTATGCCAAATTGTAACCAAGCAAGATTTATCCCAAGTATGTGAAGTTGCTATATTTTTCATAAATCAGTGACATTAATTACATTAAGAGAATACAGCTGACCTTCGAACATGGGTTTGAACTGCAAGTGTCCACTTATACTCAGATATTTTTCAACAGCAAACACTACAGTACTACACAATCTGCGATTGGTTGAATCCTGTGATATGGAGGAACGGCAGATACAGAGGAACACTGGATACAGATGGGTTGACTATAAATTATACGTGGATTTTCAACCTCACAGAGGGTTGGCATCCCTAGTCTCCCGTGTTGTTCAAGGGTCAACTTTAAATGGAAAAAACATATGATTATCTCAATCAGTGCTTAAAAATTATATAATATTCAGCACTTTTCATGACTTAAAAAATTATAATAAAACTTGAAATAAAAGGCACTTTTTCAACCTAACAAAAGGTGTTTATGTAAAACCTACTATTAACATCACATTTAATGATGAAAGACTGAATCCTTTGCCCTTAAAATCAGGAATGAGGCAAGAATGTCTGGCAACAAGACAAAGATGTTTCCTCCCACCACTTCTATTCAACATACTGGAGGCTTCACCCAGTGCATAAGGCAATAAAAATAAATAAGAGTATCCAGATGAGAAAGAAAGAAGTAAAACTCTCCTCGTTCACAGATAACGGAAACAGAAAATTCTAAGGTAGCTACAAACTCTTGGAATAACTAAGTTTTGCAAGATCAAAAGTTTTTATTTTACCTTCGCTTAATCCTTTTTAGATGCTCTTCACTTCTTTATGTAGATCCAGGTTTTTGACTTACATTGTTTTCCTTCTTTTTAAAGAATTTGTTTAACATTTCTTGCCAGGTAGGTCTACTGGTGGCAAATTCTCTCCATTTTTGTTTGTCCCAGAAAGTCTTTATTTCCCCTTACTCTTGAACAATAAGTCTATGAATCATTTGAATGAAATTTTGTGTATGGTATTAGGTAAAGGTCAAGAGTATATTTTTTCCTATGTGGATGGCCAATTGCTCCAGCACCAGTTACTGAAAAGACCTTTTTCTTCACTGTATTGCAAGCAGCCTTCATCATAAATCAAGTAACCGATATATGTTGGTCTATTTATGGAATAATTTTTATTACATAACTATGTATCCTTACACCAATACTACACTATCTTAATTACTATAGCTTTATATTAAGTCTTGAAATATGATCACTTAAATCCTCTACCTTTTTTCTTCTTTGATCTTACCTTGGACTATTTTAGATCCTTTGTTTTCCATATACATTTTAGATTCATCTTGTCAGTTTCCACAAAATTCTTGCTGGGATTTCAATTGTAGTTATGTTGAATAATTGGATCAATAAAGGAGGAATTAACATCTTAACAACACTGAATCTTCAAAAACAGGAACATGATCTATCTCTCCACTTATCATGTCATATTTATTTATCTCAAGCTCACATGGAACATTCACTAAAATAAACTGCATTCTGGGCCATAAAACACCCCTTAACAAATTTTTAAAAATAAGAATTATATAATGTCTGCTCTCAGATCACAATGGAATTAAGCTAGCAGTCAATAACAGAAAGAAAACTGGAAATTTTCAAAATACATGGATATTAAACAACACACTTCTAAATAATACATGGGTCAAACATGAAATCTCAAGGGAAGTTTAAAAATATTTTGAACGAAACGAAAATGAAAACACAACTTATCAAAATTTGTGGGAAGCAGCAAAAGCAGTATTTAGAAGGAAATTTATAGCATTGAATGCATATATTAGAAAAAAAGAAAGATCTAAAATCAATAATCAGGACTTCCCTGATGATGCAGTGGTTAAGAATCTTCCTGCCAATGCAGGGGATATGGGTTCGAGCCCTGGTCTGGGAAGATCCCACATGCCGTGGAGCAACTAAACCCATGTGCCACAACTACTGAGCTTGCACTGTAGAGCCAGCGAGCCACAGCTACTGAAGCCTGCGCGCTGACAGCCCATGTTCTGCAACAAGAGAAGCCACCACAATGAGAAGCCCGTACACTGCAACGAAGAGTAGCCCCTGCTCTCGGCAACTAGAGAAAGCCCCCATGTAGCAATGAAGACCCAGTGCAGCCAAAAATAAATAAATAAATTTATTAAAAAATTAAATCAATAATCTAAGTTCCAATCTTAGAAAACTAGAAAAAGAAGAGCAAATTAAGCCCAAAGTAAGCAGAAGAAAAGAAATAATAAGAATTAAAGCAGAAATCAATGAAATTGAAAACAGGAAATCAATAGAGAAAATTAACAAAATCGAAAGCTGGTTCTTTGAAAAAATTAATAAAACTGATAAGCCTCTATCCAGGCTAACTAAAAAAAGAAGAAAGAGAACACAAATTACTAATATCAGAAATTAAAGAGGGGACATCACTACAGATCCCATGGACATTAAAAGGATAATAAAGGAGTATATGGGAGTTGTCTATACTTTGCTCATTACTCTATAAATCTAAAACTGCTCTAAAGTCAAGTCTATTAATTAAGAAAACAAAAAACCCTGAGGCATGTCCCATCAGCAGGGTTGAGCACGGAAGGGTGGGGAGAAGATTATTCTTAATGGATGGGGAAGAGGGCATATGGTAACAAAAAGTGCTTGTGCTTGAAAAATATATTGAATGAATAAATATGATCTGCAAATAGTGTTACATTCTGAGGTACTGAAGGCTAGGACTTCAACATACAAATTTTTTGTGGGACACAATTCAACCCATAACATGGGATGGAATAGAAGGCATAAGGCAAAACTGGACCTTAGGGCAGGAAAGGCATTGACCTAGAACAGGTGAGAGCAAACAGGCTGAGGGAATGGGAAGCCATGGGTCCCAGGCTCAGTTATAGGGAAATAAAGCCAGAGACCTTCAAGACTCTGGCAGAATGCTGATAAGAGCTAGAGGAGCAAGCCCAGCAGTTGTGCCAAGATTCAGGCAGTCAGATTATAGTCACCTGCTCAGGCCTGATTGGTAGAACGGAGGTAAAGACAGGTGTGGCCATCAATATAACCACAGGTGCATAAAGTGCAACCCAAAGACCTTTTTTGTGAAGTAGGTATTCAGATAACCTTCTGAGAGCAAAGGGTGATACGGCAAAGTGCCAGGTGATTTGGAAGGAGAAGGTTGTGAAGACTCAGTACAGGATGATGGGCTTGGAATTTGACAAAAGCAAATGAAAGGACTGTCAGATGGCTCAGGCTGTCCCGTGAGTTCAGGTCACAATCCTATAATGAGCCCATCCTGCTCAGTAGCTCTGATAGAAAGTGGGTGATTGGGTCCACACAGGGTTGGGGATTTGCAGGGCCACTGCAAGAGACGAACAGGAATGAGAACTGGTGTGTGTGTGTGTGTGTGTGTGTGTGTGTGTGTGTGTGTGTGTGTAATAGGAAGTAGAAAAAAAGCACCAATAGGGGCTTCCCTGGTGGTGCAGTGGTTAAGAATCCGCCTGCCAATGCAGGGGACACGGGGTTCGAGCCCTGGTCTGAGAGGATCCCACATGCCGCGGAGAAGCCAAGCCCGTGAGCCATGGCCGCTGAGCCTGCGCTCTAGAGCTCACGTGCCACGACTGCTGAGGCCCGCGTGCCTGGAGCCCGGGCTCCGCAACGGGAGAGGCCACCATGGTGAGAGGCCCGCGCACCACGGCGAGGAGCAGTCCCCGCTCTGCGCAACTGGAGAGGGCCGCGTGCAGCAGTGAAGACCCAACGCGGCCAAAAATAAACAAATAAAATAAATTTATTAAAAAAAAGAAAAAAAAGCACCAATAGAGCATGAATTCAGGCTGGGAAGGAAAAGCAGCAAACCACACATGTCTCAGAAGCATTCACTCCTCACACCCCACGGGCAGAGTTTTCCTTTAGGCCACAACAAAACTTTTACAAAGGCTTCTACCTGCTCTCCTGCCTTTCATCTCACCCACCCTTGCCCCCAGCCTAATCCCATCCATTCTCCACCCTGCTGCCAGAATGAACTGAAAGGTCTAATCATGTAACTCCTTTGTTTAAAATTCAGTCGCTGTCTGCTGACTAAATACTGCAGACATAGTGTGCTGTACACCTAGGTCTTCTGTTCAGCAGGGGAAGCCAAACCATGTAGCCAGAGAAGCGGTGGCACCAATTCAGAGACACTTGCAGCTGATGTCAACGCTGCATCTGCTTGCAAATGCTGAACAAAGGTAACTTTTTTCACCGAGATTTGATGCACCACCACCACCAAAACAGGACCTTGTTGATGCCATTTCCTTAGTCTAAAAGGTTCTCGTTCCCTTTTGGCCCTTCGTTTATTAGGAACTCTCACCATCCTTCAAGATCTAGCTTCCTTCAGGAAGACTTCACTGACCACGCCAGTTAGAAATGACCCCTCCACCCATTTAGCCCTTTTTCTCTGCTTCATTGTGGTTATTTTTTCAAATGTATGTGAAATTAGCATTTTTGAACATCTGTGTGACAGGTGGTGCGTGGGATGTTTTCATCTGGAAGAATCTTATTGGATCTCCTTAAGGAAGATTGTATCGTGCCCAATGCACAGATGAGGATAATGCAGAGGTGTTAACGCCTGTTGAGGACCTATTCTGTGTACAAAGCTTTCCATACATAATTTCACTCAACCTGCACAACACCCTGTGCTTCTATTTTAGAGGTGACTGTAAGTTACATAGCTGATTGTAAGTAATGGAGCAGTCAGTCTAATGCAAGTGTGTCTGCTCCAAAGCCCCCAGGTTTTCACTCTGATATGCTGTTCAAGGAGCCTATGATCATGGCCCTGTGGACCCCACCCCATAGTTTACTGTATAAAACCTTATGCATGGTGGAGGCTCAGTAAGTTTGTTCATTCATTCAGTCATTCCACAGATAATTACTGAGCATACACTATGTACCAGGAGGTACAAATGTGCTTCCTAAATTAAGAAATGAATGCGCATGGCATGGCATGGCATGGCAAAGGCTATGGAGAAATATAAAGGGAGTGTGGGAAGTGGGAGGAGGTTCTGTTTCTGGACTCTCCATTATGCTCCACTGTCTCTTCGTCTATCCCTGCTTCCACACCATACTGACATAATTACTACATCTCTGTATTGGTCTTGTTATCTCATGAAGCAAGTCCTCTTTTTTATTTTTGAGAGTACCTTAGCTATCTTTAGCCCTTCCTACTTTCATATAAATTTTAGAATCGGCTTCTTAAGTTCCATAAAAAGCTGGGGTCTGATTGGTACTACATTTATTCCATAATCAGCTTGGGGAGAATTTTCATTTTAACTATATTGAGTCTTTTGATCTGTGAGTTTAGTATATCTCTCCCTTTAAATATGTCTTCTTTAATACCAGTTAACATTTTATTTTCTTTGAAGATTTACATACCTTTTATTAGATTTATTCCTAGACACATAAATTTATGCCACTGAAAATGTTATCTTTAAAGCATTTATTTTCTGTTTGTTGCTCAGAAATAGAAATGACCAATATTTAGAAACTGATTTTTGTATCCAACCTTACCAAACTCTATTAGTTCTAATATGTTATCTGCAGACTCTCTTGGAGTTTCATATTACCTTCAAATAATAACAGCTCGTTTCTTACTTTGTAGTCTGTAGACCTGTTATTTCTTTCTCCTATTTATTGAGCTAGCTAGGGCCTTCAGGAAAGCACTGACTCCAAAGGTGATTGAATTTTCGTTTCATATTTTGAAGGTAGAGCCAACAGGATTTGCTGACAGATTGTATTTAGCAAGAGAGTAATCAAGGCTGAGTTCAAGGGGTTTGGCCTGAACAACTGGAAAAACGGCATTGTCATTTACTGCAGGCCAAGCCAGAGGTTTGCTGATTATACAGTGCAGGTAATTAAATGAAGAAAGACAAAAACTGATTGCTACTTCTTGGCGATGATCAGTCTAACAGGCTTTAGCCTGGTTTTCCACTTTTGAAATAACTCACTCCAGTAAGCATTTCAACATTTACAAATGCTTACAGTAGGGTTTGACTTGTGGCTTCCTGTTCAGCCACTGCCCTCTACAGGGGGCTTGTCTGAATATGAGCTGTGAACTCTAACTAAAATTCAAGCCAGAAAACATGGGATAATTTTTCCCTCCAGCTTCAGTCTTTCCTGTTTCCACTACACACACACACACACACACACACACACACACACACACACACACACACACACACACACCCCACATATTGTTTTGTGACACACACACACACACACACACACATATTGTTTTGTGATCCTTCCCCAGATCAGGTAACTACAAGAGAACCTCCCACTCAGGAAACTTGATCCCTGCAATGAACTTCCAGGTAGCTTGTCTGGAAAGATGTTCTAGAAAGTCCAGCAGCATTTCTATGGGGTTAACCTAAGAACAGTGAAGAGACAATGAAGAGGTGACCCCTGCAGATGAAACCCTAGGTCATACAGAGAGACCTCATTGTCCCAGCTGGAAGGCCAATTTGACTAACCTTTATCACGTGTTTCTCAAGTCACTGGTAAAGGCTGAAGTGTCCTTGAACAAAGAACCAAAACTCTTAAGAAGCTGGCACATTTAACATTCCAAAGGACTGTTCAAGCCACAATAACCTTCCTACCCAGTTCCCTGTGGCTCATTCAACACAAATGTAGGGTATCACACTGGGGTAAGGGCGGCCACTCCCCTCTCCTACCCCTCACCTGCCACCCAACCTCAAGAACCTAAGCTCCAGAAGGGCAGGGACATTGTCCTGTAAGCCTCTCTGTCCTTGGTGTGCAAAACGATGCCTGTCATATAAGAGGCATACAATATTTTAAGCACTGACATTTTCAAGGCTTTAAAAAAATTACCTAAAAGAGTTAAATTTACATTTGTCCTAACTGAAAATCAATGTTGTTTAAAATTGATGAGTCAATAAAAATAGCAGTCACTACACGGAGTAAATATCAGAAACGGCAGATGGTGTTAAAAACTTTGCCTCTAAGAAGTGGAACTCTAGTAGGGAGAGGACTGCAGTTTTTAAAATAGAATTTTTACCACTTTCATTTTTGTACGTGCAATTGTCTTGACTTTCTACTTTACGCGTTTAAATTATACACCTTCCTAACATCCTAATACAACTATTCATTTTCTTGTATGTCCCGCCTTCTTCATCCATATATTCACACATTCATATTAATATAGTTGTTCGCAATCATAGCTATATATTTTAGTCTTTTTTTTCGCTTAACCTACAGTTCCAGTTATCATAAGCAGTTTTCCGTGTTTCGACCGTCTTCATAATTATGTTAATGGATTCATGATACTCCAATGTTATTGTACCATAATTTAGCTAGATACCTTAACGTGGAACATTCTGGATTGTTTCCACTTTTCCAATGAAAACAGTGCTGCAGTGAAGACTTGCAGACGTAGTCTTGTTCGTTCCGCTGCTTTAAATCATACTGTTGAGTCGTATTTCTGGGGTTCCATATAGGAACCCCGACTCAGACTAGTGATAGAGCGACCAACAAGCTCCAGCAAGACCCAGACCAAGAATTCCGCGCGGCGGGGCGGTGCCTCCTCCCGGGAGGCGTGTCCTGGGCGGGGCCGAGCGCGACCCAGCCCTGCGCTGCGTCACCCACGTCCCGCCCGGCTGAGGCCGGCGCGCCGCGCTCGAGTGGCTGTTTCTCCGCCAACGGGTGGCGAGGGCCCGAGGAGCGCGGACGCCGGGTGCGCCGGCCATGTCTCTCTGGGCGGGGGCCGAACTCTCGGCGCTGAATCCGCTGCGTGCCGTGTGGCTCACGCTGGCCGCGGCCTTCCTGCTGACCCTACTGCTGCAGCTCGTGCCGTCCGGCCTGCTTCCGGGCTGCGCGCTCTTCCAGGACCTGATCCGCTATGGAAAAACCAAGGAAGGGGGGCCGTCGCGACCGGCCGCCTGTCGGGCTTTTGATGTCCCCAAGAGGTAACCGCGCCCGGGCGCGAGTCCTGGCTGCCTAGGCGCGGAGAGCCGGGGGCGCCCCGCTCGAGCAGCCGGCAGGGGGCAGCAGAGGTGGGCGCGGGGCTGGCGGGGCCGGCGCGGACCGGCCCGGGAGGCCCAGGCGGGTTCCTCGACGCGGCGCAACGCCGGCCCGCCCTCCGGCTCTGCCCGCGTCCGCTGCGTGGCGCTGGGGGCTGAATGCCGCGAGTGTCCGTCGACACCGAGGGTGCTGAGCTGCGCGCACCTTCCGGGGTGCAGGAACGTGAACTTCTGGCCGCACGTAGCCTTTCCTTCGGGGTAAATGGCAGCGCTTCCCAATTTAGGCTCGGTCACCAGGCGGTAAATTAAAGTTTCCGAAAATTCTCCTGTTTCCCCTCTCCTGCACTCTAGGGGCTCATAAGCTAACTTGAGGTCGCCGGAACTCACTAAAAATGAAGGCAGGCCCTCCTTTCGCGCCTCTGTGTCCCGTATTTGTTTCCCAACTCTAAACAGTTAGGATGAAGGGTGAGACGCGGGTCACCAACTGGCGCCCACCTCCTTCGATCGCACTGACGCTCCTTACCCGCATCTCGGCAGGTGCCCCTGGAGAAATGTTCCCCAAGATGGCACATTTTAGGCAAGCCTGGTCCCTAAGCCCCATTTGACTTTCAGCAGATTTCATAACTAAGTTCAACGAGAGATTAAATCGTTAGGACTTCAATAGAATTCTTTCAGACATTGTAAGGCTTGTTATAGTTTCGGTTTTTGTTTGCTTTTCTTTAAATTCAGAACATTACCGGCAAGAGTCAGCCAAACACTGCTAGACGGTAGGAATATAGCAGTGGCTTTTCTTGGAGATACAGCCTAAGTTGGCGTTTAGGAAGGAATCTGGAGAAATGTGATAGGGTTTCTGATGTATTAAAACATCTTGGTTCTCACTTAAACCTCGCATAGGCGGTGCCCCAGGTCTGCAGACAAGAAAGAGTCTAAATAAACTTGGCTTCCCACTTTTGACTGTTGCAGAAATATTCATCAGGTATTAACACTGAGAAGCGAGCACTAGGTCATTCTGAGGAAATGTAACGGGAATGAGGCTCTGGGAAGTAGACGATTCACACACAGTGATTAAACCTCCTATTTCTTAGAAGCTCTTTGTAAGCTAAAGTTTCCGGTCATCCTATTTTTCATCAGGTTTTGAGTGTAGTACTTTTCTATTTCATAGCAGGAACATTCCTAGATTGTCATTTTTTTAGTGTTACAAGGTGAAGAAAAAAATTTTTTTGAGAGTGTGAGTTCTAACAATTTATTTTCTGAATTTTAGAAAAGGTACTACTGTTTCTGGAGTAGAGGGCATATTTCAAATCATTCCCAGCACTTACCTCTTTGGCTCCCATACCCTACCTGTTACTGCTCCGGTCTGTCCTTATATTTGACGGCCAAGAAACAAATTTTGTACCTTTCCCTTACTCTTTACTACAAAATTGGTACTCTTTGGGCTCCTTGTAACTTCTGCTATATTATGAAATAATTTATGTGTTTTTCTTCTTCCAGAATTCTAGAACGGACCTTTCCATGGTGTTTTGTTTGGTCTTTTTTCTAAATTTAAACTAAAATTCCTTTTCATACTAGAGAAGGTGCAGCAAACCCAGGCCAGTCATGAAAGGCAAAAATGTCTAGATGCTATATTTAATTATTTTTCCTTGTTCAGAATTCAGTAGTACTCT
Organism: Stenella coeruleoalba; assembly: GCF_951394435.1. Lineage (NCBI taxonomy): Eukaryota > Metazoa > Chordata > Mammalia > Artiodactyla > Delphinidae > Stenella > Stenella coeruleoalba. Next base: position 74,282,673 of record NC_137149.1, read on the forward strand.
TAAAGGTGAAAATAAGCCTGTAATTTTTACACTTAGAAATAGGCAGCTGTATATCACGTTTCTGCACCCAAGAGCTTAGGTGAATTTGTTTGGGATTATTTTTTCCTAAAGAGGAAAGAATTAAACCTTAATTGAATTCATGGAATGTTGATTCCATTACCCCTGCCTGGTAGTTTTTTTTTTTTTTTAATTAAGGTGATAGTTGCTTTTCTTGTTTTCTTTTGGTTCCTGCAGTTTTGTTTTTTGTGTTTTTTTAATTTTTAAAAATAATTTATTTATTTTATTTATTTATTTTTGGCTGCATTGGGTCTTCGTTGCTGCGGGCAGGCTTTCTCTAGTTGTGGCTACTCTTCGTTGAGGTGCGCAGGCTTCTCACTGCGATGGCTTCTCTTGTTGCGGAGCACGGTCTCTAGGCCTGCGGGCTTCAGTAGTTGTGGCATGCGGGTTCAGTAGTTGTCGCTTGCGGGCTCTAGAGCACAGGCTCAGTAGTTGTGGCACATGGGCTTAGTTGCTCCACGGCATGTGGAATCTTCCCGAACCAGGGCTCGAACCCATGTCCCCTGCATTGGCAGGTGGATTCTTAACCACTGTGCCACCAGGGAAGCCCTTCCTGGAGTTTTGATTTCCCAGAAAGTCTGAATAAATACATGACCTCGAACGTGAGTCACAGTGCTCTTGACTTGCATAGTGTATATGGAAGTACTTCTGTTTCTAATATTTCAAAATATTAGAAACATTGCAATTGAATGTTTAGAATGTTATAGAAACATTGCAATTGAATTGAGCTGTAGAGACAAAGAGAACCATCCAGACTTTCCCTCCTAGGGTTCAGGGGTCCTAACCTGCAGTCCAGGGGATCTGTGGATAGAATTTGGGGCAAATTGGATTGGAAAAAATTATATCTTTATTTCACTAACCTCTAGCTGAAATTTGGCACTTTAATGGTAAATGTAATCAACAAACCACAGTAGAATTAGCAATTCCTGCAATTTTGTGACAAGTTTTTTAATGTTATATTAAAAATATTGAGGAGACCTCAAAACATTATTTTCACTATAAGAATACTGTATTATCCTCCACTATATCTTGTTATTTAATACATTAATTAAGAAGCACATATATTACAAATGTTTCTTAGTGGTTGTGTTACCTATATTTCAGCATAATTGGTTTCGTTTATCCCTATGTCTTTTAGGCATGTAGCCTTCACCAGACTGCCAAAGGAGTGCATGATGGATAAAAAATGTCAGGAATCCCTGCTCTAGACTGTAAACTCCATATGTTTACATTTGTCTTGTTTGTTACCATATCTCGGGCTCAATGCCTGATGATAATAAGGTCCTCGATCAATGTTTTGAATGAATCAAAAAAAAAAAGGTTTTAGCTTTAATTGGTTTGTTGATTAACTTGACTGCTTTCTCAGAGTAACTTTGGATGTGGTACCTTCTCTTTCATTCATTTATTTAACCATTCTTTATAGAGTACTTACTATTGCCAGGAGCTATTCTAGGTTCCTTGGAGCCTTTGTTTTTGTAAAATGGTAAATATGTAAACAAATCTTGTAAAACAAGCAAAATAATTTCAGATGGTAATAAGTGCTTCAGAGGAAATCCAGCCTGGTTACTTGATCATGAGCAAGATGGGGTTGCCGATGACAGCACTAGAAAGGATGATCAGAAAGGGGCAGGGCAGAAGATGAGTTTATTTTGGGAGGCCAGGACAGACAGCAGGCCTTACAGACCATAGTGGAGATTAGATTTTATTCTGAGTGTGTGGAAAGTAGCTTTAGGATGGGGAAGGGGGCATGGCATTATGTGATTTATGTTTGAGAGGATGACTAGCCATTGTGTGGAGAAGACTGGGTAAGAGGCCGTTAAGGGTGCTCCAGGCAAGAGGTGGTGGTATGGACTGGAGTGTTAGCATAATAGCACCTGTTCCTCATACAGGTGGTTATGACGTTAAAGCACGTGGCACAGGGCCAGGCACCTCGTCAGAACTCAGGAACCATTGGTTTCCTTCCTTAATTAAACCTATGACTCCCCTAACTGGTCCTGGGATCAGTTCTTGCAATCAGCAAGTAGTGTTAGATCAGATATCTCCTGTCCCAGAACCATTTAGTGGCTTCCAGCTCACTCCCAGGAAGAGCCCAAGACCCTGTACAGTCTTGTCCCCACCACCTCACTGAGATCCGATCGTTTGCCCCTCGTGTGGATCCAATCCAGTTTTCTGGGTCTCTCTGCTTGTTTTCTGTCCCCTCAGGGCCTTCGCCCTGTAGAGGCCTTTCCTCTACCTGGAAAGCTCTTCCCCCAAATAGCCAGATGGTTTATGCCCTCACTTCCTATAATTCTGCTCAGGTATAACCTTCTCAACGAGGCCTGCCCTACCCACCCTGTTTAAAAGTATAATACTACCATCCCCAGCACTTCCTCGTCTCTTCCCAGCTTTAGTTTTCTTGTTAGCAATTATCACCTACTGACATGGTGTAAATTTTACTTCTGTGTGTAACTGTGAGTATAAGCTCCATGAGGGCAGGAACTGTTGTCTTTTGTGTTCATTGCTGTATCCCCAGAGCCTAGAGCAGTCCCTGGCTTATACTAAGCACCAAAATGTTTGTTAAGTCAGAGGAGTGCTTGCTCGGTGCCCAGCCCTGAGCTACCATAAGGGTCCCCATATCCCTGCTCCCAGGGGTTCACTTCAGTTAAGCAAAGTGCCAAGGGGGGAAAAGAGGGAGAGCGTCTAGAAGAGAAGGAAGGAGAGTTTTCAGATCTGCTTTTGAGGCTAGAGCTGGGTCTTTTCAAAAAACAGATGTAACCACGAATTAAGAGTAGGACACGTTTCCTGTAGCAGGAAATAAGGCAAGCAAAACAAGAGATAGAATGTGCAAAATGTAGGAATAAGGAAAACAATCTGCCTGTGAATCAAAACCCCATGGCACAAGGAGGGCACAGCAAAATGTGGCTTAGCATCTTATATCAAACATTCTTGAGTAATTTGGTTGACTTATGGTTTGGTATAAATTGGTACATGTAACATAGGGCTGGAAAAGCAGGTTCCGGCAAGTCTAGATCACATGAATAGGAGCACAGCCATGTGATTTTAACTTCAGAGTCATCAGGGCTGAGTGTGGAGCCAACACTGCCACTTACTGCATGACCTTGGATAAGTAACTTAACCTTCTGAGCCTTAGTTTTCTCAGCTGCCACATGTAAATATAATGCAAACTTGACAGGATTGTTGGGAAGATGAAATGAAATACTCTTTAACTGGTCTCCCCACAACTGGACGATTCTCTTTCCTTACCAGGGGGATTTTTTTTAACTTAGAAAAGACCAAAATGAATGAACAATGCTCTCTCTCTTTTTTTCTTTTGATTGTGATATAATATACATGACATACCATTTTCCACTTTAACCCTTTTTGCGTGTACAGCTCATTGGCTTTAAGTACATTCACATTGTTGTGCAGCCATCACCACTGTCATCATCTCCAGAACTTTTCCATCAGCCAGAAGGATTTTTAAAACATAAAGTATTACTTCAGGTTGCTGTGTTCAGATGCCTTCCCATCCCACTTGAAAGCCAGTGTCCTGGGCTTCCCTGGTGGCACAGTGGTTGAGAGTCCGCCTGCTGATGCAGGGAACACGGTCCGGGAAGATCCCACATGCCTCAGAGCAGCTGGGCCCGTGGACCATAGCCGCTGAGCCTGCGCGTCCGGAGCCTGTGCTCCGCAACGGGAGAGGCCACAACAGTGAGAGGCCTGCGTACCGCAAAAAAAAAAAAAAAAAAAAAAAAGCCAGTGTCCTTACAGGGCCCTGTAGGGTCTGCCCTTGCTTTTCATGCCCTAGCACCCTCCACACATGTGTCCTTTGTTGTGCCTCAGGGCCTTCGTGGTGGTTGTTTCCTCTCCCTAGAACATTCTTTGCTCAGAAATTCACAAAGGTTATTCATTCTAGCCAAGTGTCACTTCCAGAGAGGCCATCCTTGACCACTCACCCAGAATGGCCTCCCCTCTGCACCGTCTCTGTTCCCTCACCCAGCACTGGGCTGGATGTCTACAGGTTCATTTGCTGACTGTCTGCCGAAAGATAAACTTCATCACGGCAGCCACCTGCTCAGTTTGCTCCCTGCTGCGTCTCCAGCTCCAAGAACATCACCTAGCATGTTCTAAGTGCTCAGTAAATTGTTTTGAAAACATGAAGTAGGTAAAGCGGCTGAAAGTTGCTCCTCAGAAGCTGGCCCCTCCCCTTTCCATGGGAGCCTGCAGAGCACCTTGCAGCTGCCATTCTGCTCTGCTGGCTCAGACCAGACCTGGGCTCAGTTCTAGGACGTGTGTCTTACGGAAGACCCTGGGAGGCAACCAAAGGCCAGGGGCCCAGGGGTGGGGACGAGGGGGTAGACTTGACACTCATGCATGAACTTTGCAGGAAACTAAGCTCTTGAGCCTAGAGAAGATCTGAATCCAGAATAACAGGACATCTCAGAGAGGACAGATCTGGTGATAGAATTTGTAACAGTAGTGGGGAGAATAAGTGGGTTGCTATGGAATGGTCAGCTTAGATCAGTGTTTGTCAGACGGGTTGTGGGCATAGTCTGGGGGACTGTGAGGTCTGGTACATACAAGCATACTCTGAATCAACTGGAAGAGGAGTCCCTGAATCTATGTGTAATCCTATTGACTCCAGACTGTCTTACTGCATCACAGATAAATGAGACAAGAAGGAGGGCTTAATATAGATGTGATGCATTGAAGACCAGGGAAGGCCAGGTGACCTCCAGGCACCCTGCAGTGTCAGAAAGATTTTGCATTGATTTGATTAGAGAAAAATAGTAGAGGTATAGGTAAAGAGACCTCAAAAAAGCATGTTAGGCCCTGGTGCCATATTAGGTGATTCCTTTGCAGCAAACCAGCATAATCTTTCATGTTAAATTGACATTGCTAATTACTAATTTCAACTTTTATTGGTTTTGTGGTTTTATTTATTTCATTCGTTACTGTCATGATTGCAAAATATGTATTGTATTTGTATGAGAGCGGTACCCATCAGGAGTTGATAGCTAGTTTTATGAGTTAATATTTGTCATGTTATTATAAAAGTAAGTTAGATCAACACAATTTAAGAAAACACTGAATCAGAAGACCTTTAAGGTTTCTTGCAACCCTGAGAACCTGTGATTGTGCAAATCTTGTGTAACAGTTGTACGGCTATTGCAGCAATATCACTCGAGATTTATAAATCTTCCACAGATTTGGCTAGTGTTAGCACAATCTAGGCTGTCTCTGCCAGGCCCTGGGGCCCCTATTTTTGAGTTTGAGCCCAATCCTGTTACCTGAAGATAAGAGAGAGCTAATTAACCCTACATCTAAGTTTAACAAGGTCATTCATGTTCTTGTTGACTTTAGGAAGCCTCTTTTTCTTATTAGTTAACCAGTCCCATCATTTGAAAGGAAATTTCAAAAATCTGAACATCTGTAGGATTCAGGTTCTATTAAAAAAGCAAAGCTATACTTGCGGAATGGAGGAAAGAGGATAGGGAAACTAAAAATAGTCTTCCTGTATAAAGGCTTAAAGTGGATCCACTCTGATTATTACCTAACTTGTTTTCCCTCCGCAGGTATTTTTCTCACTTCTATATCATCTCAGTGCTGTGGAATGGCTTCCTGCTTTGGAGCCTTACTCAGTCTCTGTTTGTGGGAGCACCTTTTCCAAACTGGCTTCATCATTTACTCAGAATTCTTGGGGCTGCGCAATTCCGAGGTAACAACTCCTCTGGCTAATACCAACCATTGTATCCTGTTCCTGTCTCTCCTGCCTGCAGGGAGGTGTTCTCGGTATTTCATAGCCACTCTCAGCTTCTTGGCAGGGCTGGGAAGTGAAGGGTGGGGCAGAAAGGGTTCCGCGTGGATCACAGCCAGATGGCCAAGGGGAAGGCCCCAAGTCCTTCACTGAGATCATGGCAGAGCTGAGAGTCAGCTCTTCATCCCTGATTTCCCAGCAAGTGCTGTGCTGAACAGGACTGGCTGTTCTCCCTCTGATATTTTTAGTACTTTAGGATCCCTCAGGTTTGCCTTGAAACATTTATCATATATATAGTTCCAACCACAATCATGCCTCTGGACTCCAGAAATTTGATAGAAAATTACTTTTTGATCACAGGTTAAAAATGTTTGTTATGCTGTGAGGCTTTGGTTGTATAAAAAAAATTGACTGTAAATAGTTGTTGATCAGATGATTACAAAATAGCATTTAAATTTGCCTCACTGTGCCTTGAATAAAGGATACACAGAACAATTTAAAAGGTAAGGAATTGAAGGTGAAAACCATAAAGTGGCCTCAATTAATATCAGGCATCAGGAGAGGGGCAGAATTAGAAACAAATTGTTCTGGTGCTATCTCTGTCCTTTGTTCCAGCAGCCAAACCGCTGGCTTCCTAGGAACAGTCCTTTTCTGTATAACCAGAGGAACTTGTTGCAAAAGATGACGGAAAGAAAAAGCTATGCAGATCCTACTTGGGAGGGGAAGATACCTCGGTGAATCCTACTTCACCCATTAAAACTTTACCTCTTCATTTGCTTACTGGGGGGCTGGCTGGGTTCTGATATTTGAAGGGTGGTTGTGAGGAGTTGTATTTGGTTGTTTGTTTTATCCTATTCCTGAAGAGTTAGAACTAGGTTTCACTATATTTAAATGAGAAAAGCAGGCAAAGCCAATCTGTGTGATAGAAGTCTCCATAGAGCGTACCCGTGGGAGGGTGCGGGGACGGGCAGTGCCTGGAGGGGAGCACGAGGTGCTGGTTGTGTTCTGTTTCTTGATGTAGGGGCTGGTCGTATGGGTGGGATGGGCTGGTGTACTTTGCAAAAATTCATTAGGCTGTGTCCTTATTGTATTTTTATGATGTGTGTGATAACATTTTTAAAAAACATCTAGATTTTATGTCATTTTAAAAACCAGAATTTCTTCTGACTTCTCTTGAGGCAGAGGGCTGAGAGGCAGATAGGAAGATAGATCTCAAGTCTCACAGTCCCCCAAAAGTATAATTTCTTTTTTTTTTTTAATACAGAAAGAAATGCATAACTCTTCCTGTCTCTGTTCCCATCCCCCTTTCTGCTTCTGTATATGCCTGTGTCTCTTCTCCCCACTGACCTCAGGGATCCCACCAGGAGTCCTTGCTCAGAGGTCATCCAGGAACTCTTCCTGACTATCTTCAGATGGGGATTAGTGCCAGGGACCAGAGACCATGGAGTTTGGGTTCTGAGAGCATGGATCCCTTTACAGCCGTGTAACCCAGAAGGCTTTCACATCACAGCGTAGAGTCAGGAGACCCGAGTCTGTCTCAGCTCTGTCACCAGCTTACTGTGTAACCTTGAGCCAAATGCCTTGACTTCACTTGGCTCACTCCCTCATTGCCAAACAAAGGAGGTGTTAGGCTGGATGATATCTAGGGCCCCTTCCAAGCTCTGATCTTGTTTAATACCCTGTTTAACAGTAGGGGAAATCATAACTTTGGATTAGTCCTGGAGAGAGAGATGCTGAGTGTGTTCCATTCTGAATTGTAGGGGGTGAGCTCGTGCTGTCTGCGTTCTTAGTGCTAGTGTTTCTGTGGCTACACAGCCTACGAAGACTCTTCGAGTGCTTCTATGTCAGTGTCTTCTCCAATGCCATGATTCACGTCGTGCAGTACTGTTTTGGACTTGTCTACTATGTCCTTGTTGGCCTAACTGTGTTGAGCCAAGTGCCAATGGACGGCAGGAATGGTGAGTGGTTGCTGGGGTCTGTCAGCTGAGTCACTGGGTATATGAGGGACTCCGGGTGAAGCATTCCACCAAGCATTATGGAAGTTAGAAAGTAGGAGTTCACTTCGCATTTGAGGAGTTTGGGCTCTAATTGTAGCTTTAAAAAGCCAGCATGCCCAAGGGTGCCTAGCAGATGCACATCACAACCATAACTGCTAAAACCTGAGAGACACCAATGTAAGCAGCAATGCCTTCAGTAAAGAGAATAAAGTGCAAAGTCTTCAGGAGGCCTGGTTTAGGGATGAAGAAGTGGGATGTGGGGTTTCCATCAGTGGGATTGAAGTCAGTGAACTTCTGTGGAGTTAGTCTGGAAAGGAAGAGGCAGTGTGGTCAAGAGTAGAACAGGAAGCAGGGGAACACACTGGAACAGGAGAAAGGGTCAGCAAGCCAAGCTGCCTCACCAAAGCCTCATCATCCAGGGGTGGAGGGGTGAGGGATGAGGGTGGGGAAGGGAAAGTTGTTGTGCAGGGTGAAATCATGGAATACCAGAGGAGGAAAGGGTGGCCTGAGCTCATGGTGAATAGTTGGGATTTGAAGAGGAGGTAGGGAGCCATTTTGTTGCCATCTCGTTCTTGTGATTGTTCCCGTTGTAACAAAGCTTATTTCAAGTGAGGCAGCCTGAGCGGAGAGGACAAAAGAGCACTGTGGTAAATCAAAATTGTGCCTTAACACTTCTGAGCTCTCACTAGCCAGGAAGAGGGAAGCAAAATCATGACCTTGTTTATGAGGAGGAAATGAAATGTGATTTGGGGGATGGGGGAGAGGGAGGATTGGATATCTGACATATCTGACCATGGTTTTTGTAAAAACAGTGCATGCTTATCATAAAGAATTCAAGTCATTTTGGGCGATGGAAATGAGTTTTCTAGTGCTGAGCTTAACTTCATCTCGCATCCTTGGTATCCGTCAACCCACACGCTCTAGGGTAGGTCCTTCACAGCTGTTTTCTCTAAGCCCAAGTCTCCCTGTTTCCTAAAGCTGCCCTATCCCTCCTTGTAAATTGAGCCCATGGTCTGGATATTTCCAGTACTCAGTGAGTGAGCTCTCTCCTCAGGTTTGATTTCAGTGTCAAGTGCCCCTTGATTGGCCTCTCTCTCTGTTGCTGTAGGACAGCCCGTGGCCTCCATGGCGCAAGGAACGATTTTAAAGTATGACTTATTGATGCTCTTTCTCAATTCCTGAGTTGTTTATTGGCTCCAGCCACTCAGTTAGCATCTCTCCATCTAATTTCTCTGAACGTAAGTCAGTTTTTCCTCCCTGAGCTTTTGGCTGTGGCATCCTTGTGCCTCCCATGTCATGGTTTGAGCCATCATTCCTGGAGAACAGTCCGAGGTTTTTACCCAAAGGAGCTTTCCAAAGCACTTTGGTAACCCACTAGTTTGCAGTCTGTTAGCATTACATATCTCTCCTGGAGTTTCCTCTGCTGGCTGGACCCCAACTTCCACCTTCCTTCCTGTATAAGAAGTCAAGGAAAGGCTGCTGAGACACCCACAAAATAGCTTGTAGACACTCCTTTCTGAAGTTTTCTGAAACTTGTGTTTCACTTACCTGTCCTTCAAGAGATCATCTGGGACAGTATGGGGAGGACTGGTTTCAGGAATTCATTGGAAGAGAACACTGGGGCATTTGCCAGCTGCAGAGTCTGATAGAAATGACAGGGGCTTGGGCGTCAGATGGGCCTGAGTCTGAATTCTGGCTTATTAACATCTCAGAGCCTCAGAACCTTCATCTGGAATTAGGGACATATACTGATTTCAGAGGGTTCTTGTGAAAGTGGAAAGAAAGTGTATCTGTAAACTACCCATATCTTCACATCTCCTTGCCTTCAGAGTCTAGAGGGTCCACCCCCAGTCACTCTCCGTTACATTGTTCTGTTGTTTTTTCTTCAGAGTACCATCTGTACCTTAAATTATCTTGGTCATTGATTTTTTTACTTGTTTCATCTCTTGCTACTAGAGTGTGAGTTCATGAGGACTGGGACCTCACCTGACTTACCCACTGCTTTATCCCTTGTGAGAGATGCCACACTCAGTAGACACTCAATAAGGAACGAATGAATAAATGAATAACTAAATACTACACAGATTAGACTCTCAGTAAATAGCCTTCCTCCTGCCTCCCCTTTCCTGTATCAAAACTTCCTCTTAAAATTTTTTTTTCTCTCATAGGTAATTTCTCTGCCTTTAGAGTAGGTGACTTGGCTGTAACGTGAACTTTCAGACACTTGCTTCAACTTTTAATCCTGTGGTGACTTGCTCTTATAGCCCTCTGATTTAAAACTATTTTTCATATTCTGCTTATTTTTAACTATAAAAATATAACTATTTAGTTAAATGGCTAAACTTAGTCAACATTAAGAGACTATGGTAGATTGTTTAGAGAAAGCAAGTTTTTAAAAGAAATTAACACAATTAGATTTTGGTGGACTGTCATTAGTCATTAGCTGTCATCAGCTGAGTCCTGCCTCCAGGTACCCATATGGAATAGCTTGACCCTTGGTTCTCCTACCTGAATCAACTTTGTAGGGGCTCCCTCTTGGCTGCAGAGCCTCCGGCTCTTCCCCGTTGTCAATGGACAGCTTTGTTTTTTCAGTCAAATCCCTGACTAGCCTCACTGCTTCCTGCTGAACATAGGGAAGTCCTTAATTTGTTTTTCTAATGCCAGTCCTTAGAAAACCTGCATTCTTCACGTCTTCTTGGTAGCTGGAGAAGCAAGAAGATGAAACTTTTGAGTGTTTCTACTCCTGAAACGAAATCTCTCTGACTAGATTCTCTCTAATCAGAAAGGGATACTGTTTTGGTCTTTATCTTGCAGTTTCCATTTCTCCTCTTTTTGAGAAGTTCCACTGTTAGCCTTTACTTCCAGTGATTTTCTTCACTGGCCAGAGCCAGTCAAGTCAGCGTTAAAGGTTTCCTTAGAAATGGCTCGGGATGAGATCCTTTAGGAAGTGTTTTTCTGACAGACTGTAAGAAAGAGGACATAAAACCAGGCTTAGAAATAAAAATGCTAAGTAGTCTCACCACACAAGAGTGCATCACAAGAGTGGGAGACAGAGCTGACCCCTGTGCTTGAAGCACTTGAAGAAGGAGCAAGAGAATGTGTTGATATGGAATTCTCTGCCAGGGGCCCCTGAAGCTGCCCCTGGCTGAGGAGCACACCTCCCTCATCCACAGGGATGCTGTTCTCCCCTCTGTACTTGGGAAATTATAACAGGATGATTTTCCAGTCGTGAAGAACAGAATAAGTAGGTAATGGTGTTCTACTGATTATATGATTTTTTTAATGCTCTGAGCCTCTGAAATTTTGCAGAGTTGGCTAATAAGATAATTCTTATTTCTGTAGTCTACGTGATAGGGAAAAATCTCTTGATGCAAGCTCGGTGGTTCCATATCCTCGGAATGATGATGTTCATCTGGTCATCTGTCCATCAGTATAAGTGTCATGTCATTCTCGGAAATCTCAGGAAAAATAAAGCAGGTGAGATATCTTTTAGAACCACTGCATGTGGATTTTAGCCCTCAGAAGTTAGGTGTACATATTACTTCTCTCTTTTCTTTCCTGCCCTAATTAGTTGACTAATCTATCAAATGCTCTCTTTTTTTTTTTTTTCTTGCGGTACGCGGGCCTCTCCCATTGCGGAGCACAGGCTCCGCGCAGGCTCAGCGGCCATGGCTCACGGGCCCGGCCACTCCGCGGCATGTGGGATCTTCCCGGACCGGGGCATGAACCCGCGTCCCCTGCATCGGCAGGCGGACTCTCAACCATTGCACTACCAGGGAAGCCCTCCAATGCTCATTTTTGACAAGACTCTCTGGGTCTTGATCTTCCCATCTGTAAAATGAGAGCATTTTACTGAAAGACCTCCCTGACACCGTCTAGCCCTGACATTCTGCAACTCTATTCTGTGCCCACATTTTGGGGCCTACACTGCATATATGTGTCTAACCAGCATGTGAGCCCTAGTATTACTGTGCCAAGTTAGTATCATTCCAGCTAAAGCAAAAAAACCTTGACTCTTTAGTTAACTTGTGTTGACTTATCACAGTTACAGTTTTTATTAGACTTTTTGAAATATTAAAAATGGAATAGTACTATTCAGCGTTTATCAAGTGCTTATTTTGTGCTGGCCCTGTTCTGAGTGCTTTATATGTAACTTCACAGAACTCGCTTTAGGCGGGTACAGTCTTATCCTCATTTTATAGATGAGGAAAGAGAGGCACAGAGAGGTTAAGCAACTTATCTAAAGTTACACAGCTTGTAAGTGGCAGAGCTAGGATTTGAACTCATGCAGTCTGACTCTGGTGTCTGAGTTGTTAATAGCTTGGAGGATTGTTGGCGAAACGTATTTACAGTTGTTAGTATAACCTCAGCATGTGACTTTTTAATATGTAGTAGAATGACAATGGAGGTGTGACAGGATGGTGGTTTGTACAGGTCTGTGACACCTTTTTCTAAATGAGTTTTATAAATTATTTGGAGGGTGAAGTGGTAAAACTTCGTTTTGGCAACTTCAAATGTTCAGGGTATCTTCTTTTTCCATTTCAGGAGTGGTCATTCACTGTAACCACCGAATCCCTTTTGGAGACTGGTTTGAATACGTTTCTTCCCCTAACTACCTGGCAGAGCTGATGATCTACATTTCCATGGCTGTCACCTTTGGTTTCCACAACTTAACTTGGTGGCTCGTGGTAACATATGTCTTCTTCAGCCAGGCTCTGTCAGCTTTCCTCAGCCACAAATTCTACAAAAGCAAATTCGTCTCCTACCCGAAGCACAGGAAAGCTTTCCTACCATTTCTGTTTTAAGATAATCTCAGTTATGAGGAATGCACACCAGGTGACAGTTCCAATTCCCAAGGACAACAAAGTCTAGAGACCAAAGTACAATTTCTGTAGAACTGTTTAAAAGTCTCTGGTCCATTTCTGTTACCAGAAGTCTTCAGTGCATGAGGAAAGCAATACCACTCAAGAAAATGAGTCTTGGGACTTCCTTGGCAGTCCAATGGTTAAGGCTCCGCACTTCCACTGCAGGGGGCATGGGTTCGATCCCTGGTTGGGGAACTAAGATCTCACTTGCTGCTCAGCGTGGCAAAATAAATAAAATTTTTTTAAACAATGGAAGAAATTGAGTCTTCAGAGAAGAAATACTTCTGGCAGACCTGGGAGTGCTATGTCTGCTTTCTAAGACGCTTTATAAAAGCAACCAAATGCTAAAAAGTAGATGAGACTTTTCCAAGCTGCTTCAAAAACAGACTAATCAAGAATATACAAACAGCTTCAAACAAACACACACACAGTGGAAGAGATAAGGTCATCTGTGGCTTTGTTTTTGCTACAGACAAATTAACTAGACTACACAATAAGCAATATAGCAGATGCTCAGTAACTGCTTGTTGCATATCAGTCAAAGCTGAATAGTCTTTGAAAATAACAACAATGTATAATTTCACACCAATGGATTCTGGGAAAAGTGAGTTGATTGAAGTTAGCTTATACTTATTACCACAAAGATTTCCAGCTATGTAACCATCAATAGTCATTTCCCCCTCAAATCATAGCCTAACAAAGTTTGAAACCTCTTTTATTTAATATTTTTTTGACATCCCTTTCTAGGGAGTACCTTAAAAGTGTAAGCATCTGAAATAAAATATTTTTATATTTATGCATAAAAAGCCCTCATGAATGGAACTGACTTGCTCCCGGTATTGGATAGTGCTGTAGCCTCATTCATATGTAGTTATTCAAATTGGATTAATGTCTGCCTGAGTGTATTTTAACTAATAGAATGAATCTGAAGATATTTAAAAATGAAATTTGCACTTAAGATAGCTTATGTTAAGAAAATATCCATGATTAAATCAAGTGGATATAACTGCATGGTGTGAAAGTAGAAAATAATACTATAGCCTGAGCAACGCAGTAAAAAACTGCACATTCGTGCAGCATAAGATTTACTGGCTTACTGGCTGAGGTATTAACTTTATTTCTTTTATACAGATATCTTCTTATAGTCTACTAGGTACTAAAGTTTTGCACTAAGATGTGCCATGCTATGGGGGAAAGCACCTCATTATTAACCAGACATGCATGGAAGGCACAGTCTAAGAATATCCTCCCAACCTGCATCTCTGGAGTAGTAAACCGAAGCTGGTAAACAGATTCTTTTTAACCCAACTTTCAATATATGTACATCAGCACATTTTCTAAAGTGCTTAGATTTCTGAAGTAACATTTTCTCCCCAATAATCAAATATCATTTCCATCAGCTATTCCATCTAATAAATGACATAGTCATTTCATTTATCATTTAGATTTGCCATCCTCAGGACCGGGACTCAGGAACAAAACTTTCTACACCAGAAATGTAAAGCATATTGCATTTTGGCCTTAATTGCCACACAAATGGCATAAATAATTTTAGAATATTATTTGGGCAGAAAAATGTATTTTGCTTTAGCATACGGTTTTATACTAGGTTAGACTAGGAATTTGTCTGCTATTCTGGAATTTCATTGTACTTTTAAGTAAAATAATGAGCATTCCCTGTGAAGAAGCCTGTCGGGCCCTGAGAGAGGGTTCCCAGTCAGCTCTGTGCTCCCCATGTTCTTGCCATCCTTCTCATGCTTCTCCTGTCTTCTACTCTCCCTCCCCCTTCCTTGCCCAAACATTGCATTTCTAGGTGAAGACAGAAAAGGAAGTAGTGATGTCCTCAAAGAGGCTCCGAACAAAGTTGTGTGGTCTTTGGCGAAAGCTCAGCCGTGGAGAATAATTGAGAATTGTGCTTGCAAGATCACAGTCAACGTTGCTATTTGTGCTGGTAAAAATAATCCATGTGCCTAAAGGGAGAACACCAGAGAGAGTCTGCAGATTCTTCACATGGATAATCCAGAAATAGCTTGGGGCTGGAGATTCTTGATTTTCCTATTGGCTTAGTTGAATAGCTTTACTCTTTAATTCTGTTACTATTAAGTTCGGGAAAATGTTACTGAACTACCTCATGACAGCATTCCCTGGATTAGCTACTGAATAGAAAAGTGTACTGAAAATAACCTTTGTTTTTAAGTCTCCAAGTTGTAGCTCATCCTCTATACTAACATTTGCTTTCAGTAGCATGGATTATTTTGTCTCCACAAAGCTTTGTTCTGTATTGTGTTTTTAATTCAATGAGTGGTTATTGCTAGAATTCCTATCCCAAAAAAAAGCCTTTGCCGGTACTTTTATATGAAGCTTAATGGATAGTTTAAGGAGACTGTAAACATTTGCATAACTGAAGTTACCTGAAAATTCAAAGACCATTGATAAGTAACATATCTCAAAATGAACTGTTGTATTAAAGGTCTTAAAATAGTAAATGAGCAAGTAGAAATTTTTTACACCTATCTAAGCAATTTCTGCCCACTCGCTTACATTGCTTATCAGAAAAAAAAATATTCAGCTGATTTTTATCAGTGTCTTACATTAGTCTAAGATTTTTCTGATAAATGGACAAGAAACAGTGGAGGTGGCAGTGATCCCTAAGTAATTCACGTGATGCATACTTCATCCTTTTTCTCAAATACCAATGATCTAGAAAGCCATGTATTGGTTTGGGGGAAACAGAGAGCTACTCTATGCACATATCAGGTCTCTTCCTTCAAAAAGACTCTGAACACTTGAAATGCTTAGAGGACAAAAGAACACAAGAGATTTCTCTACAGAAAGACATATCTGCCTCCTGAGCCTAGCCCTCTGGGTAAAAGCCTCATAGCACATGTGCATTTTTTGTCAGGGCTCCTTGGTCTACATAGCGTCTTTCTGTGAATTAGGTAAGTCGTTACTCTAGAACATCCCCACAAGAGCAGGGCATGAACCTTTGTGGACACAAAAGGCAGCTGGTGATAGGACTGCAGCTCAGTGAGCGGAGCTTGAGCTGGATCTCAGCCCACTCACCCTTTAGCTTGTGGTCCTTTGTGCAGTGCGCAGACTGCACAACCTTCCAGAGAGACCCTGCTCATCGTGCTGCCTGTCTGTCTGCAGATTCTGTTCACTCTTGAAGAAAACAAAACTTGATTTCATGGAATCATCTCATTGAGAAAGACCATAAGAATTAAACTAGGAGAAGGGGAAGTAAGCACTCTATGCAAAACATCTCTGCTTCCACACACTAAAAGAGGAGTCTCGTGGTTAACAGGTAAGTGACCCTCAAACAGTAGAATGTCTGTCCAGATGCTAGGATGCTGGCCCCAAGTAGAGAGAATATTTTGCTTCTCTGATTACCAGCTCCTGTCTTCCCAGCTTATTGTTCTAGTACAGCAACTCCAAGTCTTTCCACCCCATTGGGACCTCCAGTCTGTCAATAGAACGTAGTCCTTCACCTTTTCTAAGTCATATCTCCTTACCCTGCTTAAGTGAATCACTCTAATCATTCTTTGTATATATCCCCAATTCTCTTGCCGCCCCACATTGCTGCTTCCTGGTGGTTTAACCAAGGCACACCCCTGGTTAAATTCAACCTTCCCTCCTTGGTGTGTGCACCTATGCAACTGAACTATGGCTGGAGAAATACAGTCCACCAACATCCCCCTTCGAATTCATGGCCGTTAACCTCAAGTGGTGTTCACTGCTGCAGTCGTACTAAACTTCCCCAGTCCATTCACTCTCCCATTCTGCTGACTGTGTCACATCCCTGTCCTCAGGAAAATGAAGCCGCTGGAAGACAGCTTCCACCGTTACCACCACTGCCTCCACCCACCTAAGCATTTGCCCATTTATGTTGTCTGCCCTCGTTACTGTTGAAGGATACTTTCTTTTTAAAAGAGGATGTATAATCATGATTCTCACACAAATATAAAATGAGCACATGCCAAAGATTTTATTGAACTCATAATGAAGGAACTAGTAAGATGTTAGAACCAGTACCAAGAGTCTGCTGCTTACGAAGTTGCAAAATAGCTCAAAGATGAGGTGCAGATATCCTGAGGAGTGTGCTGGACAGGGCACCAGTAATATTTTTTGCTAATTTCCAAGTCATTTGCAGTTTCTTCCTGAGACTAAACAATCTCTCTGGGTTTCTACTCAAAGCTAGGCCCTCTACTTGGGCACTAGAGTCTACCTAAGGACATTGGTTAGCCATTCTTCCTCCTACTAAATCAGCCAAGTTTTGCCATTTCTCAATTTTCCCATCAGCAGAAAAATACCTTTTTAACACCTAACCCCATTGCCCTCACCACCTGATTTTTCTGGTGGCTTTGCAGCAAAACTAGAAAGAGTTATTTTGTTCTTACTAGCTCCAGTTCTTTTTCTCTCACTGCCAAACCCATTCCAGTCACTCTCCAGACCTCACGACTCAACTGACACTGCTCTTGAAAGTCCAGCGGTCACTTCTCAGTATTCATACCAGCACAGCAGCGGTGGTCTGCCACTTCACCTTGATACACTTCCTTTAATTGACTCCAAGACTCCACACACTCCGAGTTTTCCCCCTACCTCCCTGACTGTTCCTTCCCAGGTTTCTCTACAATTCCTTCTCTCTATCCTGACTTCTGAATGTAGGAATATGCCAATTCCCAGTTTTTGGTCCCTTGGTCCCTCAATCTTTAGATGGTGATCTCATACAGTCTCATGACTTTAAATACTATTTGTATACTGACAACTTCTAAATATATATATCCAGCCTAAACATCATTCCCCAACTCTAGACTCGTATGTCCAATTTCCTGCTTAATGTCTCTACTTGGTGTGTAATAGATATCTCGATAGATGTGATTAAATGTGAATTTCTGATTTTCCTCATCCCCACACCTGATCCTCCTACAGTCTTCCCATTTCTTTATTACTCAAACTGAAAATGATGAGGTCTTCCTTGACTCTTCTCTTTCTCTCATGCCCAGCAGACCAATCTGTGGTTCTACATCCAGAAGTCATCCCTGTTACATTGACTCTATGAGCTACCATCTTGATTTTAGCCACCATCATTTCTTGCCTAATTTACTGCCCCAGACTCATAATTGGTGTCCTAGCTTTCTCCCTTATTCTCTACAGCTGCTCCTCAGCACAAGCCAGAGTGATCTTTCAGAAACGTAGATCATGCCACTACTCTCTCAAAACCCTGCAACAGCTCCCAGTTTCTCTTAGATCAAGGCCAAAGTTAACTCCAGTAACCTGCTAGCTTCCCATACGATCTGACCCGCAGTCATCTCCCTTATCTCATCTCCTATTCTTACCCTCATTCCCTCTTCCTACACACTGGCCCCCTTGCTGTTCCATATCCGCCGTGCTCCTATTTTAGGGCCTTTGCACTGGCTGTTTCTTCTGCCTAGAGTGCTCCTCCTCCAGAGGGCCACGTGGCTGACCCCCATGCCCCCTTTAAGTCGGATCATCTGCTGCTGTGTAATGACGTACTCCAAATCTTAGCAGCATAAAACAGCAAACGTCTCTCGTAGTTTCTGTGGGTCAGGACTTCAGGTACAACTTAGCTGGGTGCCTCTGCCTCAAGAATTCACTGCAGTCAAGGTGTCACCAGGGCTGAGGTCCCATCAGTAAGTTTTATTGTTGTTGTTTTATATAAGAGGGACATAGGCTCTTACTAACCCAGATGAATGTTATTTGTACTCCCTGGATCGCATCCTCTGGAATGTGTGGTAATTTAGAATTGGAAGCGCCTGATAGTATCAGGGTGTGTCAGTATGAATAAGTAACATCTGAGTGTGCCATTTTGGCAGGCATACTAATAAATTTTACTCATTCATAGAGTGTAGACTTATCAAGATCGACAGGAATTTTGGGCTGTGGGTAGACCTTAACACTGGTTAGTAGAGGTTGGCCAAGGGCCTGGCTGTCTGTAGACTGAGCACTTATTGCAACTGCCCTGCAGAATCCAGGCCTATCTTCCATTTTCATGACTCAACAAGGTCTGTTTTTATTACCCTAAATTCAAACTTATACAGTAAGTGAAACAAGGGAGCCCCCAAGGCAAGTACTTGTGCTACTTGGTGGAGCAGCACCCTGACTTGCCTACTACAGAAGACAGTTTTTAATAAAAAGTTACAGGCAGAATTATAGACTTTGCTCCTTGCCTTCATCTCCCACTTGCTGATTAGATTTCCCTAGTCAGCAGTCTTTCATCGTTAGGTCTAAGACAATATTTACAAAATCACCTTTGGAAACTCTGGGTAAAGAATAATGCCATCTTAATCTTGGGTCTGGAAAAGAATTAAGTCCCCTCAGGAAACAAAGGAGAAAAAAACGGAAATCAATTATGAGATTCTCTTTACGTCCAGGGAAAGGCAGAAGGATTCCCGCCAAACTTAGGAAGTTTGCATACAGGCACATTTAGAGCATCGCTACAGGAAACACAATGCTTACTAACAATATTCCTCCTCCTGGACCAGACAATCAGATCAGAGTTTTTTACACCGACTTTGATCAGGTTAGTGACTTACATAAAAAGATCATCTGTCTGTGGCCAGGTCTTTAGATGTTACCCCTCTGAAAACAGAAGAATAGCAGTTTATCTATTCAACCAAATTTATTTAACATCTGCTATATCCAAAGCACGGAGGTAGGCTCTGTGGTGCGTACCGGGTTATATAAGACACGATTCTTGCTCTCAATAAGTACACATTTCAGTATGAGGATGACACAGATTTATCAACAACCTATTTCCTTAAGTTAAAGACATGGAGGGAATCCGTCAGTTTCATCATTTCCCTACCACCTCATGTTCTTCCAGTTCAAATCCTGACACTTGACAGACTATGCAACCATATGCAGCTTCGCAAGCGTGTGAGCCGTGCAGTCTCACAGGGCCCTTCTCTCAGAAGGACCCCACGCTTGGTTTAATCCTCTGCTGTTCCTGTCTTGAAATTCTTAATAATTTTATTTTTGAACTTGTGTTTGGTAAGTGAAGTCTGATAGGACAATGGAACATGCACGTGAACAGTGGAAACATGACCAGAGGTTATGCTTGCACGTGCGCAGAGGGCTCGGGCAGTGCAGGCAACCCAGCATGCACACACACGCCTCCGAGGAGCTTGCCGCAGCCGGGCAGGTTCCTGAGCCTGCACGGCAGTGGGGATGGTGGCGGCAACAGCAGAAGCGGAGGCAACAGCTGTGGCAGCCCTGGCTCGACAGGTGGGAAGGGGCTCTGCACGGGGGCAGCACCAGGACCTGCAGTGGGAAGCCAGCTTGCAAGTCCCTGTCATCCGCACAAATGAACTCATCAGCCGGACCCTGGGACAGGAACTGCTGGCACTCAGGCAGCAGACTTTATCAGTAAATTAGTACAAAATACATGAACAGGGCTTCCCTGGTGGCGCAGTGGTTGAGAGTCCGCCTGCCGATGCAGGGGACACGGGTTCGTGCCCCAGTCCAGGAAGATCCCACATGCTGCGGAGTGGCTGGGCCCGTGAGCCATGGCCGCTGAGCCTGCACGTCCGGAGCCTGTGCTCCGCAACGGGAGAGGCCACAACAGTGAGAGGCCCACGTACCACAAAAAACAAAAACAAAAAATACGTGAACATTGCAATAAAGCCTATCAGGGAATTATTAGAATTCTTAAAGGATTTAGAATCTCTAGTTTTGAAAACTGCTGCAACATGGTGAAGCAAATAACCACACATATAGAAATAGAAATTAAATATAAAGATCATCATATTCTACAGAAAAGAACACTAGAAAGATGTGGTACATATATAGTGGAATATTACTCAGCCATTAAAAAGAATGAAATTTTGCCATTTCAACAACATGGATGGAGTTGGAGGGTCAGAGAGTTGTCTCTCTCTGACCTAATGGAATAAGTCAGAGAGAGACAAATACTGTGTGTTATCACTTATATGTGGAATCTAAAACAAATGAATATAACAAAACAGAAACAGACTTGCAGATACAGAGAGCAAACTAGTGGTTACTGCTGGGGAGAGAGGTAGGAGGAAAGGCAATATAGGGGTAGGGGATTAAGAGGTACAAACTACTAGGTATAACGTAAGATACAAGGATGTAATATACAGCACAGGGAATATAGCCAGTATTTTACAATAACTTTATACAGATTATAACTATAAAGACATCGAATGACTATGTTGTACACCCAAAACTAATGTTATTGAAATCAACTATACGTCAGTTTTTAAAAAACACTATTTTCATTTGAAGGTCTGAATGAACCAATTGTTAAAGAGGAAGGCAATTAAATCTTTTTCCTTGTAATTGAAGCTACGACAACAGAAAGCATAAACAGGACTTTTGATTTATACTCAAACCATAAAGTCACCAGTTGCTTGTACGACCTCCACAAGTTTCAGGAAACATTTCCCCATGTCTGAGGAAACATTAAAATGCCATTATATAAATTTATACTTAAATTCAGACTTACATAAAATGTATTCATGTGAAAAATCTGTTTAGAAAAATAATTCCACAAGAATCAACACTAGAATAGACTAGAACTACTAAAATTTGTATCTCAAAATGTTATTAGAAATTCATCTGTGTTGTCACAGCCTATAAAATTTTCTTAACAGTTGCATCAGCAGAAAGATCCTTTTCAGAATGCAAATGGTCATAACTTGTGATCTTGCATTTGCCGAGAGTGACTGATACTTCTTTCAGTCATATCTCGTGGGAAAAAAAACTATGTGAAATGAATTTCTTACCTGTTGAAAATGAAAATAAAATGACAAGTATAAATCTTAATTTGCAGACAGGTGAGCCAGAAAAATTTTCATGATCAAGATATCACATTAATATACTGTTGTTGTTTATGGCATTATATAGAATATTGACCCCCCCAAATATATTTTTGCAATTTTTAAGTTCACCGAGTTACCCGTTTATCACCATTACCCCTATTACACTAGTACCTTTAGCTGCACTTTTTTCCCTGCTTTTGAACAGGGGTCCTACATTTTCATTCTGCACTGGGCCCAGCAAATTATGTAGCCAGCCCTGGTCAGGTCAGAGAATGACAAATTTTCATCGTAAGCCATTATTGAAGACAGTTTGTGCTATGAATGCTTAAGAAGTATAGAAAAGGGCAAGATATGTAAGAAAATCCATGTTCTTTTTTCTTCTTTTTTTTTTTTTTGCGGTACATGGGCCTCTCACTGTTGTGGTCTCTCCCGTTGCAGAGCACAGGCTCCGGACACGCAGGCTCAGCGGCCATGGCTCACGGGCCCAGCCGCTCTGCAGCATGTGGTATCTTCCCGGACCGGGGCACGAACCCGTGTCCCCTGCATCGGCAGGCGGACTCTCAACCACTGCGCCACCAGGGAAGCCCAAGAAAATGCATGTTTTAACGTGTTCCATACAAAAATCTATCAGCTGGTAGGCATTTTACCTATGTTAAGAGTAAAATAATGTAATACTATGGGCCAGAGTGCAGAATTTGGCATAAGGAAAAATCTGTATTTGATCCAAATCGGACATCACAAAAGAACAGTTGGGGACAATGCCTCCAATGGGTTGGCATCCTGATTAAAATTACAGTGTTTGCCATCCAAAGCATGAGATTAACAGGGATAAACATCCATTCAAATGAGGGTCAAACTCATACTTTATAAGCAGTAGGTTGGTCAGATCGTCCTGTCAGCATTCTGTGACTTTCAAGGACGAAGAGCTGTTTTTCCCAAAACCAGAGAAATGGCACCACAGTATGGGCCCTCCCCTTCTAGGATTCTTCAGAACGGACGACTTCTAGTGAACTTTACCGTAGATACAAAATCACCGTAGAGATGACTTACATTTGAAAATGAAACATCAGGGGAAAGCATTTAAACCAGATAAACCAAATTTGCTTCCCGTAAGGCTAACAAAAAAGATCCACTTCATTAAAATTATTTTTGTGAGATGATTGTTACATAAAACAACTTTAAAAGAAGATGCACATTTACCCAAAACAAATTTAGTTCTGTCTTTCTGATTTAATGAAGTTATGGATTTCTAAGTGATATAATTTGTGTATCAATGCTTTTAATGGGTCACATTTCTAGTACCTATAATGTTAAAATAGACTGAGAAAAGCTGCAAGCATGTACAGAATTACAGAGAAAGGCATCATAAACAATGTTTACAAAATTAGGAAAAACAAGCGCAATACATATAAAAATGAGAAAATAAATACTCATATAAAGCCCTCTTACAAATTAGTGACAAAATAACTGCAGCAGGCCTCGGTTTTCTAGGCCGACTGTGTTATCAAAGTTAGATTTGAAAGACAAAAGCAAGTTTAAAAGAACTGTTTGAGGAGAGTGTGGAAAAGAGTGGCATTCCTCTGTCTGGGTGGTCCTCAGGGAATACAGTGACTGGTGGTTTGGCTTTATTAGCCAAAATGCCCTGCCTGCCCCCTCAGCCCGCCCTACTCTCCCTAAACCACTAGCACCAGAAAGCTTGGAATTTACAGTGAAAATAATTTAATGAGCTAGAACAAGGTCAAAGAGAAAAGGATGTTGTTTATCAGATATCATCAACACAGTGGCAAAAACAAAAATAACAGAAACACACATACACAAAAACCTGAGATTAGCTATTTATCTAGGTATAGTCTCCCGGAAAGGGTGGGACTGCAGACCTCTTGTTATCATACATGTGTGATTCCAGCTGTGTGGAGGATATATGGGGTTGTTATATTCTAGGGCTATAAAGAACAGAGCTCCTTGCTCTAGTGTAGGGAAAGGATTGCAAACGGGCAGGCTGAAGCCCAAATCAGTCTCATGGGTGTTATTTTGCCAGCACAGTTTTGAACATTTTTTAATGAGCGCCTGTGATGGTTAGTTTTACGTGTCAATTTAGCTAGGCTATGGTGCTCAATGGCTTGTTCAAACACTAATCTAGATGTTGCTTGTGAAGATGTTTCGTAGGTGTGATTAACATCTGTAATTAGTTTACCTTAAGTAAAGGAAATTGCCCTCAGTAATGAGCGTGGCTTTCATCTGATAAATCGAAGTCCTTGAAAGCAAAATCTGAGGTTTCCTGGAGAAGGAATTATGCTCGAGGACTGCAATATAAAAATGTTGCCTGAGCTTCCAGCCTGCTGGCCTGCCCTAAGCATTTCAGACTTGCCAGCCCCCACAATCACCTGAGCCAATTCCTTAAAATAAGCATCTTTCTCTGTACACACACACACACACACACACACACACACACACACACACACACACGTAACTGCAAGGGAAGTTGGGAAAAGTGACATTGCAGTTAACAGTGGCCATGCAGCTAGGTTCTAGCCAATAAGATGTAAGCAGATGTGCTTTGTGCCAGCTTCCTTAAAAGACACGTATCCTGTGGCCCTTCTTTTTCCAGCCAGTCCTCTATCCTGCTGTCTGGACCAGGCCGTTAGAGCTCTAGCAGCTATACTGGGTCATAAAGGTAAAGGCCACACCCTAGGAATGATAGAGCAGAAGGCTGGAAGGAACCTGGATCCCTGATCCCTTAGGACCTACTACATTAGTTCTGAACTGCCTCTCACAAAGGAAAACCTTCTTATCTAATTCATACTAGATGGTGTTTTGGATTTTCTGTTACATTTAGTGGAAGGTAATCCTAGTTTAAAAATGAGAAAATATCACATAAAAATTCTAATCCATGGCTTCTCCCTTGACCATTTGGAGTATCTGATAAACCTGGGGTCATGCTCCTCATTTTAGCAACAGCCTAGGGCAGGATAATGGATGCTCACCTGCTTTAGACAGAGCTGGAGACCCCATCAGTTTCTTTTCCTCTGTTTAAGTTCCTGAAGGCATTTGAGCTTGCTGTTCCCTGACATAGATGATGGGGTTTTACTTCTGTGTGATAGGCCCTTGCACAAACTTATTCTGTCCTCTTAGGCTGTTTCTCCAGCTACTTTTTTTGGAGAATAGGAAGGATGGAAAATCATGGATGCCAACCTTATAGCTTAGTCTTTCCTCTCTGCATCATTTGCAGCAGGAGCATTCCCAAGTTGGTGTGGTCCACAAAGGAAGATGTGTCTGATGCAGGTGGAAACGGGCCTTCCTCTGCCATTTGAGATACTGCCTCATAGTCCTATAGGCCTGCCCACGGGAGGAGCGGGACAGGTCTCAGTGTGTGCAGACTTCTCATGGTGGGGAAGCTCTACTCAAGGCTTGGGAGGAGGGATACAGAGAGTCTTCCACTCCATGGCTGCAACAGTCTTCTCATTTTAAAGACCTTCATTTAGTCTAATGAATTTGTACTCCTGTAGTCCACATAATTTTGACCCAGTTTCTCACTAATATACTCAAGTTTTATTTTAGTGAAAGTGTATCACCCACCCCCACCCAGTTTCCAGCCATCTTTGCCCTTTATAGCGTCACCAAACTTCCTGCATTGACTTGACATGGCCTAAGAGGATTCCCCCTAATTTGGGGGAGGGGATGGAGGTTGGAGGCCCGGTTGCTGTCAGACCTAAATGGACCTGGGAGGAGAGATGTTCTGACTGGAAGGGTTCTTGGTGAAGTAAAGACTGATTTTTTTTTTTTTTTTTTTTTTTGCCGTACGCGGGCCTCTCACTGTTGTGGTTTCTCCTGCTGCGGAGCACAGGCTCAGCGACCATGGCTCACGGGCCCAGCCGCTCCGCGGCATGTGGGATATTCCCAGACCAGGGCACGAACCCGTGTCCCCTGCATCGGCAGGCGGACTCTCAACCACTGTGCCACCAGGGAAGCCCTAAAGACTGATTCTTATCTTTGGCTATGAATGAACTCAACGACACTAGGATGCAAGGAGAAAGTAAGATGAACTCTTGTCTCTCAGAATCAGGCTAAGGACAAAGAAGGCATAAAAGACCCTTCAAAACTGCTCAGGCCTTTTGGGTGTGGAATGAGGCTAACCTTCAAAGGGGAAGCTATGACAAGATTAGGAATCTGTGTTTTCAAGCCAAACTATGTCTATGTCTATATCTAGATTTGTCTTTGCCTTTTCTTTTCATTCTCAGAATTTCGTTAAACCAATGATTCATTTATATCTGAGTGTCTTCAATGGCCAGGCACTGTTTTAGACCTTGGAAATACAGTGAGCAAAACAGGTAGGATTTCTGCTCTGATGGAGCTTACCTTTTAGTTGAGGGATACAGATAATAAATATAACAAGTAAAAAATTAGATAATCAAGGTAATTTCAGATAGTGATAAGTGCTATGAAAAAACTGAAAAAAAAAAAAAAAGAAAACCCAACTTAAGAAAAAAGAAGGTGAGACGGAGAGCGACAAGGGGGAAGGGAGCAATCTACTTTAGATGGATGGGCAGGAAGTTCTCTTTTGAGGAGGTGATATTTACCGTGAATGACCCAAAGAAGATCTGAAAAAAGAGGACTCTAAGAAGAGAAACAGCAACTACAAAGGTCCTGAGGTAGAAGAAAGCTTGGTTGGGCATCATGAGGTAGAGAAAGCCAAGAGATGAAGTCACACAGCAGGCAGGGGCTAGATCCCATCGAACTTTAATTCAGACTTGGACTTTATTCTAAGGGCATTAATTGGACTTAATTATAAGGGCATTTAGAAGCCATTAAGATAATATTAACCAAGGGGATGAAATGACTTATATTAATTTTGAAAGCTCTCCCTGGATGCTGGTTAGATTATAGATTGGCAAGAGTGCAAGCAGGGAGGCCAAGTGGGCGTCGTTTTAACAGTCCAAGTAAGAAATGACACCTAGTTTGGACAAGGTGGTAATAGTGGAGATAGAGGGGAACAGATTCAGGATCTGCTTTAGAGGTAGAGACAACAGAACTTGGCAAGTGGATTGGATATGGAGTAGGAGAAAATGAGAGGAATCTAAAGGGGTTTGCTGCTTCCATCTACTGAGATGGAAGCCTGAAGAAGGAACAGCTTTTTGGAAGAAAATCAAGAGAACACTTTGTCCCATGCTTTATTTGAAATGCCTGTGAAACAGCTAGATAGAGATGGTGAACATGTTGTTGGATAAATAAGAATTCGTGGAGACATATTTAGCATCCTTTTTGGAATTTTCAGCCTGCTTGTAGAAACCTAGGAAAGTCCAAGAATGACCCTAAAAGGGCAGTTCCCCTTTCCTCTGGACCAGTGGAGGTGCCCTACAAGGTCCAGACCCCATCATCTAAAGGGTTTTAGCATACCTACGGGTAACGATAGGCTTCATTTCACATAGTAGAAGTGCTTTAAAGAGTTGTGCAGGTACAGCAACTTGTAAATTGCTCTCTGTCATTCACTTACATTTCAGTTTGCCAAGCACCTTCTTAATTTTGAATGATCTTCAGTTGACTGTTAGCAGGAAGTTTCTGGTTTCTGCTTCCCCCTCTCCTTTCTCATCACTTCGTGCCCTGGCTTTTCTAACCAGCCTTTCCTCTGTAGACTATTTCAAGTTAAAACACTTATAGTCACCCTTTGATGATACTGGAGTGCAGGGAGAGGTGTCTAAGAGAGCTCAGGAAATAGCTCATCACCTCTTCCTTACTTCTGAAAAGCTGAGGAAGAAAACAGAGAGTGAGACAGGCCCCCAGGAGTGACTTTAGGTCTGGGAGCCAGGTGTGCTGAGCTACTACTGAATTTCAGAATTAAGAGCTGTCCCCATCCAGTTCCAAGCAGCTCCGGACTGGGAGCAAGCAGACTGCAGGGAGAGCAGCAGAAACTTGTTTTTGCCTGTGGGCTGCACCTTCCAAGAGGACAAAGGTGGCAGAACTGGGCCCGGTATGCTCAGTTACTCTGCCCAAATTTACTTTCCATCATCAGAGGTGAAATGGTTAAGCCTCAGAAGCCAGGAAACAATCCTCCTCATGGAAACTTGGAGTGGAGAGAGGACATTCTCCCCTGATGATAATGGAAATGTTCACCATTAATTGGCTGCTTTTATATGTTTGGCTTTTTAGTAAGTAGGACACAGTTAAGTTCAACAAGCAGATATCAAGCACAATTCTGCCACTTATGAACTGTGCGATTTTGGGAAAGTTACTTGAGCTGTCTCAAATTTCTCATTTGTAAAAACGAGTTTAAGAGTACCTGCCTTGGGGACTTCCCTGGTGGCGCAGTGGTTGAGGGTTCGCCTGCCGATGCGGGGGGCACGGGTTCGTGTCCCGGTCCTGGAGGATCCCACATGCCGCGGAGCAGCTGGGCCCGTGAGCCATGGCCGCTGAGCCTGCGCGTCCAGAGCCTGTGCTCCGCAACGGGAGAGGCCGCGGCGGTGAGAGGCCCGCGTACCGCAAAAAAAAAAAAAAAAAGTAGAAGAGTACCTGCCTTGAAATAGAGACACAGATGTAGAGAACAAACGTATGGACACCAAGGGGGGAAAGCAGGGTGGGTGGTGGTGGTGGGATGAATTGGGAGATTGGGAATGACATATATACACTAATATGTATAAAATGGATAACTAATAAGAACCTGCTGTGTAAAAAATAAAAAAAATGAGTACCTGCCTTGTGAGATCATTCATGTAACACATTCAGTGCACTGCATGGATCAGAATAAGCACTCAGTAAAGATTTCCTGCTACTATTACTACTGTAATGATGGCTATCACTATTAGTAAGTTAGGAAATCAGCTAGGTGCCAGGGATATAAAAGATATAATCTTACCATCTGAAGCTCAGTAAGGAAAAAAAACGTTAAAATACAGTGTAGGGCTTCTCTGGTGGTGCAGTGGTTAAGAATCTGCCTGTCAATTCAAGGGACACGGGTTCGAGCCCTGGTCCAGGAAGATCTCACATGCCGTGGAACCACTAAGCCCGTGCACCAAAACTACTGAGCCTATACTCTAGAGCCCGCAAGCCACAACTCTGGAGCCCAAGTGCCACAACTACTGAAGCCTGCGTGCCTAGAGCCCGTGCTCCACAACAAAGAGAAGCCACCACAATGAGAAGCCCGTGCACTGCAATGAAGAGTAGCCCCCGCTCACCACAACTAGAGAAAGCCCATGCGCAGCAACGAAGACCCAATGCAGGCAAAAATAAATAAATAAATAAAATTTATATTAAAAAAAATACAGTGTAATGCACATGTAGTAGGGTTTCTTACCAGAAGGGTGCCTACCAGTGATAGCATTTTAGTGAGACTCTATCTATGCAGGCCAGGACAAAAATAAATAAATAAATAAAAAGTAATCTTGGAATTGCTGAGCCTCCTACATCCTTATTGGTTGGGGTCAAGTAAGTACCTCTGTTTGCAAGAAAGGTATCAGGAAACTGCCTGTGTTTTTAGTTTTTTTGTTTTGTTTTGTTTTCCAAAGGAGTTAGTTACCAGTGAGGGATAGAACAATGATAACTCTAAATCCTCAAGGTGGTGAAAGCTAGAACCAGCCCTGATGTAGCACTCCTGGGCATGGAAAGAGCTGATCACTTTGGAATCTGACACCTGGAGCCTAAACTGGCTGAGAAGCCTGAGGGCCCTTGGATCAGGGTGCACTGGAACAGCCTGGAAGAGCCCCACTCTGGCCAAGATTCTGACACTGTCACTGACCCCACTGTGCAGGTTCCCCCTGAGGGCAAGGCTTTATGTCTGTTTACATCTGCTAAGAGCTTTGCTGCCTTGCCCTTGAGCCACCCCTCACTCAGTGGCTGGTGCATAGACATCCTCCAGCTTAACCCGTAAGTCCTCATTGCCACATCTGCCAAGGTAGCTGGGAATTCAGCCATGAGTACTTCCTGTTAGAGAGCTCTGGAGTGTAGGGGCCCATTCCAGAAAATAAGCCAAGCACCTTCCAGGAATCCAAGAGACATGGCCAGTGTTGCTGCATTCACCCTTCTGTCTCACTCATTAGACTGAGCCACCAGACTTCCTTTCAGTTACCTCTTAAGCTCAGCAAATGCTGTAGGCGTAAAGGAGAGGGTGTTGGAGGGAGGATAGTTCACACCTCTGGGTTCTCTACTAGTTTGTGAGACTCAAACGTTTGCATCCTAGGGATGAACTGGGAGGCACAATAGTTGTATACCAAGCTGTACGGCATCCTAGTTACTAACACAGTGATAGAAGCATGCATAATCTACAGTAGCATGAAGCAAGGACTGATGAATTCTGTAAGAGGTGTTGGGGGAAGACTTCTGAGTGGTCAGGCCTGAACAGGTTTTGGAAGTATGAGTAGGAGTTTACAATGACAGAAAGGAGGAAATTAGTTACAGACAGGAACAGCATGGACAAAAGCTTTAGTAACCCATGACATAACATGGTATCTTCAGTGAATTCAAAGTAGGTTTGTCCACTCTTCCACAGATTGTTTTGTTGGATTAATTTCTTGTTCCAGTATTTACTGATAACCTTCCTTAGTTCTTCACAAAGTACAGGCTTAATATATATAAATATATATAAAGTATTTATAATACTGCCTTGGCCTCAAGGTTAGCACAATCTTAGTCTCACTTCTGATAACTAAGTAGCTCAACTTTTAAAAAATAAGATGTAAAAATATTCTCAACCAATC
Source organism: Stenella coeruleoalba (assembly GCF_951394435.1). Taxonomy (NCBI): domain Eukaryota; kingdom Metazoa; phylum Chordata; class Mammalia; order Artiodactyla; family Delphinidae; genus Stenella; species Stenella coeruleoalba. The sequence continues at coordinate 74,312,817 of NC_137149.1, forward strand.
ATCCTTTCCTATTTCCTATGCTTGCTCACCCCAATCCCCATCCTTCAAAAATCCTAAACACTCAATTTCAAAAGCCAAACATATTAAGAGGCCAGTCTAAGACAGGTGTGGCACAAAACACGTAAAACGAAAAGGCGTTACAGGAAAAGGGTAATGTTAGATGTTTTTGGTCTGGGGGCGATTATAGGCAAACAAACAACATCTAAAACAAGGTTTGAAATTTTTCTTGTTATTTCCTAAATCTCATCTCAGAGGTTTGTTTTAGATAATCGCATCCTGACGCTCTAAGCACATTGTCCTCAGTAGGTCGCCGGGTCGGAGGCGGCACCGAGAATCGGTGAAGGAGTGCGGAACCCGGCTAAGCTGTGGCAGCTCCCGCAATTGCCACGTAGCCAGGGCGTTCGAACTGCTTTGACATCTAGGAAAGGCTAAGAGACAGGCTGGACTGGATATTAGGGCAAAAGACTCAGGAGGGAACAAGAAGTAAAGAGCCGTGCGGTTCTGGGACGGTGGACAGACAGATGGGAAACGGGTCCCAGGTGGAGCGCGAGAAGGATGCGAGGCGAGGAAGGTCACGCAGCGACCTGTACCTCGGGAGCGCCGGGTCCAATAGGAAGAGGGCGCGAGTCGCACCTCAACCTGCCCGAGGACGTCACGACGCCGAGGCGGACGCCGGGCCAATGGGAGGCCATCACAGTCAGGGGCGGAGCCCGGAGGAATTGGGCCGGGCTGCGCTGGGACAGTTCGCGGAGTCTTGTGGCCACCGTGGGCGAGGAGAGTGCGAGTCCCCGGCCACGGTAGCCGGCCTGACCTAAGACTCACGTCCGCCCTGGCCACTTCCCGCATGCTGCAGGCTCCTCCCTGAAAGGTGGCGGCTAGGCGTGGGGGACGCGCCCGGGGACGGCTCAGGGTCGAGGCTTCCAGTCGCCCGCACTTCCTCTTGAGGCGCCCGTGCGCGGCTGTCTCGGCGGGCGGGATGGCGGCGGCGGCCCGGGGTAGCGGCCGCGCATCTGCGCCCCGGCTGCTTCTGCTCCTGCTGTTTCCGCTGCTGTGGGCCCCGGCCGGGGTCAGGGCCGTACCCGACGAAGACCTCAGTCACCGGAACAAGGAACCTCCGGCGCCTGCCCAGCAGCTGCAGCAGCAGCCCGCGGCCGTGCAGGGCCCCGAGCCGGCCCGGGCCGAGGTGAGCAGGACGGGCCGGGTACCAGACTCGCCGCCGCCGGAGCGCCGCCCTTGACGCAGGCTGCCAGCGGGGGGAGGGGAGCCCGGCCCCGGCTCCCTGGGGTGGAAGACCGAGGAGTGCGCTTTTCCCGGGTCGGGCCTGGCCTCGCCCGGCTCCTTATGGGGGGAGGGGAGGGGAGAGCAGAGCTGGGAGTCCAACTGTAAGCCTTTAGCTCGGGAGGATAAAGATGCTACTGAGGAATGGGCGTCTTGTTGATCAGATGTATTCTAGAGAGATGGAAATACTCATCCCAAGTAGAAAGTTTTTAACGGAGGGCAGCTGGGAGGCTTTTCGTATTCTCTGAGAATAATAACATGGGCCATTTCATTGTTGAAACAGACTATCCCAAATTGTTTACCAAATTCAGCTTTGCACGACTTGTGATTTTTGCCAAATGTATATGGATAACGAAGCGTGACTCTCACTTTTTTAAAAACGTGCTCTGGCTTGCAGGAAGTAGCCTTAGGAATGCAGAGGAACAGTCAGTCTTTGACAGTAAGGAGTGCTGCAGCGGTGTGGGATGCCAAGACTAAATTTATAAGTGTACCAGAATCCTGCATTTTGGCCTTCACTAAGTAGATATTAATTAACATCTTAATTTATGTTAATAGAATCAGTCACTAGTGTTCAAAATCTCAGCAGCGTTTTTAAATTTAGTCCCAGTATGGGTCCTGGGCTTTCTCCTCGTTTCCAATTTGAATTCCTGAATCCAGGCCCTCTGTAGTGTCTTCAAGTAGGGGACCATTTGGCACTTAACCCTCCCGTTTCCACCCCAGGCTACCTTCAGCATGTTCCCAGGTAACTAAACTTCCTAAACATTGAATTCCATTTTCCTTCTCAGAAATCTTTAGTGAGTTTCCCGGCATAATGATTTCAGTCCAGCCTCTTCATCAAGATGTTCAGGTATTTTGGTGATCCGGCTCCAGTCAACCTCTCTAGACTTTTTAGTCCTCACTGCCTTGCGCAATCATATGCTGTACTCAAATCCAAGACATGCCATGTGCTCTGTTGCTAGTCTCTCCAACAAAAGGCCTCTAAATAAAAGGGCTTTAGTGAGCTTGAAGCCTACTGATCAGAACCTTTCCCACCCTTCAAGAACCAGCAGATATCTCCTCTCCATGAAGACTTCCCTAAAATTTCCGGGCAAAAAGTTATTTCTCTCTCCTGCCTGTCACTCGTGGGCTCAGCTGACCCGGCTCACCATTTCCACTTCTGAAATTGAACTGAAATGGTGATTCATGAAATTCATTCTTAGTGTTCATCATTTAGCTTTCTGCCACTTAACTCACTATCAGAAGTTTATTTTAAAGTGGTAAATATTTTGGGTTGTGTAACTTTCCAGGCCTTGCATTAAAGTTTTAGTCATATAGTGGTTTTTGAGATACAGATAATGGTAGGTATGCTTATCGATACCTTTTTAGACAGCTAGGAGAAATATAGTCGTGTAAAAATAAAAGGCAGCAGTATCCAGTGACCATATTTAAGTGTCTTAAGGATGCTTGTCTTTAAAACTGGGGGTGTGAAGGGAAGGGACAGGCACAAGATAGTATGATTTTTGTCTTTACTATTTTGATATATTCTCTGTGGTTCTTCTTAGATAGGAATTTACTCTCTTTGTTCTGTATTGTAGTAGAATCTAATTATTTTGTTTTAATTATATTTTCACGTAACTTTTTGTTATGGCTCAAGTGTCTTTCCCTCTATGGTATTATAGTATATTGGAAGAGATTTTCCTTTCACATATTTTCTAAGCTATGTAATGTAAGTATCATTTGCTTTTTTTTTTGTCCACTTGGCAGAAGTAAAATATGGCCAGAGTTCAGTTTAATAGCCACGTAAGCAAGGATTCAGCATCACTGCATATCCGAAAGTTTCAACTGTTTTGCTTTGCAACTGCATGGAGCAGATCTTTTAAAAGGGTAGGATGTTTAAATACATGCTTTCATGCCACTGTGTGAGTGTGGACTTATGAAAATGGAGAGGAAAAAATGTATTGGTAAGCTTTCAAATATAAGATGTATTATAAAAATGTAGTTGTATCTTTTTTTTTTTTTTTTTTTTTTTTTTTGCGGTACGCGGGCCTCTCACTGTTGTGGCCTCTCCCGTTGTGGAGCACAGGCTCCGCGACCACGGCTCACGGGCCCAGCCGCTCCGCGGCGTGTGGGATCTTCCCGGACTGGGGCACGAACCTGCGTCCCCTGCATCGGCAGGCGGACTTTTAACCACTGCACCACCAGGGAAGCCCTGTAGTTGTATCTTATAGGGTGCTTTAAAGCAAGATTACTGAGATCCTTTCGTTTATGCAGTTTACTTCTAGTGACATACTCAGTTTTTTTTCTTATCCTTCCTTGGGCAGAGTATGTAGTACAAGAAGCATTAAGTCCCTTTAGTTGGGGGAAATCAGCTAGATTTAACAGAGGTAATTTATAATTTGCTGCGTATTCTGGAAGGGCCAGTGAAGGACTGCTCTGGTTGTGAAGCGCTGTTGATAAAGCCGCAGAAGCCTGTCACTCAACCCCGTACACATTCTCCTTACTGTATTTCTGCTTTACTGTTTCTTGGCATTTCTTTTGTCTATTATCTTCTAACACCAAGGCCTTCCACACAATATTTTAAACTTTCTTCCATTTTCATTAAGTTGCAGTCCTGCTCCATCCAGTCCAAACTCCCAATTCTAGCCTCCTTACAGCTAAGACTGATGCCAAGGGTATGAAGACCCTTGTCTTACTCATGATTGCTGTGTCAGAATGAAACGATCATGATGTTACTGCATTTATTTGTTGGTGTTCTGCTGTCAAAGCAATTCATTAAAATAAAAATCAGTGAAATTAAATACACTTAATACATTTCAAATGTCAAAATTTATAAATACATTATGAAACAGTAACATTCATAAAAACAAAGCTGTTTAAAGATTCATTAAAATAAAAATGTATTTAGAAAAATGTAATTGTTAATTATTCTAATATGAATTAACAGTAACATTCATAAAAATATTATTTAAAAAACAACAAGCTAGGGCTTCCCTGGTGGCCCAGTGGTTAAGAATCCGCCTGTCAATGCGGGGGACACGGGTTCGAGCCCTGGTCTGGGAAGATCCCACATGCCGCGGAGCAGCTAAGCCCGGGCGCCACAACTACTGAGCCTGCGCTCTAGAGCCCATGAGCCACAACTGCTGAAGCCACGCGCCTAGAGCCTGTGAGCCACATCTACTGAGCCCGTGTGCCACAACTACTGAAGCCTTTGTGCCTAGAGTCCGTGCTCCACAATGAGAAGCCCGCACACTGCAAGGAAGGGTAGCCCCTGCTCACCGCAATTAGAGGAAGCCGGCGCAGAGCAATGAAGACCCAACCCAGCCAAAAATAAATAAATAAAATAAATGTATGGGAAAAAAGGTCAAACATCCACAAATAAAAGGTGATAGTGAAAATTTATAATAAAATATAATTTTATTTCCTTTTTTTTGTGTGTGTGTGTGTACGCGGGCCTCTCACTGTTGTGGCCTCTCCCGTTGCGGAGCACAGGCTCCAGTCGCGTAGGCTCAGCGGCCATGGCACACGAGCCCAGCCGCTCCGCGGCATGTGGGATCTTCCCGGACCGGGGCACGAACCTGTGTTCCCTGCATCGGCAGGTGGACTCTCAACCACTGCGCCACCAGGGAAGCCCTATTTCTTTATATTAATGCAGTCTTTTAAAACCAAGATTATCCATGGTGTCATTGTTTAAGTTACACGTGTACTTTTGTGCACATTTTTCCAATTTCTGAAAGGTTTTTCTGACTTCATATAATAAAGTAATGGCAAGGAGACAGTTCTGAGACAGTTCTAAGCGTTTTCCTGTGACTTCTTCATCTTCAAATAATCTTACCTCTTGGGTGGTAACTTTTGTTGAGGGACTTTGTTTTTGCAGGGACATCAGTCTTTTTCTTGGTAGCAGGCTCTAGCTTTTGTTCCAAAGAAAGCATCTTCATCTTCTCTAGTTCATCACGTGTAGATGATTCTGATGCAGGTATCTGTATCAATTTCATTACAGTCACGTATGTGTTCATTTGAGCCCTGGAACTAGAATAGGAATTATTTTTTCATTGTTAATTGTTATGTTCATCTCCTGAAGAAAATGAAAGAATAAAAGGATACTCTCTAAATGAGGGAGCTTTTTAACAATTTTTCAATTTGGAACTAATTTTAACTTAAAGAGTTTTATTCAGTAAGTTTTTTGGTTTTGTTTTCTAATTATAAGTTGTTGACCCTGCTATCAGGATGTAAATAATTTGGGTTTCAGATCAAATTAAATGATCTGAGTTTCAGACCCAAATTAAAATACTGAAAGGGTGGTATTTGTACTAAGGAAAACACTGTGTTTCATTACTTTAACACTGTGTAACTGACTAGTGGAATGCCAAAATTGGAAATATAGTCACTGCTGCATGTGACTGTCCTTTACTAATCTATATATTTGCTTCTATGCCAGTACTTTCTGCCTTTCTTCTGAATTGGACAAAACGATCACCCTTTCCATATTTCTTTCTGTCCATGTGCCCATTCTCCTCTGACCTCCAGTACTTTCCCTACAGTATCTTTATTCTCTCCTTTTCTTTGGTTCCTTTCTATCTGCTTACACATGCCCACAGGTTTCTCCTGTTTGGAGGGAAAAAAAAAGGCCAATGACTTAACTCTACTTGGCTGCATTAATTTCTGTTCTTCAGTTTTGTAAATGAAATTTTTAACTAGGGAATTAGCTGCTTTTTCACATTGCTTTAGTCTTCTGTTATCTGGCATCAGCCCATGTCTTTACATTGAAATTTCATTTTTGAAGGATACCTGTAACCTACTTAATTGCTAAATCCAGGGCTCTTTTTCAGTTCCTGTTTGACGCTATTATCTATCCACTTTTTTAAGACTCCTGATGTATCTTGGTTTGTATGAACTTGAGGAAATGGTGTAACTCTATTGGTTCTCAGCTTCTCCTTTTGTGTTAAGTTGGGATAACAGCTTTAAGGTTTTGAGTATCAAAACAATGTACATGGAAATCCCTGGCCTTTAGTTAGCAGCTCAGTGAAATGGTGATTGCCCCTAACTTGAACCATCTGTGGTGTTCTCCTGCCTGTGCCTCTAAATATCAAAGACAATTTTGTTTTCTCTTTTTTTCCCCCCCTCCACACCTTCCTTAAATATAGACATTGTCTAAGGTTCATTTTTTCAATGTAATCTCTGCCTTTGCAAGACTAGCTGATAAATTCAGGTTGCCAGCAACCAAATACATACCTTGAGGCTGTGCTGGCCTAAACTCAGGTTTTCATTTCTGATGACTTCTTGGAAAGCTTTATTTGAAATGCTTTTTATCCTCAAATTGAACATGTGTGAAACCAAACCCCTTATTTTTATTCCTCTTTTCCGTATACCTTATGGGAATATGAATAGCATCTTTGATTCTTTGCCTTTAAAAAATTCTGTTAATTTTTCTTTTTCATCATGTGCAGAATGTTTTCCTTTATTTTGTCTTCAACATTGGTCTTGTGCAGCAGACCTCCTAATTTCTAACTTCTAATTAATTGGTCCAGTGGCCTGTATTCTCTATATTCTCTACTTTCTGTACCGATCTGTTAGTCACAGTGCCTTAATTACATTTGTGTCTTCTACTCAGAAACTTGAAAGGGCTTCTTGCTTGCCTCTAAGCTGGTCCATAAACATACAGGCTTTTCGGTCCGAGCCCAGTTTATCTTTCTTATCTTACCCCAACCATTCATCTGGTGGTTTACTCCCTGTTATCAGAATAAAGCCTGTATTTTCTCAAATTGTCAGTCCAGGGCAGAAGGAGAATGCATGTACCTGATGCATTTTGAAGTTAGCCACTCCACGAGTGACTAGTATGAATCCTGCAGCGACTTTCTGGGAGCCTAATGTAATGAACCTCAGAATCGATTCCTCCACATTGGTCAAAGGTTGCCCCACAGGGGTTAACTCCTGTATACTTCTGGGTAGTGTAGTGAGTAAGTATGTGCACCGCGCTTACTTTCTGGTTGGATCTGCCTAAAGCTAGTTACAGCCTGCAAGGAATTGGTCCTCCCTAGCTGGAGTAAGAGATTGGGTCAAGAGATTTTTGAAGTGGTGCACAATAGGTGTCTTTAATCATGTGCATGGTGAAAAATCCAAAAGGTACAGAAAAATGTAGAATGAGAAGTGTGTCACCTCCTCTTGTATTCTAGCTCAGGGGTCAGCAAACTGTAGTTTACCACTGACTGGGGTCAGCAAACTGTAGTTTACCACTGACTGCCTATCTTTGTAAATAAAGTTTTGTTGGAATAGAGCCAGGCCATTCGTTTAAGTGTTACCTATGGCTGATCTCAGGGTGTAGCCTCAGAGTTGGGTATACCAAAGAAACTTTACGGTCCATGAGGTTAAATATTTGGCCCTTTAAGTAAAAGTTTGCCAACACCTGTTCTAGTCATCCTGGTTCCTTCCCTGGCCACTGTTACTGTGTCCTGAGATTTCCGGTTCATTAGCAACTGTGTATATACTTTATATACCTCCCTAACCCACCACCCCATAACATACATACAGTAACTATGTACATAAGATGTACTTTTTTCAACTTAAAAATGTCTTAGTGATTTTTTTATTAGTGTATATAAAACGTTCTTATTTTTAGCCCCGTAATATTCCAGTATATGGAGCTACCATTTATTTAACCAGTTCCTTATGGATGGACATTTAGTTATTTATGTCTCTTAATTATTACATATGATAACATTACATTTATACGCATTTCTAGGACAAAACGGTTAACTCCCTGAGTGTTCCTACCTCAAACTTTGTTCCAGTCATGTACTTGCTATGACTCATTGCCCACAGTATGCCTGCAGTTTGAGGGAAGTGGGATCCTTAAGGGGCTGGAGTTGTTGAGGTACGGCTTGCTCAAGAGGCTCTACATAAGTTGGGGCTTGAGGAATGTGGATGAATAGGGGCATAATGATAGGAAGGTAGGAAGGGAAGCAGGACTGCGTGACTGAAGGCTTGTGTTACCCCAAAACTTGAAGTGTTCTTGAGCCACACTGCCCAGCACTACAGCCATGAGCCATGTGGCAGTTTTTAAGCACTTGAAAAGATGTGGCAGGTCCAAACTGAGATGTGCAAGAGATGTGTGCAGTGAGTAGATACACACCGGTGTTTAAAGATTTGGTAAGAACAAAAACAGAGGGTTAAATACTGATATCTCATTAGTCATTTGAAAAATATTCCTAGAGTAGTGTTTTGGATATATTGGGTTAAATTAAATAATGTTAAAAGTAATTTTATCTGTTTTTACTTTTTAATATCTGGCTACTAGAAATTTTATTTTATTTTACTGTTTCGGGCTGCACTGCGCAGCTTGCAGGATCCCAGTTCCCCAACCAGGATCGAACCCGTGCCCCTTGGAGTGGAAGCATGGAGTCCTAACTCCACTGGACCGCTAGGGAATTCCCTAGAAATTTTATTTTATTTTTAATTTTTTTTTAAATTAATTAATTTATTTTGGGCTGTGTTGGGTCTTCGTTGCTGCGCGCAGGCTTTCTCTAGTTGCGGTGAGCGGGGGCTACTCTTCGTTGTGAGGGCTTCTCATTGTGGTGGCTTCTCTTGTTCCAGAGCACGGGCTCTAGGCACGTGGGCTTCAATAGTTGTGGCTCGCGGGCTCAGTAGTTGTGGCTCGCGGGCTCTAGAGCACAGGCTCAGTAGTTGTGGTGCCAGGGCTTAGCTGTTCTGCAGCATGTGGGATCTTCCCGGACCAGGGATCGAACCCATGTCCCCTGCATTGGCATGCGGATTCTTAACCACTGTGCCACAAGGGAAGCCCCCCTTAGAAATTTTAAAAATTCATTATGTGGCTTGCATTATTTTCTGTTGGACAGTGCTGCTCTGGCTCATCCTTCATTAGGGAGGTTCACCAAGGTTCACTTTGGGAATTGGTATGTGATTAGATGGGACATGTTGGACAGTTACCAGAATTAAGTATTTGCATTTTATGTTCTAGGCATAAGAAGGTCATGATGAAATTAGTTTTAGGAAGATTCAACTGGTCACGTTGTGGTGTGCTATAATAACTGACTGTAACTGAGTGCTTACTGTATATTAGGCACCATCCTAGGGGCTTTATGTGTAGTAATTCATTTAATCCTCACAACAACCTTGTAAGGTATAGGTACCCCTCATCTTAGAGATGTAACTTGAGTCACAGGGAGGTAAACTTACTGGCGCAGGGTCATACAGTAACCAGTAATAACCTTGGCTATGAACCCTGGAAGTCTGATTCCAGAGCCCACCTATTAAACCAGTACATTCTGTCACTCTGAAGGTGAATTAGAAAAAGGAGATGATCCTTGTACACAGTAATCACTTGGGCAATTGATCGACAACAAATGAATGAATGGTAATTGATCATTTTCTGCCCCTATTTATTAACACTTCAAGTTTTTTAAATCTTCTATCTTCATAATACCCTGGTACTTTTGTTTTAAATTCTTATCACACCATGGTTGGTGGCTGTTTAACACTGATTTTGGCTATCCAGGACGAGCGCAATATATAACAAAAACTGTAAGTTAATTTTTCTTGTGCTTTGTATATAGAAAGGTTTTAAGAATATGTAGTTTTGTTTTGCTTTGTGCTTGCAAGGCAAGTTTTATTCTCATCATTTCACAGAGGAACAGAGAGGCTAAGTAATGTGGCCACGGTTTTATAGCTGCGAATTATAAAACAATGAGAATTTGTGGTTTTGATCATTATTGTTTGTTTTTAAAAGTAAACATTTTCTGTTTGAGCTTGCAGCTAATTGGTTGTAAATAAATGTTTTAGGAATATTTATTCCTAAAAAATTTTCTGGATTTCAGGTCCTAAATATTTTGCAATGAAACTTTTTCATTCAAAAGGTATTTCCAAGAGGAAAATGTTGCATTAGTGAAAGCTAAATGAAAATGCTTATATTTTTTATGATGCTTAATGCTCATAGGGTATTGGAAGAGACAAGAAGATCAGCATAGTTGGAATTAAAATGATAATGGAGAGAAAGCTAAAATCCCTTAAAATGGTACTTGCTTAATCAAGAGCTAGCTTCTGAGGCTGCCCTTTTGATTTAGCCCTCACACCAAGTATTTTCTAAATTGTTAAATTTCCCCAATTTTTAGCTCAGAGGTCTAGTCTGAGTAATGCTTAAAGTTTTCTGATCTTTACCGTGGAATTTGGGAGTCAAGTTTATGTCATGTGTTAAGGAATGACATGCACACTTAAAACTTTAGGATTTTATTCTTATCTCTGACTGGAGCCTTTGTGAATAAAAGTACTTTTTATACTCTGTCCAAAATCACATACATTCTTGGGTTTCTTTTTCTTTTTTACCCCTCAGGTTTCTAGAGACTCATAGGCTTTAAAAATTAATTAAAGATAGGCAATTAAGATTGGAAGAGGCCTTTAGAAGTGATTCCTTTAGTCCAGGGTCTTTCCCCCTAGGAACTAGTGATATTTTGGATTAGATAATGTTTTGTTGTGAGGAGCTGTCCTACGCATTATGTCCTGTCCGTAGCAGCAGTTCTCGCCTCCACCCACTAGATGCCATTAGTTTCCCTTCAGCTGTGACAAAAAAATGTCTCCGGACTTTGCCAAAAGTCCCCTGGGAGGCAAAATCGCCCTGGTTGAGAACCTCTGATGAGCACACTTTCTGTAGGTGGTGGTTCTCTTCTCTGGAACTCTCACGTTGAGGGGGGAATTTGCTACACTCTCTAGAAGTCCATTTCAGCCTCTGGGGGCTCCTGTGGAGTAGAAATCTTTTGTGTGTGTTAAGCTACAACCTGCCATGCCACCTATAACTTTTTAGTTCTATCTCTTGGGACCATATAGACTTTCATCAGACTTTCTCAATTATTGGAACATAGGCACCCAGTCCTTCCTGGTCCCTTATGTGATTGTTTTAGAGACTGAGTTGGCAAACTTTCTTTTGTCTTGGGCCAGATTACAAATACTTTAGGTTTGGGCCACGTGTTTGCAGGCTACTTAAGGTCTCTGTTGCATAATTTTCTTTTCCTACTTCCCTCCATCCCTTTCCCTCCCTCTCTCCCTCTTTCTCTTTTTCTTTTTTTTTGCAAACCCTTAAAAAACGTAAAAATCATTCTCAGCTGGATTTACTCTTAGCTGTTGCTTGCCAGTCCCTGGCTTTAGAGTCTCTTTTGTCTGCAGTAATCTTCAGAGGGCAGTGCCTTCTTAAAATGTGGTGCCTCAGAGCCAGTACAGAACTTTGGGTAAGGGCTATGCAGCACAGAAGATGGGCTTGTCACTAACTCTTTAAAGTGCTTAAAGTGCTTGCTGCCTTTTTGGAGCTTTGTCACATTTTCAACTCAGAATGACCTTAGCCCCAGCTGAGACTCTGGCTTATCTTTTTTATTAGGCCACATTTCAGCCTAGGATATTTTTAGTGTAGGACCAACCATATATCCAGCTATATTAGATCTCATCTTAGCTAGAGGCAACTCTTCTTGTAGCCTGTTGAGAGCTTTCCGGATCCTACTTTGTTCTCGTAAGTGTTCATGAAATTTCTCTCAGCTTCCTGTTAAATGTTTGATAAGCATAATACCTTGGGTCTTACACACAAGTTATGAATAAAAATTTGAATGAGACATAGCTAAGAACTAAATCTCAACTCACACTTAGAAAACAAGGTAATTTTGATGTGTGGATATAACTGGTCTCTACTTTTTTTTTTTAATTGTTTTGTAGACTTGTACTTGGATTTCCATTGTAGCAGGCATCCATCAGAGGCTTCTGTCATTGCTAATGGCTTTCAAAGTGATTAGACAGTAAATAAGTCTAATGACCATGACAGAAAAACAATCTTAATTCACATACAAAATAAAATAATTTTAAATAATGACTTTTTTCAAAAAAGTAGCTAATATGTATTTTTTTTTTAATTTCAGAAAGGATTTACACCAGCTGCTCCAGTTCATACCAATAAAGAAGATCCAGCTACCCAAACTAATTTGGGATTTATCCATGCATTTGTGGCTGCCATATCAGTTATCATTGTATCTGAACTGGGTGATAAGACATTTTTTATAGCAGCCATCATGGCAATGCGCTATAATCGTTTGACAGTGTTGGCTGGTGCTATGCTTGCCTTGGGCCTAATGACGTGCTTATCAGGTGAGTGCTTTTTCCTCCTAATGAGTTTATTGAATTAAAGAGAAAGCATGGTGGTGTTAAGTCACTGAATCATTCAACTAGTTATATTGGAATTTGGTTCATGTTTCAGAACTTAGTAAGCAGAAAATGTTTACAGTACATAAATTCCTAAAAACGATATTGCACTTCTGAAATTAATTTTTTTTTTTTATTTTCCCACGGTACATGGGCCTCTCACTGCTGTGGCCTCTCCCGTCGCGGAGCACAGGCTCTGGACGCGCAGGCTCAGCGGCCATGGCTTATGGGCCCAGCTGCTCTGCAGCATGTGCGGTCTTCCTGGACCAGGGCACGAACCTGTGTCCCCTGCATCGGCAGGTGGACTCTCAACCACTGTGCCACCAGGGAAACCCTGAAATTAAATTTTTAGCTATTCACAGTCAAGATACATGCTCCTCATTTATTCACTAGTTTTTTGACCCTTGCTTTTGCTATGGCTATCCTTGCTTTTTTTTCTTTTTTCCTTTTTAAGTCCAGAGAAATTTATATCTGATATCTTAGAAGCAGGACGCAAGCAACCACAGAGAATTGTGTATTTTCTGTTGAAGGGCATTTGGTAATCAGTAGTGAGGGGTAATGTTCACAGTATTGTGTTCTGTTAAGCTATTCTTAACCTCTTACTCCAACAGTAGGGAATGAAACATTCTTAGATTCCCGGTTTATATTACTATTTGAGTTACTATTATATAGGCTTCAATTTTTCAAAGAATTAAGACCAGGAGAAAGTAAACTTAACACTACATAATTAAACATAGTTTAGTCTCTGATTCAAAAGCTACCTTGAGCCATGTAGTTGGATGGAAAATAGCAAGTTTTCCCCTTAGAGCCAGATTTGGATTGGAGTCTCATTCTGCTGTGTATTAACTTAATGGTAAGTTACTCAACCTCTTTGAGTTTCAGTTCCCCATCTGTAAACTGGAGATAGTATCTAGCTGCCTCACAGGGTTGCGGTTTGTATTAAAATGAGATCTTATATTTCAGGTGCTCAGTCCTTCACTCCTCTCTTTCAGCATGCCTTAGATTTCTCCTGAAACGCAGTTCTTAAAGTACAGGACAGGTTCTATTTCTGGATGCTTGGATGCTTGTTAAAGTTTGTCTTTTTAAACCTACTATAATGAGTATTTTATTGAATAAAAAAATTGACTACTTTTCACATTTGGATATTAGCATTATTCATATTTCACACACAGAAAATTTCTCTTCAAATTTCTCTTTGATTCTAGGAAATAGTGGAGCAGGTTGTAAATGGTGAAGTCACTTGTTTGGAATGAGTTTGAATAATATCAGAGAATTTTAGTTTTGAAACTTCCAGCTTTGAGGATAAAGTAGAAGGCTGTCCTCTCTCCACCCATTCCCTCCTCAGAACCTGGCTCCATGCGTTCCCCCCCCTCTTCTATGGGTTTAGCTCCCTTCCCTCAGCGGTGAGTGGGGCTGGTCTCTTTTGTCCTGACCCTTGGCCCACCTCCCTCTGGCTGCTGGTACTGACAGCTCCTCTCACCTGGACTATTTGAAGGAATGGGCTGTATCAGTGGTCTTCAAACCTCTTCCTTGTATATCTCTAAAATAATTTTGAAAAACTATACCCCCTCTCACTTCTCATCGTTAAGTTCAAGGAGTTTCAAAGATCTGATTTTTGGTATATTGTGTAGAATTGTTATAGTTGGTATTCTTTGTTTTCTTATGTTTGTCTTATAAGTGTTTTAACATTTGTTACACAATATTTAAATTTATATTGCATTTGCAAACTGATTAAAAAAGAAATTTCAGACATCATACATTTTAAACACAGTCTTTCGAGATAGGTTAAACACTGCTTCCCCGGTCAAATCTCTTGACCCCATTTTTTTTCCCATCAGCCTGGTCACACTGTACCCATTCCCCCTAGATGGTTGAGTTCAGTTCCGGGGGAATTTCAGCAGTCTGTAAGCGTGGAGCCAGCGCTTTCCTTTGCAAAATTTCCGTTTGCTAGTGCTCTTTCTTGTTAGCATTCCAGATTCGCTCCTAAGCTGGCTTGCCTTTGGGTCCTGAGCCCTTTTTCTATGTTCTATTTAGGAGCGTGGAGCTGCTGGGGGGTGGGGGGCAGGAAAGGCACGAGACCTGACGTCTTGAGCCTGGGGCTGAATCTAGCCTCTACTGCTTGCTCATCATGCAGACAGGAGCAGGTCACACGGCTGCCATTTGCTGAGTACCATCTGTGTGCATGATGCTTCAGGCCCACTTCGGGACAACCCTTTGTCCTGCTACAGATGGACAAACAGAAAGCAGAGACGTATTATGCACTCATGGCTCACAGGCAGTGGAGCTGGGATTCAAAGGCTGTGTCTGTCTCTGAATCCAGGGGTTTCTGATGGTTTTCTTCAGGGTAAGAGGTTCTACAGGGGGAGGTGGATGAGGGCTGGAGGCTGCACAGTCAGGGTGGCTATGGGCCCCCAATCCTTCCTCTGAGAACAATTTACTGTCATCTGTTTGCTAATTAAAATTTTATTGGGAAAAGGTTTGAAGCTTAAGAGTCACTGGGAAATAACTATATTTTTACTCCATTATGACTTTCTAAGTTATTTAAGCTCCTGGAGAATCTTTGTCTGCTGTAAACTCAGGATACTGATAGTAACAATCCTTACAGAATTGTAAGAAAGATTAAATGAAGTAAAATAAGCAAACCATGTTGTATAGGATGGTTAGTTCTGTAACGGTTAGTTCTCTTCCCCCTTATCATAAAGAGGCTTTGCATCTAGGTATGGTTCACCTGTGCCCAGGGCACAACTGAACCATTCATTTGGATGTTTTCACATGATTTACAAAAATGGCCAGTTAATTCAATAAGTACTTGTTTAGAACCACCTGTGTGCCTAGAAAAGTGTTGGGTCTGTGCCCAGGCATGCGTGGTGGAAGGGGCACGGGCAGCCAGTAGTGCGGAGGCTGTGAGAGGCGTCTCCTCCTGCCCCGTCCCACCCTGAAGAGAGCTCGATGTCTGAACAGCCTCCATCAGGCATTCTTGTCTTTGGCTGTTTTCGGAATTTCTCACTAAAATTCAAAGCCGTCAAGAGAGGCAACTTCTCAGTTTTTGTGAGTTTGTTCCTTAGGAGGAGTGACTATAGAGAAACCCAGGGCAGATTTGGAAGAAGGCCTGAGAGGAAGGAGAGCGATGAGCGGGGAGGTAGGAGCAGCTGTAAGTCAACATTGATTTCCTTCCCGACTCAGCCAGGGTGGGCCTGCACCAGCTGTCCCAGGGCTCGGGCCTACTTGGCCTGTTCTTGTAAAATACACCTAATGGAATCTAAATACCATTACCAATTTGATACTTACCATCACTGCCACCATCATTCCTTTAAAAAAACATGAGTAAACTCTGCTTTAACATTTGGAAATTTACATTGTTCTTTTTCCTCCGTTAATTCTGACTTTCATTTACTCTCCTCATACAATTTTACTCTAACGATGATAAGTTTTTTGCTTGAAAATCTTTTATGGATCACACTGTCATTTATCTGCAGCAAAAATACGCATTTAAATTGAACTTTAGAAGATGGTGAAAATTTCCTTTGTTAAGTCTCTAAATGTTAACGTTTATCGATTGAGTTATAGTTACTAGCATACAGTTTGATTACTAGCATACAGTTGATCAAAGCAAAATATATCACAAATTTAAGTAAACATTTTTTAAAAGTTGGAAATGCATCTCTTAATGAGATGATAGAACTGTTCTTTTAAAATTAGTTTATATGTCCACGGATGATAATTATTGCTAGAATGAAGCTAGGTTTAGAATCAATTCTGGTCTTTCTAAAAAAAAAAAAAATAGATATAAGAGCTGAGAAATTTTATTCACATAAGTAGACAGGAAGGAATTTTGTTATAGCCACTTTACTCAGTTCATTGAACTCCTGGGTTATATATACGCTTAATATCACATACTGGTCTATCATCAGGAGATTTTAAATGATTTACCAACTGACAACTTAATAAGGTCTTCCGTCAATTTTGTTAGAAGCAGAGAGTTGGAAACCATCGAGTATACCAAAAAGTGTTTTTCTGAACTTCATCAAATGACTGTTCTTATACATGTTTAGTCTTTTACTTAGAAGTATTGGGTTGGCCAAAAAGTTCATTCGGATTTTTCTGTAACATCTTGGGGAAAAGCCCAAACAAACTTTCTGGCCAACCCAATTCTCTGTTTAATTGGATATATTTAGAAAAGGTTGAGAAAATTGAATATTTTTAATTTCAGCGTACTTTCACCAATAAATGATTTCATCTTAAAAATTGTATCAGATCACATGTTTAAAATCTATTTTCCTGGAGCCTTGGAGCCACAGCTTTGGCTCATTCAGTTTATGGGAGCTGTCTGCCACACTGCCTCATTGCCATGGCAGTTGCTCCACAGTGAACCATCTAAGTCAGGCTTATTTTCTGTCAGAAGACATTTACTTGGTTTTTGAATTTAATAAACATGATATATGTCCCCATGGCAACTAGCTGTTTAGAATTCTAATTCTAAAATGGTTGGCTGGCCAGATTGGGCCTGGAACCCAGCTCAGTGTGAGCTGCCTGGGGAAATAAGCCACTGGGATTTAGTATCTTTTCTGATGCTCTCTTTGCCTTAGGGAAAAGCATCTCCCTGGTTGGAGGATGAAGGAAGCACAATTTCTAAGTAAAAAGTATTCCTACTGAGGTCCAAATACCCTGTTTCTCGTCCATGACCATTATTTCCGGTGCCTAAAATGCCATTATTTCTAATGCTGTGGCCTTATAGGAAACTTGCGTAAGACAGGGAAGACCCAAAGCCCCGTCTCTGGTTTATGATGCCTTGACTGGGGATACCAGTATTTCAGACCCTCTCTTTGGTGCCCTAGGATATCTTTCCACACTGTGGGAAACGCACCATAGGTGCTGGGTGAAAGGCATCTTTGTAGAGTGAGCAGAGGGCAGCTGTGAAGAAGGGACGTGAGAAAGGAGAACCCGCACAACTCCTCAGCTACAAGCATGTTTTCAGGCAGATGAGTTTTAGGGAAAAGTACCCATGGAAGTTGAACTTCTGCAAATAGATTCTTTCACAAACTGTTCATCCGTGTCCCCCGGAAAGTCTGTGTTTTAAAGGCTTCAGTAATCAGCTTTCGTTATTACAGAGTTCAATTTTCATTTTAATGAGCCCCTCAGGCCACATTCATGGGCATTCTCATCCTTTTATTCTCTTGGCTTCTAAGATGCCCCCTGCTTTGAGTTATAGTCTTATCCCTCTGAGAAAAAAAACCAAACTGTACCATAAATATTGATATTCCCCACAGTTTTATCCTTGGGCCATTTTTTCCCCTCACACTAATGTTCTTGTGCCAAGTGTTTTCAGTTTAATTACTTGTAAATCAGTGATTTCTGACTTGATGCAAATCACTTGCTTAAAGAGAAATAACCTCTCCTTGTTCACAGAACCAAAGTACTCGAGTGTCTGAGGAAAGACTTCCAAGAAATGAGGAAATTGAGGGACAGCAACCAGGGGAAGAAGAACAAGGTTATAGTGCCAGATCGTTTTTTCTCTCTATGGAGATGTCAAGGCAGAAAACATGGGATTGTGTCAGTAAATAGTTCTTTTAGATTATCTGAAGGTAAAAGGAAAGCCAAATTTAGGAGATTTTAAAAGGTTTGCTACGTCGCTTTTTAAAATTTTAAAAACCTTTTATGGAAAATATTTTAAATTTACAAAGTTGCAAAAATAAAATAGTATAAGAACACCTATATACCTTTTATCCAGATTCACCTGTTGTTAACATTTTACCACATTTGCTTTAGCATTTGTGTCCTATCCCTTTATATCTGAATAAAATTATGTGTATACACACATAATTTATATATCTCTAGGTATATAGTATATGTACATATACACACAGTTTATATATCTATAGAGAAATAAAGTACATAGACACATATCTTTATAGACATTGATACATTACTCTATCATCCATATTTTAATTTTGTCAGTTGATCTAAAATATTCTCTCTAGCACTTTTTTCCTTCTTGTAGAGAATCTAGTCTAGGTCAGGTGGTACATTAAGTTCTTTTCAGTCTTTTAATCTGAAATATTTCTGTAGTTTTTTCTTATGTATTCTATAATATTTTTCGAAGGTACATCCCCCTCCCCTTTAATGGGCTGTTCATCATTTTGTGTTTGTGTGATGTTTCCTCATGACTAGATTGAGGTTATGCATTCTTGACTAGAACACTGTATAGGTGATGCATGTCCCTCTTAAAAGAGTATCACATCTGGTAGCACATGATGCCCATTTGTCCCTCACTGACGATGTTAATTTTGATCGCCCTGTAAGGATTTCTCTTTGTATACTCTTTTTCTTCTTCCCTTGCAATTAATATGTAATCTTTAGGGAGACACTTTAAGACAATACAAATACCCTGTTCCCCATAGTTTAGCGTCAGTTGATGGCTCTTACATGATCTGAACTTCACCTCGACGCTTGCAAAATGATGGCTAATTCCAGTACCCCATCCACGTTTACCAGTGGGCCCTGGCATGTTACTCTAAGATAAAGAGCTCACCCCACCTCCCATTGGTTTGTATGTTTATTATCAATATAAATTCATGAACTCCTTTTTTTCAGTGGTTTATAATTAATTACTTAACTATATTGTTCCTTAAATTGTCCCAGATGTGACGGCTAGGAGCCCCTCCAGCCTGACTCCTGTGTCCTTGTGACATGCTATTATGTGTTTTTGTTCTTCCTTACTTTCTAGTATAACAGGATAGTGCAGGCTCGTCTTGTACCTGCTCTGCCCAGTCCTAGAATTAGCCATTTCTCTGAGGAGCCTTTTAGTGGGGAATGTATTAGAAATCAAGATCTGGGTGCAAAGTTGGCTCATTGTCATTGAGATGTCTTGGCTTCTTGGCCTTTTCAGTGGACGGAACTAGAAAATATATGTCTGTATTATGTGTGTGTGTGCGGGTACATATACACACGTACCTATGTAACTTGGATACAGATATGCACATAAGCATAGGTTTACATTTCTAAACATGATTTTAAAGTCTTTTTCATTTTGTAATATAATGAAGCAAGGAATGCTTTATCTATGCAGTTATATTTTTGATGTTCAGGCAGTTTTGTAAGTGTTGTGCCCACTTTATAAAAAGAGCTGGTGAAGCAAAGAGTAATTGCATTTGTTATATATATGCAAATACCCTCTGGCCCTTACATAGTTTTTAATTACTAACTTCATATTACCAAAGTGAATGTGTTTCACAGGTAGGATTTAGGTTCTTGATATATCGATAGTTCCAGGTATAGTTTTTTTGTATAATTTATACAATTGTCCCTCTGTACTTGATGATAGGAAAGCATAGTACTGAATAAGTTTGTTATGTTACATATATGTGAGTTTGTATGGATATATATGTATGTGTATATGTATAGATATGGAATTATTAGTTTTCTTTCATAAGATATACTTATTTTTAAATAGTTGCAGAGTTTGAATAATGCCACATGAGTATCTTGTCGTGATTCTTCACTACAGAAGTTTGTAATTTAAAGATTTGTGATGAAGAAATGTCACATAGGGCAGTGGCATAGCTTCCAGGTTATTAGATCATGGGATCCATAGAGGGCATCAAAGTTAACCTCCCAACTAAAGTTCTGTGCCCTGCACGACCTGTGGCGAGCCAGCCCCTGGCGGGTGTCTGAAGAGGAGATGATCATCTCATGAGAGATACGTGTGCAAGCCCTGCCACCTCAACCTGCACCACTGATTGCTTGCTACGCTGTGATGAGTCATTGGCTAGAGCTAAGGGTTCGATAGTGGTGGAGGAAAAGAAGTGGAGTTTAGGGTTATTACGTAATAGCTGAGCTTCTAATGTGAACCATTTTCCCTTTAAAACAGTGGTAAATGATGACTTCTGAAGTTAACTGTTTCTTTGGTTGGTGTATAATGTGCGAATTAACCAATACACTGTTGCACTTCCTTGCAGTTCTGTTTGGCTATGCCACCACGGTCATCCCCAGGGTGTATACATACTATGTTTCAACTGCGTTATTTGCCATTTTTGGCATTAGAATGCTTCGGGAAGGCTTAAAGATGAGTCCAGATGAAGGTCAAGAGGAGCTAGAAGAAGTTCAAGCAGAATTAAAGAAAAAAGATGAAGAAGTAAGTCAGAGCACTGTTAAACATCTGGACCAAAAAGGCACTCAACTATTAAGAGTAAACACTATCCAGAGGTTTTCCAATAGTCATCCATATCTGTGATGTGTGTGGGCTACACAGAAATAGCTTATTTTGTTTAGTTTCCGTTCTTACATCTGGCTGTGATAGGATTGGGTTAGTGTGATTGTGGTAGAGAAAGGACTCAGGGATGAATACTGAACACCTGTAATCAAGTTCCTTAATTAGACTGACTATAAGCTCCTGAAAAACAGGAACTGCAGTTTATAATTTTACCTGTTTCCTTCCACAGCATCTAGGATAATGAGTGATCAGTTAATATTGTTTATTTCATTGGGAAGAAATGGAAAAATTGAGAATATAGCATTTGTTGCTATGTGAGACCAGTGGTTCAAAAGAGAAGTTTGGGGTCACATAACTTTGGTTTCTCAGAGCATATTCCCATGGAATTTAAACACTGTTTAAAAGAAAGATTAAGTAATTTTGTGCTCTATTGACTTGGTTCCTAGAATTAATGTCTTTTTTTTTTTGAAATTTAGTTTCAACGAACCAAACTCTTAAATGGACCAGGAGATGTTGAAACGGGTACAAGCACAACAATACCTCAGAAAAAGTGGCTGCATTTTATTTCACCCATCTTTGTTCAGGCTCTTACATTAACATTCTTAGCAGAATGGGGTGATCGCTCTCAACTAACTACAATTGTTTTGGCAGCTAGAGAGGTGAGTGGTACGTGGAGACTGCTTCTGTATTAAAACTAAGCATAACTAATGTTACTTTGCTCCAGAGGTCATGGGACAGAGTCAGGGTGGGTCAAGGGATGACTTCATATGCTAGACTGTTTTAGATCTAATTACGCCACCGCTCTTTAAAACTGACCTTCTCCCAGTTTCTACAGCCGGTCAGATTACTCTCTTTTGACTCCTCTTCCCTTCAATTTTGCCAAAATGATGGTGTGGCAGTTGTTTTGGCTTAGTTTTTTCTTTTCTCAGAAACTTCCTTTGTATACTTTATGTTGAGAACATAAATGGTATATTATTATTGAAGGCCAATTTGGCAATAAATACCTAATGCCTTGAAAGTAGATATCTTTGGCTTCTTCTGTTCCTTGTGCTAAAAAACTAATTTGAGTGTTGCAGAGGTTACTTAGAAAAGTTGTTAAGTCTTAGCCCCAGGTTACTCAGTCCTAGGATGTTAAGCCAGAAGAGACTTCAGATTATCTCGTTCTAGCCTTTGCTCTACAGATAAGATCCTGAGGCCCAGAGAGGCTGGGTGACTTGTCCGGGGACAGAAGCTAGTTGGTAGCAGGGACGAGGACTAGAGCCGAGGCTGTCTGCCTTCTAGGCTTTTCTGCTGTATCTTCTTCATAGTTGTCAGATGCCACTCTGTAAAAGATAACTGTTTGTTGAGAAAGTGTTTAACCCTCATTTCTTTTGAGGGGAGTAAAGTTTTACATGAGGTGTCTGTTATTGTTCACACTGATTGAGGTCTCCTGAAGAGACGGTTGTGGGATGGAAGGCTGCTGCTGCTTTTCAGCTCTTCTTGATCTTAACTAATGCTGTTTCTTATATTTTTATATCTATGAGATTACATTGTTTTTAATCAGTTGGTAAGATGTTTAGATAGCAAGCTTGATTTGAATTTATTTTTAACTCCTAGGAAATATCTACCATAAAAAGAACAAGTTCCTCAACATAGGCTGCAGTTCAAAATATAAAACAAGAGTTGAAAGCCAGGGCTAAGATAGTTGAGGATGGGCTGTTTTGTCTGAGAAGCCTCAAAAATGCGGAAAAAAAGGAACTCGATTTTTCATTTGAGTCCCGTATTAAACATAAGCTTTCTTTTAAAATGTCATTTTAATGGCTTTGACCTATATTTTTCTTGGTCTCCAGCCTTTTTTATTGGCACTCAGATTGTCAGAATTGGGACTTGAAAGCAAGTGATCATTCTGTGGCGGTTGGTTCTGCCATGTGAGCTGTCGTGACGGCAGAATCATTGCATTTTTCTTAATACTGTCGTCTAAGCGGCACGAGCGACTTGGGACAGGCTCGAGACTCCCTGAGCCCCCAGGGTCTGCTCCCTGCCAGCAGTGCGGCACCTGTGGCCTGGGGTTGAGTCTCTGGCCATGCGAGCACATCACTGCAGCGTCTACATCCAGGGTGGCTCTGAGCTGAAACAAAGTGATGCACATAGGGTCCCCACTGTGGGGAGCACTCAGTGTCAGCCACCTTCCACGCTGCAGCACCACGGGCACATGCAATGGGCTCTTCATGAGCACAGATGCAGTTGTCTTTGTTACTTTAATCTTCCTAATTTTTTTTGGTAACTTTTTTGTATAACCCATGCAGTAGTCTAGTCCAGTCCATTTTAGTCTGAACTTCATTTCTGCTCCCAGTAGAGCTCAGTGTTCTCAGTTTGGATGTCACAGAATCCTAGTATCCTTTGAGATGTTAATGGGTACTAAGCAAAAAAAAAAAAAAAAAAAAAAAAAAAAAATTGAGGAAAAAGTTTGCAGGGTCAAATAGATTTGGCAAATAATATATCCTGGTTTTTTTGTTTTGAAGATGGAGTATACAAAATACCAAAGACTCTGAAAAATGCTGTATTAAAGGAACCATTTAATTTTATTTAAATCCAGTGATTTTTCAAGTGTCACTTTCAGATAGAATGAAACCATCTTCTGGGATATTAGTTTTAGAGGTTATAACAGAATTTAGGAAATGTGGTCCCACTCTTCCATTCCTCACAGACAGTTTCCAGCTCTCTCCATTTCCCCAGTCCACACACACACTGCCCACCCCAGCAAACAGGCCTCCTGCCACTTCACAGAAGAAAGCAGAGGTCATTGTTTCTTCACTGCCACCCATCACAGTGGGTCCTTTCCCACCTGTATTCTGGATTCCAGCCCCCGGTGCTCCCACTTACAGCTTAAATCTTGGCCTTTCTTCCAGCCCAATTTTGCGAGCATATGCACAAGTTTTTCTCATCTAAAAAAGTTTTACCCCTTCCTCAATTCTGCTTCTCTTCCAAATATAAGCCTTTTCCTCCCCCACTTCCCTCAGTTTCAGAGGGCTTGGCTGTGATGGGAACAGGAGTTGGCTCTACTCCCTTACTTACTAAACCCACTGGGCTCTAGTTTCTGACTCACCGGTTGATTTGGTGCTTTAAGTTCACTGCAGCCAGCAGTGGGGCTTGCCGTGGTCATCTTGGGAGGCTAATTGCTTGGCCACCTGTTCAGTCTCCCTTGGGCTCCTCTTCCCCAGTCAGCTCTTCAGTGTTGCTTTCCTCATGATCGTATCGTCAGCGCTTTCCTACATTCTCTCCTGGGGTTATGATGTTCAGTCCCATCACTTCTTCTCCATTGAGCTCAACTGATTCTTGAACTTCTCTACTTTTAACTCCTTTGTTGGCAGCCACAAACCCTTTCTCCCTTGCTTCCTCTACCTTTTAAATCACATTGGTATTGCCATAATTCATCTAGAGAATTATGGGTGAGGAACTCAAGTGTCAGGCCTGATTTTTTTCATTTCCTATCATTCACTTACCACTAAGGTATATCAGTAGTGCCTCAGTTTCTCTCGAATCCGTCTGCTTTTCTCTGCCTAGTCTCCCATGCCAATCCAGGCCAGCACTGTCTCTTCCCAGGGCTATTGCTGTAGCCTCTCGATTGATCACTTTGCCTTCAGTCTTCTTCCCCTCCAGTGCACTCTCTAGACTCGACTTTTAAAGCATAACCTGTCTGTCACTCCCCAGATAAAAACCAGTGTCTTAAAAAGTCTAAACTCTAAGCCTGTACAGATCCTTCATGACCCAGCCCCCTCCTTGATGGGACTCCTCCTCTCGTGACTCACTGGTTCTCTCTAGAAACACTCAAGTGCTCCGCAGCTGCCTCTTGCTGCTGGCCTGCTGCCAGGTCAGGTGCTTCCGCTTGTGCTTCAGGGCTGTCTTTTCTGGAAAACTTTCACTGGTCTTCCCAATCTGAGTGCCTCCAGTTTGCTTTGGTGGCAGGTGTTTACTGAATGAATACTGTGTCCTGACACTGAGGTAAAGCACTGGGACACAGTGGAGACTGAGAGGCAGGGTCTCTGTTCTTAGGAAGTACAGTGAGGCTATACGCTCTTATGTAGTTTCTAGACAGTATCAAATACTGCCTGAGGGAAGAGGTGTCTAGGGTACGTCTCCTTGGCACTTGTCACTTAAGAGCTAAATAGTGCCTGTGAAGTAAGTTCAACAACTGCTGAAAGGTTGAATTAGGTTACTTTGATCTACATTGATTTGAGTTTATTCTTCTTTTATCTCTAGTCATAGGTATAAATGGAACATATTCTTTCAAGCAGCCATGACACTTTTCATAAATTAAACAGCTAATTCATAGAATTGTTTTATGCTTTTTTTGTTGTTGTTACTGACCTCTGTTTTCATTGCTTGATAGTTATCTTTCTCAGGTAGCAGTTTCAACCTTGGTTTTAAATTAATGGTATGTTTCCAGGACCCCTATGGCGTAGCAGTGGGTGGAACAGTGGGACACTGCCTCTGCACTGGACTGGCAGTAATTGGAGGAAGAATGATAGCACAAAAAATCTCTGTCAGAACTGGTAAGTCTTTTTTTCTTTTTTTAATTAGAAAGAAAATTCCATTTATTTTAACTTTTAGAATCACTGAGGTTAGAAAAGAGAACGTGTTTCTTCTGAAGCAGACTTGGTCTTTGCTACGATAATCTCTTAGAGGTCCAATGTACTGGCTCTGCTGTGGCAAACATGGACTGTTTTTCACTTGGAGGTGTTAGTAAAATACAGAACCATCTCAAAGCATTACTGGATTCATAGTAGCTTTCTGTCAACATATTTAAGTCAGTGAAACAACCCTGTGGAAATACGAGAACTTTTTAGCTTTGAAAATGTGTCTTCGGGATTGGCAATCATAGATGGAGACCATATTTACTGATTCAGCTGAAAATTTCCTACGTAGCTGATAGATCTTAAAGATGGAATAAAAATAGTCTCTTTGGTGGTCAGAAGTTGTTGAAAATTCTCTTATATAATTGGCTTTTAAGATGAGTTATAGTTCTATTGTTGCTTGTCAGCACTGTTTCAATTTAATAATTCTGTTAGTAAAAGAGTGCTGGAAGATAAACTGATTCTTAACTGTTCACAGTCGGGCATGTTAAGTATTTTGCTGTGGAAATGAGGTTGAAGTGTTTCTAATTTGTTCAAGTATTCCTAATTTGTTTTTAATGTTAGTTTACTAGATTAGAAGAATAATAGGCAACATCAGGGCTTATTTAGAGGAATTTTGCCTTAAATTTTTTTCTGTTCTCTTACAGTGACAATCATAGGAGGCATCGTATTTTTGGCATTTGCGTTTTCTGCACTATTTATAAGTCCTGATTCTGGTTTTTAACATGATACTGTTCATTTATATTTAGTCTAAGATAGGTGAACTATGTACATAGTGTATATTATAACTAAAAGTGATGGAAAATACTGTATTTTGTAGCATTGATTTGTGAGTTTGACCCATTTAATGAAGTATTATGTCCAAGAGAAATAATCACTGATTCTATTTGCGAAATGGATTTTTTTAAAAAAAAACACAACTGATATCTAAGTGTGGATTTTTTCTTTTCTCCAGCTTAATTATGTGAATATGGTCTCCTTTTCTTGGCCGGGGCGAGGTGAGGGTAGTATATAGAGAGCCATTGTTCGGCAGGGGGCCTGCCACTTGACTCTCTTTCAGCACTGACCCCTTTGCAAGGACTATGAGTTTTGTCCTGAATAACTGAGGTGTTTTACGACGTTTGTTTACCTTAAAATTTTTCCTGGGGGAAAGAATGAATTAATTTCTATCATCTAGCTATCTTTTAAAACATTTTCCTGAGCCAGTAAGCAGTGGTTTATCAGAATAATCAGAAGTCTTTTCAAAATTAGGTTTTTGGGGCTTCCCTGGTGGCACAGTGATTGAGAGTCCGCCTGCCGATGCAGGGGACACGGGTTCGTGCCCCGGTCCGGGAGGATCCCACATGCCGCGGAGCGGCTGGGCCCGTGAGCCATGGCCGCTGAGCCTGCGCTCCGCAACGGGAGAGGCCACAACAGTGAGAGGCCTGTGTATCGCAAAAAAAAAAAAAAAAATTAGGGTTTTTGTTTGTATGTTTTTTTTAAGAGCAAGGGAAATGTATTACTGTTAATAACATGACAAGAATTGTCTGCCAGGTCCATTCTTTTTTTCAATTGGGTAGGAAACCCAATATAATAACAGTCAGTCAATATTTGACCATGTGGAATTACCAAATTAAAAGAGAATACCGTGAGTGTATTCATATTTTTTCTATATTGAATAAACAATGTAACAAAGATACAACATAAATAAAAAAGTGTTATGACCAGTGCTTGTTTTTCCTTGTGTGTTATGCAAGTTCATAACTCTAATTTATCAAATCATTAACATTTATAGACCAGTTTCTAAAGCTGATATAAAAAACAGTAGCAAAGCATTGTTCTAAAGCACTGTCTTAACCTTCACACAGTTCTGTGAGGGAGTAGCTACTAATAAAAAGTTAAAAAAAAGGGTTAACTCATCCAGGGTTACATGGTAGAGCAGGGAGTCAAGCCAGTTTACTTCTAGAGACCATAATCACCGATTATGGTGAAGGGCACCTCATGTTATCATAGCAACTTCAGTAATCACTGTCATTTAAGTAAGTCTCTTCTAACTTGAGTACTAACTGTTCCGTCCAAGCAGCATAACTGTTTTCTCCCAGCCTCATAGGCTCTGTTACCATATGCAATAACACTGCCATCAGAAGCCTCTAGAGACCTGAAGGGACAGTTGTTCTATAGAAACTCCCACATGTTCCTTGTGTGAAGTAATAGCAGACCCAGAGCAAGTCAGGTTTACTGAGCTACTACAAAGTTCACAATGTACAGTCATTTGTAACTTGAACAGATTGTGAAATAATCTCGTTAATCACCCAGCATTCTCAATACAGCAGTCATTCTGCAGTAGTAACCATTACTGTGAGGAGATCTAAAAATGTCAGTTAAAAAGCAGCAGTTCACATATTTCTGAAAAAGTCATTTTTAGAAACTTTTAAGGAGTTCTCTACCATGAAAAGTGTGTGTTACAGCGTAAAGAAACCACAATGTCCATGAGTTAAGATAAAGCACTTCAAAGAAATCTCAGGTTAAATCCTGAAACTACACCAGAATTCTCTGGAGTTAAATACCCCTAATACTGCCTTAGATTATTACAAACAGAATAAGTGAGGAATTGCATTATTTCTTTTCCAAGAATAGAAAGGATACTTCCTTGTTAGAAAGTAGCTGGTACCATCATAGCCCACACCTGGAAGTGCAGGCCGCCTGGTCCCAGCACCAGCTTAACGGCGAATAACAGCGAAGCTTTCTGAGGCACCACAATCTTGTAACAGGACACAACTACTCAGAGAATTTGGCAGCTCAGACCTTAGCTACAAGGTAAAAATTGCTAATGCAGTTACACTCCATTGCTGAATAAAAGAGAGGAAAAAATGTCACTGGTAGTGCTTTTAAAATATTTAATATTCTTTAAAATCCAAAATAATGTGATTCTTACAAGTTATGTGCCACATAAAGCAGGTGTTATTTCTTTGAGAAATGCAGGTGATACTGGAAAACAGCACTGAGGTATTTTTTATTTTTAAAACTGAATAAGGAAACAAAGTCTGAATCTAATTAATTTTACATTTATAAAAAAAAACTCAATGCTACTGCTTGGCTCTTTTGCTATAATTTTAGGTTCTGAATACAAGAGTATGGGAAAGAGCATTATAATAGTACATATAGTTTTTAAAAACTGTGCACATCATAACCTGGAAAAATGATTATACAGCAAGAGGCCTGAGTGGAGGTAGGCTAATAACACTTTACCTGTTCTCAAAGGACAGCTCTGAGAAACAAGTGTGACCAATTGTAACACCAAATTAAAATGGCAATATTTAAATAAGTAACAAAATGATCCGCATTTTATATAATATTGAATTTCCAAACATAGCTCATGAAAATCAGCAGAGAACCTATTATAGCACCGTTGAAACCATTCATTATCCCATTGTGCTTCTGTGTAATTTAGGATTTGGGCTGAAGTTATTACTTGGAAAATGTCAGTCTTGTTTTTGTAAATCAATCTGGATTTCAATGAAATGTTTGCTTTAGGGAAAAAAAGGTATTCTTAGCCATTTATAGCTCCACCCTTTCAGAAGGAAGAATGACAGGCTATATCTAATTTTAATTTAAAACCAAGAACCAAGCAGTAAGGACACATCAATGTCAAGAGTAGTACACTAAGAACCACACAGAACATTAGAAAGAATTTGGTGTGTGTTTTTACAATTACCAACTGATGTTAAATTAACAATTAAAAATTTACAGAGATAAAACTTTTTTTTTTTTTTTGCACTGACTGGTTTCAATACAGCACTGAATTTAACTCGTCTTTGGGCTTCAGTCTTTACATAGAATGAATGTGCAAGTGCCACACTGAGCACCCTCCCCGACTTACACCATATGATAAAACAGACTTCAGAGTAATTCTAGGATGATCTAAGTCACAGCTGCTCTGGCTGACATCTATAAAGGAAAAGGATTCCTCTTCTTTTTGCTTGATGGTGATTGTCCGGTTACATAATACATCAATCTGAAGATAGATAACAGAGCTTTCCTAACATTTGAACTCTTTAGTATTGGTACAACCATTGCCAGCAGTGAATCTGTACCAGTATAGGCCAACTCAAAATACACATCATAAAACATCTGAATGTAGTTTTTAAAGCAATGTCACCGTTTGTTTCCTCAGAAACTAAAAAGCATACATTTAAAGACATCGTGTCTCCAATTTAAGCCTTAGAGTCAAGAAACATTTTTTATATCATTAAATCCAACTGGTGGTTGACCTCCTTTAATGACCATTCTCTAAGGGATCCCAAAAGCTAGAGCGTGCTCTGGACCTGGACTGTGGGACTCAAGAACTACTCTGGGAGCCCTAAGGTGGGGAATTCTGTTCCAATACAGACCAGCAAGAAGTATCCTCAAATTTCTAGGCCTCAAATGTTGAAACACTGCTTTATTGGACAATGCTGTGTATGGAGGTTTGGTGTGGCTTTGTTTTTAAAGGACCAAGCAACACTACACTATATAAACACAGCAAATGTTTTCTGTAGAAGAGTTTGCAGTATTCCACCTATATTTAAGGACTTTAGATGGATTTTAATATGGATATGATAGTGACGGCCATTAGAAGATGCTGACCGTTTTAATAACATTTTCCCAAACAGGCAGCGCGTGTTTTGGGTTCTGTCATACTGGCGTTTGGCTGTGTTGGGGAAGTTATCATATTAAAAGTGCCCATAAAATAGAAAAGGCAGCAAGTGAAACTAGAAAAAACTTGGAGCTATATGAAGCAGATTTGAAAGGAGTTACCTTTACTGTTTCCTATCTAAGTTGAGAACAGCAGGGAAGCACAGGGGCATCTGGACTGGGGCTCCACTGCTGTCCTGAAGTGGAACAGGTTCCAATCGCCATGAAGAGGCGTCGCGAGGGCTAAGGACTGCACCCCAGATGGGAAGAGCCAGTCCTCCACATAGAAGATTACAAGGCAAAACAAAACAAACCACAATTAAATACGCTGTGAAATCACTCTGATGAGAAAACAGAACACAAAGATATTTAAAAATATAAATAAATACATTTAGCCATTTTTATTCAAGAAACCCAGAGAACTGCTTTCAAAGCAATTGCTTCTTTAAAAACCACTTTCTAAATTCTCCCATAAATACTATTTTGATTGTCACTTAATGCAGCACCTCAGTATTTGCTGGTGGTGGTGATGGACTTTCACTTAATACCTCTTCATAAACTATTTCACTAAAGAACGTTTCCCTAGGAAAACTCAGGCAGCTTACAAAATATTGTTAAATACTCAAAAACAGAACCTGCAAAGTATTATTTTATTTAACAAAAACAAGGAATGTAGTGTTAAATTATGACATGGGGAAAAAGTATGCAAAACAGTCACATGGAAAGAAAGTTTTAATTTTTAATATCCACGTTTGCTTAGTTTCTTGTGAGCTGTTCAATACTGTTTCAAACATCCTGAATTAATAACTGTACCAACAAAATTCATCCCCAGTGTTTCCACAGGAGACATTAAAATATGACCAAATTATTATTATTTTTCCTTTTCTTCAACCAAAGTAGTCTTTCTCAGTCCTTTCTGTGCAAAAATATTACAAGAGCAATTCAAATGGAAACACTGAAATGACATGCCAACATTTCAGAGCACATTTAAAACACCCAGAATAATTCTTGAAATTACTGTATTCTAAAATATGACTACCAATCACTTTTAGGTTAGTTCTATACATCTATTCACACTGATGCAATTCTCCTAGACCTCTGAAAATAAACAGGCTCATTGGTCTCTTTTGGTGTCCACACATTAGGCAAGATAGGTTTACAATAGTGTCTAAATGGAGCTAGGCATCCACAGTCTCTTGACTCCACCACATTCAAAACAAAAGTCAAAGTTCATTTGGCTACCATGAAATCACTCCCATAAACCTACTATGGTTCACTGGATCTAAACATTTCTCAGAAATGTGTCATTTAAAAATTTCACCTAAGTGATGATTCGGGGATCCTTTAGAAATGGTAGTATCTAAGATAATAAACTTTATCAAAATGAGTAATTGCAATAAAGTGCTTGTTACCTTTCAAAATGATGCTTTTAGACTGTGGTGTGTTGTCTGCGAAGTGTGTGCTATTCCTATATAAAGGATCCCCAGGCATGAGAGTTGGGTCTTCTCACCTGTCTCAGAAAGCAGCAGCACTATCTCTTGGTAGGCTGACAATAGGCACGTTACCCATGCGGATGAGGCTAAGCTAGAGCTATGGCAAAAGGGGAAGTAAATTAGAAAAGGGGGGAGGCATGTGAAGGGTTCCTATTATCTTCATAGTTATATACAAATATATTAAATATGCTATAAAAATAGTCAACTCTTTTCCTTTGCAATTACTTCAGAAGCTCCTTTTGGAAGAACGCTCACCCACCCCAAACAAAAGACTCTTTTCCTCCAATCACTATAAAATGGCAAGTGCCTTTGTGCTGTTTCTTTTCCTCTGTTTAAAAATTCCAATCAGCTTATTCCTGGCTAGACTCACTCAGCAATAATAATATCCAGTGTTTATACCTTCCAACACTGACTCCCGAGGGACTAAGAACAGGGTCACAGACATTGGAAAGGTTATAGACTTGAATGAGTTTTACACAAATGTTCGTCAACAAACTTTCAATTACCAGAGAAATATAGGAAAAGAAAAAAAGTAGAAATGAGCAATACCAGAGCAAAATGCTATTTGCAGTCCACTTTAAAAAAAAAAGAAAAGGCTACCTCAATGTCGTGGAGACATCTTAAAACACGTTGAGTAACTTCCAGTTTAAAATAATTTTCACCTGTCTGTGTAGAGCCGGCAAATAGAGTACTATTTTAAGGGGCCCCTTCCTAAGGCTTCTTGAACAAGGGCTCATCTCCCTTCAACAAGCAGTGCCCTTAACTAACTGCAAGCAGACCGCTTTAAGGCAATGACCAACAACCCAAGCACTTCTGAAGAATTACAACACTTTCACGAATCTACACTGAGAATTCTACAACAAACTGTTCAAAGTCACTGGCATCCTTTTATTACTAGTACATTCCTAAACCAGATTTACGTGACAAAGCAGAGCACAGGACTCAAATTACCCCCTCAACCTGGGACGGAGTTGGGAGACTGAACTGTAGTATTTACTCACACGCTGCCCCCATCTTCCCCCGTATTTGCTTTTCTCCCAATATTTTCACTCAAAAACTGAAGTGCTTTTGAGTGTCTTGGTTCTGGTCTGACGCCAGTCGTGGCAGCAACTTCATGAACCCTTACAGTCCTCACTGGTAGCTGTGAGAACAACAGTGACTCACCCAGTGCCACAGCAGTCCAAAGAAGGTAACACCTAATGACTGCCACCCAGAATCAAGTGTTTTTTAAGAAAAACCGAGGATCTATGAGAGTAAAGCAGAGGGAAGATAAGATTTTTAAGTAGTTGAAAGGTGTTCCTATTTGGTATTTTTTCATGACTTAGATTTGGATTTTAATGAACAACTTTGGCTACAGAAATGAATGAAGAACAGGCCACTGCTGAATCTTCATCAGAATGCTCAAGTCTCAATGCACGGAGGAGGGGACAGGGACTGCTCTGCAGCCCAAGTTCCAGGGAAGCAGGAGGAAACCAAGTTAAAGGAGGAGCTGAGAGGCAGTTACTAGCTCTTCTGATCCAACACTTCATTCTGACAGCAAAAGAAAAGCTGCTCCTTTAAGTGTAGCAACCAATTCTAAGCAGGAAAAAAATGAGCTGTGAGGAACAGCAGGAATTGTAAAGCAAAATCTTGTCTAATTTTCTTTCCCAAATATTTGTGAGGATGAAAAAATGCTTGAAGGGACTGGTGGAGGAGAATGTGCACAAACAGTCTACAGATGTACCTTGTGGCTTGTCTTATACTTGGCTTGTGTTAACCTAAGTACACAGTACTCACGGTTCACCATCTTTCTTTTTACATATGGGACTTGGAAAATAAACCTTAATATGATAGTTCATCATATCTTTTGTTTGCTAAATCTGTATCACTACATATTGCCAATAAATAAATGAGGCACAACTCAGATATATATGGAATGGCATGATAAGGTTAAGAAAGGCAATCTGAAAGGGGAAAAAAATACTGTTGCCATACTCTACAACATCAATGTTGTCCACGTGTACATATGCTCAAGTACACAGATATTCCGACATTTATTCTTGACATTCATGAGAAAGTCATGATCATTTAGCTAGAAGAGGAGCTCCTTGATATGTTAATTACTGATTGGCATCTAGTAACACTTCTTTTGTAGAAGGGTAGGTACCAAGTCTCTTTGGTTGTTTTCAACATTAATTTTCTAGTTTATGTGTGGCCAGGCATGGTTTTCTACAGAAAGACAAAGTATACCCCTTAAGGATGATAGCAAAGCTGAGAACAGAAAAGTCTTAAGAACTGACTGAGAGTTCCCCTGACTCCTTTATCTAGCAATTCTGTACTAGATTATTTTCATTGCTGAAATCTTTTCTATTTAACAACCTCAATTCTGTTACACATTTTCTTTTAAGGTCAATTTTGATTTATTATAGCTTGCTGTCTTCCCTTTCCTCAGTAATAATTTTTGATATTCTAATAAGATTTTTTCCCATTAATTTTCCTTTGTTCTGTAGTTATAAATTTAATTACTAGTACCATAAAATCTATAAAATGCTTTTTTTTTAATGTACGTAATTCTGGTTGGAACTTACTACCTTTAGAATGTATTAACAAATGAAATCTTAGTTCATGTTTACGAAGCATGTGAGCTACAATATTCTACTGCTGTAGTGAAGGCAAAGCCAATTCCTACCCCTTCTTTTTTCTTCACAGGATTTTAAGATCACATTGAGCAAATATTTACTGGTAATTACTAAATGACTACATAGCTTTAAGGAAAATGATGATTTAGCAAAACAACTTTGTGGTCACATTAGTAACTCTGATGTATCATTAGGATGTCATCTTTTATTTTGAAATTATTTGTACCTCTAAACCAAGAGACTCAAAGCAGTCTTCATTAGAAACTTAATGGCACTGACACCCACATGCTATTAAAAATGTACCAAGATTTCAAAACTGCTACTGAAACCAGACGATGAGCTCAAGATGGTGAGTTATCACCTGAATCAAAATCAAGGCACAATGGGTTGTTTTTTTTTTGTTTTTTTTTTTCCTCAAATAACCCTGAATCATTTCTGACTAAAAGAAGCATTGAAATTGTGGGGATAATAAAAAGGTTCCAACAAATCCTAAAAGTTAAAATTCCCACCAGTGAGAACGTTAAAAAGTGCCTAAAGTATTTTGTGTGCAAATTCACTCCTATAACTGAAACATTCTTGAAATTACTTTCAGGCTTGTTAAAAACCATTTACACAACTATTTCCAACTATGAACTAGATCAAAATATGTGATCAAAACTCCCAACCATCTTAAAATAAAGCAGTGCAAATCCTATTTTCAAACATAATTGAAAAATAATGAAATGAGGGATATTTCTGAGTCACTTGAAAATCCTGTTTCAAATAATTTAACCTGAAAAAAAAAATCCATTCCCAGCAGCACATCATACCTCACTGAACAAACTGTGACATCACAGCCAAAGTATGAACATAAAAAGACTTGTGCCCCGGAAACTGAAGAGAACACTACTGTATGGTAAACAAAAGAGAGAAGAGGATGTATTAGTTTGCACATGGTGTCAGAATCTAAGGAAACTACTCATACCTAAATGAGATAATGCTTTCATGCAGCATACAAAATGTTTTGCTTTCTCTCCTTTTATCCAGACATATACATAATATTATTTTTACAGCGTCTGTACATAGAGAATTTAAACTCATACAACATTCTGAAATTAATTACTATTCCATCATTATCCGAAAAGGGAGAGGGGTTGGGGAAGGGGGCCTACTGAGTCTACTGGACTGTCTTCATGGCATCATTGTAAGCAAACCCCTGACATGGCAGTGGTGTATCCTCTGTAACACTTGAAAACAGGCACAGAACCACTCAAAGTTACTAACATTGTTAGTGCCTTTCTTATTCACTGGAGGTCATGTTTCATAGCTGAGTTTCTTAACATTTGGCAATATACTCTTTTTCCATCAAAAAATATCTGGGCAAGTAAAACACTGTCAGGATTGGCTATGGCCCTATGATCATCTCCTGCTGGCTGGTATTTAATGCACATCCGCAGCACGAGGCAGCATTTTCTCTGCTAACTAATTCCAGGAACTAGAACACTCAATACTGCATCTCATGAAACCACTGGAACTTTTCATGCTATCCTCAGATCATCCGAGCAACTCTTTTATGGGCCACCCCCTTCCTCCCTTGAGGGCAGAAAGGAAGCGTGTGTGCTACTGTGGTTGAACCTTGGAAGGATCAGTCAAACTGTCAGTCCTGCGCCGATTCAGTTGCTGCTGTTGCTGAGACTGGTGTTGCTGGTGATGTGACTGAGGGAAAGTGCTCTGCTGTAGTGGAAATGCAGCAGAGAGGATAAGCTGAGTTGAAGGGTTCCCGTGGAGCAATCTAGAAGTCTAAAAAAACAAATGGATTATGCAACACTGCTTTACCCGCACTATACTGTCTACATTAAGATTTACTCAACTTTTCCACTCTTCGCAGGAACAAAATCTGTACATAAGTTTTGCTTTCTCATTTAAAAATAATATTTTGGAAAACGCTAATGAGGATTTCCCTCTTCCTGAAAGTATAACAGAATTTCATTTTTTAAAAGGAACTGAGCTAGAGGTTTTATGGTACAGAAAGCAATCTATGCCCTGAGGCAAACCACGCATATTCTTTCACTTTATATGTCCTAAAGACCACATTTTAAACAGATGATACAATTTAAGCATCGCTAAGAGCATATGAAACATGAACATTCTGAGGTCAAACAGACAACACCTTCTGCACAGGCTTTTTGATTGGTGAGAGCAGCAGTTCAGTGGCCAAGAGCATGGGCCCTGAGGTGCACTGCCTGGGTTCAAACTCTGGCTGCCCCATTTTACCCGATGTGTAACTTGGTCAAGCTATTTACATCTCTGGGCCTCAGTTTCTTCATTTACAAAATAAGGAGAATCACAGTACCTCCCACAATGGGTTTCTGTGAAGATTAAATATTAACATTATTATTATTTAAAAGTACCACAAAAATGAGGGCAGGCAAAGTCAGAGACTTATGTCCTATAGGTAGCAGTATGATGTAACAAAGAAAAAGCAAAACAAAAAGCGAGCGGGCAATCTGAAGTCTGAAGCCCTGGCTGTGAGTTTTGCTCTGCTATTTATTAGCTGTGTGGCCTTGGGCAAATGTCAAGTCCATGAACTTCAGTTTCTTTTGCCTAATTGCTCCTTCTAGAGATATAAAGGAAACTAGCCAAAAGAAAGTGAAAGTCTTTCCTCACTACTGACAATACATCTTGACGCAGGGTGCATAATTTTAAACTGGAACTGTGATGGGTGATTTCTGCAAATGTATGTGAAGGACACCTGCACACGCACACAAAAGGACAGATCTTTGAAACTTTACGGCCATTAAGCTTTGCTAAGGACCTGGAGACATTTTCTTTTTCCCTCTGTTATTAGGAACAGCTTTTGTAAGAAAAGAACTCAGGATATTTATGAGCCTTACAGGGTTACAACAGAGGTACACTTTGGAACTAGGTGTTATATAACCAGAAAAGACAAATTGTGTATTTCTATCTGCATATGAGTGTATTTCTAAAGGGTATTGCCTATCTTATTTCTTTAGTGGTTCCATGTCTTTGGAATGTTTTTTTAAAAGTGGAAGAGAATGTTCATTCTTTTAAGAGCCCTCGTTCCCTGAGAGAAAACTGAGCTCTTAAGGCAAGTCTTCTCCCTTTCTAAGCTTTTGCTTGATTTTCATTGAATACATTTCCCCTAGAGAATAGTTTATAACTTATTATAAATTCTTGTCATTAATTAATTTGTAACAATAGCTAACCCAGTCATTAATGGCTGCACTGTAGGCTTAAGGTCTAAGGGGTTGTATGATTCTCAGAGATATTTAGGCAACTAACCTCTTTTAGTTTAGCACATCACCAAGTTCAGAATTATATTTGTACCAGAACACCAATGGCGATAAATTAACACTGTATTTATGTCTGAGTATATAGTATAACACTGAATCTTCTAATCATACCATATGCTGTATAACTTTAAAACTGATGATATGTATCTGGCATACATGGAATGGTATCCAGCACAAATCTAGGCTTAGCCTACATTCAAAATCGCTGGCCTTTTAGACCAGTAAGGAAAAAGCTGGATTTCCAGATGTCATAGTCTGCTACTGTGTACCCCCAATGAGGGTGCTGAGGTCCAGAAATTTGTCCTGCTGATTTCTTTGCTGAGGATCCCGATCTAGGTGACCTTGTTCTGCACCCTTTAGATAAGTAGATTCTGTCTGATATACCCACATGAGATCTGTGTCTGCATTTTGGTTAATCTGAGTGTCTATTAATACATTTATCAAGACAGTGGTCATAAAATCAAGCTAGTTATGTGCCTTCTACCATACTCAGTGATTTGCATGCTTCTTTTACCCATGAGATATTAACTACTAGCACCTCCATATTACAGATGAGGAAACTGAATTTTAGCAAGTTGAGTAACCTCCAAAGTTCACACAGTATGTGGTACAGCAGTGACTCAATCTCAGCGCAGGCTATGCCTCCACAGTATATCTCCTCTGATGTTAATATATTACCAAAAAGTCACTATAAAATTTAATCCAATAAAATAATTTAAGATAATGCCTAAACTAATTTTTTTAAAAAGTCCCTTTCAATACCTCTGCCCTGTAGAGAGTACAGCTTGATGGGCCACTAGGAAAACAAGAGAACAGAGAAAGGTGCCTTTGCTTGAATTCCAGAAACTCTAGCCAGAGAGAGCTCTATGTAAAGTACCTTGATATGGGCAAGAAGCAGCCACTTACTCTATCCAGCAGTTCAGACAGTGGGGTATCTCCACGGCAAGGTTAAAGGTTTTCCAAAGACAGAACAAGAGAAGAAAAAATAGCCAACTGGGATAAGCTTTCTGTCTTTATATAAATTTAAGTCGTACAATGAGCCTTTATGGACTTCTCAGATCATTTTTAAAATGTTCCTTTAATCCCTAATTTCACTCCATAAAAGTAAACAGGTCTGGGACAGCTTCCGCATGGGGAGAATTACCTGTAAAAACTGCTGCGGCGGTTGAGCCAGCTGCGCCTGCGGCGGCTGCTGCACTGCAGGGAGTTGCTGTTCCTGGGAACTCTGCTGCTGCTGCTGCTGTGGGACCGGCAGTGTCTGTGACTGCGGTGGTTGTGGAGCAAAGGTAGGGTAGGCAGTCACCACCTGACCCATGAGCATAGCGCTGGGCACCACGACCGCCCCGCAGGCTACAGGAGCAGTTACTAACTTGGTCACAAGCTGCTGACCTTGAGAAAATCTGTTAGGAGGAAAGAACGGGAAAGGGAGTCAGAAGTACAAGGTATACATTATGAAAGGTGGTGGGCTGAACATTTCTCTAAGATAATACCCATGATATTGCCAATGAACTGATAGGGTATAACTCTAAGATAATCCCCTTTTAATACTGCCATACTAAAAGCTGTACGTTCCAATTTTGTTTCATGTTTTTAAAGATTCCCTTTGGGATATCAGTGAAACAAAAGTGTGTAGAGCAAAATGAAGTGAACCCAAACAAAAATACAAAACTTTTTTCCGATATCCACATGCAAAAGAATGAAATTTGACCTTTACGTCATATATAAAAATTAACTCAAAATTGATTAAAGACCTAAACATAAATGTTGAAACCATGAAACTCTTGGAACAAAACATAGGGGGAAAGTTTCATGACACTGGATCGGGCAATAATTTCTTGGATATGACACTAAAAGCACAGACAACAAAAGAAAAAATAGATAAACTGTACAACAAAATTAAAAATGTTTATGTTTCAAAGGACACTATCAACACAGTGAAAGGGCACTCCACAGAGTGGGAGAAAATATTTGCAAATCATACATCTAATAAGGGGTTAATAACTAGAAAATATAAAGCAATCCTACAACGTAGCAACAAACACACACTCTGATTAAAAAATGGCCACGAGTCTTGAATAGATATTTCTTCAAAGATGATATACAAATGGTCAATAAGCACTGAAAAGAGGTTCAACATCACTAATCATTAGGGAAATGCACATCAAAACCACTAGGAGATACCACTTCATATCCATTAGGATGGCTACTATCAAACAAAGTGTTGACAAGGGTGTGGAGAAATTGGAACCTTTGTGCACTGTTGGTGGGAATGTAAAGTGGTTCATCCACTATGGAAAACAGTATGGTGTTTTTTCAAATATATTAAAAATGTAACTACCATATGATCCAGCAATTCCAATTCTGAACTGAAAACAGGGACTCAAATAAATACTTGTACACCCATGTTCATAGCAGCTATTCAAAACAGTCAAAAGATGGATACAACCCAAGTGTCCATCAGTAGATGAATGGATCAAGAAAATGTGATATATACATTACAATGGAATATTATTTAGCCTTAAAAAGGAAGGAAACGCTGACACATATTATAACATGGATGAACCTGGAGGACATCATGCCAAGTGAAATGAGCCAGTTAGAAAAGACATATATTATGTGATTCCATTTATATGCGGTATCTAGAGTAGTCAAAGTCAGAGGCTTATGTGCTTAGAAAGCAGAATGGTGGTTCCCAGGAGCTAGGGGGACGAGAAGTGAGGAGTTACCGTCTGATGGATACAGATTTTCAGTTTGGGAAGAAGAAAATATTCTGGCGACTGAAGGTAGTGATTGTCACAATGGCGCGAATGCACTCATGTCAATGAACTGTACGTGTGAAAATGGTTAACACAGTAAGTATTATGTTATGTATATTCTACCACAATAAGAAAAAATTTAACCTGTTAAAAATATCAACTTTTTTCTTTTTATAAAATTACTAGGTACTTGGGAGGTAGGTATATGTGACACATGATTTTGCTAATGAAAATAAACTAATCAAAATAAAGCAGTCATAAGGGAATTTTTAAAAAACTCTCTAGGTTTACAGATGTTTACATTGCAAGCTGTATCTTATAAACATAATTCAAAACTAAACGACATCCTAACAGTACATAAAAATACACTCAATTTATAAATTTATCAAGGAGCAGAGTACCCACCGTGTTACAATTCACTAATATTCCCTCCCACCCACCTTCCTTCTTCCACAGTCTTTAATAAAAGGACAACAACAAAAAACGATGCCTCTTCAGGGAACAATATTATTTCTATCTGCCTTTTCTGTGAGATGAAGTTAGTTTCCAACACTGGTCATCACGGTGAGGAAATTGAGACATGACTCTACCGTCGATTTAGCATGACACAGCTGCAATTACAAACTGTTCAAAGCACATAACTACGATTAAACTTAGCACATATACATACTTTATATGCTCCATAAGACAAAATAAATCTATTCTGAATCCATTCCAAATCTTAAAAGTAAAATACTGTATATTATATACTTCAGGACCAAACGCATTATTTAATGCAAAAACATATATAGTAAAAAATTTACCTATAAAGCAAGCACAAAGAAACAAATAACATTACAAAGTGGCTTAATCATAGAAATGCTAAGCACTAATTTCTCTGTAATCTAAAAAGTAATTCGTATCTGAATTGTCCAACTGCCCACTGGTAAACTATGAGACTACCTCATCCCTCTCTGGCACTAAAAGAGTCTGCAATCTACTTTGGCTTAACTTCTGTGGCTTTGTATACACTCCTACCTTTGCCTAGAACACCCTCCTGGACTCCCTGCCACATGCTTATCCAAAGCCAAGCTCTTTAAGACTCAGGTCAAGTATCTCCTCCCTGAAGCTTTCCCTGACCATACTCCTCTCTTCATCTGCTTGCCTCAACCCATAACACTGCTCACTTCCTCCTTTCTAAAGACCTAGTAAGGATTTATCACATCAAACAATACTGATTATTTACCTTTCTATGGCTTTGACTAGTCTGATCTTTGTCCTGGGATAAAGAATGCGCCATACTCATGTAAGTAGGCACTCAAATGTCTGCTGAAGTATGTTTTTCCCCCTTCAAAAAACAGTTGTCTACAAACAGTTGCTAAATTGTGTCCTCCCAAATGCATGTCAACATTCTACGTTAATGGATTTTCCCTCGGGCTTTAAATCTAGTCCTCTGTATTTCTGTGGAGCATATTCATAATACTTCCTTTCAGAAGTCAAAGCTGAAAGCTGGACTTTTTAACTTGAAGGAACTGAATTCCAAAGAGAAGAAATGAGTTTCTCTCTGCTCTTACTGCTTCTGCAATCCTGAAGCTTCTTTACTCTCTGGAAATTATTAATAGGACTTTAATAAAATCTATTACACAGTCTAATACAACAGCAAGGTTTTATTATAAAAGCAGCAGCCTACTTATATTGTACTAAAATTAGTAAAAAATAAAATGTATTTAAAATATCATTAAGACTAGAAATCCTATAGTTGTTGAAAGACTCCTTCCTAATATTCGAAAAGGGTATTTCTTCATAATATTTGTTTCTAAGTCAGCTATCTGGATGACTAAAATAAGTCACAGATGGCGGTTTTTCTAGAAGCGCCCACAGAACTTTAGCATAGTATATGTTAAAGCACATGAGCTTTGAAATCAGACACCCAGGCTTGAATTCAGATACCCTTCTTCACTCCCTAACAGCTATAGACCCTTGACCAAATTATTAAAAACTCACTTTATTCTTACCTGGGAAATAAAAGACCCTTTTTAAAAAATAAAAATTAAATGAGATAATATATTTTGAGCATGTAGTACAGTACTTAACACAAATCAAGAAAGGTGAGCTACTCTTACTCCATAACACATATAAACTATGGTAGCAAACACCCTAACCACTGTTACTACACTGACAACACACCAGCATCTGTACTGAAATGATAAAAGTTTTATAGTGATATAGACAAACCCTATTATAAAACTTGTGTAACAGTGTGCTGTAGAATTTGGATTCTACAATATTTATTAGCACATTTCTGAACAAAACAAAACTTGTTGTTACTCTTTTATTATAAAGTCCGTAAACAATGGATACATTCTGTGTTTTTATTTCAAATTCAAGAGTTAGCAACAAATTAAAATCACGTTTTTAAAGATCAAAGTGTTGTTGTTGTTGTTTTTTGTGGTACGCGGGCCTCTCCCATTGTGGAGCACAGGCTCCGGACGCACAGGCTCAGCGGCCATGGCTCACGGGCCCAGCCGCTTCGCAGCATGTGGGATCTTCCCGGACCGGGGCACGAACCCATGTCCCCTGCATTGGCAGGCGGACTCTCAACCACTGCGCCACCAGGGAAGCCGCAAAGTATTGCTTTTTAATCAAACAATTTACATCTTTGAAATGACTAACGAAATATGACCACTACCTTATCTGTCTGTCCTGAGTGAATGTAGTTACTGCAGCACTCTGGGAACTGTTCTGTGGCATACTAGATGGAATCTGGACCATGCTTCCGGCCGTCGGCTGAGAAATCACCATAGTGTTGTACAGTGGGGCTGTAAGAGTGCTCTGTGTCTGACTGGGAGGAGATGTTTGCTGACTGTGCCCGCTCAGTACATTCTGTTGATTCTGCTAGGAAAGAGAAGATTTTACAGATAGATTATCTGAAAAAAATTTATTCAGGAAGTATGATTCTATTACTCATCATTCTAACAATAGCTGACATGACAGAAAGAGAAGTGGCAGAACATATTACTCTGGGAGAAATCAAGGAATAACTTGTAGTCATTGAGAATGAATTAGCCTTCAGTATCTTGCTGGAAGGTAAGCTATGACTTTTGAAAAGGAGCATGATCTTAACAGGGATGATATGAAATATACATGAAGAATTTCTTCAAACACCCAAAGTGGGTGACTGACATTACACATTTTTATATATTTCATTTGAAGTCTTGAGATTTATAATCACAGATGCACACCAATTACCAAAATTTCCTAGAATGTTGATTAAGCCATCACTGCCCTAACAATACAGTCTTCACCTATAGTAACATATGTCCTAGTCAGACACTTGCAAGTCAAAGTCTTTTTTTTGTTAACACACAGAACTAGTCCGTATGTTCATTTTAAGCAAACTGCAAAATTTTTAAATGTGAAAATACTGAAAGCATTCAATGTTCAACAATTAAGAACAATTTTGCTCAAAATATTTTAATTATCACTCTCAATACTATAGTTTCTATTACTAGTAAAGTTTTAAATATGGTAATGTTCAAGATGAAGCTTTATTCTTGTTTTAGCAACACCATACATTTCAATCACTGAACACTCCACAGCCCACTGTACTCGATAACGTTACCTGACTTGATGTACTTTGTAAAGTCTGCTGTTGTATCATGTGCTGAGTTGTGCCAATGTGTCCAGTATTCATTCCACTTTGAATTTGGTTAGTCTGAACAACCTGGCTTTGCATATTTATAGGTGCAAGCTGCTGGATATTAGATGAATTTCCAGAAGAAAGTTGAACAGAACCAAAATTCAATCCAGGGGTTGACTGTTGTAAAAACATCTTTAAAAATAAAGATTACATTGAAATGATCTTTCTAAGTTAAAAAGAATGAGAGCATTAAAAAAAAAACAGCTAAAAATTAAGTTTAAAACGCAAGTAACAAGAAGACTAAGTCATTCTGAATGAACACTGAGCAAAAAATAATTGCTGAATAAAACATGATACTCATTTTCATTCTTCCAGTCACCCTAACCCTATCATGTTTCTAATTGTCAGAAAAAGCGTTATAAATTTCAAAACCTCCACTTGTTTGACATTTTTACATGTTGGGGATTATTACATCAGCTAGCGTTACCCTAACTCAGAGCTACTCAAAGGTCTGTGGACTGGCAGCTCTGCATCACTTACCATTTATAATTCACGGCATTAGACAGAAGTAGCCTTCACTTAAAGTTTCCTTTGACCAAAGTCCTAGTCTCCTTGGATAGACATAACTTTAGAGTGGCCTTGTTGGTTGACCAAATGAGACTAATTT
This sequence comes from Stenella coeruleoalba, assembly GCF_951394435.1. Taxonomy (NCBI): domain Eukaryota; kingdom Metazoa; phylum Chordata; class Mammalia; order Artiodactyla; family Delphinidae; genus Stenella; species Stenella coeruleoalba. The sequence goes on from NC_137149.1 coordinate 74,357,179, forward strand.
GAATCCCACCTACTAGTATGTTTTTTAAAAAATGACTGATGATTGAGTCATAAATTCTGTACCTACATGTAAAGTATTTTGATGTTATGGGTTTAAAGCTTACTAAACATTAGCCTGCTAAAAGATGACTCTAATCTGGAGAAACAAAGACGCTGATGGAAACACTCTTAGGAATGAATCATCTTTAGAGACTGTTAATACAATCCTATTGAGTAAATAACCAATGAGTATTTATTGAACTAAACTGAGGAAATGTATCTTTTGCATCTCACTTTTAATTAAGAAAAGTCAATTTCCTAAGAAGCCAAAATGCAAATAGCATGCTTTGCTTGAATTCAAATGTAATAACTTACCTGAAGCCCTTGACCATGGACCATTTGAAGCTGCTCTTGAATTTTTCTTAGTTCTTCTTGTTGCCGATGAATGTTTGCCTCTATCATCCGAGTCCGTTGCTCCAACTGGTCTTTCAGATGCTGCATGGCTCCTAACTGAGCTGAGAACTGAAACTTAAGTATTGTGGACAGAAAAAGTGTAACATAGTTTACAATCACTTCTCATAACTGTAAAATGTGAAACACAAGCAGTACATCATGAGCTAAGAATGTTACGCCAGTTATGAATGTATCGCCTCTCAACTCCTAATTCACCTGTCTTTGCTTGGCTTTGTGATACTGGAGCTGGACCCTACAAATGTATCTCCGTAGTCAGCAGGCACAAGCAGTCCTGTCAGTGACGATGCTGGAGGGATACTGCAAAGTGAGGTGCCTATCTTTCTGGTTCTGGTGCTTTTCCTTCTTGTTTTTATGCCAATGGGTAGCATCCTAGTGAGTGTCATCAGCGCTCCAGCAGGTGGCTTTCCTGCAAGTCTCCCTGGCATCCTAGTGGGCAGCTCCCCAGCAAATGTTACTGGTACCCCAGCAAGTGGCTTCTTGCTCTCCAGCCCTAGTCTGTGGCACCTCCGTGAATGTGTGGACCATCCAGTGGCTACAACCACACCTGCCTAATGGGATCTGAGTCCCAGCCTGGCCTGGAAGAGCAGGAGCTCAGGAGGGTCGAGGGGGTCTTCCAAGTTGCTCCCCCTTGGCTACTCTCCCTTTCACTTACATTTAGTGGCTGCTCTCTACACCTGTTTTCCCTGTATTCTTTTGAATTCTCTTAACTGCTTTCAGTGGTTAATCCCTGTTACCAGTAATTTGTTATACTACCCCTGTTCAAATTTCTGGTCTAGCTTCTGACTAGATCTTGACTGATTACAAGATGAATTAATAACACTGGCTTTAGAAGACCTAGGTTCCTATTGCGGCACTACCACTGAACTTCATTTCTACTCTTTAACAACTGAAAAAGTAGCCTGCACCTAGAGTTGTTCACATCAAACTGTCATCCCTAGACTGTCCTCTTTGTGCATTAGAAAGTTATAAAAATCTGACATTAGAAAGTTGTAAAAGTCTGACAGATAACCAACCATGAAATTGTTCTCAGACAAGTACAAAACCTAGGCTTTTAAAGACTAAGCGATTATAAATGAATGCATGCATACATGAATGGAAGCATAGATATTCTACCTACAGAGTAAATAAGGTTTTCAATCTTACTTATTTCTCTGTTTCACCTGAGTTACAGGCAGCTTCTATTTACTACTGCTTGAAACTTAGTCACATTTGTTGATTCACCACTTAAGCTCGTTTACTTAATTCCAGGAATATTCTGCACAGGATACGGTGTAAGAGCAGAAAGAATTTCACTGTACTGGAAATCTGTCTTAATCTTAAAATAGTCTCCTACAATTCATGTAAAAGTGAGAAATGCCCCCCAAAAGCTTTTTTACTCTATCTTCAGAAGTTTGTATTGAGAACACTGAATATTACTTTTCAAAGTATACAACTCTGACTTCTGAAGTTGACAATACCAGATCAAATCATACATTAGATTACACTAGGTGTGAGAAAACATTACAAGTTTAATACCCTCATGCCTTAATTTTTCATTATTTGAAATTTTATATTTATGTCATACAAATATATTTTATCCTAACTAAAGTTATTTATACCTTTAGGTAAACATTACATTGTCACCACTTAAAGGATTTCTATTAAATACAAATACGAAAATAAAAATAAACACAGAAAGCAGAATAATGGGAAATAAAATCACAGAACTAAGAGGCAGAGTGCTTGGCTTTATCACTGAATGAAATACGAGATTCGAATACTTATTAACATTTTTGACATAGTCGATACTATTTATTTCATGAAAATATTCCTTTACAATGTTAAGAAATGCTTATTCAGTATCTTGAGATTAATGAACTAATAATATTGAAAATATGTCAAATATTTACATAAAAATTCTGTTACCCTTCAGAATAAAAAGCTTTTGAGGACTCAGTGCTGATAAAAACTACTGCAACTCCAGATACTATTTAATAATACAGTGCTGTTATAAATACCTTACACAATTATATGTTGCTAAAAGTCAAGATTATGACATTTAGGTAATTTATAGCACTGCCAATATATTTGTACAAGTGTCATAATATATAATAGCTATAGTTATATATATATATATAATTTAAATAACCGCATATGATAAGGGTATTTTTAGAAAAACATTGTTTTTACCTATTGCTAACTATCATTATTTGAAATTAAGATACTGTTAAGATATCTTTAACACCAAACAGAACAGAAACTTTTGGATTATTTTTAGCACAACTCAGTAGTATTTTTAACGTGTCTGAGGCACTGAATGAGTGCAGTCATAAATTACAAGTTGCGAAGTTATAATCAAAAGTGTCACTTTTGCAATACCTCTCCTTTGTCTTGCTAGTTTTTGTATTTAAGCCTCCTCTGGGACTCAGTCCAAGTAACAATTCTTCCAGGAAGTTCTGTTTCACTTCCTCAGGCTGCATTAAGGGTCCATCTAATGTGCTCACATATCAAGACTTCAGACCCTGAGCATAGACTATAGTACATTGTATTGTAGTTAACTGTCCTTCCCTCTAGATGTAATAAAGTCTCTTAGTACAGATATATTTACTGCCAGCACCTGCAATATCTGATAATACAAGGAACTCAATAAATGTCCTGTATATAAACAAATGGATGAATATATGAATAAAATTACTCAATTCTTCCACTATCCATAAGAAGAACAAAATGAACAGCTACATTTCATCTTTAATATCTTTCTGCCTATACTGTTTCTCAATAGGGGTTAAACAGGATAGTTTTTTGTTGTGCAAAACTGTCACACACCCTAAAAGACAATTAGCACCCCTGGTCCTTGCTGACTAAAGGGCCAGTGGTACCCCAATATCATTGACAATCAAAAAATCCCCAGATATTCTAAATGCCCACAGCTGAGATTTACTGCCCTGTAAGTATGTACTTTTAAAAATCTCTAGTAGCTTAGAAACAATTTATAATTTTAAAATACTTAACTGAAACAAACAGAAATACCTGGGACATGCCTTGTGGAACTGGTAAATTTGCAGCTTGAGACATCACTGGCTGTGTTAATGACTGACCAACAGACTGGGAATTTATGGACTAGAAGCAAAATAGACAATAACACTGGGGTGACAATCATTCCCATAAATGAGTACTTCCACCAGAAATATCACCATGGCATCTTTATAACTGAATTACAATTAGCCTCATACTTTTTTAGCTGAGTATAGGCATGTCTTCCCCCTCTAAACTGGAAATGCCTATTCCCTATTTATCTTTTTGTCTTTCAAGGCACCTGCCACATTACCTTGCATGGGCTCCCAATAAAAGCTGGCTGGACTTTACTGAAAGTGATTGGTATTTGAAATTAGATACAAAACGGCTCTAAATTATCAGTCTTCCATAATTGAAAAAAAAAATCTAACAGTTTACCTGAAAAATAATCAAAAGGACTGGTATGTTTGACAACTACTCCACAGAAAAATAACGATCTTGAGTAAGTGTTATGTATAAACAACTATTTTGAATTTCATAGAAAGGGATAATAAATAAATGAATTTCTGAAGATTTAGATGATGTTTTTTTCCCCTTTAATAAATCTTTATTCAGAAGAATACTACCTGTAGAGTTTACCTGACTACTAAATGATGACCTCCTTTGTGCCATCTTTTCATGAGCTGGTAAATGCTGTCTGGGAGGAGTGCTAGTATCCGTTGGGATCTTTGTAGGTGTAGCTAAGGTTGGTCAACAAAAACAGAATAGCATTAGTACTTTATAAAATATAATTTTCAAAGATCAATCTCAAAACGCATTTCAGTGAATAAAAGTGGTTTTTGAGTTATTTTTCTAAATTATTCAATAAAAGTGAAGTCTATGACAACAAGATGATTCCTTTTAATCACTTCTTTTTTAAGGACAAAGAAAATATCTGAAATAGGAAAACTTCAAATATAAAAATGGTTACTACTCCTATAACTCAATAGTAAAAAAAACCAATAACTCAATTAAAAAATGGCCTAAGGACTTGCACAGATATTTATCCAAAAAAGACATAGAGATGGCCAGCCGATATATGAAATAATATTCAACGTCACTAATCAGGGAAATGCAAATCAAAACCACAATGAGATATCACCTCTACCTGTCAGGATGGCTATTATCAAAAATATCACACTGTAAATCAACTATCCTTCAATTAAAAAAAAAACAGCTTATAAACTGTTCAAAAAACAAAATCTGAAGACAAGTGTTGGTAAGCACGTGGAGAAACTGGAACCCTTGCACACCGTTGGTGGGGATGGGAAATGTTGCAGACACCGTAGAAACAGTATGGATGCTTCTCAAAAAAATTAAAATTAGAACTACCATATATGATCTAAAAATCCCACTTCTGGGTATTTATGCAAAAGAATTGAGATCAGCATCTCAAAGAGATACTAGCATTCCAACGTTCACTGCAGCACTATTCATAATAGCCAAGGTATGGAAACAATCTAAATGTCTATTGACAGATGAATGGATTAACAAAATGTGGTGTATACATACAGTGAAATACTACTATTCAACCTGGAAAAGGAAAGACATTCTGCAACTTGTGACTTGGATGAAGCTTGAGGCCATTATGCTAAGTGAAATAAGCCAGTGACAGAAAAAGACAAGTACTGCATGACTCCATTATATGAGGTATCTGAAATAGGCAAATTCATTGAATCAAAGAGCACAATGGTGACTGCCAATGGCCAGGAGGCAGGGAATGGGGAATTATTAATTAATGGGCATAAAGTTTCAGATAAGCACAATGAATAAGCTCTAGATCTGCAGTACAACGTCATACCTACAGTCAACAATAATGTACTGTACACTTAAAAATTTAAGAGGGTAGATCTCATTTTAGGTGTTCTTATCACAGTAAAATAATTTGTTTTTTAAAAGGAAGAAATAGCTATAATAGGGAAAAATTTTTTTTCTATGATCTCAGAAATTTCTATATTTAACCTCTTTTGATGTTCTACCCACCATGTTGAGTAGTTCAGACAACCCCCTTTTTCATTATATATAGTTTTAATACTCTGAGAAACAAAGGTGCTAGACTCTTTTTAAAAAATTAAGAAGGACATTAATTTAATGACAATTATGTAAGTCTTCATAAAGACAAGATACACACAAAGCACTTTCAAAAAGCAAACTCAAAGAACACTACTTACTGGCTCTACCAATAAAAAAGGAATTACTGTAATAGTTTTGCTTTCTTTTTGAGGGATGATTAAAAAATAACAAGACCAATATTACTACCTACATATTTTATAGGCTACTTTATACACTTAACTCTTTGCTAGATGTGAGCAATGTGCCTCTTGCTCACTGAAAAGGCTAGTGTATTTCAGAAATGTAAACACTTATCATTTGAAAGTGGCAGTCGATGAAAAATGCTGATACCGGCAACATAAACAATTTAGAAGGACTCTCTTTAAAGGAAGTCTGCTTTCAAGCTAGGGTACTCACAGGAAGGGTCTGAGACTGCAGTATGAGATGATTTTCTTGAACTCCGGGAGGAAGCAGAAGGAGTTGGGCTGTGATCAAACCTTTCCAATGCTTCCTTGAGACTGACTGTATTTATACGATTATCAGACCCAGAATCTTGGCTCTAAGGAGACAAGAGTAAAATAAATGTTTTCTTGTGGTTCAGTTCAGAGTTCCCAAATTAGCAATACTTCTTGCTAATTCCTCCTCCCCAAAATCAGTTTTTACCCCATAACAAGGGAAGTGTACCTGTGTAATATTAGGTCAAGAAATGAAAAAAAAAATTTTAATAGCCAGAAAGTTTTGGTTTCATTCTCTATTTAAAGAAACAACAGATGCAAAGGAATGAAGCTGGACTCTTACCTTATACCATATATAAAAGTTAACTCAAAGCGGATCAAAGATCTAAACGTTGAGAACTAAAACTATAAAACTTTTAGGAAAAAAAAAGGGAAAAGCTTCATAACATTCGATTGGGCAATGATTTCTTGGATATGACACTAAAAGCACAGGCAACAGAAGTATATCAAAGGACACTATAAACAAAGTGGAAAAGCACCATGGAATGGGAGAAAACATTTGTAAGTCATTTATTTGATAAGGAATTAATACCCAGAATATATAAAGAGCTCCTACCACTCAACAGCAAAAAAAAAAAACCAAAAACAAACAAACAAAAAAACCAAAAAACAAAACCCAAAAATACCTGCCACAAAAAATCCAGTTAAAAAATGGGCAACTCTTGCAGAGACATTTCTCCAAAGAAGATATATAAGCAGCAAACACATGAAAAGATGCTTAATATCACTAATCATTAGGGAAATGCAAATCAAAACCAAGAAATACCACTTCAATCAAGATGGCTATTATTAAAAAAAACAGAAAATAACCAGTGTTGGTGAGGATATGAAGAAACTGGAACCCTTGTGCAGTGCTGACAAGAATGTATAAAATAAAACGGTGCAGCTACTATGGAAAACCGTAATAACAGCTCCTGAAAAAATTAAATATAGAATTACCATATGATCCAGAAACTTCATTTCTGGGTATATCCTCAAAAGAACTGAAAGCAGGTACTCAAACACATATTTGTACAGCCATGTTCAAGCAGCATTAGTCACAATAGCCAAAAGATGGATGCAACTCAAGTGTCCACTGATGGATGAATGAATAAACATAATGTGGTATATACATACAGTGGAATATTACTCAGCCTTTAAAAGGAAATGCTGACACATGCTACAATATGGATGAACCTTGAGGACATTATGCCAAGTGAAATAAGCCAGTCACATATAGACAGATACTGTATGATTCCACTTACATGAGGTACCTATAGGAATCAAATTCACAGAGTCAGAAGTAGATTGGTGGCTGCCAGGGGCTGGAGGGAGGAGGGAATGGGGAGTTACTGTTTAATGGGTGTGGAGTTTCAGTTTGGAAAGATGAAAAAGTTTTGGTGATGGATGGTGGCGATGCTTGCACAACAGTGTGAATGTACTTAATGCCACTCAACTATATACTTAAAATAGGTTAAGATGGTAAATTTTGTTACATATATTTCACATCAGAAAAAAGAAAAAGTGAAAAAAAAAACCCAACAGAATTAAGATGACACTTAAGTTTACAGACAAGGCACTAAAAGCATCTTTGGAACTCCGCATTTGACTGCTCAAAATCTTCTTCACACCAACTCTGACCTTTCTCCAGAATTCAATATCCATATTGGTGATTCATCTAATATCCTGTCCTGGCCTCTCAGCTTTCTAGGAACACCTCGTCTCCAAGAAACCTTTTCCTCTACTCTACTGCGTTCAATCTCTACTCCTTGTCATTACCAGATACTCTAGCACCTCTAAGAGCACAAATTAAAATCTAACTTTAAACCATCCCTGTCCTACCTAGCCTTCCAGCTCACTTGTTCCTTTGGAGACAATTATAGTCAACCTAAAATGACCGCCAACCTAAAAAAGATACTCAACACTAAGCAGAAACATTAAGTTTTCTAGTGGGCTCATCTTCCTACTCTTCACAATTACTCCATATCTTTCCCATTGTTCCTAAGCTTCTTTCTCCCCCTCTCAACTGATAGCTTTGTCTTATATCGATGAGAATACTTGCCACCACCAAATATGTAACTCTACCTATTAACATACCAGGTATATGAACATAACCATCTTCTCTTTCCTCCTCATTATAATGGAGGGAAGTAGGTCCTTGTTGAATATCTATTTTATACATACTAGTCTGCATATGTTAACCTCAGCATCCTAATTTACCCCTCCCATCCACCTTTCCCCTTTGGTAACCACAAGTCCGTTCTCTGAGAGTCTGCTTCTGTTTTGTAAATAAGTTCATTTGTATCATTTTTTAGATTCCACATATGAGAGATATCATATTTGTCTTTCTCTGTCTGACTTACTTCATTCAGTATGATAATCTCTAGGTCCATCCATGTTGCTGTAAATGGCATTATTTAGTTATTTTTTATGGCTAATATTCCATTATGTATACATACCACATCTTCTTTATCCATTCTTCTGTTGATGGACATTTAGGTTGGTTACATGTCCTGGCTATTGTAAATAGCACTGCAATGAACATTGTGGTGCACGTATCTTTTCGAATTATGGTTTTCTCCATATATATGCCCAGGAGTGGGATTGGTGGATTATATGGTAATTCTATTTTTAGTTTTTTAAGGAACCTCCATACCGTTCTCCATAGTGGCTGTACCAGCTTACATTCCCACCAAAAGTGTAGGAGGGTTCCCTTTTCTCCATACTCACTCCAGCATTTATCGTTTGTAGACTTTTTGATGATGGCCATTCTGACCCATGTGAGGTGATACCTCACTGTAGTTTTGATTTGCATTTCTCTAATAAGTAGCGATGTTGAGCATCTTTTCATGTGCCTATTGGCCATCCACATGTCTTCTTTGGAGAAATGTCTATTTAGATCTTCTGCCCATTTTTTTGGTTGAGCTGTTTGTTTGTTTTTTGGTATTGAGCTGCATGAGCTATTTGTATATTTTGGAGATTAATCCCTTGTTGGTTGCATCATTTGCAAATATTTTCTCCCATTCTGTGGGTTGCCTTTTCCTTTTGTTTATGGTTTTGTTTGCTGTGCAAAAGTTTTTATGTTTAATTAGGTCCCATTTGTTTATTTTTATTTTCATTACTCTAGAAGGTGGATCCAAAGATATTGCTGTGATTGATGTCAAAGAGTGTTCTGCCTATGTTTTCCTCTAAGAGTCTTACGGTATCCAGTCTTACATTTAGGTTTTTAATCCATTTTGAGTTTATTTTTGTGTATGTTGTTAGAGAATGTTCTAATTTCATTCTTTTACATGTGGCTGTCCAGTTTTCCCAGCACCACTTATTAAAGAAACTGTCTTTTCTCCATTGTATATTCTTGCCTTCTTTATCATAGATTAATTGACCATAGGTGTGTGGGTTTATTTCTGGGCTTTCTATCCTGTTCCACTGATCTGTAAGTCTGTTTTTGTGCCAGTACCTTACTGTTTTGATGACTGTAGCTTTATAGTATAGTCCGAAGCCAGGGAGACTGATTCTTCCAGCTCCATTTTTCATCTCAAGATTGCTTTGGGGGCTTCTCTGGTGGCTCAGTGGTTAAGAATCTGCCTGCCAATGCAGGACACATGGGTTCGAGCCCTGGTCCGGGAAGAGCCCACATGCCATGGAGCTACTAAGCCCGTGTGCCACAACTACTGAGCCTGTGCTCTAGAGCCTCCGAGCCGCAACTACTGAGCCCGCACGCCACAACTACTGAAGCCTGAGCACCTAGAGACTGTGCTCCGCAACAAAAGAAGCCACCACAATGAGAAGCCTGCACACAGCAACGAAGAGTAGCCCCAGCTCACCGCAACTAGAGAAAGCCCACGCACAGCAACGAAGACCTGACGCAGCCATAAATAAATAAATTAATAAATAAATAAATTAATTAATTAAAAAAAAAGATTGCTTTGGCTATTTGGGGTTTTTTGTGTTTCCATACAAATTTTAAGATATTTTGTTCTAGATCTGCAAAAAATGCCATTGGTAATTTGAAAGGGATTGCATTGCAATCTGTAGATTGCCTTGGGTAGTACAGTCATTTTGACAATATCAATTCTTCCAATCCAAGAACATGGTATATCTTCCCATCCATTGGTGTCATCTTCAATTTCTTTCTTCAGCATCTTATAGTTTTCAGAGCACAGGTCTTTTGCCTCCTTAGGTAGGTCTATTTCTAGGTATTTTATTCTTTTTGATGCGATGGTAAATGGAATTGTTTCCTTAATTTATCTTTCTGGTCTTTCGTTGTTAGTGTATGGAAATGCAACAGATTTTCGTGTATTAATTTTGTATCCTGCAACTTTACCGAATTCACTGATGAGCTCTAGTAGTTTTCTGGGAGCATCTTTAGGATTTGCTATGTATAGAATCATGTCATTTGCAAACAGTGACAGTTTTACTTCTTCTTTTACAATTTGGATTCCTTTTATTTCTTTTTCTTCTCTGACTGCCGTGGCTAGGACTTCCAAAACTATGTTGAATAAAAGTGGTGAGAGTGGACATCCTTGTCTTGTTCCTGATCTTAGAGGAAATGCTTTCAGCTTTCCTCCTGCTGAGTATGATGTTAGATGTTGCCCTCACTGATTCTTAATTCCTAGATTACCAACATTCACCTATTTGACACCATGACTTCTCTATTCCTTGATGAAGACCTTGACATCCACTTGTCCTCAGTCACTTATTCTTATAGTTAAACCCTAGACCTTGTCATAATCAATAAAAATAAGCATTCCATAACCTCAGTTTCAAACATCCTACTCTTTAACCACCTTTCCCCCTGTTTCTTCCTCATTCCCTTTAGTATCCCAACTCCAATAATCCTTCAGTGGAACCTAAAATACATCAATTCTACCACATTTTCATAATCACTCTTGTTTTCTCTTCCCTCTTTAACCAGCTTAAAATCATGGCTAATCATCACAAACACACCCTTGAATGTATCATCAACTCCCTTGCCCGTATCTCCCTTCACCATACTCCCTTAGGAAAATACCAGTGCTGGTGAAACCCAATTATTAACCTATTCCACATCTGTTCCTGCACAGCTGAACATCGCTGAAGAAACACACATGCTAACCGTTGTTCTCTCTTTAAATAAATGACCAAGACCCTCAATGAGCCCTTAATCCTGCCTGCCAAACAGACTAAAATTCCCTTGTCCATTCACTTTCTCACTCTCCTAGAAAACTATTCAACACTTTTCCCTCTTTTCAAACCCCAAACTCCACTTCCTATTTCACTGTAGAGAAATGCCACAGCTCCACTACTATATCAACCTTCCTACCAGCATACATACTCACATGTTCTACCCTTCCTCATGTTACTGTAATTCAGGGATCAGCACACTTTTCTGTAAGGGTCAGAGAGTCAATATTTTAGGCTTTGTGGGCCACACAGTCTCTATCACAACAATTCAACTGTTGTAGTACAAAAGCAGCCATATGCAACGTACGATTGAGTGTGGCTGTGAAATCTGATGATATAATCTTTGTGTATCACAAAACATTATTTTTTTTTCAATCACTTAAAAACATGTAAAAAACATATCTGTAGCTTGTGGGTGTTACAAACCAAGGCAGAGGGCCAGATCAAGCCGAACGGCCATAGTTTCCCAACCCCTTCTGTAGCTGAAATCATCTGCTCCTCTATCTAGCTAAGCCTAATCCATTCACTTGTCCACTAGATCCCATCTTCTTTCACCTACTCAAGAACACTGCTCTAGCATTTCTACCGCTCTCTCTCCTATCACCAATTTTTCTCTCTCCTTCAGACCATTCTTGTCCGTATACAAATATGCTATTATTTCTCCCACCTTAAAAAGCAAAAGCTTCTTCTTAGCCCAGTGCTTCCTATTATTGCCAGATCTCTCTCCTCTTTGTAGTAAAACCCTTCCCTACTTACCATCTCTAATTCCCCTTGTCTCAGAAAATTCTCTTCTAAACCCACTCTAATCAAGCTTTCCCTCATATTACTATTCCACCTGGTCTGTTCTTACTGATCAATGAATACATGTTATTGAACTGAATGCTCAATTCTCAGTACTCATCTAATTTAACTTATTTCAGCAGAACCTGACAAAGCTGACTGTTCACTCCTCACTGACACGCTCGCTTTCTTTTCTTGGCTTTTAGGACAACGTAGCTTCCTGGTATTATTCCTACTTCAGTGGATATTTCTCCTTGGTCTCCTGTGATTGGTTCTTCCTTGACCCCTTCACGTCTTAACGTTGAATGCCCCAGTGCTTAGTGCCTGGTCATCTTCTCTCTACACTCATTCCCTTGGTGATCATGTTTAGATTCCTGACTAAAACCATCCACACATGGACATTTCTGAAAAATATATCTCAAGTGGACCTCTTCCCCAAACTCAGGAGGATCATGGTGGTAACATTAATGTGGGGAGAAAGTAGACATCGTTGGAGTATATTTTGTAAGTAGGGCTAGCTGAATTTCCTAGGATTGGACATGGGCATGAGGGGAAAAAAAGAAGTAAAGAGAACAATCTCTGTATGTATTACTTTGGTTTCTATGATAGTCCTTATTTCAAGGAACTCTAGATTTAAGCACTTTCCTCAGAAAATTTCTTTCACTAAAAACATGCTGGATTTTCCTCCCCTAAGCAGACAGAGCCTCTTTGGAAAAATTCTTTCATATGGGACCCATGAGAGCAGCAGCCATACTCTCAGCAGCTAGAGCGATGTCCAGTACTTCCTGGCACAGGGAAGGCACTCTTCTTTTTTTTTGTTTGTTTTTGTTTTTGCGGTACGTGGGCCTCTCACTGTTGTGGCCTCTCCCGTTGTGGAGCACAGGCTCCGGACGCGCAGGCTCAGCTTCCATGGCTCACGGGCCCAGCCGCCCCGCGGCATGCGGGATTTTCCCGGACCGGGGCATGAACCCGTGTCCCCTGCAACAGCAGGCGGACTCTCAACCACTGCGCCACCAGGGAAGCCCGGCACTCTTCTTTTTTAACTGAAGTATGGCTGACGCACAATATTGTTAGTTTCAGGTGTACAACATAGCGATTCAACATTTAAATATGAATATCATGGTAAGTCTGGTACCCGTCTGTCCCCATACAAAGCTATTACAGTTTTATTAACCATATTCCTACGTGACTTACTTATTTTACAACTGGAAGTCTGTACCTCTTAATCCCATTCACCTATTTTGCCCCAGCCCACACACCACCATCCCCGCCCCACTCTGGAAACCACCAGTTTGTTCTCTGTACCTATGGGTCTGTTTTGTTTGTTCATTTGTTTTGTTTTTTAAATTCTATGTATAAGTGAGATCAGTCGTCTTTCTCTGACTTATTTCACTTAGCATAATGCCCTCAAGATCCACCCATATTGCTGCAAATAGCAAGATTTCGTTTTTTGACAGCTGCAAAGTATTCCACTGTATATATGTACCACATTTTTACTTAGGTTGCTTCTGTATCTTGGTTATTGTAATTAATCCTGCCATGAACATGGGTGCATAAATCTTTTTGACTGTTTTTGTTTTCTCCAGGTAAATACTCAGAAGTGAAACTGATAGGTCGTCCTATTTTTAATTTTTTGAAGAACCTCCATACTGTTTTCCACAGTGGCTACACCAACTTACAATCTCACCAACAGTGCATGAGGGCTCTCTTTTCTGCACATCCTCGCCAACACTTGTTGTTTGTTGTCTTTTTGATAACAGCCATTTTGACAGGTAGGAGGTGATACCTTATTGTGGTTTTGATTTGCATTTCCCTGATGATTAGAAAGGTGTTGAGCATCTTTTCACGTGTCTGGTGGGAAAATGTCTATTCAGGTTGTCTGCCCATTTTTTAATCGGACTTCTTTTTTGTTACTGAGTCCTATGAGTTCTCTATATATTTCGGATATTAACCCCTTATTGGATATATCATCTGCAAATATCTTCTCCCATTTGGTAGATTTCCTTTTCATTTCGTTGATGGTTTTCTTCACTGTGCATGGAAGGTACTTAATAAAGTTTGTTGAATGACTGAATGACATCCTCCCATTCTGTCCCCTGGCATGCTGCCTATTTTAACTCATTTTTTAATATACATTCTTGACCTTTTCATTCCACTTATTTTTCTACAGATCAAAAATACTTGTTGTAGGCAACTTCTGATATGGCTCATAATGATTCCTACCTTCAGGTATTCATAACCTTGTATAATCCCTCCCCTTTTCTGTAGGCTGGATCTAGTGGCTTACTTCTAATGAACAGAACAGACAAAAGTGATGGGATATCACTTCTGTGATTAGGTTACAAAAGACTGACTTCAATCTTGCTGGATTTTTCTCTCCCTAGATCTTCTTGCATACTTGTTCTGATAGAAAGGGCCACCTGGAAAGGAGCTGAGGATTGCCTCTGGCCATCAGCCAGCAAGGCACCAAGGCCCTCAGTCTAACTGCCCATTAGGAACCCAATCCTTCCAACAACCACTAAGTGAGCTTGGAAACAGATTCTGCCAGGGTTGAACCTTGAGATGACTGTGGCCCCCAGTGACGCCATGATTACAGACTTGTGAGGGACCCTGGGCTGAAACGTTGTGCCTCATGGCCAATTCTGAAGCAGAGGGCCCAACTAAACTGTGTCTGGACTCCTGACTCACAGAAACTATCAGATAATATACGTGTGTTATTTTACATCATTAAGTTCTGTTACACAGCAATAGGTAGCTAATATACTACACTCCTACCTGATACAATGAAAAGAGAAACCAGAGTTCAAAATCTGACTGTAACTTGCCAGGCATGAGTCTTTAAGCTCAGTTTTAATATTTTCAAAGTGGGGATATCACCTACTCAGATAAGGATGTCTGAGAAATAAATGACATTTTGTAATTTATATAAAAACCTAGCCAGAGCCTAGCACACTGTAACAAATGTTAGTTTAAATCTGAGATCATACATGTCTCTCATACAGTTATCACTAAATAGCAGCCCTTCAAATCTTTTTTAGAAGCACACAAGGTTGTAAGACATTAAATTTAATATAAAAATAAATAGTAAAGCATAGTTATAACCCTGTCACGAGTAAGGAAATGAAGTATTTGTTGAGTCTTGTCTTTCACTGGGAAGAAATAAAAATAATTAAAAAAAACTGTAGGATAACATACTTTGTCAGCAGCTGTCTCTGGAAGAGACTCTTCAATGCCAAGTTCTCGTCGTCTTTCAGCCCTAACTTCTGCATAACTATAAATGGTAAAAAATAGAATTTCAGTGTTTGATCATTCATTTAAAATACTGCAGAGGTGCAACCATTCAGTGTTTGTTATGTGTCTTACTTGTTCATCACAAATTCCAGACTATTTTCTATGCACCACAGAAACCTAAAACATATACATACAGTGTATATCTTAGTTCAAATTCCATTTTTCTACATATCTCAAAAGCTTTATGTGCTACTGTAAAGGATCCATAACCACACAGAACTTAAATTAAGAGGAATTAAGTAAGGGAAGAGCATGCTTTATCTACTCCAGTTCTCCTTTTACATGACTGACTGTGGTACATAAAAGACAGTTACAACATCTGCTCTAAACCATAAAATTTATGTCAAGAATTATATATTTCTACATATCTGTACTGTATTTCTTTCTATATAATGCCTATAAGTAAATGTAATAATAAATTGAAATATATATCAAAAATGGTGAAAAAATCACTTTGTACTTCATTAATAAGTTATACATAAAATTACATTCCAGAATCATTATGGATGTTTCTATATTCAGAAATTCTGTAAAAAGAATTATTACCTTACTACGGTGTGAGTACAAACAATGAACTCTGGTCTTGAATTCCACTGATGATAAGTGATATAATAATGAGTTTGAAGCCAAATCCACTGTTGTCCTTTGGTCAGGAACCTATAGTAACATGATTTGCCTTTCCCGTATTGCATTACTAAGAAGAAAAGAAATATGTTTTGATTCATATTATTAGATTTTTAGCCAAAGGTATCACCCACATTTATATCTATATATATAATTCTTCTTCTGGCTTTTCAATAACATATAGAACATCAATTATAAGAAAATGCTATTCTGTAGAGATAGCAATTAGCATACCTTCCACAGTGCCCAATTTACAGCCAGTTATTGCTGATCTTATACTTTTCACATACAATAAATTTCCAAATACTCAAGAATAAATTATTCACGTACTGACTTTCTCCTGCTAAGACATACTGAGGGCAACAGTAATAAGTAATCACACCTGGACTCCACCCACCCTCCCAGCCCCCACAAGTACAGCATCTTTGAGGCATTTAATTCTAAACCTTAACTAACCAAAATCAGAAAAATTTAATTATTTAAAGTAACTGACAATACAGTATTTCCCAAAACATTCTCTGTAGATTGTAAGTTTGGAAGCCTTTTAATGACATTAAGCAACAAATGGGTTTTGTGGTTAAATTAACTTGGGAAAATTTGTTAAACAGGTCTTCTCAAAGCCTTGAGTACACTAATACATGTCAAGATTCTGGTGGTGCGGAGATGGGGACTGATTATAAGCTGTTACCTAGTTTTCCTTGACCATAAGATTCATTTTTAATAGACTGGCATGCAACAAACCTTAGGAAATGCTGGACAGGAATCGCTTGCTCTCTCTATTAATGAGGAAACCAAGTTCTACATACTTCAAACTGCTTGTCCAAAATTACCCAGCTAGCTAATAGAGGTGTCAGATGTTTTTAATACATCATGGAGCTTAGTGCCCATTATCACGTGAAGTGAGGAATGTTTTTGTGAAGTGACTTTACTCTGAAAATCTTCCATATAGCTGAAGATATTATATAACATGCTTTATTTTCATAGAGAGAGGTTTATGAGACCGGCCTAAGACATTATGAAAGTATCTTAAATATCTAATTTAGAGGACACTCAAGAGGGAAGGATTTGGGGAGGAGGATCAGAGAAGCAAATAAAACCTATTAAAAACAAACTTCTGAAACAAGGAATGAATAGCACCTGGTAAAGGGGTAGGGCTAGACTCTAATCCTGTCTCTGCCACCAATGAGTTATGGGCTTGTAAGTAAATTAGTTAGCCTTTCTGTGTCTCAGTTTACTCGTGGAGATAATAGTAGTATCTACTTTCTACAACTGTGATGATGAAAAATAGAGAATAATGTACGTAAATTGTTTAGAACAGGGCAAAAAATGCGATGATAATGTTCCTTCTGCTAATATAACAACGGCAGGTAACATTAATGAAGCACTCACTATGAGTTTTCTAAAAGAGATTCTTTAAATGTGCCCCTACCTCCTGGGCCTGGATATCAAAATTTATGAAATAGTGTTCTAATATTTTGACATACTATTACAATTTTCAAACAAACCTACTTCTCTTACTCTAGATGTAGAGCTTATATACTTCAAAACAAGGTTTATTAGATGCCATATTATAAAACTATACTTACTACTATAGATTGAAATATGTAGAATGGGAAGAAGTTTAATTTAGACTTGATCTGGATTCCTACTGGAATTAGTTATATATACAAAGAAAAAATTTCCAATATATTTCAAAAATACAGAAATGGTTCTAAGTTGGTATTCCACCACCTTCTATTAATATGATAGTTATTTACAGATTAAAAAGTTATTATCACCAGAAATATTAAAATCTACTTACAGTGCTCATGACATTTTGCCAAATTTTCTAGGTCATCCACATGATAGTAATCATAGCCTGATGTTCCCAGAACTTCAAATGGCAAATATCCTATTATGGGTGGTGCCCTAAATTACATATAAAACAACCAATATTATGAATTTTTCCATAATAAAAAATACTCAACTAGAAATCAATTTTGGGAGGAACCTTTATTTTTTAAATAATGGATAATGAGTTTGAGCGCCCTGATGAGAAACAGTTTGTCCTTGAAATCCATTAATTTCAAGAATTATAATATGATTATTATCTTTTTATAGAATTGAAAAATGGGAGTTACCTGTGATCTAGAAATAGAAACTTCCATTCTAAGCTATGTCTAGATGTAAACTCTTCATTAGGTTCTTCAACAGTGCACATTTCCTACAAATAAATTAATAATTATAATTTAGAAATACTTTTCAGTGTCCTTAGCACAGTCCCAAACATAGTTAGCTGTAAAAGTCATTCTTAGCTAACTTTTCCCTAAACATTTTTTTAATACATTTTTATTTTCTAGTACCAAGGAATACGGCAATAAATAGATGCAGGCTTCTGGGGGAGTACTTCTCACTCGACACGTTTCTCTATTCACTCACATGCCTAAAAACCCTAATTCTGAATTCAGATCTCTCTCCTGAATTAGAGTTCTGTATTTCTGTCTGAATGTTCCTGCACATCACAAACTCAACATGTCCTAAAATAAACTAACTGCTTTACTCCTCATACCCAGTTACACAATGTTCCATCTCATTAACAGAGGCATACCTGTGTTATGCCATTAAGTCTAGAAATCTGATAGTCACAATACACTCATTTTCACCATTCATCATCTAAATGGCCACTACTAAATCCTTTCAATTTCACCTTCTAAGTTTTTAAGAAATCTGTTCGATCCCATCCAGCTTCAGGGTCTTAGTTTAGACTCCAGACCCTTGCCATCACTGGCTCACACTATTGCCAAAGTGTCTCCCCAAGCAAGTCTCCCTGTCCTTCAACTCCTCTTCTATTCTGGCCACAATTACCTTATAAATACTCAAATATGATTGTATAACTTCCCTGCTTAAAAACCTTAATGGCTGCTCATGCCATCAGGATAAAGTCTACACTCTTCAGCAAGGAGAAACAAACAACAAAGAAAGAAGCACATTTCATTGCCGGCATCTGCTTACTTTTCTAACATCATCTCTCACCATCCCTATCCGCTCCTCCACACACAGTAACTCTAGACTCTAGTCATACTCAGCAATGTATTCCAACCTGCCTCTGTGTCCTTGAATAACCTTCTGTAGCACAGCATAGTGATTAAGAGTTTGGGCTTTGAGAGAAAAAGAATTAGAATCAATCTCAGTTCTACTGCTTAATAGCTGTGACTTTGGGCAAGTAACTTAACTTCCCTAAGGCCACAGTTTCCTTATATATAAAATGGTGATCATACCAGCATTTTTAAGAATTAAATAACTCATGTAAAGTATACAGCATGTGGTAAGCACTCAATAAACATTTTAGCCACTGCTATTAAGATCAAAACAAGCAGAGCAAGACTGGTTCAAGATCCTCTAACTGCTAATTCGGTACTTTGTCCTATAATATGGTGTTTCCCTAAATTTAAAATCTTAGCCTGGCTTATTTCCAGCCATTTTCCAGTGATTGAAGTCTTTGATTTTCCCACTTCCCTACTAATCATCTGCTTCCTGGGTCCAGGATATAAAAATAAATTATTTAACTGAATTTCAAAACTGAAGAGGTACATGAAAGGCAGTAAAAAGCAACTTGTGCATTTCAAAATAAAATTTCAAAACCAATCTTTTAAATTTACCTAGATTTTTGGCTTTTCCCCTTTATTGCAGTTGTGAACCATACAAAAAAAGCATCTTAAAATTTTGCACAAAAGCAGGACAACGGTGATACATAACCACTGGTTAACTACAAAGGGTGTACATTTAAAAATTAGTTATGTAATTTAATGAGTGCCTTGATAACTCATTATTTGCTTCAAAAATATCATGATCATGTATATTTAATGTCTCATGGCCATTACCACTTCAATGTTTACAGGAAGTATCTGGAAACAACAAAAAATTACACAGATAATTCTCATAATATAAAGTGAAACCCCTTTGTGAAATAAAATTAGAAACATACCTTGATGAACTGAGGTGTAGCTAACCTGACAGTAGCTACAAAACAAACTCTATCTTCATAAGAAGGCTTGTGTGTGCGTTGTATTGTTCCTTCAAAACCATTGTGTGCTGAAGTGGATACTAAAACAATAAGGAAATAAGCATCAACAGTTACTCCAGGAAAATCTAGTTTTTACTGATATTCAAACATCTGTCCTTAAGAGCTTAAAAGAATACCAAGTGAAATTACATTGCAAAAGAAGCATTTTAACTTACCACTGTTTAAAGATTTGAAATTTCCTATAAATTTCACATATTCGTAAGTAGACGGCTCCTTTGGGTCTATTGTTCCTCGAAGCATATGACAACAAAATTCTAACTGATTTTTTGCTGAAATAAGAGAAAAAATATGACATATTTGTGATTTATCATAATGAATGATATATCACACAAAGTAAGATTATAACAGTTGTATAAGTCTACAATCATTATTTCCTTCAACAGAGGTCCTCAATGACATTTTGTTTAGTCCATAAAAGCAGTTTCTTTAGATGATCTCACCTTGTCCTTAATAAAGAAAACAGATCTTCTGATACAAGCCACTCCATGTTCC
Source organism: Stenella coeruleoalba (assembly GCF_951394435.1). Taxonomy (NCBI): domain Eukaryota; kingdom Metazoa; phylum Chordata; class Mammalia; order Artiodactyla; family Delphinidae; genus Stenella; species Stenella coeruleoalba. The sequence continues at coordinate 74,377,623 of NC_137149.1, forward strand.
TCCATTTTTATTTGTCCTTCCTTCTCATTCTTCACTCTAATTTCAAAGAAAGGTTTTGCTTCCTATTCCAAAGTTAATACTTCTATGTCTACCTTGAACAGTCTTTCCTCTCTTCCTTCTCCAGGACCAGGGCCACACCACGGTATTCATCCCTTTAACATCCACACATGTTCTTTTGTGGTTCCTTACTTTCTACTTTTAAATTTGTTCAGGTCTTTCCATCGCAAACATGTAAAGAGTTTTCCATGCTACTCTTTTTAGTAACACAGATCTCCTTCCTTTTCATTATGTGCTCTAGTTTCCATATGTTTACCTCCCTTAACTTTATGCATTGTGGCTTTTGCCCTCACACCTCTTTAGAAACTCCTCTTCTAAAAATCACCCACGTCTGTATTAAGCTCAATGGTCTTTCCTCACTGTTTCTACCTCTTCTTAAAATTCACAAGTTTTCATTCCCATAGTATGAAACTTCCCTTCCTACCTTACTATTTCTATCTCTTCAGCTAATCAGTCTTCAAATTATGGGCATCACAAAAGTTCTTTTAACCACTGTGCCACCAGGGAAGCCCAAAAAGTCCTTTTGATTGTAATCTATTATCCTTTACAAACTTACCAGCATTGACAAACTTATTTACTCCTAAATCTCTCTCCCCAACTCTAACATTTTATATAAGACCAAGTCTCATATCACTATTTGATTTCAGAACATCTCTACCTGATTGTCCCATCAGTAACTGAAACTCAAAATATTTGAAAGTGAATTTATCCCCCTTTCTTCCTAAGCCAGCTGTCCTTCCCCTTCGTCCTATGTATGTATGCTTAACTCCTTAGTTAGAAATCATATCAATTTGGTCTCTTCTCGTCCTATCACCAGTTCCCAAACTAATCTGTCATAGGATGTGCTGTTCATTTCACCAAGGAAGCTCTCATGAGTCGTTTTTTCCAAATGAGCATCCAGTACCACCAACTTAGTACAGATGTCAATTACCCTGTATCCAGGTAACTGCAAAAATGGACTCTCCATGCCTCCACACTCTTCCCGCTCAGATTCACCCTTGCCTATTACTCTAAGACTAACATCACTTTCATTATTATTATTTCAGCACTCAAGGACTAATAACACCTCTCTTCACTCACAGCATCAAACACATACTCTTCTGTTATTATCATGAATGGGTTTATCATCAAACTCAACAGGTTCAAACTCTAACTACTCTCTTCCTAAAATCTTCCCCATGGATGATCCCTAGCTGTTTGGACACCTGTGCCTAACACCAAGTCCTACTGAGTTTATCCACTCAACAACTGAATGCGTGCTTTCCTCTCCATCCTTACTTCTACTGCTATCCTTTTAATCTCCATTCTGGTTATTTTTCAAAATTTTCCACCTGAGAGATTTCCTTTTCAGACCACAAAACCACCCAAATCCCCTTGCACTGGCTTCTCACTACGTTAAAAAATAAAAACCAAACTGTTTAGGATGAAACATTAGGCCCTATTTCCTTCTCTAGACACAAATCACATCACCTGTACTACCTCACCTTCATTATGGCCCAAATGGCATATTTACAGAATCCTGAGTTTTCCAAGCAATTTACCCTCTGTTTTACATCTCGTTTACTCCTTTGACATGAAACATCCTTTTTTCATGTACAAAAACAGAAATAACTTTTTTTGTATATCAGTTCTTTAAGCAGGAGGTCTGAAAGTCATTTAATTAAGGCTTTTCTCTATTAAAAAGTATTCTTGGGGGGGCTTCCCTGGTGGCGCAGTGGTTGAGAGTCCGCCTGCCGATGCAGGGGACACGGGTTCGTGCCCCGGTCCGGGAAGATCCCACATGCCGTGGAGCGGCTGGGCCCGTGAGCCATGGCTGCTGAGCCTGCGTGTCCAGAGCCTGTGCTCCGCAACGGGAGAGGCCACAACAGTGAGAGGCCCGCGTACTGCAAAAAAAAAAAAAAGTATTCTTGGGGACTTCCCTGGTGGTACAGTGGTTAAGAATCCACCTGCCAATGCAGGGGACACGGGTTTAAGCCCTGGTCTGGGAAGATCCCACATGCCTCGGAGCAACTAAGCCCATGCGCCACAACTACTGAGCCTCTGCTCTAGTGCCCACGAGCCACAACTACTGAGCCCACGTGCCACAACTACTGAGCCTCTGCTCTAGTGCCCACGAGCCACAACTACTGAGCCCACGTGCCACAACTACTGAGCCCGCGCGCCTAGAGCCCGTGTTCCGCAACGAGAGAAGCCACCACAATGAGAAGCCTGCACACTGCAACGAAGGGTAGCCCCCCGCTCACCACAACTAGAGGAAGCCCGTGAGCAGCAACAAAGACCCAACGCAGCCAAAAATAAATAAATAAATATATATATATATTTTTTAAAGTATTCTTGCCTGATCTTGGAAACGGAAGCCTAAGGTCTGTATTTCTGCCAAAGGCTTTCGTTCAGTTCTCCAGACAATGCTGCCCTTGTGAAGGTCTCTAAAGCAGACTCCTCTTTTGTCCACCTCTTGCCATGGCCCAGGGTTCCATCTTTCTAATTTTTCTCTCCTTACTCTATTTATTTAACCTCAAGCAACGTCATTCAATCCGACTTCAAATACCGTTTACAGGCCTATAACTGGCCTCTACGTCATTATACCCAACCCAAATCTTTCTCCTGGGTGAAAGACTAGTCTCTTGGTCAATGTCATAGGAACTTGATTTTTAAACAATTATAAATAGGCTTCAAATCGATTCTCCTGGTCTCCAGTTTTTCTTCTTCTCAACTCCTTCTGACAGGCTATCTTATCAAAGATGTATGTTCACACATACTTACACGTGTGTGTGTGTGTGTGTGTGTCTGTGTCTGTATGCGTATCTCAATTCTTGAACGGTTAGTGTTCTGCAGAATTTGAAGATTTAAAATATAAAGAACCTTTAAAATGATTCACATCAGTATTACTGGAAAAGTCAAAACTTAAAAATCATGGAAAAAGTAGCAAAAGAAGACATCTAATCGCTAATGGCCAAATGTAGTGCTGTAATGATTTCAGATTTTACACAGGATAATTTATGCAAGAAAATGAGGTATTCTGGTCAAATTAACTTGTCCAGTGAATCTAGGAGAAAAGTCAGATTATACCATGGTATTTTACACTTATTAAAGGCAGGGACTACTTTTCCCTATTCTTGGCACTTTTATGGTATAGCACACAAATGTCTGGCACACTAGACATATCCAATAAATTACTGTTTAATTCTGTTTAATTAATAAAGCAAACAATTTCCTTTATTAAATCATTTTTTTAAATATAGAAGTCTTGCCCCATAGTTTCAGTGTTCAATTGGTTAGTGATGGTGAAAATGAGCTGTTTCATTTTCTCTCATTAAACACAGTGAGATTTTATATAAAAATTAAGAAGAATATACTGCAAGTTCCATTTTTGTGTAAAATACAGTTTTATGGCATACTATAACAAAAAGATGAGATTTCAATGTATTCTGGAAGAGTTCAGACTTCTAATATGGTCATAATTCCATCATATGTTAGTATTTAAAAAGGATCTAACAGGGTATTTGTAATGATGCCATGTGTTAATTTGGTTAAACATACCTGGGTTTGTCACAAAATTACAAAAGTAAAGGATAACACAACCAAATCTGCTTAACTTTTTGCTTAAGAACTACTACTTACATTTTAAATATTCAGGGGTTAATGAATCACTTTCCAGCAGATGCGTAGAGAGTATTTTATAAACTTCTGAATGTTCCCCCTCTGGGATAAAATTAAATATACTTTGATCCACAAGATCTGACTGAAAAAGAAATTTTTAAAAGTTAAATAATTCTAGTGATTCAAGAGACATTTATTTTTAAAGTACATAATCACTCTTAATACATCAGATGAGCACATGGTTAATGTTTAATTATCTGTGAAAACTGACAAATGTCATGTTACAGAGCACAACTCAAGAAACAAGACTGAGAAGGTGAAAGAGGTTAACATGACCTCATTGCCTCTGAGACTAGTGTCATCAGATTCATGATCAATATGACCTTTGAAAGTCTGATAAGTTATTTGCAAAGGTGAGTTTCAAATTTGAACATGTAAAATATAACAGGACTAAGAAAGTTGATTAGAAGAATCTCAGGCTACCAGATGTAGCCTTACCATACATCCCAAACTCTGGTAAGTTATGGTGGTGTACACTACAATAAAGGACCACAGGAGTGGCCACAGGCTACATGAAGAGGAGACTTGACTTTAAGTGTCATTTCAGTTGTCCAATGTGTCCTTTCTTTTTTATTTCATCTTTTCCAGCCATCTATCCTGTATCCCATTGTCAAAAAGCCATGCTTTAAGATAACCACCCTCTTCCCCCAAAAAAGGCAAGTTATGTGCTGAGCATTATAATCCTTGCTAAAATACGGCTTTAATCAACAAGCAACAGGTGGCCTACAATGTGCCATGGCTGCGGAATCAAAAGTGAATAGGACAGTGCCCGTCCGTAAGAACCATCGACAACAAAACTTTAGTAACTTCACATTTCCTGCCAAATCCCATGCAGTCTACCTGGCTTCTCTACATTTTCAAACTGCCCTGTGGAATCCTGGGGTTACTGAAGTGGTATCTCCAAGACTATGGAGGTAGGCATGGAGGGCAAGGGAAGTGAAAAGGAGTTGTGAAAGCGGGCTAAGGGTTCCACTAAGAAATTTCACTTTTATTTTGTATTTCAAACACTGTAAAGATTGTTAAAAACAAAACAAACTTCAAACAGTAACAAAAAACAGCTACTGGGGATGGTAAGAGGTGGGAAAAGGGGTGTTTACCACTCTTGTACAAGCCATACATTTACACTCTTCCTTCTGTATCTTCTCTAGCCTTCAAGGTCCACCTCATGAAGTGGAGTACCTTTCCCCTCTCTCACCACATGTTTGTACCCTTCCATCTTGCAAAGACCAGTTCAAATTATTTCCTTCAATAATATGTCCCTTAACTGCATAATCCACAGTAAAAATAATAAAGTTCCTTTAGTAATTACTACTCATATCCTTCATTTCCCGTCAAAAATATTTAATTATATTTTAATCTCTATGTCCTACTGCTCTGTGGGTGAATTAAAGGGCCCTATCTCTTACACCTTTATCTCCTATCCTTCAAATCAAGATACAATAACACTGAGCTTTGCACATCTCGGTTATTAGTGCAGTAAATTATTTTGCATTAACGAGTTACTTGATAAGCCTTAAGGGGTAACCACACCAAAAATATATCTGCATTTTAACAAGGAATTTTTCTGAATGTCTGAAAAGTCTCTAGAACAGAAGGAATAAACAAAAAATTAAGGCATGAACAACAAAAAAGGCTAGAAAATTGCCTTTTATTCATAAAATAAAGTATTAAAATATAGGCATTGATATTAATATAAAAAATAGTCTTGACAGAAAAATAAGATACCTATTTGTAGAACCAAAACTCATTTTGGAGATGATTAGTTTCCTACAATTATTTACTTTTACTGACAGTTCTTCCACTATTTCAGTAAATTATGATCTAACCTTTGTCACCCTTGCTTTTTTATCTATAAATCTACAGGCTGTCTCATATGCATAGAGAAAATACATGATTATCTAGTATACAGAGTGGTGTGATCACAAGCACTACTTCTCCACCATTCTGCGTCCCCAGACACTCGATAAACTGAAGTATCAGACTTAGTTGGCAACTAACTGATGTGTGATTTTCCATTAACCATTACACTTCCAATCTCTAAATGAAGGTGATCATACTTGATGTTGCCATACCATCCACTCAGTTCCCAAGCACAATTCAAAGGAAAGAGAAGGAAGTGACAGCTATCTGGATCCTTCTGTGTCCCTCAATTATTTTCATGAAGAAGAAATGTAAATCCTGCTGATTGCCATATGATATAAATCAACAGGCTGTTTTCTTTACATTAGGTCAATGCAACCGTTCGGTGGAAATTATTAACTCTCATCAATTATCTTTTCCTCAGTGAGAAAACTGACAAATACCTGCTATAGAGAGTAGCTGCTCAAAAGGGACTGAAAGCTCCTCCAAAGAAATGTCAGGTATATGTTGGATATAACATATTTTTAAACAACTATGCTCCTTATGTACAGGCGTAAGGAACAGAGATTCTGGCGCTATCAAGTAAGCTTTATTTGCTTATTTCAAATATTGGTTTTCTTATTAAAAGTATTTACTCACCAATAATCATGTAACTATTGAAAAAAATTCCAAATAGTTATTTCTGCATACTGCATTTACACCAAAGATGGTACTGACTTTCTTAGCACATTCTTGTGTTTATAATTCAAAATTACCAAGTTAAGAAGAGTAGAAAATGAAATGCTCATACAGTATCTTAATAGTGGCACTTTTAGTCCTGGACTCTGTTAGGCTGTAACATGGTGAATCTTCCTTCCTATATTACATGGTAACAAATTTAATATACTCTCTTCTCAGGAACACATTTAAGCAAGTATGAGGAAAACAATCTTAAACTGTAAAATTTTACAAATTTTAAGCTCCTGGTAAAGAGACCCAACTTTATGTCTTGGCACTTCCACTAAATTGTACAATTAAGTCCAATTTCTCTGGGTTTCATGTATGCTTCTAACAAACATAAAGGGGCTGGGCTAAGGATGTCTAAAATCCCTTCTGGCATGGAGGTGGTATGACCCCATAATTCTGTTGTAGAAAGCCATACCAGGAAAAAAAAAAATTCATAAATTTCCTTTCCTGATTATTAGCCACAAATAGGTTAAAATGTACCTAAATTAATTTCATAAGTATGATATGACAAAGTTAAAAAATTTTTTGCAGGACCTATAGAATCAGTCTTGCAATTTTACAGTCAAATTTAAATTTAAAAATGTTGTTACACTGACCATTGATTAAGATGGCAAATTTTAATTTCTCAACAGAACTGAATTATAAACACTAAAGTCTATATTTAGAGATTTGCTAATGTTTCTCCCCCTCTGGGCAAGAGCCAAAATTCTGTTTTAGACAAAAAGGTATGCATGTTCAAATACAAAGAAAGGCACACCATTGTTTTAAACCTTTTGTTTAGCATCTGTTACAGTTTAATTATTAATGGCAAGCCAAAACAGAAAATCACATACTTTTTTCCTTACTGTGTTTGATCCTAAACAAGTATTACTTCATTTCCTCAAAACACACTTGTGTTTTTGTTTTCAAACCTTCAAATAACATACAACATTGTCACTGATGTGAAGGAAAGTATCCACCGTAACTGGAGAGCGGTAAAAAAAAAAAACACAAAAACTGTTTTAATAAAGGCTACTATTAACTCCGCATGGAATGAAATGGGTCTGCTGGATCAGCAGAGACCTCCTCTGCCCAAACGTTCACCTGCTACATGCTTTGGCTGACAAGACTATCAAAAAGATCCAGAAGATGTTACTCACAGAGGAAACTGGGTAGGGGACATATGGGAACTCTCTGTACTATCTTCTTGATTTTTCTATAAATCTACAAATAGTTCTAAAATTAAAAGTTTAAAAAAAAAATCCAGGAGGGAATGGTGACAAGGTTTCTCACTGAGGGGAGAATGTTAATGATCAAACACTTGGATCCCAACTAGATCTGTGGTAGACAAGTTGTTATTTCAAAATGCAATTAAATATTCCCTCACTAAAGATCCAACAACAGTATGCCATTAGGAAGGAGTTTTTAAAACATCTACATCAAATAATCTACTCACTTTCTTATACTCAATCAATAATTCGTAAGTGCCTCTCTGAGAAATTAGCCAGCACACGTGGATACAGAGATGAAGTCCCTGCACTTAGGAAGCTTACATCTACCATTATTATCAAAATAAACAGAAAATTACAATTCACTGTAAGTGTCACGGTGGCAGTACGTATAAGGTAACGTGAGAACACAGAGAAAAGGAATCTAATTCTCAATGAAGTCCAGGGAAAGTGCCCAAGAAGCAGGCTTTTAAAAAGTCTGACCACATTGCAAATTATACCCTGACTATGACTAAATTAAAGATTATATAGTTTCTATAAATACATAACCGAAAGAAAATCCAATAAAAATGTCTGTGGTTTAAAAGCATATAATTATACATTTATTCAAGTTACTTAACTTTATTTTTTTAAATTATAGTTGATTTATAGTATTATTAGTTTCAGATGCACAATATAGTGATTCAGTTTTTTTATAGATTACACTCCAAAGTTACTACAAAAGTTTTTACAAGGTTATTACAAAAGTTATTTATACTTTAAAGTTATTACAAAATAATGGCTATATTTCCCTGTGCTGTACAATATATTCTTGTTGCTTATCTATTTTATACGTAGTAGGGGTAATCCCATACCCTTATCTCATCCCTCCCCCCATCTTTCTCACCACGGGTAACCACCAGTTTGTTTTCTTTATCTGTGAGCCTGCTTCTGTTTTGTTATATACATTCTTTCGTTTTATTTATTAGAACCCACTATTCAATCTTATCTTAGTCATATCTTAATCCTATCGAGGATTTCTTTCCCTGGCTTTTTTCACTACGTAAATATATTTTTTAATATTAATTAATTAATTAATTTATGGCTGTGTTGGGTCTTCGTTTCTGTGCAAGGGCTTTCTCTAGTTGTGGCAAGCGGGGGCCACTCTTCATCGCGGTGTGCGGGCCTCTCACTATCGCGGCCTCTCTCGTTGCGGAGCACAGGCTCCAGACGCGCAGGCTCAGTAATTGTGGCTCACGGGCCCAGTTGCTCCGCGGCATGTGGGATCTTTCCAGACAAGGGCGCGAACCCGTGTCCCCTGCATCGGCAGGCAGATTCTCAACCACTGCGCCACCAGGGAAGCCCCGTAAATATTTTTTTAAAAAGAGTCCTCCAGAAAATTCTGTCCTTTTCTCTGCCCATAGTAGTTTACTTACATGTTGCTATAATCTCACTGTTTATTCCCAAACAATTTTTAGATGTTGGGCTAATCACCTATTGTTTGAGCTTACTTGTAAAGAAAGCCCCTAGAGAAGCAGTAAAGCCAAGTCATTTTCTGTGTGACCCAAAGAAATTAGCAAATTACTACTTACTGCCTGGCTTTCAGAAACAAAGTACCCTTTTAGAATCTGGCCTTTTAAGTATAGAGTCCATTCTCTTTACAAAGTACAAAGTAGCAGAGTAATCAGAGGGAAGGAGATACTGCTTTTCAACATCTCTTGAAAGAGATCCTTATAGAACAGTTGACTCTGCACTGTTATACATTTTCGAGAGATGGGCATTTTAAGAGTAATTTATAAGTAACTTCAAAATATTTACACCACAAGCCCCACTGTAAGCAGATAAGTTAGGGGGCCCCTGGAGAAAGAGAACCAGGAATAGCTTTCTTGACATAAGAGAAGCCATTTTGTAATCTAAGCCTGGCCACAATGCTTGCCCTGATCTCAGTATTTAATGATCTGAAGGGAACAAAGGAATGCAGGGAGAGAGAAAAGGCAGGCAAACAATAGTGCAGGGATAAAGCAGAGTCCTAGTTCCTTCTCAAAGGATATACATAATAATACATCTGAGCTCTGTAGGAACCAAGGCCCCCCACCCCAAGTGGAGGATATAATGATGATGCTGACCTTTTCTGACTTCAGCCAAGTAAAGCTGGGACTCTGTCAACCTTTGCCTCACTTCTATGCTGAATTCTCCTCTGCTAAAGCCCCTTCCTGAATATGCATGTGCCCTTAGCTTAAAACTTCCCCAATTTTGCTGTCTGGGGAGACACTACTTTGTGAAGGATCCCCCCCACCCCCACCACCACGTGTTCTCCTTACTTGCTGCGAGTTATGATAAATCCTTCCTTCTCCCAGTCTTTGGCTTGGTTGGGTCTATTGGCTTGGCACCCACCAAGAGGCGAACCCAGTTTCTGGGTAACACCATCTTAGATAAGAACATTACATATTCAATAAAAACTTCAAATTCATAAGAACTGTCAATTGTAGCAGAGCACCTAGCATAGTACCTGGCAGAGCAGATGTTCAATAAATATATGTTAAGCAAAACAGCAAATACATAATTCAGGTATTCACCATTCTAATCAAAATTATAATTCTTCTCGAATTATCTACTCTTTTGATTATTAACAACAAATTGAATATGGCCATTAAAATATTATCAACTCAAGCCACAGAGCACAAAAGTTCTTATCTATTATTTTCAGTATGTTCTTATAAGTCATTCTTTTGAGAAAATTATTATTTAGCTGCAACAAATATCTCAGTAGAAATTTAGTTATTCTCAAGATAATTTCAGTGATTAAGCAACATCTTCACCACACTGATTAAAAAGTTAATACTGAAAACTCAGCATGATAATAAAGAGGGCAAGAAGAATAGAGGTTAGGTGAAGTGGTAGCTGAATATTTAGTCACTATAGATTAATGACTGACCTGAGAAAACACAGACATACTAAAACAAGAGACTATTTAGAGGTCGCATCCCCGCTCCAACCGCTGTTCAGCACTGCTCTGAGGGGTCCACTGCTTAGTGCTTTAGAACGTTTAGAACAGGCATTAAATAAGAAGATCACAGGATTTTTATACTTACTGGTAAATGTTCAAGTAATGAAGTTACACTCTCAGACACATATATTATGCTTCCATCTGTCATGATTGCTAAAAAAAAACCATCAAGAGCCTGAAATTAAACATAATGGTCAGTTAAATGAAAAGAAAAAAGTATTTCACAGGACAGAAATAAAAATCTAAGATAAATGACAAAGGACTTAACTGTGGAAATTTCCAGAGCACTGTCAAAATGCTAGCTTTTCCCCTTTACAATACCTTAGTATCTATCTTTGTGCATTTTAAAATGCTTCTGGAAAAAAAAAATCACTCTATGGCCATTATTGGATGATTGGTTTCTAAAAGGTAGAAACAATGTTCTACCTTTATCATGTTATTATACAACAATGGCCTTATTTGAAGATGTTAATATCTCCGAAGCACATAGGCCACCAATAATATGTCTTCGGCACACAAAAGAACACATTACCACCTTTGGATATATTAACAGACAGATATTATGTACAGACTGAAGCACAGGGAGATACATGGGGAATAAAGTGAAAGGGAGTAAGCTGAAAAAGTAGGCTGAGGTCAGATCATGATAGGCCTTGAATACCAGGGCAAGACATATGGACTTTTTTCAAGAGTGGTCTGGAAGCAGTGTGTAAAATGGATTTAGAGGAAAAAGTGAATTAAGAGGAAAATCTCAGTGGCCTTCAGAATAGTTGGGGAAGTTAAGGAGAATCCAAAAGAAATTAGCAGCAGTAAGAATAGAGAAGGACGGACTTAGGCAAGCATTAAGAAATGTGATGTTAGAGTTCAGGAGAGAAGTCAGCATAGGGGAACAATACTTAATAATAAAGCAATCCTGGGACTTCCCTGGTGGTGCAGTGGTTAAGAATCCGCCTGCCGATGCAGGGCACATGGGTTCGAGCCCTGGTCCGGGAAGATCCCACATGCTGCGGAGCAACTAAGCCCGTGCGCTACTACTGAGCCTGTGCTCTAGAGCCCGCAAGCCACAACTACTGAGCCCACATGCCACAACTACTGAAGCCTGTGTGCCTAGAGCTCATGCTCTGCAACAAGAGAAGCCACTGCAATGAGAAGCACGCGTACCTCAGTGAAGAGTAGTCCCCACTAGCCACAACTAGAGAAAGCCCGTGCACAGCAACGAAGACCCAACCCGACTCAGCCAAAAATTTTTAAAAATAAATTTATAAAATAGTAATAATAATAATAAAGCAATCCTGTATTCACATATCACAAAGTTTTTCATTTGAGAATCCTAGGCACCAAAGTTGCAGCTGAAGAAATGAGATCTGCAAAAGAGAGGAGAATGCCAAAGACAAATCCTTGGGGAATAATCTATTTATGGGAATGAGAAGGAGCAAAAGCACCAGAGAAAATGACAAAGACAGAATACACTGTTGTCAATGAAGTCAATGGAAGAAAGAATGACAAAGTGAATGAGGAGGAAGAGGGATGGTTCAGGATAACATAGAATCAAATAAAACAAGGAATGAGAAAATGAGGACCGAATTTTGGTGACTTTTAAGAGTAATTTCCATAGGAAGGTGAGTCACACTACAATGAGTTTAGAGATGGGTGGATGATCAGAAGTCTATTATAAACCACTCTTTCTTCCCTTCTAAAGTTCATGAAAGGACACATTTTGAGGGGACAAAGTATCAAGGGAAGTCATTTTTTTAAAAAGTAACTGAAATATATTTGCAGGCTGAAGGGAAAGAAGATGCAATAGAAAAGATGTTGAAGATATACAGCAGAAAAGATACACCGTGAGAGGAGTTCCTCTTCTCCTATCAAAATAGTTATCACAGGGCTTCCCTGGTGGCACAGTGGTTGGGAGTCCGCCTGCCGATGCAGGGGACACGGGTTCGTGCCCTGGTCCGGGGGGATCCCACATGCCATGGAGCGGCTGGGCCTGTGAGCCATGGCCACTGGGCCTGTGCATCCGGAGCCTGTGCTCCGCAGCAGGAGAGGCCACAGCAGTGAGAGACCCGCCTACCGCAAAATAAATAAATAAATAAATAGTTATCACACTAAATTTGAATTTCTTGTTTTAGGGTGCTCTCAAAAGATACAATCTCTAGTGAGAATTATGTATAACTCCTCCAATACTGTATCTGCAGCACCTAGCATATGTGTGGCCCATGGCAACTAAAAAATAACCTGTATGTAATTTATGGATCTGAGAGTTAGAGTAACCTCCCTCCAAGTAACTGCTGAGGTACGTGTTGGAAGTAGGGAAAAAGGCATCCCCCACCTCCTCTTCTATTGAGGGAGACGTTTGGATATCAGAAAGTACTTATTTTGAGTAGATGCCTGTTTTCTAGAATGGCTCAAACTCATTCTTGGCTAATGTAAGGGGAGGGGGTGAAAATCTTATACTTTAAGCAAATTCATGAAATTTTTACAAAAACTCCTTGGTACAATAATGCTGGTATTATTTCCTAAGGAAAAGGGTCAAAATGATGTTAAGAAGGACATGCTTTTCTCATGTGAAGCTAGATTGTGTCATCTTTGAAAGCAAATTACTATTTTCTATGATGATCTCTATTTGCTAGGAATTAGGATGCAACTCTCTTCTGTGAAGAGAATCAACTAAAATCAGAACTCTTAATGACTTGATTCCACTCCCAGAACCAGAGCCTGCCCCTTCCTCTTTCAAAGCAGGCAAAGATTCAGCAGAGAAAAGCCTCCATCAGCATCTCACCAAGTCTTAATTAACACAAGAAGGGATCCAGGGCTCAAACTTCTTTTGAGTGGAGGAATCTAATTTCCCAAGAAGGTAAGCAGGTACACCAAAAACTGAAGGGGCCTTGGGGAGGAAGACTCAAGAGATGTGGAAGGAAGATCAAGACACAGAAGGACATCCTCATACCAAGACTGAAGACCTTGAAGGTTATCCCTTGCCCACGTTGTATGATAGGAGGGAAAGGGCTCATTAGTTAAAACTCACCTTCCTATTTGACATCTACTTTACCCACAACAAAAGGCCTGTGTAAACCTTCGCTGTTTCCTTAGTGGGTGTTTAATATGGGAAGACTGGATGGAAGTTCTAGGGAAGGGGACAGAACCACCTTGTAATGAGGCAGGCAGGGCACTGGCCCTTCCCTTGTAGATTACTGGAGAGAGCTGTCAGCTGCCAAGGAGAAAGAACTCCTTACAAGGAGATGACTTCACACAGGGATGACTCTGCATAGAGGTCTGGTCAGGGTAAACTGCCCTGATTTCCTTGGCTACTCTCAACACCCCCAGCAAGGGTAGCAAGGAATATTCCTTAAGCAACAGAGACAAGAGGAAGAGGGACGGGTGAAAACAGAAGAATGGAGAAAGACAGCCAACACATAAGGTATAAGTGAATTTTAAGATCTTAGTCTGAGTTCTTGAATTAATTAGCAATCTGACCAGACAGGCTGTAGCCTCTCCAGGCCTCATCCGTAAAATGAAGAGGTTGAGCTGAATGACCCCAACTCCTCTACTAGCAGCTCTAACATTCTACGATATAGCCTACATCCGAAATTCTGCTGAAACGGGTATCCAGACTGCCTAACTGTAATCTTATCAACATGACCAGCAAACAGTAACACAACTAGGTTAGTTGGACTCAGGTTACAGTACACACATTTATACATATCCTTCAATCTTGGCAATATGAACTTAAAATGCATATTCACTTAGTAGTTGTAAATATTCACTAAAAATCAAAAATATGCTTGACATATTGAAAATAAATAAATGTAGTATCTTTCAGGAATGTAATTTTAAAAGCAGTGAGGATAATCATGAGACAACTAATTTATATTTTCAAAATTAACATGTTTAAATTTTCTCTGTTGCATATTATATATAATGTTACAATCTCTGGACTCTTTTATTTTTAACACTTATCTACATATGCACTACATGTGTCTTGGCAATTAATTTAAAAAATCTGTTCATTGTAAAGACAAATTTGAGGACAATGCTTTCCGTTTAGCTTATTAGTGAATAGGTAATTTACCTTGCTAAGATTCTTAAGTGTGGATATTACATCAATTTATGAATTTATAAAAAATTTTTCACACCAATAAAGCAGGGTACATAAATAGCTTATGATTAACACAGAAGATCTTATTAAATGATTACACTGAGAAATAATCAAAGAAAAAATTAAAGAGGAATTAAATGAGTTGATTTCTTCTTGTGGTTACAGACATTAGCTTGTGTGTACCCTTTCATAAATGTATTACTTCTATCTAAAGAGATAATTTCGGACAATGGCAAACTACCTTTAAGAGGAGAAAAAATTTAACAAAATTGGAACTATTATTTGGTTTGTAACTTAAGTGTCCACTAACTTAAAGAGTTGACTGCTGGTTACTAAGCTAAAAGTCCTGTGCCACGGCTAGCCTTCACTGAAAACAAGTCTCATGAGTGGCAGTGGGCACAAGGGCTGGGGCCACCGGGACCAGAGGCTAGTCTTCCTGCAGTGAGTCCTAGCTAAGCTAATTACTGTTTTATTTTGAGCAAATTTCATAATCCCTTTGTTCCTCAATTTCCTCATCTGAAAGTTAGAAAGGGATACTAATAGTTTATCTTCAGAAGAGTATTGTGAGGATTCACTGAGGTAATATGTGAAAAGTGCTCTGTTATTTTTCAGATTTTAAGCACAACTTTAAATATATATACAATGTATTTATACTCCAACAAATTTTCATATGGTAACATTTCTGCTGAATAAAGACTTAATTAATCCAGCAATTAACTGTTCCACCTAAAGTATAAATAGAAAAATAGTTCATTAATTTGCAAAATAATGTTGCTTTAGGCTTTGGTCAATATACAAAGACACTTGAGACATGGCTATCACATATACATACACCGCATTACATATACCACACAGAAAAATGCTTAAGTTCTAAAATAACAGACCCAAACAAACAGAATGAGAAATGTAAATTATTTAACAACCTCTATATATTCCTACCTCAACTGCTTTCCTCTACTTCTTCCATGTCTACCTTCTGCATATGTATTTTTCTTGTCCTTAACTGTTACCACCAAAGTATACCACCTTTGTTTATTGTAAGTTTTCATGGAAATCTGATACTGAACTCCGTACTTTGTGTGCATAGATGATACCTTATTAATGTAAATAGGAAATGATCAAAAAGTAAAAAAGTAAAATAGATAGGTATGAGTGACTCAAAATTTTTGTGGATTTTATAATTGATTGTATGAGTTATTAAGTTTTGCAATTCTAAGCAAATATGACCTGAATTGTTTTCAAAAATAATTTTGTCGCAAAAGAACATCTACTTATTTCGTTTTAGAAGTTTCTATTTGAATTGAGAAAAGTTGCCTTTCAATGTATATTTCATTATTTTAATATTTTCAAACTACTTCATTTATTACCATTTTATGTTGTATTTAGGTGGATTTTAATTTGTTAAAAAAAATCTTACTGTCTAGTAGAATATATTTCATAATAATATTTAGTATGTGATGAATAATATATTTTATTTTTCATTTGAATGTTACTGTGGTCCAGGTAGAGAACTTGGTAGTTATAGGTTTCTGACTTTTATTAAGCCTGTCAAAAATTCAGATGTTATTGAAACCACAAAGATTTGGCATTATTTTACCACATAGTACTATTTCCTTACAATACTTACATCAGTTAACTTTAACTGAAGAGATAGTTGACTGACTTACACTGAATTAAGATTTTTCAATATTAAATTAATATTGTTAAAACTATACTAAAATTGGTAACCCCCATGATTTCTCTTTTAAGGAAAATAAAACTTTTCAAAAATTAAATCTGGACATACCTCCAGCATTAATTGTGTAAACTCTTCATTACTAAGGAATGTAGGTTTCCAGTCCTGTCGAATTTCACTAGCATCTGACTGTGCAGTGATTTCTGTAAACAGATTGACACATTAGCCGTATAGTCCAACCACAGGGAGAGGGTGGTGGTACAAAAGTCCTACAAGTTGCCTTCCCTTCTCCCACTCTTAAACCATAGTCAATAACATTCATTGGTCTAGGTAGGTTATCAGGAGGTCCAAGTTTGGGGATGAGGAAATATTTGAGCTAATGTAGCAAGTTATCTCCTTGGATTTGCTCTCCTGAAAATACCAGTCTCTTTGGATTTTCTTTGGGGAGCTCTGAGAACCTGTATTGCTGACAGGCCTGAGATTGCTTCCTGCTTTACACAATGACCAAACAAGAATCAGAACAAGCAGATTAGACCAAGCATTAGGAATATGTTCTTTTTCTCCTTCCTTTCTTTGCCATTCAAACGGTAGCACCTAGAGCAGACATAAGGACGTGAACCTGGAGGAAAGGAGCCAAGGAGATCAGTCAGTCTGCTTTTAAAAAAGAATGACTTTATTTCACTCCAAAAAAAATAAATAAATAAATAAAAAGAATGACTTTAGGCCTGCCTATTGCCAGGCAGAAAGATTCTTTCCAGTCTAAGGTATTCTATTCTTAATTAATCAAGGAGACTAAAATAAAATTTTAGGCAAAAACTTTATAGTAATAAACCCAGAGTAATCCTGCTTAGTGACCTCTGATATGTTTTCTTAGTGGTAGGAAGCTGGTCAAAAATTTGCAGATCCCTGGCTTAAGGCACACATTTTAACACAATATAGTTTATCTTGCAACATACTTCTAATGGATTTAGTTATGAGAAAACTATTCATAAATGATGAAATGTGAACTATTCAGGTAATATTTTTTCATTTTTAAATGCAGATATATTAAAACAAACAAGTAAAATTAAAATCTATGTCATAGAGCTTACTCTACAAAATATACTCTACCTTGCAGTGAAAAAAATGGACTAAGTTGTTTTGATTTTTCTATTACCAGATATATAAATATAGCATATTAAATTGGCACCCAAAATTTGGCATATTGGAAATGCCTGTACTAGATATGAAGAGTAACTGAGAAGTATAGCTACTAATTCTGTGGAACATAGTCATGCTTTTCAAATTCACATTATATACACTCAGAAAAAAGGACTTAAATCCATAAGCAAATCCCATCAAGTTTAGTTAAACCCAGGTTTATTTTTAGAGTAAGAAGTATATAAGAATCACCTTTCAATTTAAGGTAAATTTTTTTGGTGTGAGAATCATATACCCAATTTTGAAAAAAAAATCTAAGTGCCAAAATGAATCCTCTATTGTCAGGGGTAAATAATTATGCATGCATATTATTTCATTTCATTCAACAATCATTTACTGAACTCCTACAATGTCTGAGGAAGGAGTGTGCTATCTAACAAGGGGCCCTGAAGTTAGTGAGAATACTATTTGTAGAGATAAAATGTAATGATAATGGTGGCAATAAAAATGAAGACCAGCAATTTTGAGAATAATCAACAAAACTGGCAACTGTGATACTGTACTACAGAAGATGAAAAAAATGCAAAACTCTTCTCAGGCTTGAGTCCCAGGGGATTGAAAGGATAGTGGTGTGAAAATGGAAAAAGGAAAGCTGAGAGAAAGAGATGACTTGACAAATGAAAATGAATTCAACTTCAGATGCGTTGAGTCTGAGGACACGTAAAACAAAGACCCAGAAGTTACCTGGAAAAAAAAAAACTGAAAAGTTTGCATCTAGAAATATAGATTTAGTAGTTTAAGAGAGAGGCAAAACCAAGGGAAGGAGCATAGAGAAAGCAAGGGCACAAAAGACAAGACCTTGAGAAATGTCATGTTCAGAGGGCAGAAAAAGAAAGAGGAAAGAAGTTAGCTCAGTTGGGAGGGGGAGGTGAATGAAGAAGTACAGTGTATCTCAGGCCAAGGGAAAAGGAAGCCAGTGGAGGATGGATGAAAATTTCCAGTGCTTCGGAGATGCAGAAGAGGATGAAATATAAGAAAAAGCTACCGATTTATTGGTAGCAGAGGGGGTAGGGGGTCATGGCATTAATTAAACTAACAAAAAAAATTTTTAAACAATGGTGGAGCATAAACCAGGCTAGTAATGTATCACAGAGTGAGCTAGCAATAAATAGAGGCACTAGTTACAAATTCTCTTTCTGAGAAGTTCTGCAGTTTCATTTCCATCTGAAAAAGAAATGTCCTTTTACAAGTTTTTCACCTATTTTCTATTAAGTAGCATTTATTAAGTACCAAAATACTTAACATTCTTTAAAATTTTCTTTTCATGACTTATTTACTCAAAGTGATTTTCTTTGATTAACAAATAATCACTTTAAAACACAGTGTTTTTATTTCCTAGATATACACTGAAGCAATCTTTTAAAATGACATATAAAGTTCTCATGATCTGACTCTTGCTTCTCTTTCAAATAGACCCATAACTTTCCAACTCAAACTATGCTCCGGTTAAACTGAACTCTCCCTGCTTCTCTGGTTTTACACATGCTATTTCCTCCATGTGAAATGCTGTTTTTCTTAAGCTAACAGGAAGTCTCAGTTGAAAAATTAACTGTTTAAGACTTCCCTGACACATTCTTTCCTCTGTGTTCTCACACAAAGTTTACAGTTTACGAGCACTACTCACATTATAATTACTTGCTTTGCAATTAGCTGTTTATATGTTTGTCTCCCTTGGCCTGAGTTACTTGAGGGCCAGGACTGTTACCCTGCACCACAAGAATCTAGGATATACTAGTAGGCACTAAATACATGTTTGTTGAATGAAAGAAAGAACATACCAGGAAATCTTTAAAAAAGCAATTATTTCCTTTTCTTAAAAATGGTTAGGAAGCATACAGTCTCAAGCCATCACTGCCAAGATTTCATCACATTATGCTTTCAGAGACAGTCTGTTATTATTCAAAAAAAAAATCCATTTTACAAAGTTAAAAATGTACCTTTATGTTTTCGTAAAAAATCAATGCTCTTCTGTAGAACAGTAGATTTGTCCATCTTTCTAGCATTCCCAGGAAGCATGGATCCCAGTTCTTTAATGAGAACATTAAACTGATCTCTACGTTTCTTTTCAGATTTGTTTCTAGATACCCTGATGAAATAAAAAATTAAATAACCAGTTTTCAAACAGTCCATTTAATTACACAAATAGTTTAATACAGTGCTCAATACAGACACAACCACAGAGCATGTACTTCTGTCAATACAGATGGTAATAAATATTTATATCCTAGGTTACCAACAATATACAGTTAATCAGGGCAATAATTTTTCTTCTTAATTTAACCACTAAAGAAGCTTTTACATTTTAAGCATTCGGCCTACATGTTTTTATGAAAATGTCAGTAAGACAAACTACATTCAAATCTCAGGTTTTATTTAATCTAATATTTACCAAGAATCTGTATTTTCCTTATAAGGTTATTATGAATATTACTGAGATACAGTTTCTGAAAGCACATATAATGTATAAGTTCAAATCATTAAAAATTATTGAATAGGAGAAAGTTATCCATCTCCTGTAAGTTTTAAATTATAAACAGAAATCTACAAATGAAAATTTCCCTACCCTCAGGCTTACCCACACATTCTTCCTCTTTATTCCTCCTTCCCAGCCTCCAACACAGAGCTGTAACCACTCTTTTGCATAGCTGTCTCTCCACTGGGTTGTAGGCTTCTTGATAACAGAGCCCCAGTTTTTTCATCTAAGTACTTAAGCATAACACCTAACAAACAGTAAGCACTCAAAATATGTGTGCTAAAGGAATAATTCCCACTGTTCTATGTGAAGCAGTAACTAGAAGCAAATTCTTAGTTGTACTGAGAACTCTTGAGATAAATAAACACAATTATTTACAGAGCAATTAATCATTCCATAATACTTCTAATTACCTGCTTTGTGAAGTCAGATTTTAGAATTCAACTTTAGAAAGTACACTGCTTTCCCAAAAGATCCCCAAAGGTCAGAGGATAATTCTATTAATTTAATTTTTTTCAGTAAAGGAGCATTTATTCTGTATTAGTACTGAGAAAAAATACAACTGTTCAAACCTCTTAAGAAACGTAACAGAAATTAACTGACTCCCTCACCAAACATTGAGTGCTTTGTTATAATGACAGAGACTGTGCTAATAAGGACTAGGGATACTACAGAAAGATAAGCCCTTTCAAGAAATTCACCTAATACCTATGGAACCTCCTTAAGTGTGCCGAATTGAGTCATGAAGGCTAAGTGAGAAAGGGATGGTGGCAGGGTGTGAGCAGGGCATTCCAGACACAGGAAACTTGCACAAAGATGAAAACCTAACAGGAATTCCCTGGCAGTCCAGTGGTTAGGACCCCGCACTTCCACTGTAGGGGGCACGGGTCTGATCCCTGGTCACGGAACTAATGTCCCTGCATGCTGTGCGGTGCGGCCAAAAAAATAAAATAAGGGCCACACATCTATCACAAGTAGTTCAGCATGGCTCATGTAGCTAGTGTACAAGCTTTCTGTGCCCAGCTATGCTGGAGTTGGGGGAGGAGGGTGGGTGGCAATTAGGAATAATAAGTACTGGAAGAAAAAATCATGAAGTTTTTATGCTACACAAAAGGATTTAGTTTAATAGTGAAAGCCATGGGAAGGCACTAAAAGGTTTTAAGCAAAGAAATGACTGACATGAACAGAACTCCTTGTTAAGACCATTCTAGCACTAGAGTAATGAAAAGATCAGTGCTTGGCAAAACAAATTCATATAACAAATACCACTGGAAATTTACTGTATGCAAAACAAGACTGGAGGCCAGATGACCATGTGTAATATAACTTGAGATACTAGTTTCGGTAGACCAATGGTTTGGGGAGAATTTAAATATGGTGAAATTGCCTGTTTGACATTTTAAAGGACACATACTAGAGGAAGTTAGACATACAGATCTAGTTATATTCCTCTAGAAAGGAGTAAGTAGGAAATAAGCAACTGAGAATTATCATATATGAAATATCTGAAGACATGGGTAAAATTTAGAGCCATTATTTGTTGTATATAAGTTACTACTGGAAATTGTATATAATTGTATAAATGGTGTATATAAGGCACTACTAGAAACATACATGAAATTTCATTTAATTCCTACAAAGTAGACTTTATTATTTTTCATGTTACAAGTGTGACAACTCAGGCATAAAAGAGAATATGCCCAGGATCATACAGTTACCAAGAAGTAACAATTTAAAACAGGCATCTTAACTCCAGCATAAGAAACATACAGAAATCAAGTATCACTGCCAATTCTACCAGTCGATCACACCCATTAAAGCAACTTTATTTCATGTTACGTTCAGGTTGGACGTATTCAGCCCTTGTGATGACCTCAATAATAACAGGGCACAGATGTCAGCGTTCAACATGGTCCATTTAATTCTGACAGCATTATTATGAGGCCTTCTCTTTCTCCAAGGTTTCCCACAGCCATAGCATTTTTGGTCCCCTAAAAACACGATCAAACCTTCAAAGTCTCTGTGAACAGAATACCCTTAGCTCACCTTATCCATCTCTAAACTTGGCCTTTAAATCTGTCCAAGTTAATTCCTCAAAGTTCTGCCTCTGAAGACCTAAATAGACATTTCTCCAAAGAAGATATACAGACTGCCAACAAACACATGAAAGAATGCTCAACATCATTAATCATTAAAGAAATGCAAATCAAAACTACATCTCACACCAGTCAGAATGGCCATTATCAAAAAATCTAGAAACAATAAATGCTGGAGAGGGTGTGGAGAAAAGGGAACACTCTTGCACTGCTGGTGGGAATGTGAATTGGTTCAGCCACTTTGGAGAACAGTATGGAGGTTCCTTAAAAAACGACAAATAGAACTACCATATGACCCAGCAATCCCACTACTGGGCACATACCCAGAGAAAACCATAATTCAAAAAGAGTCATGTACCAAAATGTTCACTGCAGCTCTATTTACAATAGCCCAGAGATGGAAACAACCTACGTGTCCATCATCGGATGAATGGATAAAGAAGATGTGGCACATATATACAATGGAATATTACTCACCCATAAAAAGAAACGAAATTGAGCTATTTGTAATGAGGTGGATAGACCTAGAGTCTGTCATACAGAGTGAAGTAAGTCAGAAAGAGAAAGACAAATACCGTATGCTAACACATATATATGGAATTTAAGGGGAAAAAAATGTCATGAAGAACCTAGGGGTAAGACAGGAATAAAGACACAGACCTACTGGAGAACGGACCTGAGGATATGGGGAGGGGGAAGGGTGAGCTGTGACAGGGCAAGAGAGAGGCACGGACATACATACACTAACAAACGTAAGGTAGATAGCTAGTGGGAAGCAGCCGCATGGCACAGGGATATCGGCTCGGTGCTTTGTGACCGCCTGGAGGGGTGGGATAGGGAGGGTGGGAGGGAGGGAGACGCAAGAGGGAAGAGATATGGGAACATATGTATATGTATAACTGATTCACTTTGTTATAAAGCAGAAACTAACACACCATTGTAAAGCAATTATACCCTAATAAAGATGTTAAAAAAAAAAAAAAGTTCTGCCTCTTCATTCAGGCAAGACTGATTATTCCCACCTTATCAGTGACTTTCTCTCTACCCTGAATTATTTTATAAGAACCTTCCCCCACTAGATTGAAGTTAAGGAAAAGGAGTTACATCCAATATATTTTTAGCTTCAAATTCAGGTCTTTTAATTTCCTTGAATAAAGTTGTATATAGCTTTCCTCAAAATCTTCTTCCCAGATATATTTTAATCATTCATTTAAGAATTTAGCAGTCTATCTGGTTATGGGAATATTCTTCTTATCCCAGTACCTTTTATTTTGCTAAATACAGACATTTAGGAACTACTACTTATTACATGTTTATCGTTTGTATCTGTATGTAATGCTACTACACTCTCCACCCTCATGTCTGAGCACCCAAGTAGTTCAATGTGGCTGGAAAAAACCATAAAGTATTTACTGCTCACCCTCAATGACTCCACACTTGGCTGCAATGCTCTCTGGACCCTCCCTCCTGATACTGTAATCACCATCAAGGCCCGTATCTAAGGTCAAGCCCCCACCATCACCACCAGGGCTCTAGATCCCATCCTGTCACCTACTTGATGATACCTCTCCATCAATTCTTCCCCCCCACGCCTACTCTCCACCACCCACTTTCCCTTCTGTTGGAGAATGGAGGCATGTCAAAAGACACAGAAGCCCACCCAGAAAGACCTCCCAAAGGCCAAAGCTGGAACAAACTGAGCAACAGAATAACACAGCACTGAAGTATAACCTAAAGTACAAAATAAATCATGAGTCCATACAAAATATACATGAGTCCACAGAGATATAAATAAATGGGAAAGAGATTTTTTTTTTTACAGAAGAATTTCAAATATGTGTAGATATCCCTTCCTATGAGAGGTGAAGCTTAATTCCCCCATCCCTACTCTGAAGGTGTGCTATCCTAAATAAATTATTTCCAAAGAATAGAGTGGGTTAACAGAAAAGAGTAACTACAATGGTAAATCTAGGCAAACCCTGCCTTAGTCGAGTGACGAAGGCTAACATCCCCAGTGATGTCATGTAAATATTATGTGCCATAATATGATGTGGTGAGAAGGGCACTTTTAGAGGATAATTTAATTTATAAACTACATACTGATACTCTAACCTCTTCCACCTTGCTAACATATCTAAGTTCTTAAGGCAGATAGATTTTGGAAATCACTGATTTACTATTACATTTATTTATTATTCATTTATTTACTACTTTATATCTGAAGTTGAACTACCTTTTTGCTTTGTCCTTGTCATCTTCTTCCACCAACCCATCAAAAATACTACCATCGTCTCTAAAAGAAAAAGAAAGTGGATGGAGAAAATAAGAGAGCAGACTCACTAAGCAACAGCAATACTAAAACAACGTACGAATCAAATCAGTTATATCCTAGGATTTTTGTAGAGTTATGGATTGCATAAGTTCAAACTCAGTAACTACTAACCTGTTTTCTAACACATATAGACAAACAAAGTTCAACTATGTTTTACATTTTAAAAAGTTTATTACAATAAACAAGAATTTAACTTTACCAGAGGTTAAATATCTTATTCCAAACTTTTAGTAACCAGTGAAAATCTATAGAAAGTCAGTATATTTGCCATTATATAAAATGATTCATTTGAAATTATTTTTAATTATAGTAGCACATTTAAAAAACATTTTCTGAGACATTTACTTTACAAAACACAAATCACTCAGAAACATCACAATATCTAGCATATTAACTTATACTGATATATTTTCACTCAGTACTGATTCATTTGACAAATATTTGTTAGCACTCATGTACCAGGCTCTGTTCTGGACATGGTTACAGAGCAGTTAATTAGACATACAGATCCCCACTCTCATATAGCTTATTTTCTAGTAGAAACAAATCAACATGAAAATGTATGAATTTTATTATTTTTTTAAGGGGTGATGTTTTAATTACTAGGTGGTTACTTTAGTCTGAGTGGTTAGGGAAGGACTTGCTGAAGTGGGGACGTTTGAGCCTGAGATCTAAGCGACAAGAAGGGGTTGGTTATGGGAAGACCAAGGGGAAGAGCATTCTAACAAATGAAACCAAGAGCACTGGTGGCTAACTCCTTAATCTAAGGGGCAACAGTAAATAGTTGCAAGTGATATGAGCTTTTACATGAACTCACTATTCACTTCTTTAACCACATCTTTCTGTGGCCTATAAAGTGCCTACGAGCCCCACAACTGAGACCATCTACAAATCTCGTATCATAGAGGTTCATGAGTAGACGTTTGGGGTTCCATGTATACAATGAAATTTATAAAAAACTCTGTATGTAAACGTACATTATTGAGAAGAGAGTCCATAACTTTCACGATATTCAGAGAGATAATGAACTCATATTAAAAACCACTGCTTTATGTCTGAACACCCAGATGTTGTCCCTACAGGTCATACTGTCTAGAATAGGAAGTGACCATCATTCAGAAGCATAATGCCAAAATCATATTTAATCTTTAGGAGTAGTGAAGAAACATCCTTTCTGAGGAAAAGACTACACATAGATTTCACCTGAAACTACGGCACAGCCCACATCCATGGCAGTGGCAGGCAGGCCTCCCTGAGGAAACTCCTTGCC
The DNA here is from genome assembly GCF_951394435.1 of Stenella coeruleoalba. NCBI lineage: Eukaryota > Metazoa > Chordata > Mammalia > Artiodactyla > Delphinidae > Stenella > Stenella coeruleoalba. The sequence continues at coordinate 74,403,262 of NC_137149.1, forward strand.
CCTTAAGTCTTAAGCTCTGATAGAGTACATACCTTCACTATTTACCTCACAGAAAAGGGAGGAAAGCTGTCCCTAGATGTCAAAGTCACTTCTGTGCACAACTCTAGCTACAAAACTCTTAAAGAATCCCCTATGGAAGAATCACACATTACACTATAATAAAAGCACAGGAACTATAGGAACTTTAGTGTCAGACCAATACAGGTCATAACTCCACCTTATTACTTACTATGTGACTTTAAACGAGTTATTTAACCTCTCTGGCCTATAGACTCCTCATCTGTAAATTCTCATGGAATTATTGTGAAGTTAAATGAAGTAAGACATAAAAAGTGCTCTGTACATTAGCTGTCAAAGAGCAGGTATTTTTTAAAAACTGGTACTGTGTTTCATCAAATTTAAGACACCACTGACTATAAGACTTACTATTTTATGTGCCACTGCGAAAGAAAACAATGCCACCAATTAAACTATGATAAGCCAATTGTAAGATGAATCCCAATGTCAGACATGTTAAAATGTAAAAAAATAGTCTTTAAATCAAAGAAACAAGGAGGCCCATCCTTTTCCCAATAGTAATATTTAAAGATTATAATTTCAACTAATGAAATCCTAATTAGAGTCAACTCTCATGAGTCACAAATGCTAAGGTGCTTAAAGGGCTGAAGTTAGAACCAACAGATAAGGAGACAGATGATCCCACAAAGCGCCAAGCAAACATCTGCAATTGTCATAATTTATTTCAGAGCAGTTCTGACCAGATCGCTCAGAATTACAGTTCAAGATCCATTCAGAACACAAGCCACATGCTGTTGACTTTGGCTCTAGATAATATACCTTACTTACTATTACATGAAATTTGCTCGGTACAGAAGGTAAATGGAACAGTAATTATGGTTAAGCATAATACTCCTTTTATCAGTTTGATATAGACCATTACTCTAACAGTGAATTTTTTAAATAGCTTTATATAATTCAAAATAAACAAGTCTCTAAAAACATACCTGTCAACAAGTGAGCTCATTTTACTACAGCTTACGGTAAACAACATAACATATTACGTTTTCGTCTTGTAGTAGACATTTGTACTTCTCCTTGGGTGGAAAGAAAAATAAATGGTCATTAGTTTTCTAAAAAACTTATGTCTACAAACACAGTAATTTGAGAAATACTATGTTTTCATAGAGACTTCAAAATGTTTTTGTTTCTACTGAAGGCTATAACATTATTTTCAAGCAAATATACTTAGCTGAGGCACATTTGAGGCTTTTTTTCCTTTTAAAAAAAGGACTACAGGGGAACAAAAATTGAAGACCATAATTCATTTTCTTTCTATAACAAAATAGTGGAAATTAAAAAGCCACTCTTAATATTCAGTATATATATTAGACTACGTAGGCTACATATGTAAGCCTATGTAAGTAGGTTATAATAACACCAGCTAATGGGCAATAAACATTTGTTGAAAGCCTACTTTCTGTTAAACAGTATAGTTAGCTTTGGAAATAGAAGGATGAGAGACACCATCACTATAGGCAAAAATCTGCAATTAAAGAGGGAGATGGATAACTAAATAATTATAATAAAAGGGATGATGAAGGTATATTGGTGGGGGGGGCAGTCAGAGGAAATATTCTTGATGACAGTGAGTTTGTTAGGCAGTCTAGATTCTTGTTACTGAAAATGTGCTCCAGAGATCATCATCTGAGAGCTTGTTAAAATACAGAATCTTGATCCCAACTCTAGTCCCACTGAAGCAAAATCTACATTTTAACAAGGTCTTCATGTGATTTGTATGACCATTTAAGTTTGAGAAATAACAGACTAAAGGACAGGAAGAGGTAATAGCTGAAGGGATTCTAAGCCACAAGAAAAGTGATTTGCAAAGGCACAGGCATTTATGAGAGAGCGTCATATTTGAGAGAGTTTTCTCTTTAGAGAAAAATGTAGGCATATTACAACTGAAAGTTTTAATTACTAGAGCATAAAGTGAGAGACAACAGGAGTGGTAAAGGGGTGAAGGCAAGTCAAGCAGAGAAGAGCCTTATTATGAAGTTTCATACTCACACTGAAGGGATTAAAATTTACTGCTTTAAAACTCAGTCATAAGCCTAAAATTTATCTCTCTATATTCTATACAGTTTTGCTAAAGTATAAAGCAGGTTTTACCCATATAAGATACTTACATCTGATAGTCATGAGTTAAATATTGAATAACCACCTTAACTCTAATAAATATCCTAACAGTTTTGAGGCACAAGAATTATTTTTTAATTAAAGTTTAGAAAATAGTGTAAATTATTGTGTAACTCTAACTAAATGAGAGAATATTAAAGGACATGAGACTCTGTAATACTCTATCATTGTTTTTAAATGTACATTCATGAAAGGAAGAGAGAATAACTCTGGATAAATGATGCTGGGTTGCCCATGTGGTTATGGCTGCAGAAGCAGAACTGTGAAGGGCTGAGAGTTCTTAAAAGATAATGAGTGAGGGGAGTCAGGAAAAATAAAAAGAACTAACTCCAGGATAAAATAGTGATTTTAAGTGTCTGGGTCAACATCAGCAGATGGAACAGAAAATTATAGAATTTTAGAGTTAGAAGAGACTTTAAAGATCACCTAAGTACAGCCCTCTGGTCTAACAGACATACTTAGTTAGCATCATGGTAATAACAGAGGTTGGTTCTATCACTAGAACAGAAAGAACAGTGCAAAGGTAACACAGCCAATTTGAGTGGATTAAAAAAACAGTTTCAGTTTAAAGTTAAAAGACCAGATCTGAGCCTTATATGGCAGCAAGTATATGCTTGTTTAATTATCAGAAGGTAGAAATAGGGCAAACTAGAGGGAAAAAAGGACCCCAAGAATAAGAACTTATACTATATAGGAGAGGCCATGCTGACTATAAGGGAAGTGAATCCAAAACGCTTTAGAAGGTAGACTGATGCTTTATTAAGCTACTTTACTATTGTTGGTTAACAATATTTTTCCAAACACTATCTGTTGCCCAGCTAACCGAACAACATAAAACTACATCTCTGATAGTTCAGTCCAAGATCTTTCCTCTACTTTTCCAGCCAACTGATAGGCATGCTATATTTAAGGGAAAGATAAAGGAAGAAGTGAAATAGGCCCAATTAAGTACTCTAAAGCAACTGTTAGGAGATTCCTCTTGACTTCTTTACATGGTGTTGAATTAACTTTAACAAGACAAAGTGGTAATGTGGGAGCAGCCAAAGGTCTTGTGTGGGCTCTATCCTAGGACTCACACTTTCAGCACAAAAAAGACTAGGCAGAGTCACACTTGCTCATGGCATGGATTCTAAGGAGTCATTTTTAGAAGGCATGCGATGTCCCTACTCACAGCAAGGAGATGGTCTAATACAGATTAAATATTATTAAAAGTCATTTTTCTTAAATATTGATATTAATAGACCACTATGGTATGAAATAATCTGTCTTTAAAAGGATCAGTTACAAATTAAATGATAAAGGATCAAGTTACTGCTAGGAATCAAATGCTCCTTTACTTAAGCAACTTGAGCTCAAAGTCATTCAATGATATGAATTCCCAGCTGAGTAAGCACCACATTACTATTTTATCACAGTGGAGGGCAGGATGGCATTTTTTTTTTTATAAACATCATTTTAAAAACAAGTTTTAAAACATTTATCACATGCGCAGGTATTAACTAACAAACCTTCTAAGCAATTCAAACTTTGCAAAATATGGAAGCAGGTATGTTTTAAATGCAGCATGCAACATTACACATAATTAACAGAAAATCTCAGTGCTTGGCACTCCATCTTTGGAAAAGAACTCTTACATACAATATAACACATTCTGCATTAAAAATAAATTATGCAGTATCAGTATCTTGTCCTCTGAGTCCCACCTGCTGTCACTTCTCAAAGCTTTCCATTTCTACATCACTAATTTCTCCCTCTATAACTGGAATATTCTGATCAACATCTTAGTATTTTATCTTAAAAAACAAACAAAACAGACAAAAACTTCCTCGACCCAGCAACCCCCTTCAGGAATGGCCCTCCTTTTCTGCTCCCTTTCACAGAAAAACCACTTGTCAGAGTTGTGTACAGTTGGTGTTTCAACATCTTTAATTCATTCCGCTCTCTCATTTTAAAACTTAAGTGTTTATTTTCACAAATGTATACTTGTTCAGAGTTTAAAGTATCCCGTTTTACAAGACTTTTTAAAAAATCAGAAGTCTTCTGATCCGCATTTCCTACTTTCAACCATTTTCATCTCTTTAACTGTTTCCCTTGGTAGTTAACTCCCTATCTCTAATAACTTTTACTTTATTACTTCTTGATTCTATTTTAGGTAGGATGCCTATACACTCCCAATTTATTTGAGCTGTCCCCAATGTAATTATTAAAAGTGCTTGCTTTTGCTCTCTAAAGTGTCTTTTTTTTTAAGCCATCATCTACCGAATTCCACTATAAAAAATAATAATTTAGCTTTGACTCCCCCATCCTTACCTCATATACACGCACGCTTGCCCAAATTTCCAATACCGTGATTTTGGCTAGGTGGTTATATCCAGAGTTAACATTATTATGACTCTGTAAATACAATTCACAGTTAAGCCATATGGTATACTACAATTTGTTTTTTGGAATAGTTTTCCCTAGAGTTAATCATTGTTTTGTTTTGTTATTTACCTGGTTTTCTGAATACTTATCTACAATTCAGCCCTAAACTCTTGTCTAAATCTACTTTTAATATCTTCAAATACATTACAGATTCTACCAATTTAATCTTTTGCAGCTATTTCTCCTGGCACCTTCTGACCTACTCCTACTGGGAATGGATAACTATAATTGGTGACCAGCTGTAATCTTGGGATCACTCTTCACTATCATCTTGGTGATTTCCTGGGTCTCTACGTAAGTTGCATTCCCTGTTTCTTCCTACGGCTTCATTTTTTTTAGTTTACTTCTTTATTTTTGTTGAGTACCTCCTACATTAACTGCCCAAGAAAGGAAACATGGCAGATAAATTTTTTTGAGACATCACAAATCTAAAACTAACATTGGTCTATCCTTAATTAACAGTCTAGCTAGATTGTGAATACTGAGTTGGAAATCATTTTTCCCTCAGAATTATGAAGGAAAATCATTTTTCCCTTCTATCTTCAGTGGAGACACCCTTCTCCACTGTCTTCTAGTTTCCAGTGTGGGATCAAGAAGTCCAAAGCCGGGCTTCCCTGGTGGCGCAGTGGTTGAGAGTCCACCTGCCAATGCGGGGGACACGGGTTCGTGACCCGGTCCGGGAGGATCCCACATGCCACGGAGCGGCTGGGCCCGTGAGCCATGGCCGCTGAGCCTGTGCGTCCAGAGCCTGTGCTCCGCAACAGGAGAGGCTGCAATAGTGAGAGGCCCGCATACCACAAAAAAAAAAAAAAAAAAAAAAAGAAGAAGAAAGAAGTTCAAAGCCATTCTGATTACTGATCCCTTATATGTGACCTATTATTTTTCTTATTCTGGAAGCTCTTCCTTTACCTCTCTTTTAAATATAGCATGTCTATCAACTGGCTGGAAAAGTAGAGAAAAGATCTTGGACTAAACTATCAGAGATGTAGTTTTATGTTTAACAAAATTTAACAGGTCTATGCCCTATTTTGGACTAATTTTCATATCTGCATTGGTCACTCTATGGGCTCTTTCGACCTGTAAATGTGTGTCCTCTAATTTCTGGAGAGTTTTGCTGAATCATTCACTATTCTGTATTTCTCCCCTCTAGTCCCTCTATTCTCTTTCTAGAGCTCCTATTTTTTTTAACATTGGAGATCCTGGACAGTTTCCCCAATTTTCTTATCTTTTCTCTCCCATTTTCTCTTTGCTTTACTTTCAACATCAGTATCATTTTTTAGCCCTTCCATTGAGTTTTCCATTTCTGATTTCATTTCTTATTTTTTTCTCTCTCATATTCATGGATTTAGCATCTCTTCTTATTTCTCAAACTATTAAATGACAGTTTTGTGTTTCTTTCCATTTTTACCTGCCTATCTGGTCTCCATTTCCCCTAACTTGGTATTTTCTATTTTGGTTTGGTCTTTGACTCTCACAAAAGAGGCTTTCCTAAAATGTCCAGTGATCTTTGGCTACAGCTCATATTTAAGGATGGGATCTGTGAACTTTATTTTAAGGATATCATGTTGGGACATTTCACTGAGGAAATTCTTTTTTTTTTTTTTTTTTTAATAAATTTATTTATTTGTTTTTGGCTGTGTTGAGTCTTCTTTGCTGTGCGCGGGTTTTCTCTAGTTGCGGTAAGCGGGGGCTACTCTTCGTTGCAGTGTGGCTTCTCTTGTTGTGGAGCACGGGCTCTAGGCGCACAGGCTTCAGTAGTTGTGGCTCTCGGGGTCTAGAGCGCAGGCTCAGTAGTTGTGGCACACGGGCTTAGCTGCTCCGCGGCATGTGGGATCTTCCCGGAGCAGGGCTCGAACCCGTGTCCCCTGCCTTGGCAGGAGGATTCTTAACCACTGTGCCACCGGGGAAGTCCTCATTGAGGAAATTCTTAATGTCAGTACCTTCAAATCTTTTCTCTTAGGTTGGTTGTAATTCCCATTTTCCTGGGCAAGTGTCATTTCAAAGTACATTCCAAGATACAACCCTTTCATTACCTTTTGTATTTTGGGGATCTTTTGAACTGATTCTTCAGAAAACTGTAAGTTCAATGTATTCTTCTGTATGGCTGACCATCAGTCTCAGAATTCTGTTTAAACCAGAAAAAAATGTGTTAGATTTACTCAACTTATATGGACATTTATCATGAAGAAGGTTTCAAAATAATTTTGAAACATAACAAAATTTATAACTTTGTCACAAAAATGTATTGGGTTTGCCAAAATGTTTGTTTGGATTTTCCTGTAATATCTTATGGAAAAACCCAAATGAACTTTTTGGCCAAACCAATATATAACAAATGCTAAACTCTATAAATTGTCTCTAAAAGAAAATAACTTAAAAATAAAAAAACTACAACAGTTACTTTTAATTCTACTATAGAAGTTAAAAGACAAAAGTATAAAAATAAGTATAGCTATGAAAATATGTTAATGAATACACACATATGTGTTAATGAATACTCATATATAATGAATATAAAAAGATGCAATTTGTGACGGAGATAAAGTGTGGTGGGGGAGAGAAGTAAAAGAGTAGAGTTTTTGAAGTTAAATTGTTATCAGCTTAAAATAGATTGTTAAATCTATAAGATGTTTTGTGTAGACCCATGGTAAGCACAAAGAAAACATCTATACAGGATACACAAAAGGAAATGAGAAAAGAATCAAAGCATGTCACTAAAAGAAAACAATGAAACACAAAGGAAGACAAGACAGGAAAAAAGTGACAAAATGCTACAAGACAGACAAAAACAATGAACAAAATAACAATAAGTCCTTCCCTGTCAGTAATTACTTTAAATGCAAATGAATTAAAGTTGCCAGTCAAAAGACAAAGTAGGTAAACGGATAAAAAAACAAGATCCAACTACATGCTATCTACAAGACTCACTTTAGATTTAAGGACACACAGAGACTAAAAGACTGGAAAAAGATATTCCATGCAAATGGTAACCAAGAAAGCACAAATGGCCATACTTACATCAGACAAAATAGACTTTAAGTAAAAAACTGTCACAAGAGACAAAAAGAACATTATACAATAAAACGGTCAAATTTATCAGGAAGATATAACAATTATAGATATATATACACCCAACATCAAAGCACCCAAATATTTGTAGCAAAGATCGACAGAACTGAACTGAGGAACAGACAACAACGCAGTAATAGTAGGAAATTTCAATACCCCAGTTTCAATAATGGACAGAACCCTAGACAGAGAAGGTCAATAAGAAAACGGATGGCTTGAACAACACTAAAGACCAATGGACTTAACAGAACATTCCACCCAACAGGAGCAGAATACACATTTTCCTTAAATGCACAGGGGACATTCACCAGGATGGATCACATCAGGGAGCAAAACAAGTCTTAACAAATTTAAGAAGATTGAAATGCTTTATCAAATATCTTTTCTGACCACAATGGAATAAAACTAGAAATCAGTAGTATAAGGTAAACTGGAAAATTCAAAACATGTAGAAATTAAACACATTCTTGAACAATCAATGGGTCAAAGAAGAAATCAAAATGGAAATTAGAAAATATTTTGAGACAAAAGCACAAAACATCAAAACTTATGGGATGCAGCAAAAGCATCATTAAGAGGGAAGTTTATAGTGGTAAATACTACATTAAAAAAGAAGAAAGATGTCAAATATAAAGAACCTAACTTTATACCTCAAGGAACCAGAAAAAGCCCAAAGTTAGCAGAAGGAAGGAAATAATAAAGATTAAAGCAGAAACAAAATAGAGCATAAATAAAACAACAGAAAAAAAGTGTTTTTAGCAAAGAACAACAAAAAGAGGAAACATTACAACTGATACCAAGTAATACAAAGGATCATAATAAACTATCATGAACAATTAAATGCCAATAAACTGGATAATCTAGAGGAAACAGATAAATTCCTAGAAATATAAAACCTATCGAGACTGAATCATGAAGAAATAGAAAATCTTAGCATACCTATAACTAATAAGAAAATTGAATCAGTAATCAAAAACCTCCCAACAAAGAAAAGCCAGGACCAAACATTCACTGAAGAATTATACCAAACATGTAAAGAAGAATTAATTAGCACCAATCCTGCTCAAACCCCTCCAAAAAACTGAAGGGAAAGGAACACCTCCAAGCTTATTTTATGAAGCCAACATTACCTTGACACCAAAGCCAGACAGACTCCACAAGGAAAAACTACAATATCCCTGATAAATATATATGCAAAAATTCTCAACAAAATATTAACAAACCAAATTTAATAGCATATTAAAAGGATCATACACCATGACCAAGTGGGATTTATCCTTGGGGTACAAGGACGGTTCTACATACAAAAATCAGTTAATGTGACACACCACATTAAGGAACAAAGTATTAAAATCACACGATCGTATCAATTAATGCAGAAAAAGCATCTGACATAATTCAATACCTTTTCATGGTAAAAACACTAAATAAACAAGAGATAGATAGCAATTTTCTCAAGATAATAAAAGCCATATATGAAAAGCTCCACAGCTAACATCACACTCAACAGTGAAAAATTGAAAGCTTTTCCTCTAAGATTAGAGGAACAAGGCAGGGATGGCCACTCTCGCTACTTGTATTCAACACAGTACTATCTAGAACAATTAAGCAAGAAGTGAAAGAAATCAAAATTGGAAAGTTTGAAGTAAAATTATCTCTCTTCGCAGATGACATGATCTTATATGTAGAGAGCCCTAAAGAGTCTAGCAAAAAAAAACTGTTAGAGCTAATAAACATCAAATAGCAGGACACAGGGGGCTTCCCTGGTGGCGCAGTGGTTGAGAGTCCGCCTGCCGATGCAGGGGACACGGGTTCATGCCCCGGTCCAGGAAGATCCCACATGCCGCGTAGCGGCTGGGCCCGTGAGCCATGGCCGCTGAGCCTGCGCGTCCAGAGCCTGTGCTCCGCAACGGGAGAGGCCACAACAGTGAGAGGCCCGCGTACCGCAAAAAAAAAAAAAAAAAAAAAAATAGCAGGACACAAAGTAAATATACAAAGATCAGTTGCATTTCTGTATACACTAACAACAAACAATCTGAAAAGGAAATTAAGAAAACAATATCATCTATAGGAGCATCAAAAGGATAAAACACTTAGGAATAAATTTAATCAAAAAGTAAAATTTCTGGTGTGGAAGGAACTTCAGGAACTTGTCAGTTTCGGATAGAAATGTTTTCACTAACAAGGAAAATCAGGAATTGCTGTATTCTTACTATTTCTCATTGTAGAACTGAGATATCACTATAACATTCTCATTCTTAACATTCTTCTAAATCATGAGCTCCTTCGAAGCAGGAGTGAAGCTTCACTTCTTCATCTATTATTAGGACCTGTCGGAATATTTGACAAATACTAAAAACTCAATAATCATTGTGAATAACTGAATTAACCAAGACCAACCCAACCTTGCCACACCAAAGTTAATGCAAAACTTTACCCTCATTGACTTTGCTTGACCCATCCAATGTCCATTCTAGAATTTTTTTAAAACACCAAGAATCTGCTGTATATATAATATGACAGCAAGAAGGAGGGATATTTTAGATAGCAAAAAAAAAGAGGGGGTATTTTTGAGTACAAAAAAGGGATTTTTTTGATGGCAACAAGAAAAAAATCCCTGGAGATTACAGACTCAAATAAAAGTAAGAGGTCTGAGTCAAAAACACCGGAGCAATAGAACTTAATTCCTAAAATGTGCATGAAGCAAAATTAAGAAGCATATCCTACTGCCCTACTTGGTTTTAAGTACTTTGGGATCGAGTTACTCGTCAGAATTAAAGCACCTAACAAATCCAGCATGCTGGAGGAGTAAGTATAGAAGTTAAGGCCATGAGTTTACAGCCAGAAAAGCATGGATGAAAATCTTTGGACAATTTACTTAGTTATCCTAAGCCTCAGATTTCTTACCTAAGGCAACTGTTGTGAAGACTAAAGGATAATAATATATAGAGACACCAATTATTAACCAAATAAACACAAATGGAAACTCCCCCTTTAAAGCCAAAATAAAAGGCTTAAATATTTGCAGCACTTCAAAAGGTTAATATTTTTACCATATAAGGGTCTCTAAAAGTTATCTGAAAAAAGGTTAAAACCCAGCTAAAAACAAACAAACAAACAACAAAGAGTATAACTAAACGAGGAGCCACGAAGAAAACAAATGGCTAATAAATGTAGAAATTATTCCTGGCTAGAAATCAAAGAAACTTAAGTAAAAACATATTATAGTTAAATATTAGTGATTCCTTAAAAATTCTACTTCATATATTTATCATTCAGCAAATATTTACTGAGTACCAATACAAGTAAGTGTCCGATACGACGCTGACTGTAGTTTGGAAACAGTGAAATAGACACAGCCACTACATTTGAGGCACTTCCCAGAGAACCCACAAAGTGCTCTCTGAACACACTGGGAGTGACAAAGAAGTTAAAGAAGCCTCCTGGAGAACTGATACGTAAGCTGAGATCTCAAGAATAAAATAACAGTTCACCAGGCAAAGAGATAGAGAAATTTGATCTATGCCAAAAGAACAGTATATGCAAAGGTCTGGAGACATGAGAAGGAACTGTGATTTTAGAATACTACAAGTAGTTTCGTATGATTAGGGCAAAAACCTAAGGACAGCGGGTAACAGAGGTTGTTGTAAGAGATGATAATGGTGAGGTGAGCAGATCATGAAAGGTCACATGAAGGTAACTCCCAACACCTCCGCCCCCTCAACAAAGACATTGAAAGGTTTTAAGCAGGAAAGTGACATTAATAGACATTTGTTCTTTTGAACCATCATACTGGCTACAACACAGAGAATGGAATGGAAGTAGGCTCGACTAGAATTAGAGAGACTAGTAGAAGCAGAGCACTATAATAGTTCAGGTAAAATAATACAGAAGCAGAAATTATAAAAAGAAATATAGGAATTTTAATAGATCCTGAGATGACTAGACAGAATCTGGTGACTGATTAACAGAAGCTGGGGGCAGGAAGCAGTCAAGAGTATCACTCAAATTTTGGCTTGGACACATCTGTGGGTTGACAGGTAACACAGGAGGAGTAAGTTGGAGGGTAGTGTGAGGGAAAGATGTTGAAAGCAGTGGCTAACATTTATTGAACATTTACTACGTATTGGACATTCTTTAAAGTTTTCTCTCATTTAAGACTCAACAATCATATGAGGTAGGCTCTATTATTATCTCCATTTTACAGATGAGGAAACTGAAACACAAAGAGAACAGGTAAGCTGGCCAAGATCAGCAGTAAAGCTAAGATAGGAACCCTGACAGTTTAGCCTGAGCTATGCTCTTAATCACTATGTAACAAATACCTCACAAACACTTTTAATGATGGATTCAGTTTCGGACATGTTATGTTTAAGATATCTATGGGACATACAAGAGGAAAAATGTCCAGTAGGCAGTTGGAAATGTGGGTTTGGCATTCAGGAAAGAACTGGGTAAAGATGTAAAGTGGGAGCCATCGACGTAAATAGGTAAATTAAAGATAATGATTAGATGGGCTTCTCTAGGAAAAACATATAAAATTAGGGAAAAAATGGCTAAGACTGAAACCTGATGAAAAATTAATATTTTACAGACAGGCAGAAGAGTAGCTAGTAAAATGGGGAGGCGGCAGAGCAACAATGTAAAGAAATGGCTCTAGAAACATTTCCTGGGTGTGAATTATGGATCAGCCCCTTTATTAGCTGTGAGTCTGAGACTAGTCACTAAATCTCTGTGCATCAGTTTTTTCATTTCTAAAATGGAGATAATAGTAGTACCTACCACATACAGTTCTTTTGAGGATTAACTATGTTACACGTTTGGACAGTATATAGAAAACAGCAAATGCTCAATAAATTTTAAGTATGATTAGTGTTAATAATAGTATCAACTAGATGGAAAAGGACCAAAGATATAGAAGAAAGCCAGGAAGGATTATTTGTCAGTAAAATTAAAGGAAAAGAGTGCTTTAAGAAGTTGACAATGCCAACATTGCACTGTGGAGAAGAAAGTGACTCTGAAGTGTCTATTACATTTAATAACAGTTTGATAAGTTTGGTGATGGAGATATGAAATAGACACTGAACAATGCTTTAAGAGAGTAAATTAGGACTCCCTTTCTTAAAAAAAGTTTGATGAGAAGTGTCAATAATTCAAGCACTTACGTCCTTTGACCTAGTAATTTCATTTTGAAAAAAAAGGAAATAATCAGAGATGTAACCAAAGTTTTATATTCATTGCACTATTATTTAAAATAGTAAAGCTTGGAAGATTTAAACATCCAACAGCAGTTAACAGTGGCATTAAAATGTATCAAACATAAATCCAAATATGTTTCAGTACCAACTGTTGTTATTCCTGAGTAATTTGCTTATGGATTTTTTCCATTTTTAGTTTTTCTTTAGCACTTTCTAAAATTTTTCCAAGAACATGTATTATTTTATAATCAGAAAAACTTAACTTCTGCCTTTTGAATGTTTTCTTTTAATTGTCCAATACTAGAGTCCTGGCTACCATAAGAACATAAGATACATGTTATCCATTCCAGAGAACAAAACATCAGTAACAAAGTAACACATTACTATTAAAAAACATGAGTAACAGAGACTATTTTCCTATGCACTCTTCATGTAACTTAAAGAAAAAAACTTTAAATTTCATCTAATTATTGATAATTTTTAAATTATTCATTAAAAAGGTTTAACTCAAAGAACCTGGGCTTAAAAAATAGAAACCACAATAAACCCTTTTCTAACCTAATAACCTATTGACCCACTGACCTACTTTGGAATTTAGGTTAGTTCAATCTGATATCACAGATCTTTCTGGGACGGATGGATCTATTAACATTAATTAAAAGTAGTGCTGAAATTTAATTGACTGGCATAATACAAAACCCAACAATCCTTATCTATATTTATCACCATTTATGAAAAATTCAAACTTGCTTCTGCAGATTACTGTTTGTATTATAGCTAAAAAGGTAAGTATTTCTAAGAGAACAATTTTAACTTACAAAAAAAGACTGAAATACTTCTAAAATTAATTATTTAGTGTATGAGTAAAGATGAAATGTAACAGTTCTCAATTTATTCAATACTGAATGGGAACATTAGTCCACCTCTATATAAAATATTAGCAAGATGAAAAACATTCTTGACTCTACAGCAGTTTCTAAGACCAACTTAAATTTAAAATTGACAGTAAGAACAAGAAACACACCTCACACCAAAGTCTCATGAACCAGACCTCTTAGAACCAAAGAAGATGCTTGCTCAATACAAACATCAAATGCTACCAAAATTCTAGACTGTCAGATGTCTAGACGTGAGGTATTTTTGAAGCCTCATTAAGTAAACAAAAACTGAAAAATTAATACAGCTCTCTTAGTGGCACACAAGACTACTGCAATTATTCAAATTCAAATAATGTCTGAGCTCCCTCTTCATGTGATGGACTGATCTGGTCCACAGAATACATGAGCACCTTAACCCTTTTTTGAGATGAGACTGAGGCCTGAGACTGTCCCCAGCCTCAAATGAGCCCCATAAAAGATCTAAAGCTGCAGGAAGAGCCCAAGCTTGAGTCTCAATGTGAACTACACACTGAACCATGTACTGTAACCCTGAACCTATACCACCCTGCACCAGGCCTCACACTAGTATCCACAGGAAGACGGGACCCTGTGGTAGGCAGAATAAAGGCCCCACTAAATGGGCCACGCCCCAATCCCTGAAACCTGTGAATATGTTTCAAAAAAGGACTATGCAGGTGCGATCAAGGTTAAAGATTTTGAGATGAGTAGTTTATGCTCGATTATCTGGGTGGTCCAATGAAATCACATGAGTCTTTAAAAGCAGAAGACCTTTCCTGGCTGTGGTCAGAGAGCTGTGAGACAGAAAAGTCAGAAGGATGCAGTGTTGCTGGTTTTGATGGTGAAAGAAGAGCCACAAGCCAAGGAATAGGGGCAGCTTCTAGAAGCTTGAAAACACAAGGAAACATTCTCCTCTGAAGCTTCCAGAAAGGAATGCAGCCCTACTGACGCCTTGCTTTTAGCCCAATGAGACCCTTGTGGAACTTCTAAGCTGCAGAAGAGTAAGATAATAAATTTGTACTGTTTTAAGCCATTAAGTTTGTGGTAGTTTCTAAGTTTCTTGTTCTATGACAACAGAAATTTAATACAGGTCTAAAATCTCTGGCTGCTCTTGATAAATCTGCCTTTCCCAAACCCTCTCTCCCTCCATATTTACAATAATCTACCTAGGAAACCACCAGGACTAATCCTGTTATGCCCTACTTTCCTTTTATTTCAGTCACCAAGAGAGGTCCAAGACTCTCAGGTCACCCCCCTTCACCTAGACTCTTGTCCCTATATACTCTGTATATCCCCACATTGACCCCTTTCCCCTTTCTTTCCCAATTTCCAAAATCCTTTCATTGTGTCCTCTGGAACTCACAGTATACCATTAGCAAAATATCCTACTTCCTCAATATTGCTGTTGTACACTCGCTTCACGTTTCCTGCACCAACAGATCTCTTGCTCTCCTCCAGGAGTTCTGCTCTATCTCCAGGCCTTTCAAGTGATAGCTGTTCTTCTCTCCCATGTCTCACATGTCAAGGCCCTGGTGTGAGGGCCTCATTGTCATTTCTGAATTATTCTTTCTCTCCCTCCCTAAATCCCCCAGCTTTGAATCTCATGCCCCCAGACTATATCAGTTATTTCCATTTGCTTGTTGTAAGCATTCATAACTCCCCAGAATAAGCCCTCTTTCTCTGAGGGCTGTCTCTCTCCAATACCTCTTTTGTAGGTGTTTTTGATTTTGATATCTACATAAATGATCCTCCCAACATCTTGGCCAGTCAATTCCCTGACCTCCTCTCCTCCAACAATCCTGCACTTACCTCCCACTCATTCCCCTGGAGTTACTCTAGAATTCACCATTAGCAATAATCACACGCCCCCCCTCCATATTTTCAATTTCAAGCACTTTATCCCTCTGAATCTCACACAAGGTCTAGGATAGCATGTGATCTGCTTGATTCAAACCCATCAAAAAAAACCAAAAAACCACAAGCATTTTTTTCTAACTGGCCATATAGCTCTAATTTATTTATTTATGTCTATGTCTTTTTTTTTTTTTAACCTGTCCTAGCCTCCTAATCGTTGCTAAGTACTTACAGTTTCTCATCCCATAAAAGGTACGAAGGAGCAAGGCAAGTTTATCTGAGATGGTCAGGGGACATCAGAGATAGTAACAGTCTCTGTTGGTCAGGTTGAGATAGTAACAGTCTCTGTTGGTCAGGTTGTTCATTATTCCTTATCAGAAACAATTCTTTTTCATGTTTGTCTAAACTCTAGGCTTCCTTTTTACCATTGATTCCTTTGTATATTTAACATATAGATAAGCCATTCCATGAGCCATTCTGTGGCAAAATGCAACCTGCTTACAACTCTAATACGGCTAAAGTCAAGCTGATAATAAAAACATCTTATAATTCCAACTTATTTACAGCATTTACTAATAGAGGCACAAATAACACAAATATTAAAGAACAGGTGGAAGGAAACCATGGCTTCTGAAGATCACTTGCTCTGCCACATTATAAGACACCAATTTTCCTTTCTAGCTTCATTCTCTCTCTCCAGCCTCATCTCCCACTCCACCTTCACTGTATACATACTCCTTATTCTCTGGCCACACTAAACATGTCACCATTCCTGTGAAGGAGAAACTAAAGATCCCTGGGTACACAAAGGTCTGCCCATCAGTGTCCAGCATATTATCAACACAAATGATTTCTTAGTATACTAAACTAAAATTGATCTTTGCAGGAAATCACATTGTCATTCACATTAGGATTCAATTAATCAACATGTAAAACGCATGTTAGTGGAAAACTAAACAGAGGTACCATGTATTAGTTTCCTGTGGCTGCTGTAACAAATTACTACAACCTTAATGGAAGAAAACAACACAAATTTATTATCTCCCAGTTCTGTAGGTCAGAGTCCAACACAGGTCTTACTGGGCTAAACTCAAGTTGCCAGCAGGGCTGCATTTCTTTCTGGAAACTTGAACAGAAAAATGTGTTTCCCTGCCTTTACAATCTTCTAGAGGCTGCCTGCATTCCTTGGCTCATGGATCTCCTCAATCTTCAAATCCATCAGCAGACCAAGTCCTCCTCAGGCTGCCATCTCTTTTGCTTCCCTCTTCCCTTATTAATACCCTTCTGATTACACTGGGCCCACCCAGATAATCCAAGACAATCTTCCCATTATAAGGTCATTTAACCTAACATAGTCACAGTTTCCAGCAATGTAGGATATGGACATCTTTGAAAGGCCATTATTCCGCCTACCACATCCCATGACCCAAGAAATCTCTTTGGTGAACACAAAGTATCTTTTGGGGATAAACGTTAAATAATTTGATCTATCAACACATAAAAGACTATATCACCATTCAGAAGTTCATAACTATCTGAACTATCTTTTCCTTTCATGTTTCTTCAAGGGAATTGAAAAATAATGTAGATGAGAATTCCAGTTGCATGAGTTCAACTGCAACTGAAGGTCAAACTTGATTGCTATAAGCAACAGGCTCTATGGATACTTTTCCGAATGGCAAAAGTTTTAACGTCCAAATGAATATGTGAGCATACTTTCCTTTTTGGACAATTATTTAATGGGCTACACCATATACAAAAATGGCATAATTTATAAGTATCAAACAAATGTCGAAACAAGATTGATCAATCCCAGCCTTTGTGGAATGCTTTATTTTTTTATTTTTCTTTTTCAGGATTGAGAAGACAGAAGCTCCCCTTCTGGTTTTTAGAGAAGAGCTTGTTTTCTGCTCTGGTATTATTACTTTCTTGTTATTTCTTGTTTTTTTTTAAATTTAATTTATTTTTTTTTATACAGCAGGTTCTTATTGGTTATCCATTTTATACATATTAGAGTATATATATCAATCCCAATCTCCCAATTCATCACACCACCACTCCACCCCCCCGCAATGCTTTCACCCCCCTGGTGTCCATACATTTGTTCTCTACATCTGTGTTTCAATTTCTGCCCTGCAAACTGGTTCATCTGTACCATTTTTCTAGGATCCACATATATGCGTTAATATACGATATTTGTTTTTCTCTTTCTAACTTATTCTACTCTGTCTGACAGTTTTCAGATTCATCCACATCTCTAAAATGACCCAATTTCGTTCCTTTTTATGGCTGAGTAATATCCCATTGTACATATGTACCACATCTTCTTTATCCATTCGTCTATCGATGGACACTTAGGTTGCTTCCATGACCTGGCTATTGTAAATACTGCTGCAAAGAACACTGGGGTGCATGTGTCTTTTTGAATTATGGTTTTCTCTGGGTACATGCCCAGTAGTGGGATTGCTGGGTCATATGGTAATTCTATTTTTAGTTTTTCTAAGGAACCTCCATAGTGGCTGTAACAATTTACATTCCCATCAACAGTGCAAGAGGGTTCCCTTTTCTCCACACCCTCTCCAGCATTTGTTGTTTGTAGATTTTCTGATGATGCCCATTCTAACTGGTGTGCGGTGATACCTCATTGTACATTTGATTTGCAATTCTCTAATAATTAGTGATGTTGAGCAGCTTTTCATGTGTTTGTTGGCCATCTGTATGTCTTCTTTGGAGAAATGTCTACTTAGGTCTTCTGCCCATTTTTGGATTGGGTTGTTTGTTTCTTTAATATTGAGTTGCATGAGCTGTTTATATATTTTGGAGATTAATTCGTTGTCTGTTCATTCATTTGCAAATATCTTCTCCCATTCTGAGGGTTGTCTTTTCGTCTTGTTTGTAGTTTCCTTTACTTTGCAAAAGCTTTTAACTTTCATTAGGTCCCATTTGTTTATTTTTGTTTTTATTTCCATTACTCTAGGAGGTGGATCAAAAAAGATCTTGCTGTGATTTATGTCAAAGAGTGTTCTTCCTATGTTTTCCATTAGGAGTTTTATAGTGTCTGGTCTTACATTTAGGTCTCTAATCCATTTTGAGTTTATTTTTGTATATGGTGTTAGGGAGTGTTCTAATTTCATTCTTTTACATGTAGCTGTCCAGTTTTCCCAGCACCACTTATTGAAGAGACTGTCTTTTCTCAATTGTATATTCTTGCTTCCTCTGTGATAGATTAGTTGACCATAGGTGAGTGGGTTTATCTCTGGGCTTTCTATCCTGTTCCACTGATCTATGTTTCTGTTTTTGTGCCAGTAAGATATTGTCTTGATTACTGTAGCTTTGTAGTATAGTCTGAAGTCAGGGAGCCTGATTCTTCCAGCTCCATTTTTTTCCCTGAAGACTGCTTTGGCTATTCGGGGTCTTTTGTGTCTCCATACAAATTTTAAGATTTTTTGTTCTAGTCCTGTAAAAAATGCCATTGGTAATTTGATAGGGATTGCAATGAATCTGTAGATTGCTTTAGGTAGTATAGTCATTTTCACAATGTTGATTCTTCCAATCCAAAAACATGATATATCTCTCCATCTGTTTGTATCATCTTTAATTTCTTTCATCAGTGTCTTACAGTTTTCTGCATACAGGTCTTTGGCTCTCTAGGTAGGTTTACTCCTAGGTATTTTATTCTTTTTGTTGCAATGGTAAATGGAAGTGTTTCCTTAATTTCTCTTTCAGATTTTTCATCATTAGTGTATAGGAATGCAAGAGATTTCTGTGCATTAATTTTGTATCCTGCTACTTTACCAAATTTATTGATTAGCTCTAGTAGTTTTCTGGTGGCATCTTTAGGATTCTCTATGTATAGTATCATGTCATCTGCAAACAGTGACAGTGTTACTTCTTTTCCAATTTGTATTCCTTTTATTTCTTTTTCTTCTCTGATTGGCGTGGCTAGGACTTCCAAAACTATGTTGAATAAGAGTGGTGAGAGTGGACATCCTGGTCTTGTTCCGGATCTTAGAGGAAATGCTTTCAGTTTTTCACCATTGAGAATGACATTTGCTGTGGGTTAGTCGTATATGGCCTTCATTATGTTGAGGTAGGTTCCCTCTATGCCCACTTTCTAGAGAGCTTTTATCATAAATGGGTTTTTGAGTTTTGTCAAAAGCTTTTCCTGCATCTATTGAGACGATCATATGGTTTTTATTCTTCAATTTGTTAATATGGTGTATCACATTGATTGATTTGCATATATTGAAGAATCCTTGCATCCCTGGGATAAATCCCACTTGATCATGGTGTATGATCCTTTTAATGTGTTGTTGGATTCTGTCTGCTAGTATTTTTTTTTTTGTAAATTTTTTTTTGGTTTTTTAAAAGATGTTTTAAGATTTTTGGGGATTTTTTTAATAATAGATGTGTGTTCCGAGGCCGAAGCACACACTTGTCTGCTAGTATTTTTTGAGAATTTTTGCAACTGTATTCATCAGTGATATTGGTCTGTAATTTTCTTTTTTTTTTTTCGTATCTTTGTCTGGTTTTGGTATCAGGGTGATGATGGCCGCATTGAATGAGTTCGGGAGTGTTCCTTCCTCTGCAATTTTTTGGAAGAGTTTGAGAAGGATGGGTGTTAGCTCTTCTCTAAATGTTTGATAGAATTCACCTGTGAAGCCGTCAGGTCCTGGACTTTTGTTTGCTGGAAGATTTTTAATCACAGTTTCAATTTCATTACTTGTGATTGGTCTGTTCATATTTTCTATTTCTTCCTGGTTCAGTCTTGGAAGGTTATACCTTTCTAAAATTTGTCCATTTCTTCCAGGTTGTCCATTTTATTGGCATAGAATTGCTTGCAATAGTCTCTTAGGATGCTTTGTATTTCTGTGGTGTCTGTTGTAACTTCCTTTTTCATGTCTAATTTTATTAATTTCAGTCCTCTCCCTCTTTTTCTTGATGAGTCTGGCTAATGGTTTATCACTTGTGTTTATCTTCTCAAAGAACCAGCTTTTAGTTTTATTGATCTTTGCTATTGCTCTCTTTGTTTCTATTTCATTTATTTCTGCTCTGATCTTTATGATTTCTTTCCTTATGCTAACTTTGGGGTTTTTTTTTCCTTCTTTCTCTAATTCCTTTAGGTATAAAGTCAGATTGTTTATTTGAGATTTTTCTTGTTTCTTGAGGTAGGTTTGTATTGCTATAAACTTTCCTCTTAGAACTGCTTTTGCTGCATCCCATAGGTTTTGGATCGTCGTGTTTTCATTGTCATTTGTCTCTAGGTATTTTTTGATTTCCTCTGATTTCTTCAGTGATCTCTGGGTTATTTAGTAACGTACTGTTTAGCCTCCATGTGTCTGTGTTTTTTACGTTTTCTTCCCTGTAATTGATTTCTAATCTCATAGTGTTGTGGTTAGAAAAGATGCTTGATACAATTTCAATTTTCTTAAATTTACTGAGGCTTGATTTGTGACCCAAGATGTGATCTATCCTGGAGAATGTTCTGTGTGCATTTGAGAAGAAAGTGTAATATGCTGTTTTTGGATGGCATGTCCTATAAATATCAATTAAGTCTATCTGGTCTATTGTGTCATTTAAAGCTTGTGTTTCCTTATTAATTTTGTTTGGATGATCTGTCCATTGGTGTAAGTGAGGTTTTAAAGTCCCCCACTATTATTGTGTTACTGTCGATTTCCTCTTTTATAGCTGTTAGCAGTTGCCTTATGTATTGAGGTGCTCCTATGTTGGGTGCATATATATTTATCATTGTTATATCTTCTTCTTGGATTGATCCCTTGATCATTATGTAGTGTCCTTCCTTGTCTCTTGTAACATTCTTTACTTTAAAGTCCATTTTATCTTATATGAGTATTGCTACTCCAGCTTTCTTTTGATTTCCATTTGCATGGAATATCTTTCTCCAACCCCTCACTTTCAGTCTGTATGTGTCCCTAGTTCTGTAGTAGGTCTCTTGCAGACAGCATATATATGGGTCTTGTTTTTGTATCCATTCAGCAAGCCTGTGTTTTTTGGTTGGAGCATTTAATCCATTCACGTTTAAGGTAATTATCGATATGTATGTTCCTATGACTATTTTAATTGTTTTGGGTTTGTTTTTGTAGGTCCTTTTCTTCTCTTGTGTTTCCTACTTAGAGAAGTTCCTTATTATTTGTTGTAGAGCTGGTTTGGTGGTGCTGAATTCTCTTAACTTTTGCTTGTCTGTAAAGCTTTTGATTTCTCCATCAAATCTGAATGAGATCCTTGCTGGGTAATCTTGGTTGTAAGTTCTTCCCTTTCATCACTTTAAATATGTCATGCCACTCCCTTCTGGCTTGTAGAGTTTCTGCTGAGAGATCAGCTGTTAATCTATGGGAGTTCCCTTGTATGTTATTTGTTGTTTTTCCCTTGCTGCTTTCAATAATTTTTCTTTGTCTTTAATTTTTGCCAATTTGATTAGTATGTGTCTCAGCGTGTTTCTCCTTGGGTTTATCCTGTATGGGACTCTCTGCACTTCCTGGACCAGGGTGGCTATTTCCTTTCCCATGTTAGGGAAGTTTCGACTATAATCTCTTCAAATATTTTCTCGGGTCCTTTCTCTCTCTCTTCTCCTTCTGGGACCGCTATAATGTGAATGTTGTTGCTTTTAATGTTGTCCCAGAGGTCTCTCAGGCTGTCTTCATTTCTTTTCATTCTTCTTTTCTTTATTCTGTTCCACAGCAGTGAATTCCACCATTCTGTCTTCCAGGTCACTTACCCGTTCTTCTGCCTCAGTTATTCTGCTACTGATTCCTTCTAGTGTAGTTTTCATTTCAGTTACTGTATTGTTCATCTCAGTTTGTTTGTTCTTTCATTCTTCTAGGTCTTCGTTAAACATTTCTTGCATCTTCTCAATCTTTGCCTCCATTCTTTTTCCGAGGTCCTGGATCATCTTCACTATCATTATTCTGAGTTCTTTTTCTGGAAGGTTGCCTACCTCCACTTCATTTGGTTTGTTTTTCTGGGGTTTTATCTTGTTCCTTCATCTGGTACATAGCCCTCTGCCTTTTCATCTTGTCTATCTTTCTGTGAATGTGCTTTTTGTTCCACAGGCTGCAGGATTGTAGTTCTTCTTGCTCCTGCTGTCTGTCTTCTGGTGGATGAGGCTATCTAAGAGGCCTGAGCAAGTTTCCTGATCTGGAATGTTTTGTTTTTAAAAGGCAAGTGTATGTAAATTTCTGAGATGGATCTCCAGAAAAAGCGAGTGAATTATATCAACCCAAAAGAAGTACAGAATTTTATTAGTGCTAAAAATCTACAGGAACCTGTTAAGAAATTTGATTAAGTAGTATTACGAAATAGGTTTAGGGTCAGCTCATGAAATATTTAATAACTTACAATTAATATGTATAAATATAATGACAATGTTTTGACATACACCTCATTGATGAGGCCACCAGATCCATATAAAATACAACCAAAAAATGTCAATTTTCAAGGCCACAAATATTCCTCTTCTTGCAGTGTAATCACTTTATAAAAAAGACAGTTGTTTTGACCTATTAAAACTTGAGTAAACTGCCAGGTTGCTTTTGTGCAGACAAGTAGGTGAAGCAAGTTCACAACCATCTGAAAACTAGTTCAAATACATTTAGATGCATTCTGAACCACAGATTATTCAGAGAACTACCACCAAGAACTATTTTTTCTTCACTAAAATTATTATAACTACATTTCTATTTAAGATAAAATTCACTCTGTTTAAATTGTAAGATTTTGCAATAGATGATTTATATATATACTGTCCATTCCCACTTTTCTATACCTACGTACTTTCAAAGTTTTCAAATGAACAAAAATACATGAGCATATTAAGTTCCTTAGTTGACTATTATTATTTTTTAACACACTGACTCACTGCTTGATCCTTACCTGAAACGACAAGGTCTGAGAAAATCACAAGCCAAGATCCTATCTAAATCTGTGGCGTATCAAGGGAGATGGAACTCCCTTGATACAGACACATTTTATTTGCAGCATGCAAGTAAGAGTAATTAAGAATAAAAAAGGATATGTATATGGCATGCTCATTCACAGCCAGAAGGCCTATGACCAGGCTTCACACGGTACAACCTGGACTTAACAAGTATTACATAACAGAGACATACCCTTGATACAGAAGATACGATTTGAGATTTCTATTGATATATCTTCAAGTCTGCTATTGAACTCATGCAGTAAATTTGTATTGCATATATCGTACTTTTCAGTTCTGATGTTATCACTTGATTCTTTTATGTGGTTTTTATTTCAGAGGAGAACTATCTTTCTATTCACTTCAAAACTGTTCACTTTTGTCTCATGGGCCATGGATATAATATAACAGCGGCTTTAAAGTCTTTTTCTGATAATTCCACCATCTGAATATCTCAGGGTTGGCATCTATTTATTGTCTTTTCTCTTAAAAAAGTCAGATTTTCCTGTTTCTTTGTATGTCAAGTAATTTTGGATTATATCCTAGGTATTCTGAATATTAGGTTATGAAACTAGATTTTATAAACATCTTCTGGAGAATTTGGTATTTTTTTTGCTTAAGTTTATACTACAAGTTATATATTGCATTCTAGCATGGCAGTACCACTGTCAGCTCAGTTTTCAAAGTCTTTGCTATGTTTTTTGGCTTTATCCTCTGCATGCACTGCTCAGAGGCAAGTCTGGGATTTGAACAGTGGTTTATATTGTAGGTCAGTTCTCTGTCTTTGCTGTGTTCCTTTGGGTCTGTACATGCATGCGTAGCTCATAAGTAAGGTGGGACCTCTGTGGGTCTCCTCTCACATCAGCTCTCTTCTCTGTGAGATTTCCCCAGCATGCTCCAGTTTCCAGGGGCCTTTTTCCCAAATCCTCTGACCAGAGAAATCGTTTTCTCTCAGAGTTTTAAAGTGCTTGTGCTACCTGGCAATGTAACTTTATAGGTAGAGATGGTCTCAGGGCAGGCTTGGGAGGGAATAAAGGGGTACTCCTTTTCCTTGTCGTGTGTC
This sequence comes from Stenella coeruleoalba, assembly GCF_951394435.1. NCBI lineage: Eukaryota > Metazoa > Chordata > Mammalia > Artiodactyla > Delphinidae > Stenella > Stenella coeruleoalba. Next base: position 74,427,895 of record NC_137149.1, read on the forward strand.
TAGAAATAGGGGTTTCTCTAAATTGCTGCATCCACTGTGCAGTTCCCTAATTCAGCCCACCATTTGGTCAAAGCTGGGTCATGAGAAGAAAGAAAAGGTATATTCACCATTATACAGGCTAGTCTTCAAGTTATAACTTCCTTTCTCGATTTGCCTTTTTTTTTTTTTTTGCGGTACGTGGGCCTCTCACTCTTGCGGCCTCTCCCATTGCGGAGCACAGGCTCCAGACGCGCAGGCTCAGCGGCCATGGCTCACGGGCTCAGCCGCTCCGCGGCATGTGGGATCTTCCAGGACCAGGGCACGAACCCGTGTCCCCTGCATTGGCAGGCGGACTCTCAACCACTGCGCCACCAGGGAAGCCCTTGATTTGCCTATTATTAACTTTCAAAGTCTTTAGATAGTTGCTTTTAGTATTCTATTGAGAGTATTTAGTTCTAATCAGTCAGAGAGAGGCATACTCCATTTTGGCCTATGCATTGTATTATATCCATTTCTCAACAGACTTTCACCTAAAGTCTTTAGTAGTCATTGACTGATCATTATCTAGATCATAATTCTATTAGAAATTGCACTGTGGTGAATTTCTAATCCTATCATTCTCCCAGCATTTGTTATTGTCTATGATTTTTCTATAACAGTAAACTTTCCCTCTTAACTATTTGGTTATCCTGGAATGAAATCTGTACAGAAAATGAAGAATAAATGGTTGATTCTTTCATTTACCAGTGATTTTCAGAGTAATAAAATGAGGGTTTTTTTTAAGTATTATTATAAACTTCTGAATTCTTATATGTGTATCAATCTTCAGTTGTTATACATATTTTTTAACCTATTTTTATGGAAAATTTCAAACATACACAAAAGTAAAAAAGAATAATTATTAACCCATATATTCATCACCCATTTTCAACAATTATCAAATCATGGTCAATCCTGTTTCATCTATTCTTCCCCTTCCCCATTCCTTCCCATCCTCCTTTGTATTATTTGAAGCAAATCCCCAAAACTATATCATGTCATCTGTAAATACTCTAGTACGAATGTGCAAATTATAAGGACTTAAAAAAAAAAACACAATATCATTACCTTTAAAAGTTAATAAAAGATGTCTAAGGCCTCTACACACAAAATATTTCTGAGAGAAATTTTAAAAGACCTAAATATATGGAGATATACTGTGGTTAACATATTGAAAGTCTCAATATGGAAAGATATTTAATATATCCAAATTGATCTACAGATTCAATATTAAACTAGACAATAATAATATGAAATAATAAATAACATTTAACTTGCTTAATGTTAAGCAGGGATTTGTTATTTATTTACTCATTTAGGAAACTGACAGGCTGAGTGTAAAATCTTTATTGAAATTCATAAGGACCAAGAAGAACCAAGGCAATTTTGAAGGACAAAAGTTGGAGAACTTAAAGCTATAATAACTAAAAGTGTATGGCACTGGTACAACAACAGACCAATGGAACAGAAACAGAGTCCAAAAACAGACCCACAAATAAAGTCACCTGAATTACAACAAAGGCACTACTACCGCATTACAGTAGGAAAGGACAGTCTTTTCAATAAATAATGCTGGACCAAATGGATTTCCAAATGGAAAATAAAATAAACCATGAATCCTACCACACATCATGCAGAAACCTAAATGGGAAAGTTAAAACACTCAAGTTTATAGAGGAAAACATAGCACAGTATCTTCTTGGCTTTGAAATAGACAAAGAATCCTTAAAACACAAAAAACTAACCATAAAAGAACACTCTGATAAAATAGACTTTATTAAAATTAAGAAATTTTCTTAATTAAGACACACTACTGAAAGAGTGAAGAAGAAGAGATAACTTCAATACTTAATCCAACAAAAACTTATCCTAGAAATAAAGAACTTCTGCAAATCCGTAAGACAGACAACACAACAGAAAAATGGACAAATAACATGAACAGGCATTTCTCAAAAAAGGATATCCAAAGGGTCAGTAAGCATGTAAACATGTGCTAACCTTTTAAGTTATCAGGGAATAACAAATTAAAACTACAATAAAATTTCACTACATACACTGCAGAAGAGTTGTTAATTTGAAACACTAATAATTTCAAGTGTTATTGAGGATGAAGAGCAACAAGAATTCATGTACACTGTTGGTGGAAGTGTAAACTGATTCAACCATTAGGAGCATCTACAAAAGCTAAACAGCCAAATACCCTGACCCAGCATTTTCACCACTGGATATTTATCCAACAGAAATGCATACATATGTGCCAAAAGAAATGTTCAAGAATGTTCACAGCAGAATTGTTCATAACAGCCAAAAACTGAGAGTAAACCAAATGCTCATCAACAGTACAAATGGATGAATAATTTTGGTATATACATATGATGAAGTATTACAAAGCAATGAAAAAGGATGAGCTACTGCTATATGAATCAATATGAATGACTCACATCAACAAGATGTTGACCATAAAAAGCCAAAAGAAGTTCAAAAATAGACAATATTAATGAATAGTGAATCAAGCAAGAATAATAGTTACCTTTGGGAGTGCGTGATGACTGTCAGGGGGCATGAAGGAGGCTCCTGGATTGATGAAAATGTTCTATATCTTGATCTTGGTATTGGTTAAACGAGTGTTGACTTCATAAAATTTCATCAAAATGACACTCAGTATTTATGCACTGTATAATATGCATGTTTTAATTCAATATAAAACATTTTAAAAGTTAGCAATACTGTATCAGTCTCTTGATATTTTATTTTTAACTTTTTGGTTATTTTACTTGGTGAAATTGAAGTCTAGTAGAACTAGGTTTCTACATCAATCTGCCTCTTACTTGGGTACTAAAGTCATTATTTACTTTTTCCTGGATAATTACTGACAGTTTTGATATGTGGATCCTTCCCACATTATGACGGCAAAAGTTTACCTTGAAGTTAGACCTATCTCATGTTCACAAACTAGATAATTCTAAGATGACATTTTTTTCTTAATGTAAATATAATCAATTTTCTATATTAAGTTCCAGGTCACCAGTTCCCACAGTTTGTATTTGGAAAAAAAGAAGAAAATTCAAAGCTTCTGAGGCTTAGCATCTAAGCTCAGTTTTAGCTAAACTTGAAAAAAGCAAATCAGGGCTTCCCTGGTGGCACAGTGGTTGAGAGTCTGCCTGCTGATGCAGGGGACACGGGTTCGTGCCCCGGTCCGGGAAGATCCTACATGCTGTGGAGTGGCTGGGCTCGTGAGCCATGGCCGCTGAGCCTGCGTATCCGTAGCCTGTGCTCCGCAATGGAAGAGACCACAACAGTGAGAGGCCCGGGTACCGCAAAAAAAAAAAAAAAAAAAAAAAGCAAATCAAGGCATGGTGTAAGCATAAGGTTGTTGTGAAATATAATGAATTATTAAATGTAAAGCGCTTAGAAAATAATGTGTACCACAAAGTAAATGCTCAAAAAAAGTCTGCAATTCTTTATACCAGTTTGAAAAACCTTACAATAGATCCTTACTCTTGAATTTCCTTCAAAATATTTGAGACAATAAAAACAGATCTCTTTTAAAAACAAACAAAGTATATTTATGGAGCTAAGGGAAAACTTAATAGATTTTTAATGAAACAAGCCAAAGTGAACATTAAAGAAAAGTATAGGATAGATGAAAATTTAATTAACTATACCTAAGGTTTTTTTTAAGTTCTAAGTTGTACTAATAGATATTTAGCTATGATATTAGGATTAGAACTTCTACATATAATTTATCCAGTTTGCCAACTGTTAACGCGTGCATCATTTTCTTTATATACTGATAAACATATTTTCTGAACCATTTGAGAGTAAGTTGCATATATCATGTCCTTTTACCCCCAACTGCTTAAATGTGTACAGCCTGGGAACAAAGACATTCTCTTAAATAACCATAGGATAGTTACTAACTTCAGGAAATTTAACAATTATACAATATTAACATCTATTTTTTTAAGAGAGCAAATAAAGTCCTTTAGGGCTCCTCTAGTACAGGATCCAGTTCTGAGTCAGGTATTGGATTAGCTATTTTATCTCCCTAGACTCCTTTAATCTGGAAGTTTTCCTTCAGCTAAATACCTTTTAAACTGTCTTATGTTTACAAGGTACTCTGCAAGATAAGATTTTAAAACTTGGGTTCTTAAGCAAGCTATATAGGGAAGTTTCATTAAAAAAAAGAGATTCAATGGAAGAGTTAGGAAAAGTTTCAGAAGACTAAGATGAGAATACAAAAATCTTCCTATCCAAGAGTGGCTTTAGTATATATACATTTTAAAGCTTTATAATGAGGAGGTTTCTAGGTTTCTTTGATATTGGTAATTCGTGGATTAGTGGTTTCAAAATCCTGTCCCTCAAGATGTCAAAAAATTACAATATATAATCAACTTAGGGCTTCCCTGGTGGCGCAGTGGTTGAGAGTCCGCCTGCCGATGCAGGGGACACGGGTTCAAGCCCCGGTCTGGGAAGATCCCACATGCCGCCGAGCGGCTGGGCCCGTGAGCCATGGCCGCTGAGCCTGCGCGTCCGGCGCCTGTGCTCCGCAACAGGAGAGGCCACAGCAGTGAGAGGCCCGCGTACAGCAAAAAAAAAAAGTCATGGTACCTACCCTTAAGAAACTTATAATTTAGCAAACCTAAGATTCCTGCTTTCAGATACGAAAAGTATTATGTTTTCCTATTTTGAAAAGGAAGCAACTATGATGCAGCGTGAAAAATGTGTCCAAAGATAAAACTATGAAATGTTCTAGAGGAACAAAAAAGGTAGATCCTGAAATCGTGATCTTTAATCTCCTAACAGAGAACTCAACTTGCCTCTGTCAGACTACAGAAGAGCTCCTTAAGAGAATCCTCCTATCTATCCATTGACTCCAAAAGGGACATGTATCGTCATCCCCAATGTACGTACTAGCTTTGTTCCATTGAGTCAGTCACCGACTAGTTTCCAAGTAATGTACTAGTACCTTCACTTAAAAAATAACAGGTAATCTCCATACACAGAAAAAAACAGAAATTGTACAAAAGGTGTATACTATTAGATACTTTTAGAATGGACGTGATAATAAATGTGGAAACAGAAGATGTGGCTGGTCGCAGTGGCTCTTTAATAAGTAATTTAACTTCGTCGGCGATAGGCTGTAATAGGCCATATGGTCCAACGAAGTTTGGTCCTTTTTGAAGTTGTATATAACCTAATACTTTTCGTTCATTAATGTGAGGAATGCCACAGCTAGAAGAATTGGGACAATAAGTGTTAGAATGTTAATTATAAACATTTTGTTAGGGAGAGGAGTTGAACAGCTAATAAATGTTTAAGTTTTACATAATTACTGGGCTCTGCCACCCTAACAAACCCTGTTCTCAGGCAGGGTGTTTTAATGAATTAAGATTGTATCATTAATTAGTTTTAAGGCACTTTTGTAAAGTAGACCTTATTTCTCTTGTCTTTTCGTACTGGGATAAATATGTAATAGATAGAAACAGACCTGGGTTACTCTGGTGTGAACTCATATCACATAGGACTTTAATTGTTGAACAAACTTAACTTTAATAGGGGTTAAACCATTGGGATGTCCTGATCCAACATCGAGGTCCTAAACCCTACTGTCGACATGAACTCCAGAATAGGATTGTGCTATTATCCCTAGCATAACTGGCTCCATTGATCAATTTTTTTGGATCAATAAGTGAAGATATTTTGACTAGTTGGTCTAAGTTTTAATCATTCAGAGGCTTTTTTGTTCTCCGAGGTCATCCCAACCAAAACTGCTAACCCATATAAAAGTTTTGTTATCCCTTGATGGTTTAGTTCCTTTTGGGGGGGGGGGGCGGGCAGTTATTAAAGCTCCATAGGGTCTTCTTATCTTATTTTGTCAATTTCACTGATTAAAAGTAAAAGACAGTAAAACCCTCATGTGGCCATTCATACAAGTCCTTATTCAGAGAACAAATGATTATACTACCTTTGCATGGTCAGGATACCGTGGCCATGTGACAGATGTCACTGGGCAAGCAGTGCCTGTAATACTAGTTACGCTAGAGGTGACGTTTTTTTGTAAACAGGCAAGATTTGTATTTGCTGATTTCCTTTTACTCTTTTTAATCTTTCCTTAGGTGCATATCTGTGTCAGGTTAACAGTAATTTTAATAAATAATCTAACATTGACTTAGGTTTATTTGTTGTTAACTACCAGTGATATCTATTACTTATATAAGCTTATGCAAGGACAAATATTTCTTGTTACTCATATTAACATTACTGCTTCTATTAATTGATTAGTCCAGTATTAAACTAGGAGTTGATTTACTTATTGATGGTATTAAGGTAAATGTGTTGTTGAACTTGAACGCTTCCTTAACTGATGGCTGCTTTTAAGCCAACTATGGTGTTATTTTTACTCTCTAGATAAGGTTGTATCCTGTTTCTAAAAAGCTGCAACTTTTTAGATTAGTATTTAAAAATACGTTAAAATTTATGATTTTTTGAATAGTTTTTAAAGTTGAACTAAGATCCTTTTCCTGGACAACCAGCTATCAACAGGCTCGTTATACCTCTACTTATAAATCTTCTCACAAGTTTGCCACATAGATGAGTTTGTTCTAATAAACTGTACGTAAGTAGCTCGTCTGGCTTTGGGGTATTTAACTTAAGTTCTCTTTGTTAAAAATTTCAGTTAAATCATTATACAAAAGGTACAAGGGGGAAGCTTTACTTTTTATTACTTGTAATGCTTCTTGCCTCATGCCCTTACGATACTTTCTCTATAGTGCCAAAAAGCTTTTAATTTCTCTCTCCTATACTTTAAATATTGGGTGAATGATTTATTCAATCTGCTTATAATAGTTGAATTTGTGGGAGGCTTGGGCTAGATTTAGTTCAAAGTATCCATACACTTTGAAATCTCCTGAGTGTAAACTAGGTGCTTTTGTTTAAGCTATACTTTGATTTATCCAAGCACACTTTCCAGTATGCTTCCCTTGTTACGACTTTATCTCCTCTCATATGTTTGGTACTTGCTAAGAAGTTATAAGAGTTATTAATACTTGAGAAGGGTGATGGGCAGAGTGTGCATGCTTCACGGCCTGACTCAACTAAGCACTCTATTCTTAATTTACTACTAAATTCTCCTTTGGTTTTTAGCTTCATCAAAATTTTTGTATAATAAGAAATATGTTCTTGAAATAGAAAATGTAGCCCATTTTTTCCCATCCCGTAAGTTACACCTTGACCTAATGTTTCTATGTATAATAATTATGCTTACTGTTATTCCTTTTCAGGGTTTGCTGAAGATGGCGGTATACAGACTGAATTAGCAAATGTTGGTGAGGTTTACCGATTATAGAGAGAACACACTCCTCTAGAGGGGAATGAAGCACCATCAAGTCCCTTGAGTTTTAAGCTATTGCTAGTAGTACTCCAGCGAATAATTTTGTTATGATAATTATTTGCATGTAGGGCTAAGCATAGTGGGCTATCTAGTCCCATTTGGGGTCTTAGCTGTCATGTGATCAGTAACTGTTAAAGTCACTTTTGCAGTTCATTTTTAAATAGCTATAGCTTTCTAAGGCTTAGCTAGAACTTAACTTTATTTTTTATTATTCTTTAACACATTTTACACCGATTTTCTATTAATTTGGGTTAATTGTATGACCACAGTGGCTGGCACGAAATTTACCAACCCTAAATAACATAACTTAGTTGAACTTTCATTTATGGCTTAATTTTTATCACTGCTGTTTCCTGTGAGGGCATCGCTAAGCAAAGCATTATGAGCTACTATTTTAGTGTGCTTGATACCTGCTCCTTTTAATCCTTCATGATTTAGAGGATAGTCTGCTTAAGTTATTATGGTAACACTAAAACCTGGTAGAAAACAGAGTACTATACTAATTTTCTTTCTACAAATGTCCATTCATTTTAGAAGAAAAGTAATAGGAGAATCAACTTATCTTCTATTTTAAAACAGTAACACAGGTCAGCCTAATGAGAATATGGATTATGCTTTCCAGGACACGAAAAAAGTGTAAGTCAGTCACTGAGAGCTGGTATCAACTCTTACCTCCCTCTAATTTTCCCCCACTCATCTCTTACTTTGCACTCAATCTACAGACACTTCTCTACCCAGGTAGAGAAGGGGTCGGCTAACTTATTCTGTAAACGGTCACAAAGTAAATATTTTTGGCTTTCTGGGCCCTAACATCTCTGATGCAACTACCTAACTCTGCCACTATAGCTTGAAAACAGCCATACACAATATGTAAAAAATAAGAGTGGCTGTATTCCAATAAAGCTTTATTCACAGACACTAAAACCTGAATTTCATATAATTTTCACATATCATAAAATAGTATTCTGCTTCCAGGATTTTTTTTCCCCCCAACCATTTAAAAATGTAAACACTATTCTTAGTTCACGGGTCATACAAAAACAGGCAGCAAGCTGGATTTGGTGGTGTGCAGACCCCTGATGGAGAGACTTGCTTGTAAGGCAGACATGCAGTAGGCGACTGGCCCTTCTGTACCTCAGTCAACTGCTTCTTTATCTCTAAACCTAAAACCTGACAGGAAATAATTCTTATTCTACTTTTCAGTCATTTGCAAATCACCTTTCTCTCAAAAAAAGACAAGTTATAATTCTTACTTTCAGGTAGTAACTTTGAAAAATTTCAAGAATTGCTGAAAGAAAATACATCTGGATATCAATTACCTTACCAATAAATAATGTTTCATTCCTCTGAAGAATAAAAAAATCTAAAGATAAATAAAAACTATCAAAGAAGGTAGCCGATCATGTCCTAAATATTTTTATAATACTCTGTCCTATGTGCCTTGCCAGGAGACTGTAAACCTCACTGTACCCAATAATTATGACAGAAAAGGAAGGAAGCAAGGAAGGAAAGAAGGGAGGGAAGGAGGGAGAGAAGAAGGAAAGGAAAGGGGAGGGGAGGGGAGGAAAAGGAAAAGGAAAAGGAAAGGGAAAACAGAAAAAAGAAAAGAAAAAAAGAGAAGGCATACTTCTGAGCTCAAAATGAAGACTGAACATATCTAGTGAAACTCACCAAGTTGTAAAGATTCATCTAAGAGGAATGCAGAATCTTCCAAAGGCATCTTACACTGTGACAAAATCAGCTTCTAAGTTTCAGCAGCTTTACAGGAAAAACAAAAAACAAAAAACAAAATCTGTAAAACAAGGGCAGCTGTGGAAATAATGTTAATCAAATTCTAAGTAACAATACCGCCAGTATTTTTTCCCATCCACATATACAGCATTAATTGGGGCTTCCTATGTGCCAGGAATAGGGGATGCAGCAATGAACATGTCAGATTCCATCAATTCCTCTGGGAGCTCAGTCTGTAGGCCAACTCCAAATGGGATGAAAGGCTTTAAGAATCATGATGATGTGAAGGGAAAGCATGGCAGAGATACAAACCAGGCTAGTGGGAACTAGTTAGGAAAGGTTTCCTAAAAAAGAGGCAATTAATGCAAGCATGAGTAGGGTCTGACCAAATAAAGCAAGAGGGGAGGGGAGAGAAAGAACAAGTTTCATTAGAAGGGAATGGCATGTTCAAAGGGCCAGATGTAGGAGAGGATATGGCGTTTGTGTGCAAGTAAAAGAAATCTAGTATGGCTGCTCAGAGTAAGAAAAGGGATGAGAAGGTCATTCTCTGAGATGAGATGGGCAAGGGAGGAAAGTAAGAAGTGAAGCAATTTGCCCTGCATCACTCAGTCACACAGGGCTAACAGGCAGAGACCATTTTAAACTCTCACCACTTGACTGCAATATATTAGCCATTCTGAAGCTCTTCCCAGTCCCCTAGCCTCAAGGGTCTTAGAGGTTGACCCCTGGGAAGGAAGGTGAGTCAAAGTCCTGTGGAGGATGATCCTTTCAGGGGGCTTTTGCAAAGGCCTGAGGGAAAACTGCCAGCCTCCCTATGAATGGATGAATTGATCAACTGACCATCAGGGGCCCTCCTGCAAAATGATGGGGAAGAAGTCAGTTTCAGCACCATTCTCAGTTACAAATTAATAGTTGCCAAGCATTTTACTATGCGTGAAGTCCAGTTCTAAGTGCTTTACACGTAGTAACTAATTCAATCCTCACAACATCCCTATGAGGTAGGTGCTTTTATAAGCCTTTATTTCCAGTATGGTTTTATGAAATAGCCCAATAATGGTCATTAATTTTTATTAGCAATTAAAATTATCAGAAATGTTAACGATACTTACCACAATATTAAAAGCATTTTAATTACCATTAAATCAGAAAAGTACTATTTTAAAGATTAATTAACAAAAACAAAAGACTTCACAACATTAATTTGGTTATTTCTCTGTTAGAGAAAGAGTTGGAAATTTTGTTTCATGCTCATTCATTCACTTACTATGATAGGTTCTACATATCCAATGATTAGGGGAAAAACACACCAAATTCCTGCCGTCATGGAGTTTCAGTCATTGAAATACAATTGGCAATTATGTTTTTGTAACATATCCTAAGTTTTTGAATGAATGAAAAATCAACAACCATACAGACAAAATCTGATGCATAGAGGAAAATTAAAACCTGAGGGGAGTGGACTGTGAATAAAAAATATACATACATGTTAAAGAAGGAGGAAGAGAAAGAATAAAAAACTGCTCCACTAAAAAAGGGAACCCTCATGCACTGTTGGTGGGAATGTAAATTGGTGCAGCCATTATGGAAAACAGTATAGAGGTTCCTCCAAAAACTGAAAATAGAACTACAATATGATCCAGCAATTCCACTTCTGGGTATTTATCCAAAGAAAACAAAAACACTAAGTTGAAAAGATGTATGTATCCCTATGTTCACTGCAGCATTATTTACAATACCCAAGATACGGAAGCAACCTAAGTGTCCTTCAATAGATAAACAGATAACAAAGATGTGGTGTATACACAACACACACACACACACACACACACACATCGTACTCTACCATAAAAAAGAATTAAATCCTGCCATTTACAACAACGTGGATGGACCTTGAGGATATCATGCTAAGTGAAATAAGTCAGACAAAAAGAAAAAAAATGATTATGAAGAACCTAGGGGCAGGACAAGAATAAAGACGCAGATGTAGAGAATGGACTTGAGGACACAGGTAGTGGGAAGGGTAAGCTGGGACAAAGTGAGAGAGTAGCACGGACATATATACACTACCAAATGTAAAATAGATAGCTAGTGGGAAGCAGCTGCATGGCACAGGGAGATCAGCTCGGTGCTTTGTGACCACCTACAGGGGTGGGATGGGGAGGGTGGGAGGGAGACGTAGGAGGGAGGAGATGTGTGGATATATGTACACGTATAGCTGATTCACTTTGTTATGGGGCAGAAACTAACGCACCATTGTGGAGCAATTATACTCCAATTAAGATGTTAAAAAAATAATAATAATACCAATACTGAATTATTTCACTCATATGTGGAATCCAAAAAACAAGAAAAATAAACAAATGAAACAAAACAGAAACAGACTCAGAGAGCACAAACTGCTGGGAGAAGAGGATGATGGATGAAACAGGTGAAGGGGATTAAGTGGTATAAAACTTCCAGCTATAAACTAAGTCAAGGGGAAGTAATGGGAATACAGTCAGTAATACAGTAACAACTTTGTATAGTGACAGAAGGTAAGTGGACTTGTTCTGATTATTTCATAACATATAAAAATATCTCATCACCATGTTGTATACCTGAAACTAATGTTGTATGTCAAGTATAACTTAATTTAAAAAAAAAATCTGGTCCACTGAGGAACACACTCATGAAGAATGAAAAAAGAGAAAAGAGAGCACAGCAAAGTACCGGTAATCAGCCCACAATGATGAAGGTCCTTAAGGGACTCAAAACAGTTATAACGATAAAAAGCAGATGAATATTACACAGTAGAGGATTCAAGACTATAACCTAGTGAAGAAAGATTACACCTTAATCCAGCAGTCTTCACACTAGGGACCAGATGGTTTTAGGGAATCAATTTCCAAATCCTTCATGTCTATAATTACCAACCAGCTACTAGAACTAATATCAAGGTCAGAGCATCATACTGCTTTCTCCTTTCCTACAGTGTATTTTGTATCTTCCTTCTTCCAGTTCACAAGAGAAAGATGTATCTCTTACACATCTAAAATTCACTACAATGCATTTCCATGTAGAAACATCCAGAACACCAAAGGAATAATTTTAAATATTGATATCAAGGGAGTATCCTCTAATGGAAGTACCATATATCCAAGGAGGTCTTGTTTTTCCCTGTCCCATACACCTCTGTTAAGAACAATACATGACATTAAAAAGCAGATATTCTGGCCTGGCCCCAATGCACTGTTAAAACTTCAGGATGTGAGAATAAAAACAACCTTCTGATTAAGAAGCTCATCTGAGAGAATCCAACGAAAACAGTGATGATAAATATTGAAGACAGCTAGAACTTAGTTCATCCGGGTTACAAGCTTGTGGCCAGACTCCTTACATAATTTATATAGAATTATTTAGAACTCAAGATCTGGGAAGCATCTTAAATTAGAATTCAACATCTGTACTTTCACCATTCTCAGAGAAATGAGAAAGAAATTAGTACATTCTATCAATCACCTGTGTCTTGTGTCTGTGACGTGAAGATATTTTACATGATTTCAAAGAGTTGAAAAGATCCCTTACTTCAGTTAACATCATATCTTCAAGTAAACGTAACACATACCAAAGTTAAGTTAGTGTTTTATATTTTCTTGAACACTTATGGAGAAACATTTTTATTAACTTTTATGAAAAGAATACTGCACATAGTAAATCCATATTTTTTAAAAAACTGGGACAAGTCTTTACACTGTCACATTCCATGCATTTCTCTGCTTGTTTTTCATTCCTATATGGACATATTACATATAGATTAGTTTAGCAGGAATATACTGTAAATCCTACTATAAATGATATACTTAACAAAAGCATAAGTGTTTTGTAAACTTCACACTTATTAGTGACCCAACATCTTTTCTTTTTACTATTAATTTCCACTGAAACCAGTCTCATTCTAACATATACATAATATTCATCTATGGATACATAAATTCCATGAAAAGAAAAGTCCCCTCTGAAAAGATACATTTACAACTAGTAATTGTTTAATAATAAAATCAATAATACATTTATGGTATACTTGTAGTAATTATAATTCCAAAAAAAGTTTTTCTGTTAACACTTAGACCATTATGGTCATAATAAACATTCTGAATTTCAATATCTATTCATATTTTTGATGCCCAGAAGCATTCTTCAAGTATTGAAAGAAAGGAACTGCCAACCCAGAATTCTATATCCAGACAAAATATCCTTCAGGAAAGAGAGGGAGATTAAAATATCCACAAATGACAGAAAACTAAGAGAGTGTGTCATCAGTAGACCTGCCCTAAAAAAAAGGAATGACTATAGGAAGTTCTTCTAACAGAAAGGAAATGATAAAAGAAGGAATATTGGAAAATCAGGAGGGAAAAACTGGAAAGAGGAAGAATATGGGTAAATACAATACCTTTTCCTTCTCCTAAGTCTTCTACATTATTTTTGATGATTTAAGCAGAAATTATTAACACTGTGTGATACGGTTCTCAATATATAGAGAGAAAATTAGAAATGGAGGGAGTGGGTAAAGGGAGTTAACCAGTAGACTATAATAAGTTACCTATACATAAAGTACCTAGAACAACCACAAAAAAGCTATCCAAAGAGATACAATCAAAACATTATAAATAAATCAGGATGGAATCCTAAAGTGTTCAACTAACCCACAGTCTTCTTTTTCGCTCTCCCACTACTACTGAAAAAGGAGCTGAGTTAATGCACAAGATACTCTATCCCCAGGCAAGACAGGAGTGGAACAAGTTTGAGGACATTGATGAGTCACATACTCTAAAGGCAGAATTTTCAAAGCATTTATAATATCAGTTTTGGCATTACTCTCATGCACTGCTGGTGGGAGTAGAAATAGGTGCTGACTTATGGAGGACAATATATCAATATATTAACAAAATTATAAACGTTCCTACACTTTGGTCCAGCAATACAGGGGGTATAACAAGCATTTTTTTAAATGAAACGAAATAGAAAAAAAAGTCAAAGTACAGGACAACTAGTAATGGTTAGGTTATTTCCTGAAACTGTTGTTTCAGGTACGTGTTTATTGAGTATGTGGATACTGGGTCACAACATAAAACATATTTCTTACTATAGGCTGTGGTCAAAGAAGTTTGGAAGCCACTATTTCACCTCAAAAAGGTAGCCTGAAGCATAGGGACAAACTGACACTTTGGAAAGGGAGGGTTCAATGTCTGGATGTGAATAAGTGAAAGGGAAGAAAGACATATAAGGAGACAAAGCAAACCCAAGGTAGTACGTTACCGAGCTACTAACGAGCTAGGCAGAGCCATGAGAAACATGGCCTCTTTGGGGTGAATGCAGAGGAGATGAGGAAGGGAGAGAATTTATCTGACTGGGGCCAAAGAAGAGACAGAAGCAATCCATCAAAGTTTGTCCCCCAGAGTGTGAATTCCTAAAAGGAATTTCTTGCTTTCCTCAATGACACCATTTTCTTTTTTTTTTAACTTTTTATTTTATATTGGAGTATAGTTGATTAACAATGTTGTATTAGTTTCAGGTATACAACAAAGTGACTCAGTTATACATATATATGCATCTATTCTTTTTCAAATTTTTTTCCCAATTAGGTTGTTACAGAATATTGAGCAGAGTTCCTTGTGCTACACAGTAGGTCCTTGTTGGTTATCCATTTTAAATATAGCAGTGTGTACAAGTCAATTCCAAATTCCCCAACTATCCCTCCCCCGCCACTTCCCCCCTGGTAACCATAAGTTCATTCTCTAAGTCTGTGAGTCTGTTCCTATTTTGCAAATAAGTTCATCTGCATAATTTTTTTTAGATTCCACATATAAACAATATCACACAATATTTCTCTTTCTCTGACTTACTTCACTCAGTACAACCATCTCTAGGTCCATCCATGTTGCTGCAAATGTCATTATTTCATTCTTTTTAATGGCTGAGTAATATTCCATTATATATATGTACCACTTCTTCTTTATCCATTTGTCTGTTGATGGACACTTAGGTTGCTTCCATGTCTTGGCTATTGTAAACAGCGTTGCAATGAACACTGGGGTACATGTACCCTTTCGGACCATGTTTTCCTCCAGGTATTATGCCAAGGAGTGGGATTGCATGATCATATGGTAGCTCTATTTTTAGTTTCTTAAGGAACCGCCATACTGTCCTCCATAGCGGCTGCACCAATTTACATTCCCACCAACAGTGTAGGAGGGCTCCCTTCTCTCCACACAGTCTCCAGCATTTTCTGTTTGTGAATTTTTTGATGATAGCCATTTTGACTGGTATGAGATGATATCTCATTGTAGTTCGGATGTGCATTTCTCTAATAATTAACAATGCTGAACATCTTTTCATGTGCCTCCTGGCCATCTGTATGTCTTCTATGGAGAAATGTCTATTTAGGTCTTCTGCCCATTTTTTGATTGCATTTTCTTTTTTGATATTGAGCTGCAAAAGCTGTTTGTAAACTTTGGAAACTAATCCCTTGTCAGTCATACCATTTGCAAATATTTTCTCCCATTCTGTGGGTTATCTTTTCGTTTTGTTTATGGTTTTCTTCATGGTGCAAAAGCTTTTGAGTTTAATTAGGTCCCATTTGTTTGTTTTTATTTCCATTACTCTGGGAGATGGACCGAAAAAGATATTGCTGTGATTTATGTCAGAGAGTGTTCTGCCTATGTTTTCCTCTAAGAGCTTTATAGTGTCCAGTCTCACATTTAGGTCTTTAATCCATTTTGAGTTTATTTTTGTGTATGGTATTAGAGAATGTTCTAATTTCATTTTTTTTAAATGCAGCTGTCCAGTTTTCCCAGCACCATTTATTGAAGAGACTGTCTTGCCTCTATTGTATAGTCTTGCCTTCTCTGTCAGAGATTAAGTGACCAGAGGTGCATGGGTTTATTTCTGGGCTTTCCATCCTGTTCCATTGATCTATATTTCTATTTTTGTGCCAGTACCATACTGTTTTGATGACTATGGCTTTGCAGTATAAACTGTAAAAAATACAAACACATGGAGGCTAAACAATATGCTACTAAACAACCAATGGATTACTGAAGAAATCAAAAAGGAAATCAAAAAATAGCTAGAGACAAATGAAAGTGAAAGCACAATGATCCAAAACCTATGCAATGCAGCAAAAGCAGTTCTAAGAGGGAAGTTTATAGCAATACAATCTTACCCCAGGAAACAAGAAAAATCTAAAATAAACAACCTAACTTTACATCTAGAGCAAATAAAGAAAGAACAAGCAAAGCCTAAAGTTAGTAGAAGGAAAGAAATCATACAGAACGGAGCAGAAATAAATGAAATAGAGACAAAGAAAACAATAGCAAAGTTCAATGAAACTAAAAGCTGATTCTTTGAAAAAATAAACAAAACTGATAAACCTTTGGCTAGACTCATTAAGGAAAAAAAGGGAGAGGACTGAAATCAATAAAATTAGAAATGAAAAAGGAGAAGTTACACCTAACACCACAGAAATAAGAAGAATCATAAGAGACTACTACAAGCAACTGTATGCCAATAAAACAAACAACCTGGAAGAAATGACAAATTCTTAGAAGGTACAATCTCCCAAGACTGAACCAGGATGAAATAGAAAAAATGGACAGACCAATCACAAGTACTGAAACTGTGAGTAAAAACTCCCAACAAACAAAAGTCCAGGACCAGATGGCTTCATGGGTGAATTCTATCAAACATTTACAGAAGAGCTAACACCTATCCTTCTGAAACTGTTCCAAAAAAATTGCAGAGGAAGGAAAATTCTCAAACTTACTCTATGAGGCCACCATCACCCTGATACCAAAACCAGACAAAGACACCACAGAAAAAGGAAATTACAGGCCAATATCACTGATGGACATAGACGCAAGAATCCTCAACAAAGTACTAGCAATCTGAATCCAGCAATACATTAGAAGGATCATACACCATGATCAAGTGGGATTTATACCAGGCAAGCAAGGATTTTTCAATATCCACAAATCAATCAATGTGATACACCACATAAACAAACGGAAGAATAAAAACCATATCATCTCACTAGATGCAGGAAAAACTTTTGACAAAATTCAACACCCATTTATGACAAAAACTCTCCAGAAAGTTGGCATAGGGGGAACATACCTCAACATAATAAAGGCCATATACAACAAACCTACAGCTAACCTCATACCCAATGGCGAAAAGTTAAAAGCATTCCCTCTAAGATCAGAAACAAGACAAGGATGTCCTCTCTTGCCACTTTTATTCAACATAGTTTTGGAAGTCCTAGCTATGGCAATCAAAGAAGAAATAGAAGGAATCCAAACTGGAAAAGAAGAAGTTAAACTGTCATTGTTTGCAGATGACATGATACTGTACATAGAAAATCCTGAAGATGCTACAAAAAAGACTACTAGAGTTCATCAATGAATTTGGTAAAGCTGCAGGTTACAAAATTAATACATAAAAATCTGTTGTATTTCTATACACTAACAACGAAAGATCAGAAAGAGAAATGCAAGAAACAATCCCATTTACCATCACACCAAAAAGAATAAAATACCTACAAATAAACCTACCTAAGGAGACAAAAGATCTGTACTCTGAAAAGTATAAGACGCTGATGAAAGAAATCAAAGGACTCAAACAGATGGAAAGATATACCATGTTCTTGGATTGGAAGAATCAACATTGTCAAAATGATTATACTACCCAAGGCAATCTACAGATTCAATGCAATCCCTATCAAATCAGCAATTTTTCACAGAACTAGAACAAAAAAATTTTTAAATTTTTATGGAGACACAAAAGACCCCAAATAGCCAAAGCAATCTTGAGAAAGAAAAACGAAGCTGGAGGAATCTGGCTCCCTGACTTCAGACTCAATGACACCATTTTCTTTGCTTACTTTTTTAAGGTAAATTTTAAATAATGCATGTGGCTTCATTTGTGGTTCACATTATATTTCTATTGGATAATGCAAGTGTAGAGCCTGGAGTGCTACAATTTCTCTTTGCACTCAGCAGCTGATTTGTCAAAGAGATGTGAAACATCTTCTGCTGTGATTTTTCTTCTCTTTGCCATTATGGGCAGAAATGAAAGTTTCTGAATTCTCAACTGTGTTCAATGAAAACTAAAAGCAGCCTACAAAAATAGTGTCTCCAGGTTTCTTTAATAACTTCTTGAAAGATGATGCAATAACTTGGGCAATACAAAAATCAGACTGAAAAAAATGATGCAATAGCGACAAACTTTTCCATATTCTATCACCCTTCTACACGATTCCATTATTCTTCTACTTTCATGTTATCTTTTTTTTTTTTTTTTTTTTTTTTTGCGGTACGCGGGCCTCTCACTGTTGTGGCCTCTCCCGTTGCGGAGCACAGGCTCCGGAAGCACAGGCTCAGCGGACATGGCTTACAGGCCCAGCCGCTCCGTGGCATGTGGGATCTTCCCGGACCGGGGCACGAACCCGTGTCCCCTGCATCGGCAGGCGGACTCTCAACCACTGCGCCACCAGGGAAGCCCCATGTTATCTTTTAAGGAAAGATAGCAATAACTGGTGAGTCATGATAAAACAAATCTTAAAATGTTGAAACATACAATGTTTACAGGTAAGAGAATATAATTAATGAAAGACAGAGATTTATTCAATTTTTTAAGTACATTTTGTTTTGTTCTTTAGGAGACCCCAAAGAATAATAATCATGAAATACTAGTTCTTATAAATAGTTGGAATGCTTAAAAAATCAAAAAGGCTATAATTAAATCCAATGGATATTGATGGTATACTAAGGGTTAATCAAAAATTGGTAAGTAGGGCTTCCCGGGTGACGGCGCAGTGGTTGGGAGTCCGCCTGCCGATGCAGGGGATGCGGGTTCGTGCCCCGGTCCAGGAGGATCCCACATGCCGCGGAGCGGCTGGGCCCGTGAGCCATGGCCGCTGGGCCTGCGCGTCCGGAGCCTGTGCTCCGCGACGGGAGAGGCCACGGCAGTGAGAGGCCTGCGTACCACAAAAAAAAAAAAAAAAAAAAAAATTGGTAAGTAAAAGGTAATTGATAAAGCATTTTTCTTGTCTGTCCTATCAAACTATATTTCAAGGTAACCAAAGAGACCTAATTGGTGAGGGGTAGTCCTTCAAAGAATTTTAGCTAATAAGAACAAAAAGAAATTACATAAATAGATGGGCAACAATCATCAATGGATTTTAAAGCCATGAGGAGAAAAAGTCATAGTGACTTGCACAACAGATCATGCTGTCACCAAATGAGTGCAACTGATCAATCTTACCATCTCCAAAAGTAAGACAGACATTATGTACCTCCCAATGTAATGAAATATGTAGTATATAGTACTATTTATAAAATGTTCTTGTGTACAAGAGTCACGCTGGAATCTATCAAACCTTTATATTGTATATTCTTAACAGCAGCAATGTCACACCCAGGGGTGAAAAATATCTTCCATAGTAGTATATTAAAATGGTTTCTTGCTCTCCAAAGCACAGTGCTATATCTATTCTTGGGTTTCAGAGAGCAGCCAATAAAGGAAAAAAAAATGTCTAAAAAGGGCCTTTAAAGAAGAAAAAAAAAAAAAAAGGTTGAGAAACACTGCTTTAGATCAAACTTTCAGTTTAAATTAATACAGAAAAGGAATAAGTAAAATGACATCAGGAAGAAGCAATCAGATAAATCTAGAATGTGAAATATTATACAGAACAACTGACCTAGTTTCTTCAACATGGAGGGAAAAGGGGGTAGGGGGTTGTCAACTGTCCTAAATTTTTAAAAGCCTCAGAGCCTTTAGTTTCAGAAATATTTACATTTACATTTAGAAATATTTACAATGAATTATATGTGGAATATGCTTCAAATAGCTCTAGGAGAGGGTACATGGGTGAGGGTATGGACGAAACAAGACAGGTTCTGAGTTGATAGTTATTAAAGCTGGGTGATCGGTAGATTATTCTAATCTGTATACTGTTGTATATGTTTTCCATTACAACAAAGTATGTGTTATTTGAAGAAGATTTTTCATTGTTAAGAAATTGGAGCATTACTGTGTAATACATACTTGTGGCAAACATTTTCTATCAAAGGTGATCTACAAACTGATAACACTCTTCTTCCAAATAAATTGTTCTCTTAAAAAGAAAAAACTCAAGGGCTTCTCTGGTGGCGCAGTGGTTGGGAGTCCGCCTGCCAATGCAGGGGACGCGGGTTCATGCCCCGGTCTGGGAGGATCCCACATGCCGCGGAGCGGCTGGGTCTGTGTGCCATGGCTGCTGGGCCTGCGCGTCCGGAGCCTGTGCTCCGCAACGGGAGAGGCCACGACAGTGAGAGGCCCGCGTACCGCAAAAGAAAAAAAAAAAAAGGACTCAAGAAACATTACAACCAATTGTTAGTACCTCATTTGAATCCTGATTCAGACAATATCAAAAAGTATTTTTGAAACAATTGAGAAAAATCTGAATAAGGACTAGGCATTATATGATATTAAGAAATTATGGTTAATTTGGTTAGATGTAGTAATGATACTGAGTTTATGTAAGAAAATATCCTTATTTTTTAAAGAAACATAGAATTACTTAGGGGTGAAGTGACAATTTCTTTCATTCTTTTGTTTCTTCCTTTCTTTCTTTCTTTCTTTCTTTCAAGAAAACCTGAAGAATGAAAGAGATAATGATGACAAACACTCAGTTTTGCCTCTCTTCCCTTTGGAAAGTCTACTGGTAAGACAGCACAGAAGAACAAAAAGTAAGATCTATAAAACAATGAAAACATTGGAGAAGGAAGTTATGAAGAGATGAAATGACACAGTAGATTTCTGGAGAGCAGAAAGCAGATCCAAGTGTATTAACAGGTTAAGCACATGCAAAATTCACACATAAAGGGACTACAGTGGAGTTCTGAGTCAACTGTCCTGAGACTCTAGGCTCTAGAGTTAGCAGATACAGAGGCTGAATACAAGTGACCTAGGAAAAAGCTTTACCTGTCTCCTTTCTCTGCACCCCTTCCCTGGCTAAGCAAGGCCAGCATCACACCTAGGCCCAAAACTGCACCACTTTTTTCTAAAGAAATCTAGCAGAAATTTAGCAAACTGCTCAGAAAGAAACTAGATGGATGTTACTGTCCACAGAGCTCATGTCAATATGACAACCGGAAAGCTCCTGAAAATAGCAATAGGTTCCCTGCTCTTAGGCTCTAAACCTAAACTTGCCAGCAGACAAGACACTCCATCTATGTACAAAGAATCACCAACCAGTCTTTTCAAACAGAGATGGCAATTGGAAAAAAATCCACCTATACAACGAGAAAAAAAACCCACCATAGCTACCTAAAATAATCAAGATAATCCGGTAGCAATATACATGAACCAACAATAATAATTTCTAGTCATATGAGGAACAACCGCAGCTAGAAGAAGACCAAGATAAATAAGTAGATCAACTAACCCCAGAAGACTCATACATTATTCAGGGTACAGAAGAAAAGAATAAAAAACAAAATATCTTTAAGATACTCCTAAAGACACTGCATTCAATACAACAAAAACAGAATGCTACATATTAAACAAACAATGACACGGATTTTACTACACCAAGAACTGTTACAAACGCTTTACAAATATGAACTCCTTTGCCCACAAAGTAGTTACAATCCTCATTTTGTAGTTCAGAAACTGAGCACAGAGAGGTTAAATAACTTACCCAAGGTCACATGGTTATTAAGTGATGGAGCTGGGAACTTAACTCACACAGTCTGGCAGTCTAGGTCCACTGTATATGCTTTTAACTACTATACCATGTTGTCTCTTGAAATGATATGAACAAAAAATAAGCAAAGCTACTGGAATACTTACAATCTGGTTACAGACATTCACAGAAAAGTAGGAACATATAGTTGAAGAAATCTGTCAGAATACAGAATAAAAAGGCAATGATAGACAACATGAGAAGAGATAAAAGACATAAGGATCAAACCAGAAAGCCAAAATTCTGCTGGTGAGCATTCCAAAGTGGGAGAACATAGAAAACCAAGAAATATTACCAAAAAAATAATGGAGAACATTTCCCATACCTGGAGGGAGACACCTGCATTTCAACTGAAAGGGCCTACCTACCCCAGAGAGTTCAGATAGAATAATAAGAACAACTCATACCTAGACACGTTAACTATAAAATTCCAGAACTACAAAGACAAAGATAAGATACTAAAGCTTCCAAAGACAAGGGGAAAGGGTCATTAAAAAGTAACAAGACTCAAGAGTAGCACCAGACTTCCTACCATCTTGATCTAAAACACAACAGAGCAAAAACCCATAAGTTCTAAAGGAATTTAATCTGAATCTAAATTTCTACACCCAGACAAACTATCAAGCAATTATGAATGAGGCGAAAAAGCCATGTTCAGGCATGCAAGAATGTTTACATCTTAAGTACCCTGTAAACTGAAGTTAATTTAGAATATACTCCAGCAAAAAGGAGAATGCCATAAAAGACAAAGATGTGATATCTAAGAGACAGTAAATCTAACCCAGAAATGCAGTGAAGGAGTATCTCAGAATGACAGAAATACAGCAGGCTTCCAACCCATGAAGACTGAAGGAGAAAGTAGGACAACTCTAAAAGGCATGTCTCCAGGAAAACCAGGGATTCCATCCAACAAATAACAGATATTGTGATTCAAGCAGGAAACATTTTGACCAAGAAAAAAAAGGCAATTACAGACTGTAGGGGGGAAAGATAAACAATATTAAGCAAACTAATCAGAATATAAGGCAAACTAGTGGCATGACTGTGAAAAAAAAAACTTATGAACTGTAAGTAAAGATAACCAACCTTACCTTGATATCACATATTTTATTTTTTGAGTTCCATTATCATAACTTTGTACCCATGGAAAATGAATAGCTCAATGATTAACTGTAATTTATTTTGTTCAGCTTTTAGAATCAACCTACCGAAAAGACTGAATGTCTTAAATCTCATTACATAACAGAACGTAAATGTTATGTGATCAACCTGGTCAAACGCAAAAGAAAAGGTAAAATGGAAGTGAAGGAGTAGAAAAGACAAGATGGAGAAATGGATAAAGGCCCTACTATCCTTATCTTACACAGTAGGGATTTAAAATATAATGTCTAAGAAACATTTTATTTACAGTTGCAAAGATACTAATAAAAGAACTAATTACAATGTTTCAAACTTTGGGATGAAGAGATATGAGAGATTAAGGACAGCACAAGTGAATTAAATCCTCATCTTAGAAGAATCGAGAATAATTTAAAGTCAATTAATCAAGAAATAAAAGCAGATCCCAACAAAGAAAAGTCTGGGACCAGATGGCTTCATGGGAAAAGTCTCCAAAACATTTAAAGAAGAATTAACACCAATCCTCCTCAAACTCTTCCAAATAATTAAATAGGAGGGAACATTTCCAACTCATTTCATGATGCCAGCATTACCCTGATAGCAAAACCAGAAAAAGACGCAACAAGAAAACTACAGACTAATATTCCTGATGAATAATGATGCAAAAATCCTCAACAAAATACTAACAAGCCAAATTCAATAGCACATTAAATGTATTATATACCATGATCAGGTGGAATGCAAGGATGATTCAAAACATTAAAATTAATCAGTGTCATATACCACATTAAAAGAATGAAGGGGAAGGAAATACCTCAATTGATGAAGAAAAAGCATCTGACAAAATTAAACACTCTTTCATAATAAAAACACTAAACTAGAAACAGAAATAAACCACCTCAACATAATAAAAGCCATATATAAAAATATCACAGCTAACATCATACTCAACAATGAAAACTGAAAGCTTTTCCTCCAAGATTATGGACAAATCAAGGATGCCTACTCATATCACTTATATTCAACATTGTGCTCAAAGTCTTAGCTAAAGCAATTAGGCAAGAAAAAGTCATCCAAATATGGAAGGAAGCAGCAAAAAATTACCTCTGTTCACAGATCACATATGTAGAAAATATCTATTCAGTAATAATTAATATGTTTTTATCTTTCATTCTAGTAATGTGGTGTACACATTTATTGATTTGTGTATACTGAACCATCCCTGCATCCTGGGGATAAATCTAACTTGATCATGGTGTCTGATTCTTTTAATGTGCTGCTGAATTCAGTTTACTAGTAGAGTTTGTTGATAATTTTTGCACCTATATTCCTCAAGGATTTTGGCCTGTAGTTTTCTTTTCTTGTAGTATGCTAATCTGGCTTTGGTATCGAGTGTTCCTTCTTCTTCAATTTTTTGGAAGGGTTTAAGAAGGATTGGTGTTAAGTATTCTTTAAATGTTTGGTGGAACGTTTCACCAGTGAAACCATCTGGTCCTGGCTCTTCTTTGCTGCAAGGCTTTTGGTTACTGTTCCAATCTCCTTATCCATTATTGGTCTGTTCAAATTTTCTACTTCTTCATGATTCAGTCTTGGTAGGTTGTAGGTTTCTAGGAATTTATCCATTTCTTCTAGATTAACCAATTTGTTGGCATGATTGTTCATAGTAGTCTCCTATTTTCCTTTGTATTTCTGTCATGTCAGTTGTAATGTCTCCTCTTTCAGTTCTGATTTTTTTTTGAATTTTTTTTTATACAGCAGGTTTTTATTAGTTACCTGTTTTATACATATTGGTGTATAAATGTAAGTCCCAATCTCCCAATTCATCCCACCACCACCAACCCCCATCACTTTCCCCCCTTGGTGCCCATACGTTTGTTCTCTACATCTGTTTCTGATTTTGAGTCTTTTTTCTTTAGTCCAGCTAAAGATTTGTCCATGTTATCTTCTCAAAAAAAAAAAAAAAAAGACAAAAAACAGCCACTAGTTTCATTTATCTTCTATATTGTTTTCCTGGTCTCTTTATTTCTGTGCTAATCTTTGTTGTTTCCTTCCTTCTGCTAACTGCTTTAAATGTGTTGGAGCATTTTCCTTTGAAGCCATCTGGTCCCAGGCTTTTCCCTTCTAGTTCCTTGAGGTGTAGTTCAGTTGTTTATTTGTGATCTTTCCCCCCATCCCTGAATCTAGACATTTATTGCTATGAAATTCCCTGTTAAACTGCTTTTGCCGCATACCATCTGTTTTGGTATGTTGTATTTCCATTTTTGTTTCTTTCAAGGTATTTTTTAATTTCCCTTTTGATTTCTTCTTTAACTGATTGGCTGTTTAGGAGTGTGTTATTTAATTTCCACACAATTGTTAATTTTTCAATTTTCCTCTTATTGCTTTCAAGTTTAACACCATTGTATGGAAAAGACAGGTGGTATAATAACAATCTTCTTATGTTTGCTAAGGCTTGTTTTGTGACCTAACATATGATCTATCCTGCAGAGTTTCCATGTACACTTGAGAATACGTATTCTGCTGCTGTTGGGTGGAATGTTCTGTATATGTGTTAGGTCTATTTGGCCTAAGGTATATTTCACATCCAGTGTTTTCCTTCATTCTTCTAGATGACCTATCCATTGCTGAAAGTGGAGGTACTGAGGTCCCCTACTATTACTTAATTGTTGTCAATTTCTCCCTTAAGATCTGTTCGTATTTGCTTAATATTTTTAGGTGCTCCAATGTTGGGTGCATATATATCTGCAATTGTTATATCCTCTTGATGAATCAATCCCTTTTTCATTGTATAATGACAGTCTTTGCCCCTTGTTATCGTTTTTGATTTAAAGTCTATTTTGTCTGATATAAGGTTAGCTACCCCTGCTCTCTTTGGTTTCCAACTGCATGGAATATCTTTTTCCATTCCTTCCCTTTGAGCCTACATGTATCCTTAAGGTGAAATGAGTTTCTTATAGGCAGCATATAGTTGATCTTGTTTTTTAATCCAGGCAGCTACTCCATGAGTTTTGACTGGAAAATTTTATCCATTTACATTTAAAGTAATTATTGATAGGTAAGAACTTTCTCATGACATTTTATTAAATGTTTTCTGCCTGCTTTGTAGTTCCCCTGTTCCTTTCTCCATCTTGTTATGTCTTTGTGAACTGATGATTTTCCATAGTGGTATGCTTTGACTCCCTTCTCTTTATCTTTTGTCTATCTACTGCAGGTTTTGTTTTATGATCATGAGGCTTATATAAAACGTCTTCTAGCTATAACAGTCTACTTTAAGCTATCAACTTAGATCATATACAAGAACTCTAATCTTTTACTTTATGCTTTTGATGTCACAGTTTACCTCTTTTAACATTGTGCATCCATTAACAAATTACTGTAGCTATAGTTACCTTTTTTAATATTTATTTATTTGGCTGTGTTGGGTCTTAGTTGCAGCATGTGGGATCTTCATCACAGCATGCAGGATCTTTAGTTGCAACATGTGGGATCTTTAGTTGCGGCAATGTGGGATCTTTAGTTGCAGTATGTGAACTCTTAGTTGCAGCATGTGGGGTCTAGTTCCCTGACCAGGGATTGAACCTGGGTCCCCTGTATTGGGAGCATGGAGTCTTAGCCACTGGACCACCAGGGAAGTCCCATAGCTATAGTTACTTTTAACACAGTTGTCCTTTAAACCTTTATATTAGAGTTAAGTGATTAACTTAACCACCATGTTACTCTCAATACTGTCATATTATCTAATACTCTAAATTTGATTATATACTTACCTTTACCAGTATGTTTTATATTTCCATATGTTTTCATGTTACTAATTAGCATCCTTTGCTTTCAGCCTGAAGAACTCCTTGCACCATTTCTCATAAGGCAGATCTAGTAGTGATGAATACCCCCAGCTTTTGTTTGGGAAAGTATCTCTCCTTCATGTATATAAAACAATTTTGCTGGGTAAAGTATTCTTGATTGGCAGTTTTCTTCTTTGGGCACTTTGAATATATCATCCCCCATACTCCTGGTCTGCAAAGTTTCTGCTGATAGCCTTATTCTGTTGATAGCCTTATGGGGGGTTCCCTTATATGGGAAGAATTTTTTTTATCTTGCTGCTTTTAAAATGTGCTGGATTTTACAGAGTTGTATTATAACATGTCTTGGAGAAGATCATTTTGGGGTGACCTATTAGCTTCAACCCTCATGAACTTGGATATCCAAATCTCTCCCCAGATCTGGGAACTTCTCAGCCATTATTTCTTTAAATTAGCTTTATGCTTCTTTCTCCCTCTCTTCTCCTCTGGGATTCCAATAACTAGTAGATTGTTTCTTTTAATGGCATTCCATTATTTACACAGGCTTTCTTCACACTTTCTCATTCTCTTTTCTTTTCGTTTCTCTGATTGGATGGTTTCAAATGACCTGTCTCCTCATCCATTATTTCTTTCTTCTGCTTGGCCAAATCTGCAGTTGAAGATTTCTAAGAAATCTTCAGTTCAGTAATTGTATTCTTCAACTCTAGGATTTCTGTGTTTTTTTAATAATGGTTTCCAATTTCTTTGTTAAACTTCTCATTTTGTTCACTCATTGTTTTCCTACTTTCATTTACTTGTATGTATTCCTTTAATAGTTCAGTGAATTTCTTCAAGAGGATTATTCTCAATTCTTTGCCAAATAGTTCACAGATCTCTTCCTTCGGGGGCAGTCATTGGAATGGAATTTTGTTAGTTTCCTTTGATGGTGTCATGTTTCCCTGATGATTCATGATCCTTGTGGCTTACACTAGAGTCTGCACATTTGAGAAAATGAGCACCTCTTCTAGTCTTTACAACATGCTTCAGCAGGAAGTCCTTCACCAGTCAGCCCATCCAGAGATTCTGGGTGACACATAAGGTGGTTTCCACAGGGAAGTTTACTGCTGGAGCCATGGGGTGGGCAGTTGTGATGCCTGGGTCAACAGGTGGGCAGGCCAGATGCTTGCATATTCAGGGATCATCCTGGTGCCTGGGTACAAGAGGGAGGACCTGATTCAGGGCCCACAGAAGCCAGTCTGGAGTCTAGTTCCACATGGGCCAGACTTGAGCTGGGGTGTGTCAGGGACCTGTGGTCATGGTAGTTGTCCAGGTGCTGAGCCCAGGGGCCACAGAGGCAGTTGGTGCTGGGATGTGCCATGACCTGGGTTCATGGGAAACTGCCAGTAGCCTGGTGCTATGGAAGATGCCCAGGGTCATGGAAGGCAGCTGGTGCTGAGGTGAATCAGGAGCCTGCTGAGGGCCTGGTGCCACAGTAGTTGACCAGCACCAAAGTAACCCTGTAGCCTGGGTTCACAGGAGCTGGCTAGTGCTACAATGGATCACGGGACTGGGTTTGTTGGAATTCTCATGACCTGGAGCTGAGGAGTCACAGGAGCTGCCTGGGGCCACTGGAGCTGACAGACACTAGGTAGAGATGGGACCTGGGTTTGCAGGAGCAAAGTTGACATTTTGGCAAGGGATGAGTGTTAGGAATCCCTATGCTGCCAATTTGGTCTGATGATGAAATCTCACATACTACTGCTAATCTTTAATAATTAAAGATTTTAGAAACTTAAAAATAAAGTTCTGAACATATGGTTTAAATCTTACTACTTAAATAAAATGTGTTTGACCAACTAAAGTTGTCAGAGCATTAATTTTCTTAACTGGATGATTAGCAGACTATTATGAGTGAGAACTCTCAACTGACACAAACCAGAGAATTTACATTTGGGCAGCTAAGTTATAATGTGGAATATTACTCCCACTTACAGTTTAGTATTCCCGTGGTGTGAAAGTTAATCTCAAACTCCTTAAGGAGCTTAGAGTCTAACTGGATTATATACAACTAAATATTCTTTTAGATAGGAAGATAAATTGCAAGACTATCGTTATATACAATGATGTTAAAGTATTTGCTAAATATGAATAAATATACATAAAAATATGGATACATCAGTTGTTTCTGCATTTACCTATGCTCAAAAACTACTGAGTATATACTATGGCCAGGTATTTTAGGTACCAGGGCTGTATGACTGAACAAAACAAAGTCCCTACAATTAGAAACTATGACTTATGTTGGTAATATAATATTTTCATTTTTATTCTTATAATATCTACGGAAAGCACTCACTAGTAACACCTTTAGAGAATTTTAAAATGTCAGGGCCTTCAAAAAATAAAGGTAGTGAGAGGCAGAGTGAGCCTAGCCTAAGGAAGAAGAGATACTCTCCTCTAAACATATACAGGCATATGGCTTCATGAGAGTTGAAAGAATAGAATAAACACTTGTTTCAGGTTGGATATGGTTCCTGTGGTGCCATTAGACTCTTGCTGTATACTGTAAACCATATGATTATAATAATTATTTTAGGGCTGGTAATCACAATGTAGTACAACCTAGGGTAAGTGACACACACATTTATAGAACGTTTCATTACTATTGGATCTTTTAAAACATGCATTAATGTTTTAGAACAAAGACAAACAAGAAAATGTCAAAGATTTATTGAAAAGCAAAGTTTTAGATTGTGTCTAGAAGTCAGTAGATAAGTTCCCAATCTCCTACACCTTCAGCAAGTACTTTGTAATTGATTTAAGTATAATCATAAAGATCTTTAATTATTAAAATGATGTAAATTACATTCCAAGGAAGAAAAAAATCTTAATATTATTTCTAAAATACTGAATTTTTAAATGTTGAAAAAGTATTTGGAGACCAAGACTTTATCGCTATAAAGATAAATTACTAACACCATATTCCGTAAATCTTCCACTACACTGGGGATTTGCTGTCGGTCTTTTTGATGATTTGCTGTGTAATGCTGTTCCTCTAAGCTAAGTGTTTAGATTTAATCCCTATACGTTTAATTTTCTTATGTGTAAAGTTACTTGAATTATCAAACTACAATATACTGACAGTTTCAGAGTGTCAAGCTGTAAAAACTGGCTTGGCCAGTCAATTTGGGAAACCGGAAAACAAATATTATACACATTCAACAAATGACACTGTGAACTAGTCTGCCTATATACGTTTTCAAGTAATATTAAATCACGGGGCAAAACTTCTTTCTCTTTTGCCCTAAACCTTATCTATAGTCCCTCTCTCATAGTGAATATGCAAAAAGATGTAATAATATTCTGAAAATAGATAATAACTACAGCAACAGGTTGTGAATAAATAAAGCAATATAAAGTGGCATCTTAAATAATAACCAATACCTTCACTATATAAGCAGTAAAATTTTCATATAGTTATTTGCCAAATGTCCTTGTTAAAGATGTCACTCTTTACTTATATTTAAAATATTCCCTAGAAATTAAAGAGAAATTACCTTTGAAATATATCATAAGTCCTCAGGGGCTGTGAGTATAAGCTTTGATTTTTATTTCCTGACCCAGGTAAGTGCCCTTTTGTTGTCTGAAAGATGTTTATTTAGATTAAAATCTTAAAGTACTCCAAATATTTTATATGAATCTTTTACTCACTACTGAAATCAAATTAACTATTTCATCAATTAAAGATAAGTAGTATATGACCAAAGTCACAGAAAGCTGCCTGCTATCTTCATTTGTAAATGGAAGAGAAGACTGGCAACTGGTGCCTGAAAATTTTTTTTAATACTTTCAGTATAAATTAATTTTAATCAAATATCAAAAAAAAACTAGAGCATTTTTTACTTTATGCAAAGGAATAAAGTTACACTTAACAGTTACTGGATAAGAAGCTATTGTGCAAAGACAGTTTATAAGTTTTTATTTTGTTTGTATATCCTGTTAGTCTCGTAAAACTTGCATATTATTGATGTAATACATGCACATGGTTTTAAAAAAACAAATAGTAAAAAACTGCAGTCCTGTTTGCTAGAAGCATTCACTTTTATCTATGTGTCTGTAGTTTTTATATTTATCTCTCTAATTATATATAACATGTCTGTATTTCTTGACTAACTTCAAATTATGTCTACTGACTCCTTGCTATGAAACAGGAAGATTTAGTTCACATATACTGTCTTCAATCTGCTTTCTTCTCTCCTCATTCTAATGTCAATCAATCCTATTTGAGCACTTGATATGTAGTTAGTAAGACTGAGAAACTGCATTTTAAATTTTACTCAACTTTAATGAATTTAAATTGCTAGATGTAGCTAGTGGCTATCATATTAGATGGGCGGTTCTAAATTATTCCTACCTTTAGGAATGTACAAAAGTTTTCTTTATGATCTAGTACTATAATCAATTTTTGTATATGTTCTATAAATGCTTGGAAAGAAGGTATACAGTCTCTATTTTCAAGGTAGGATTCAGTTTATCCATCAAATTTTGCTTATTAATTGGGATATTTAATTGTTCTATAGCCTTAATTTTTTTGTTCACTTGATACACTTTGGTCTAAGAGAGATCCATTAAAGTCCACCAGTAAAGTTTTTCTGAATAACTTTCCAGAATCACTTTTACTTTTGAATATTAATGCTCTACTATTTTTCTACTATTTTCTACTACTATTTTGAATATTTTGCTCTACTAATCTACTATAACTTTCCAGGATCACTTTTACTTTTGAATATTAATGCTCTACTATTTTTGAAGAAATACTATTTGGTATTTCTTCATTGTAAATTATAAACTTTACAATCAAAATACCCATTAATGTCTCATTTAATTCCATCTTTTCTCCATATTTACATTTTACAGATAGTTCTGTTATTTTAATAAGGTTTTTATTAAAATAATACTTTTATAATATCATATGTATTGAAGTCCATCTTCCATTTCTTCATGTTACCTATTAGTTCTCTACTATAAGCTATGTTAAGACGTTACACTTTCTCATCACCAGATTTCAACCAAAAACATGATATTTCTTATGGTCTACCTTTCTGCTGTTAGATACTTCTATCACTACACTTGTTGATTTTAAATGCTATGGACTTCTAGTTACTACACAGGAGGCAACTAGCATACTTAGCACACTTATTCAAGCTCCCACCTTCTTTCCCCTTTTCCTTCTGAATTGTTGGTTGTTTCATTATTAGGGTATAGAGCAGACTAAGGTCTGCTTAAATATCAATTTCTCAGTGAAGACCTTTCTGTCCACACAATTAAAAATTATAAATCCCTCTGTCCCCACCCTAACACTCCAGCCCCCTCCCCTGATTTGTTTTCCTCCATAGTATTAATCACCATCTAACATACATTTAAGTTAAGAGTTTCTCATCTGGTTTCCCCCAGTTGGAATGTAAGCTCCCCAAGGGCAGGCCTTTTTGCATTCTTTGTTCACTGCTGTAACACCAGCAACTAGAACAGTGCCTGGCACACAGCAGATGTTCACTAGGTACTTGCTGAACAAATAGGATAAAGTCCACTACTAAAAGTATATTCAAAAACTGTTAAAAAGCTTTACTGAGAGAAATTAAAGGCCTAAATGAATACAGAAGTATATTATGTTTATGGTACTGGAGGACTTCCATTACCAGATTTAAAGCTACAGTAATCAAGACTTAGAGGTACTGATGTAAAGATAAGTATAAAGTTCACTATATAAAATAGAGTTCAAAAAAAGACCCACACACATATGATTAATTGATTTTTGACAAAAGTGACAAGGTAATTCAGTGGAGAAAAAGAACAGTCTCTCATTAAATGGTGCTACAACAACTGTATATCTATGTGGAAAAAAAATTTTTTAAGAATCTCAACCCTTTTTCATATCATATATAAAAATCAACTGAAATGAATCATATACTTCAAAGTAGACAAACATTTCTTAGGACACAAAAATATGAAGAATAAAAGAATTAATCAACTGGATTTCATCAAAATTTAAAACTTTGCTCTTCAGATACCATTAAGAAAATATAAAGGGCAGCCATAGATTGGGAGATCAAATTTTCACAATCCTAATATCTGATAAAAGCCTCATATCAGAATATATTTACAAAAACAAACCTCTTACATCTCAGTAAATGAGTAAACAACCCAATTTTTTAAATGGGTAAAAGATCTGAGCAGACACTTCACAAGAGAAAATATACGAATGACCAAT
The DNA here is from genome assembly GCF_951394435.1 of Stenella coeruleoalba. Lineage (NCBI taxonomy): Eukaryota > Metazoa > Chordata > Mammalia > Artiodactyla > Delphinidae > Stenella > Stenella coeruleoalba. The sequence goes on from NC_137149.1 coordinate 74,460,966, forward strand.
AAGCACACATAAACATGCTCAATATCATGTCATTAGGGAAATGCAAATTAAAACCACAATGACTTAACATTACATACCCACTAGAATGGCAGAAATTCAAAAACGCTGACAATACCAAGTGTTAGCAAGAATGCAGACCAACTGAAAATCTCATTGCTGAAGGGAATGTAAAACGGTAAAACCACTTTAGAAAACGATTCATCAGTGTCTTATGAAGTTAAACATATAATTACCATACAGCCCAACAGTTCTATTCCTACATATCTGCCCAAGTGAAATGAAAACACATGTCCACAAATGTTTAGCAGTTTTGTTTATAATAGCCAAAAACTGGAAGCAATCCAAAAGTCCAACAACTAATAATTATAAACAAACTATGCCATATCTCATACAATGGAAAAGTATTCAGAAATAAAAAGAGAAAACCACTAACACAGATGAGTATCAAAAGCATTATGCTAAGTGCAAGCTAGACCCCGAAGACCATATACTGTAGTATCCCATTTATATCATATTGTATAAAAGGTGAAATTGTATTATCAGAAAACAGATTGGTGGTTGCCAGGGAGAGAGAACTTTTCATGTTGACAGGAATTTTCTGTATCTTGATTGTGGTAGTGGTTACAAAAATGTATATGTCCGTCAAAATTCAACATGTATACTTACAATGGATGAGTTTTAACATATATAAATTATACCTCAATAAATCTGATTTTTAGAACGTATACTAGGTCAAAAACTAAAACCCACCTACCTAAAACCCAAAAGAATACTTAATACAAAATTGCTCAGGAAAATAGAGTATTATGTGAAGCTTCTAAAAACCAGTAAGGAGTTGTCCACATCCAAGTAGGATGAAACAGTTTGCAGTGGGTCAATATTCTTCTTGAGAACAACTAGAAAAGCTAAATAAATTACAAAAAAACATATTTTTAAAGGCAGCGTATAGCTGTCTTTAAAACATGGGGGACAAGAAGGTCTACCACTCCAGAGAAGGGGGAATCTTTTAAATTTGTTTAGATGATCTGCAGTTGCTTTCCCTGGGGTTATTTCCAGATTATGGGCTGAGTGTGAAGGCTGAAAACTTGAGATTTGGCCTGTACAAAACGTTGCTGCTGAGGAACCAAGAAACCAGGAGTGCTTTTGGTGTTCACACAAGGCTGGAGTAACAAAAATGGGAAACTGCAGGGACCTCAAGCTCAAGGCCAATATCTCTCACAGGACATTTGCTTAATTTTAAAACAGTACAGGGTAAGAGGCTAAATAATAATTGAAAAACTTTGAAAAGCAAAGTGAAATTTTCCACTTTGGCTCTGCTAAGGGGTAAAGACCCTTTGAAACGAAATGAAAGGCTTTGAAATGAAAGTCCTGGAAAACCACACCCTACAAATAAAGGAAAGAAGAAGAAGAATACCACCAAACTACTCAAATAGCAACCTAGCCTCTGTATAAATTAAGGTGACTGGCTCCCTAGTCTATCTGCCTAGAAGAAAAGGTAAACACCCTCTGGCAGAACATACTTGATGCTTGCTTTATTTTGTTTTTTAATTCACAATGTCTGGCATTCAATCAAAAATTACAAGACATAAACAAAAACTATCAACCAACTTGACCTAATTGATATCTACAGAACACTCCACCCAACAACAACAGAATCCACATTCTTTTCAAGTGCACATGGAGCATTTACTAAGACAGATCATATTCTGGGCCATAAAACAAATCAATAAATTTAAAAGGATCCAAGTCATAAAAGTATATTCTCTCATCACAAGAGAATTAACTTAAAAATAATAGATCTCTGGAAAACCCTCAAATTCTTGGAAACTAAATAATATACTTCTAAATAATGTCGAGGCCAAAGAAGACATCAAAAAGTAAATTAAAAAGTACTCTGAGCTGGATGAAAATGAAAAACATATATATATTAAAATTTGTAAGCAATATTTAGAGGGACATTTGTAGCACACATATAGCAGGGGAAAAGGTCACAGATTAATGACCTCAGCTTCTACCTTAAGAAACTAGAAAAAGAAAACAAACCTGAAGTAAGTTAAAGAAAGGAATTAATAAAGATCAGAGCAGAAATAAGGCAACAAAAAGCAGGAGAACTAGAGGAAATCAGTTAAACCAAAAGCTGATCCTTTGAGAATCTTAATAAAGTTAATAAATCTCAAGTCAGACTGATCAGGGAAAAAAGAGAGAAGACACAATTTCCCAATATCAGGAATGACACCAAATCTCTGCAGATTATACAGATATTAGACTCAAGATATATTCTATAGCTATTTAAAGGATAATAAGAGAATATTATAAACAACTTTACTAATTCAACAACTTAGATGAGATGGACAAGTTCTTTGAAAAACCTAGCAACATATGAAGTGACAGAACCACACAAACACATGAAAAACAACAGAAAAACAATATACGTAGACCAATGGTTGATGCAGTTACTGAAATTAATAACAAGCATTTAATCAGTATGTTCAAGAGACTTGAAGTCTATTAAAAATGTATAAAATAGGATCAAATGGATGTTTTAGAACTCAAAGTTTCAATGTAAAATTAAGAACACAATAGATTGGCTTGGAGAAAAAGTAAGATAGTTGTTGGTATACTATAAGATAGGTCATTATAAGATACCCAAACTGAAATATATAGAGAAAAAAATTTTTAAGAGACATGTGAAACATGATGACAGGGTGTAATAAATGTTTAAATTAAAATCCATAAAGGAGGAGGGGGCAGAAGCAATAACTGAAGATGTAATGACAGAGAATTTTCCAAACTAAAGGCACCAAGCTACAGATTCAAAAAAGCTCTATGAACATAAAGCAAATACAAAGAAAAACACACCTCAACACATCATAGTCAAACTGCTAAAAAACTATGACAGCAAAGAAGGCATTTTGAGAAGTCTTTTGAAAAAAATAAAAGAATTATTAGCAAGACTATAAGCTGACACATTACCTTCAGTAAGACTTTAACAGAAAGCCATAAGACAATGAAATAACTACTGACATAGAATTCTATACCCAGTGAAAATATAACTCAAAAAAAGGTGAAATTAAGATGTTTTCAGATAAACAAAAATGGAAAAATTCACTGTCAGTAGGTAGGCTGGTATTAAAATACATACTACTAAAGGAAGCTATTCAGACAGAAGGAAAATGATCCCAGACAGAAACAGAAATGAGGGACGGAAGAACCCTGGAAAGGGTAAACATGAACAAAAATTGACTGTCCAAAACCATACTATCTTGTGGAGTTTAAAATATGTATAAATAAAACACAGAACAATAACAATGCAAAAAGGTTGGAGTATGAGTTAATGTGTAAGAAGGTGTCATTATTGGGGAATGGTAAAAGTAATAATTTGTATTATCTGTATTATATGTAATTTGTATTGTAAATATGCTTGTTTTAACCTGTAGAACAACCACTAAAGGTATAATGAAAGAATATATAACTAACAAATTAATAGGAGGAAAAACAGGAAAAAAAATTAGATTAACACCAAAAAAAGCAAAATAGGAGGGATAAAAAGGAATGCAAAACAGATGACTCAAAGAAAAGTCAAAGTTGATGGTGGTTACAAACTTGGCTATTATCAGCAAAAATGTAAATGAATTTCAGTTGACCCCTGAACAACACAGGTTTGAATTCCACAGGTCCACCTGTACACAGATTTTTTTCCAATAGTAAATATTGGGTTCCCCAAAAAGTTCGCTCGGTTAATGATTACGTTGTTCAATAAATTTCTTGGTGAAAATGAAATACATCTTCTATTTTTACTTAAAATCAAGCGAACCTTTTGGCCAACCCAATACTTCAGTAATAAACGATCCGTGGTTGGTTGAATTAAAGGATGTGGAACCCTGAATACTGAGGAACTGCATATATGGATGAACCATGGAGGGACCCACTATAAGTTATACGTGGATTTTCGACCTTTTCAACCACAAAGAAGGTTACTGTCCCTAACTGCCACAATGCTCAAGGGTCAACTGAAAACAAAGTAAAGGACTAAGACTAGATAAAAATAATGAAAACATTACTTTACAAGTAAAGATATACAGAAAGCATGATGAGAGGAAAAAAGCAGTTTATAAAACTGCATATATTCCACTTGCTATAAAATTGTAACATGTACATGTACATACATACACATGCACACCCACACCCATCCCAACTCCCTTAGAAAATGCTGAAAAAAATATTAACAGAGCTTTATCCCTGAGATTTTGGGTGATTTTTTTCATCATAGATTTTCTTTGTAGTTTTTGGTACTTTAACTCTTTCCCAAGGAACAAGACTCATTTTTATAAAAACCACAAAACTATTTTCAAAAGAAAAAAGTCTTAAGTTTTAATAATGATTGGCCCCAACAAAAGTAAGAGACTTAAAGAAAAATATATGAATGTGATCAAGTCTAAAAAGAAGCTAAACAATGTAAGCCTGTTTCATACAATAAACTACTGGTGAAACAGAGACCTTTATAAGTACAGATATTATATCATCATCATTTCTGATGGAGACAAAAATTACCATGTAAGAGTTGGAAATAGCATTTTCCATTAACTAATGTTTCTCTCATTTCTCTTCTTGCTTTAAAATTTTGTGAAATTTCTATAGAACTACATAAGTTAAAGTTGTAAAATAAAATTTAGGTTCTAACATATTTCATTTGAATTTGTGGGTTTTTTCCTAAATAACTTCTAATATTGTTTCAACTAAAATTTAAGTTTCGACATAGAAAAAAAGTCACCGCTTTTCCATAACTTGATTTGGCAAAAGTATCTCAAAGAAATATGCAATACCACGCACCCTGGCAACATCTTCTAATAACTTTTTCATTGTTCTGAGTCACATAAAAAGGTCAAGTACTCCCAAACTCTATATGTAGATACAAAACTCTAAGCAACTTATTGAAATTGGAACTCCCCTCCAAAAAATGATAAGAGCCACGTTTGGTACACACTATGAAAGTAACAAAACGACAGAAATAGTAATAGCTAACATTTACTGAACAATTAACTCTGTGATAAATACTCATTACTCTAATTACTTTGCACATGTTGTTTAATTCTCACACAATATTATGAACTAGTATTATCTTCATTTTACAGATGAGAAATTGAGGTAACATTTGTCCAATCACTAGCAATAAAACCAGGATGTAAATGCCAAGCAGGCTAGCTATAGAGCTCTGCACTCTTCATCCCTATACCATGCTATAAATGTAACTAATTAAGACCTTTAAAGTAGTCTGCTGTCTTCGTTACTAAATTTCAGGTAATAAATAACAATAAGCTTTATTTAGAATAAAACCAGATATTTTAGTAATCTGATCATGTCACTGAGAATAAATAAATGGAAAAAATAAACACCCCCAAATTTCCTATTTTCATGACAAAAAAGAAAAAGGAAAAAAGCAGTCGCTATCAAAAGTAATAGTCATACCCTAACACCATACACAAAAATAAACTCAAAATGGATTAAAGACCTAAATGGAAGACTGGATACCATAAGACTCTTAGAGGAAAACATAGGCAGAACATTTTTTTTTTTAACATCTTAATTGGAGTATAATTGCTTTACAATGGTGTGTTAGTTTCTGCTGTATCACAAAGTGAATCAGCTATACATATACATATATCCCCATATCCCCTCCCTCTTGCATCTCCCTCCCACCCTCCCTATCCCACCCCTCTAGGTGGTCACAAAGCACCGAGCTGATCTCCCTGTGCTATGCGGCTGCTTCCCACTAGCTATCTATTTAAAATTTGGTAGTGTATATATGTCCATGCCACTCTCTCACTTTGTCTCAGCTTACCCTTCTCCCTCCCCGTGTCCTCAAGTCCGTTCTCTATGTCTGCGTCTTTTTCTTGTCCTGCCCCTAGGTTCTTCAGAACCTTTTTTTTTAGATTCCATATATATGTGTTAGCATACGGTATTTGCTTTTCTCTTTATGACTTGATTCACTTTGTATAACAGACTCTAGGTCCATCCACCTCACTACAAATAACTCAATTTCATTTCTTTTTATGGCTGAGTAATACTGCATTGTATATATGTGCCACATCTTCTTTATCCATTCATCTGTCGATGGACCCTTAGGTTGCTTCCATGTCCTGGCTATTGTAAACAGTGCTGCAATGAACATTGTGGTACATGATGCTTTTTGAATTATGGTTTTCTCAGGGTATGTGCCCAGTAGTGGGATTGCTGGGTCATATGGTAGTTCTATTTTAGTTTTTTAAGGAACCTCCATACTGTTGTCCACAGTGGCTATACCAATTTACATTCCCACCAACAGTGCAAGAGGGTTCCCTTTTCTCCACACCCTCTCCAGCATTATTGTTTGTAGATTTTTTTTTTCTTTTTTTGTGGTACACGGGCCTCTCACTGTTGTGGCCTCTCCGGTTGCAGAGCACAGGCTCCAGATGCGCAAGCTCAGCAGCCATGGCTCACGGGCCCAGCTGCTCCGCGGCATGTGGGATCTTCCCGGACCGGGACACGAATCCGTGTCCCCTGCACTGGCAGGCGGATTCTCAACCACTGCACCACCAGGGAAGCCCTAGATTTTTTGATGATGGCCATTCTGACTGGTGTGAGGTGATACCACATTGTAGTTTTGATTTGCATTTCTCTAATGATTAGTGATGTTGAACATCCTTTCATGTGTTTGTTGGCAATCTGTATATCTTCTTTGGAGAAATGTCTATTTAGGTCTTCTGCTCATTTCTGGATTGGGTTTTTTTTGACATTGAGCTGCATGAGCTGCTTGCATAGTTTGGAGATTAATCCTTTGTCAGTTGCTTTGTTTGCAAATATTTTCTCCCATTCTGAGGGTTGTCTTTTCGTCTCGTTTATGATTTCCTTTGCTATGCAAAAGCTTTTAAGTTTCATTAGGTCCCATTTGTTTATTTTTGTTTTTATTTCCCTTTCTCTAGGAGGTTTATTTTTGTTTTTATTTCCCTTTCTCTAGGAAGTGAAAAGATCCTTTTCAAAAAAGGATCTTGCTGTGATTTATGTCACAGAGATAGGCAGAACACTCTCTGACATAAATTGCAGCAAGATCTTTTTCAATCCATCTCCTAGAGTAATGAAAGAAAAAAAAATAAACAAATGGGACCTAATTAAACTTAAAAGCTTTTGCACAGCAAAGGAAACCATAAACAAAATGAAAAGACAACCCTCCTGCAGCAACATTAATCTCCAAAATATACAAACAGCTCATGCAGCTCAAAAAAACAAACAACCCAATCAAAAAATGGGCAGAAGACCTAAATAGACGTTTTTCCAAAGAAGACACACAGATGGCCAAGAGGCTCATGAAAGGATGCTCAACATCACTAATTATTAGAGAAGTGCAAATCAAAACTACAATGAGGTATCACCTCACACCAGTCAGAATGGCCATCATCAAAAAATCTACAAACAGGGCTTCCCTGGTGGCGCAGTGGTTGGGAGTCCGCCTGCCGGTGCAGGGGACGCAGGTTCGTGCCCTGGTCCGGGAAGATCCCACATGCCACCCAGCGGCTGGGCCCGTGAGCCATGGCCGCTGAGCCTGCATGTCCGGAGCCTGTGCTCCACAACAGGAGAGGCCACAACAGTGAGAGGCCCGCATACCGCAAAGGGAAAAAAATAAAAAATAAAATAAAAATAAATCTACAAACAGTAAATGCTGGAGAGGGTGTGGAGAAAAGGGAACCCTCCTACACTGTTGGTGAGCATGTAAATTGGTCCAGCCACTATAGAGAACAGTATGCAGGTTCCTTAAAAAAACTAAAAATAAAGCTACCATATGATACTGCAATCCCACTCCTGGGCATATATCCAGAGAAAATCATAATTTTAAAAGATACATGCACCCCAATGTTCACTGCAGCACTATTTACAATAGCCAGGACATGTAAGCAACCTAAATGTCCATCAACAGATGAGTGGATAAAGAAGATGTGGTATATATACATAATGGAATATCAGCCATAAAAAAGAACGAAATGATGCCATTTACAGCAACATGGATGGACCTAGAGATTGTCATACTGAGTGAAGTAAGTCAAAGAAAGACAAATATCATATGATATCCCTTATATGTGGAATCTAAAAAATGGTACAAATGAACTGATCTACAAAACAGAAGTAAGAGTTATAGATGTTGGGCTTCCCTGGTGGCACAGTGGTTGAGAGTCTGCCTGCCAATGCAGGGGACATGGGTTCATGCCCCGGTCCGGAAGGATCCCACATGCCGTGGAGCGGCTGGGCCTGTGAGCCATGGCTGCTGAGCCTGTGCGTCCGGAGCCTGTGCTCCGCAACGGGAGAGGCCACACAGTTAGAGGCCCACGTACCGCAAAAAAAAAAAAAAAAAAACCAAAAAAAAGAGTTACAGATGTAGAAAACAAACTTTTGGTTACCAGGGGGGGGGGTAGGAAGAGGGATAAACTGGGAGAGTGAGATTGACATATACACACTATTATATATAAAATAGATGACTAATAAGGACCTACTGTAACTCTACTCAATACTCTGCAATGACTTATAAGGGAAAAGAATCTAAAAAAGAGTGTATATATGTGTGTGTATAACTGACTCCCTTTGCTGCATAGCAGAAACTAGCACATTATAAATCAACTATACTCAAATAAAAATTTTTAAAAAGTAATAGTCATAGGAACCTGATAAAATATGTAACTTCCAAAAACAGGCAACAGAAGACACCTTAAAACTACTGCATTAAACTTTAAGATCATATCTATTTTCCCCTGAAAATAGTTTAATCTAACAGTTTTTCTCCCTGATTTAAACTACAGGATATAGATACCTAAGGGTTGAATAAAATTTCACAGAAATCCTATACACAGGTAATGTCAATTCTTTGGGTGAAAGTATTCTTTCTTGGTATTCAGACTTTCCTTTTAAGGAAGTTTTTTTGAGCAATCAAACAAACTCTCTGTTCTGTTGTAAAAAATGTTACAGCTTAAATTTTAATTGAGTGTGTAAAGACTGCTTCATAGATTCCTACCTTACTTGAAGGCTTATTCAAGAGCACTGCTATCCAACTCATGTTTGCTCATGAAATGCCAAGTTACTTTAATACAATTCAAAGTTAAACCTACCTTAGAAAGAAAATATACCATTATAAAAATCTTGGAGTCATTATTATGAATCAATATTAGATAATTTATCATATGCTTCTGGCATATTTTTTCAACAAAAAGCACAAAATTTCTGTTTAATCTCGACATTAATACAAATTCAGTAAAATTCTACTTGAATTCTAATTCTTCTGAAGACTATCCTATTGAAATTTTTTTAAGTATCAACTCTACCAGATGACTAATGCTGTCAGTTCTAAAAGTGACCATTTTTTAAATAATTTTTTAAAGTATTTATTTATTATTTCACAGCTCCATGGAGCATGCGGGATCTTAGTTCCCCAATGAGGGATCAAACCCACGCCCCCTGCAGTGGAAGCACAGAGTCTTACCCTCTGGACTGCTAGGGGAGTCCCATTGTTTATAATTTTAAAAACTGAAAACTTGCATCCAACAGAAATAGACCAGTAAGTAAATTATTACACAAACATAAATGAGGATATCACATAACTATTAAAAATAATAATGTTGTAGAAAAATACTGATATAAAAATGTTCAAGATTCACTGTTAAGTGAATAGAATAGTTTGCACAATAGTGGACGCATTATGAGACCATTTTGTAAACATCACGTCTATAAGTGTACATGTGATGTCTATATGTACACTTATAGACATGTGATGTGGCTAAGCAAAACACAGGGAGAAGATATTTCAGAAGGTTAACAATGGCGTCTAGTGGTTGTGAGAATTCTAGTGGTATTTTCAAAATTTAATTCATGCTCTGCATGTTTCCCAAGTTTTCTACATTAGGGATACACTATTTTTATAACTGGGGGAAAGATTAAGAAAGAAATAAGCTATTTATGTTACAGCCATATTTTAATGCAAATGATAAATTCTTAGCAAGTTGTTGGTTTAACCCTCATTGTGGCAACACCCATTTGTGTTTTATTTTTTAAACACAAAATTTTGAGCATGAATCAATCTGTATTTTCATTTTCTACTATCTTGGATGGGAATTAAAAATGTACATATCTGATTAAATGTGCCCTCTTTGAAAGAGATGGGAATTTTTGTCTTATTCTTGGATCTTATTAATATAAAAATGAGAAAATATTTCTGAAAAATAAAAGGTAAATCACATTCTAAACAGTATCCTATGAAAGTCAAAAATAATACATAAAAATTTATTTTTTACAAGTGATTTTTCTGTAGACTTCTAAGACTTAAAATAATAAGTAGACTTACATCTTTATGAAATACACACCTAAAATAACTAATAACTCAAAGTTGACACTATACTTATGAGGAGTTTAGGTAATTTAACATTTGCATAATCAAATACATGGAGAAAAACAGCAATCTCTTACCCACCTAATTCACAGGAGTTATACCTAACAGAGCTATAAAAATAAGTAACAAATGATTGTAAAGCAACCTATAAATATAAATGCCATTATAAAAATCACAGTCAATTAGCAAGAATTAAATTGCTCTGACACTTAAAATGTATTCTGTAATTCATACACTCCATCTAGAATTTTAGACTCAGAAAAGGAGAAAATACAATGTCCACTGGTACAGTGCTTACAAGAAACTACACTTTAAAATTATTTTTTTACTTTATGCATCTGAGAAGAACTGGTAAGAGACACAAACAATAAAAGGTAGTTTTGCTGTGGAACTCTGAGTTTTCACCATATTGTTGTTTGCTTTCAGAGTTTAAAATACGTACAGCAAATAAATATTTTATTTGACATAGCACCAGAAGTAAAAATGTGGGGGAGGGGGGACATTAAATATGTGCTTTGAGGGAAAAAACAACTTACTTTTTTTTTTTTTTTTTGCGGTACGCGGGCCTCTCACTGTTGTGGCCTCTCCCGTCGAGGAGCACAGGCTCCGGACTCGCAGGCTCAGCGGCCATGGCTCACAGGCCCAGGCGCTCCGCGGCATGTGGGATCTTCCCAGACCGGGGCACGAACCCGCGTCCCCTGCATCGGCAGGCGGACTCTCAACCACTGCGCCACCAGGGAAGCCCCAACAATTTACTTTTAATATTAACACTGCCTGACATATTAGATGGTAGACAATAGTTAACTGGCAGAATTAAATCTCCTATTCTAAAATCCTGAAATCTAAAAGAGGCTGTATTATAATGATCAAATAAAACATCAAATGGTTCTTTCCAGTGGGAGAGAGTAAAAAGCAAGCAAACAAAAATAAACTATCAATTAGTGTTCATAAGTGCCTGCTATGAGGATGCAATTTAACTCCTTACTTCCTTACCCCTTAAGAGCTAAGATTTGAGCTTTATGTTCTATCCTTTCTTAACTATTTAAAACGTTGAGATATCTACTCTCCCTCCAAACTCCATGCCCACAAAAATAAAAAGCTAGAAATAGTCTTACCCTTACAAACCTCATGTATCTATGGAATCTATCATTTCCCATCTTGTGTTATAATCATTACATACATGCTCTTTTAACCATACTAGATTTCAAACCCTCTGAGGGCAGGGTCAATTATACTTTATCTTTCTATGTATGTCACATAGCTTAGTAAAGTGTCTTGACTAATACTCAACTTTCTATCACCTAAAAAGAATTAAGTCTTGGTAACTATTCGCAGCTTGGTTTAAAAAAACAAAGACAATACAAAAAAAACCACCACCTCTGGAACTATTAGAAGGGCAATGTTCTCTCTGAGTGGAAGTATGCATGCAACTTGTCTGCTGTCAGTAAAGCACAAACCGGACCAAAATGCCTCTTCTCCCCTTTCCGCTTCAAAGGCTGGATTCCATCCAAGGTTGGATTCCATCCAAGTCAATCAACGTCTCTTAGTTAAGGACAAAGCCTACCTAGGTTCACTTCAGAGGACCAGGAGAGGCTGATGTAATCTAAGGGGCTTTCTAGTGGTCTGCAAGTACAGGAGAATAAAATCAAAGTTTAACCTGTGAGCTACTGACCAGGTCAAAACCCAAAGAAAACGTTAGAATGTGGACCCTAAAGAGTCCTATAAAAGCCATGGAATCCATGTCTTACAGGTGAATTCAATCTACATCACATAAAGCTCACACCAGTTAAGACCTCACTACAAACTCTGTAAATGTACCCCAAACCAACCAGCCCCTCACAAGTGAAAAGATGAGAATGTCCTACGGTGTATACTACACGTTAAACTTTCTCACATACTCCAGGTCATTTCCCTGTCCTGTGGGTTAGTAACAGCCCACAGTAGAGGCAAACTGGCAAAGTAGACGATCAATCAATATAATTCTATTTTCAAGATTGAAAAGTCTATGTTTGTAAATGCACAGAAAAAAAAAACTGGAAAGTTATATAACAGTGTTAGCAGCAGTTATCTCTAGGGAGAGATGTGACAAAGTGGAAGTGTGCAAAGGGCGTTTTCTCTTATTATATATACATTGTATTGTTTTAATTCTTCATGAACATTGATTTACTTCTATAATGTTAAAAACAAAATTTTAAGTAAAATTTTGAAATATGATTCTGTTTTTTCAAAAAGACTGAATAGACCCACATGGAATTCAAACGAAAAATAAATGCCATTTGCAGAAGTTTGGCTACTAGAGACCTACAGATCAAAAAGAAATAACACAATTATCCTATCCTACAAAATAAAAAGGAATGCTGGTAACATAACAAAAATGCCCATAGCAACTGTCATTCAACATTCACTACTTTTGATTATACAACATTAGCCACCAGAGGAATTTTGAGTACCCACCCACCAAAATTACATACTGCTTATAACAATCCATAAGTTGTAAGAAGTTTTTAGTGTTTTGCACCAACAGATCATTGACTTATCGGTTTAATTTTCCATAAGTAGTACTATATACATGTATACAAATATAAATTTACATGTCACTGAGGTTCATGTCTGATTGCCTTGAGAAAACCATTTCCCAATCTGAAAAGCAAACTACCTGGACAATCAATTCTTTTATCATTTTAATGGAGTATTCATATTCTCCAACTATTTGTCATGACAACTTTGGAGTTAAAATAAGTAAAAGTAAAATTTTATACAACTACGATTCCTGGGGAAGAAAGGAAGGGAGGACAAACTATGCTCTGAAAACAGCATAATCCAGCCATAATGCCAAATGTAAATAACGTCATATATTTTAGCAAAGCAAAATAAGACTAAACATCTTTAAGAGTTAAACTGGTGACCTCAGCCTCTTTCAATTTTAGTTCATTTTCCTAAAAAAAATTAAAAGAAATCATATTGAAAATAGCCAAAATTACCATAAATTAGGAAGAAAAGACAAGCAACAGAAAAAAACACACAGCAAATTATCTTGGAGAGGAGAACTTTGTTTAACCTTAAACCTATAATATAGTCACAAATATTTTAAAATATAAGGACATACAGTGTGCATGTCACTTCCCACTATCCCCTCATCATGCAACTTCTCCCTCTGCCCCATCACTGTCAGTTTTCCACTATCCCTCCAGATTTCTTTGTACGTAGAAAAACAAACACAAATCTGTATTCTTATTCCACGGGTGCCCCCTTAACACACAAAGTAGCACATTATTCACACTGTCCTACATCTTGCTTTTTTTCGCTTTATAACATATTTTGGAGATCTTTCCATGTCATTACACAGAAAGCTTCCTCATTCTTCACAGCTGAGCATGACTAGTTCTACCACAACTTCCATCTATCTTCTTCAGGCTAACCTTTAATGACATTCTGTTCAGTCAACTACTTAGCACCTGAGTTAGTTTCTTCCCCCCCCCCCCCACCAAGATTATAAAACAGAGAAAGCACCTCATTACCTAAATTTTATCCTTTTTAGAACGTTTATTTTTCAACCGGGTAGAGGGAAAACGCCGCATGATTTTCTCCTCTTATCACTTAAAATGAAGCTACAAATTAGAATGCAGACTTAAGTGAAATTACCTTTTTTTGATTCGGGGGATCAGCATAATAGCCAAATCAACAATTACTGTAAAAGTTTCTTTACTTCTTGGGCTTTTCCTTCACTGTAAAAGAAGACATTGGTTTTTTTCTTTTTTTTTTTTTTCTTTTTTTTAAGGTTAGAAAGGCTTAAGGTCGTAGAGCGTGGCATTCTGATAGCAAGAAACCGCCACCTGATTCGCTCTTTCATTTGCCAGGTCAGAGGACGAGGCTTTTACCTTTCAGGATTCTGATATTACTAACAGGACGACTTCTACACCGGCGAAAACGCACTCAGGAATATAAGCTCTGCGGCGCTACGCGTTGGAAACTACACTCCTGGGGCCAGAGCTCCAGGACTAGCTATAAAGACTCCGGCTTCGCCGGCGGAAAGGCAGCTAGAAGAGCCAGCTGCCGCGGTGACACGCAGCAGGCGGGAGCGGGTGGACGGAAGGAAGGAGGAGCGGCGCCGCGCGGGGCACCCTCGAACCCGCGCAGTCGCTCGAGTCGGACGCGCGGAGCCGCGCGCTCCCCGGGGACCGAGGCCCGGAACCGCGACCACTAACGGAACCAGCCCAGGGGCGGCGGTGGCCGCCACACGGACTGCGGACCGCGGCGCGAGGGCCGAGGGCCGGGAGGGCGGGGGTTCCCCGGAGGAGCTGGCCGTCCTGGCGCCCCATTGGGCTCCGCTCCAAACGTGCCCGAGTTGTGACAGGAATAAAGTGGGTCACAAGGCCTAACGGGTCCCCAGCGAAAGCCCTCTCCGCACCCGGTCTCCGGCTTTCCCGGCCGCTCTGCCGCTCGAATCGGCCCCAGCCCAAGAGCGCGCTCCAACCACCCGGCCCCGCCGTGCACCCCAATCCCGCCCCTGCCCCGCAGGTAACCCCAGCTTTTCCGGAGGGCCCCTCAACCGGGGCGGGCCTCCGCCCCAACTCCCGAGAAAAGACACACTAGGGCGACGGGCAAAACTTGGGCTTCAGCACCCGCCCGCCCCTCCCCTGGCCGCCGCCCCCCGGCCCCGTACACACCGCCCCCCGCTCCCTCCCCTTCCCCGCGCCCTCACCGTGTGGCTTGCGGCGGCTCCGGCTTCTTCCCTCCCCCACCCTGGAGCCTAGCTGCGGTGACTCGGAACAGCTAACCCGGCTGCGCCCGGAAGACGCCGTGGCTCCCAGCTCAGGCAGTACCTGGGGCTGAGCGGCGCCCCCCACCCACCCCCAAACAATTCCCCGCGACTGCCTCCCGCTCCTCCTCCCCCTCCCTTTCCTTCCCCTCCTCCACCAGCACCGGTAGCACGCATGCGCCGCCCAGGCAAGCCTACCGGCGGACGTCACGCCCCAGGCCCACCCGGTGGGGCGCCACTCACCGGGAGCGCGCACGCGTCGACAGCCAGATTTCCTTCGCCCTCTGGGTCTCGGGTGTTTCCTTTTTTAAGCCGGTCGCCGCAAGCTGAGGCTGTGATTGCACTCCTTCTCGGCGCATGCGTCATCAGTGACCCCCGCGGGCTCCGACGGCTGGTGCTCTGCGTTCGCCCCTCCCCTCACTCTCCCTTTCCCCGGCCCGTCTCGGTGCGCATGCGACTTGCCTCGTTAGTCAGCCCTGAGCTGCGGAGGGGTTCCCGGGTGCCGGAGGAGACTCCCGCTCCCTTGGGCCGCGCGTTTGCGCGATCCGCGGCAGCCGCCGGCCGTGCAAGAAAACCGAGATCTCCCTGGCGCTCCTTCCCTGCACCGGTTACTGGAAAGCAGGGGAGGCGGGGCCTGGTCGGCTGAGGGTGCGGCCGAACCCGGGAGTGTTAACTTTGGGTCAGGGCGGCTTTGGTGTTCACCCTGGATTCGAGGAGCGAGGAGGAGAGAAAGGAGAGTTTCTTGTATGAGGGATCCAGAGGCTAAAAAGCAGACCCTCTCTCAGACCCTCTCTCTCTTGAAAAGCAACTCATTTTGCGAATGCCAGGAAAAAATTTTCGGGTGTTGGCGGGTGAAAGACTTTTTTCCCCTTCCAATGGTATCACTTGCGTTTTGCCTCCTTGGACTGGAAGAGGGGATTTGTGAAGGTGACTGGATCTCCAGACTCTTCCCTTCCCCTCTCCTGCAGGTGCACTGCTTTAGTCGCTTCTTATTGGAGGGTGGGCCTGGGGAGACCGGACGTGAATCCTTGGCTGGAGGAGGGAAGCCAAAGAAGGTATGGATGTGCTCCTTTGGAGTTTTTTACCTGATCCTAAAGGCCAGGTGACAGTATAAAGGAAGATGGGAGATGAAGCAGTGGGGATAAACCAGGACCCTAATTTGCACTGCTTCCCATGTTAGAAAAACGTGTGAATATCTCCCCCTTATCTTAGGGGGAAATTACTTCCCTCGATGGTTAAGACACACTTGGTCCACAAGGGAAAGCACATTTCAGTAGTTGAAAATTATTGGAAGAGAACTTTTACTTTCCTAATTCCTAATAGTTTTCGTATTTTAATGAATGTCCTTGGGGTTTGAAATAGAAGTCATTTTCTTGTTTCAAAAAATAAACAACTGTTGTGACTATAAAATCCTCCCTTCAAAGTAACATTCATCTCAGTAAACATTTCAAATTCTTGCAGTGTACTCAAGAGAAAAGGAACATCAGAATCGAGGAACTTATTCAGATCCCTGATCATTCACCTGAGGATTTTTCTGTCAACAGTGGGAAAGCATGATGGAGTCATCATATGACAGGATTTTAGTAGACATTTTTTTTCCTGCTTAGCAGTCTTTCCCTATTCTGATCATTTCCTTTGGAGAACTATCCTTTCTTCACTCTCAGACCATATGGCTGAGGCAGGACTCCAGAGGAAAACATATTTGAGTTAATCTTCTGCCTTAGGTTAGACTTACTAAGAAGGGTGATCTCTCTTTTCCAATGGATTTAAGTCTGGAAAAATGGAAGCCTGAAGCCATCTTCCCACTCACAGATTCTGAGAAAAAAGGCAACATGGAAGAAAGCAGATTCAGAAATGGAGATTTGGCCTGGAGACATGTGTGATGCCCTGAATCCATTGTGGACTAGATAATTCTGGAAATTTCAGCTAAATTACTCAATAAATTCTTTCATGTATCTATTGCTTAAACCAATGAGAAGTTTTCTGTCACTTGCGATCATGAGTCCTAACATACTGGTAGCAAGAGATGAGGCAAGATTAATAATACTGATAAGGAAGGTTTCAACTAGACAAGAGGGTTTGAATGCTTTTCCTAGGATGTGGATGTTTATTCTAGAGAAAGTGATATCATATTCTGCATCATCTAGAACCACATATCTTCAAAAATACCTTTGCGGGCTTCCCTGGTGGCGCAGTGGTTGAGAGTCTGCCTGCCGATGCTAGGGGACACGGGTTCGTGCCCGGGTCCAGGAGGATCCCACATGCCGCAGAGTGGCTGGGCCCGTGAGCCATGGCCACTGGGCCTGCACATCCCGAGCCTGTGCTCCACAGTGGAAGAGGCCACAATAGTGAGAGGCCCATGTACCGCAAAAAAAAAAAAAAAAAAAAACCTTTGCCCTTTTTAATGGTTCCATTGTCCTCTTATTCACTAGGAATGTATCATGTTCATCTTTGACTCCTTCCTCTCTTTATGTATTTAATCATTTACCAAGAACTGTTGATAATCCCGTTTTTCTGCTCAGTCCTCTGCCACCACTCAGACATTTCCCGTGGCTCAGTTCACAACTTATCTTTCTGCCCATATTCTCTCCAAGACGAAAACTGTATCAGATATTTTTAATCACATTTCCAACTGCCAGACTCCACTTTTCCCTAAAAGAAAAATCCTGCCTCATAGTTTCATAGACCCTAAATTGTCCCCCAGCCTAAATCCTCTCCTTAAACACAATTTATGTAATTCAAATATTGTTCATTTCTTCTTGTCCACCTTGCTATAATTTAAACTGAGCATTTCCAACTCCCTTCCCAACTGATCTCCACAGTTGATGTCTTGATGGAGGCAATATAGCTTAGTGGCTAAGAGTACAAAATTGGGAATTAAAGGCCAGGATTTATTCCAGCCCCACTACTTAATATCTGCATGACTCTGAGTAAGTTATTTCTCTGTTCTTCACTTTCCTCATCTGTAAATAAAGGATAATAATCCTGTCTCATAGGATAATTGAGAGAAGATATAGAATATAGATAGAGAGAGTGTGTGTGTGTGTGTGTGTATTGTACTACCTGGTACATAAGAAATCCCATAGTGGCTATTATTAATGATGTTCCTTTTTGTGTAGGTCTTACATCTCTTGCTCAATTTCTTCCCCTAGTTCCCTGTGTCCTTATGTCCTTTCTGTTCTTTCATAATACCTCTCTCATCCATCCTCTCCTTGACATTCCTAGTTTTGCCACTATAGTTTAAGGTGGATTGGAACATGGGAAGTTTGATATGCATAATAGGGAATATACTGTTAGGGTTTTTTTTGTTTCTTTTTTAAGAATCCTTCATGGTTTAATCAATTATTCTTTCTAGATCCTTTAAAATAGTGGGAAGTCAATAATATGAGGTGGTATTACAGACTGTAATCAAAAGTCTAGGCTTAAATCCTGACTAATACTTACTAAGAGACACTGAGCAAGTTAAGTAATTTCTCTGAGCATCAGGGTATTTATCTGTAAAGTGAGAAGAAAAGCATCTCAGAATTGTGATGATCAAGTGTAAATTACAAACTACTGCAGAAAGGTTAGGTGATAAGGATGGGTGGTTTTAGATTTTTATGATTTGTTGTTGAAACCCTAGGAATGATTGAAACAACTCATAGATTTGCAACTCCAACCTACACCTCTCCTTTGGGTTCCAAACACATATCCAATTGACTATCTGATGTCTCCTCTTGACTATCTCAAATATCTTAGATGCTCCCTTCAATCTGTTCTCCACAGAGCAGTAAGAATATTCTTTTAAAAATATAAATAAAATCACATGTTCCTACTTAAAACCCTTATTGTTTCCCATTATATCCAAATTCCTAATTGTGGCCATAATAACCTCTTTGATCTAGCCCCTGCTACCTCTCCAACCTCATGTCCTACCATTTTCTTCTTTTCCTGTAACACTTCCAGTTCCTTGCTAATCTCTCTGTATTCTCAGACTTTGGTACATGCTGTGCCCTTGCCTGGACCACCCTCCTACCTTTTCTCCTGGCTGGTTCCTCCTCAATCTTCATGTCTCAGAGATCTAACTACCCTATTTAAGAGGTCTCCCTCCTACCTCTCACCTGCCCCCCACACACAGTACCCACAGTTATTCTCTATTACTGCGCTTTTTTTGATATTTGTTTTCTTATCTATTAACTAGCTTCCCCTTGACACCACTACATGGTAAATTCCAGGAGGCAAGAACCATGTGTTTTTTTCACCACTGTACATGCAGCATCCATTTCAATGCTTGAGTTAAATGAATGATTGAATGAATGAATGAATGAATGAGATGAAAGTTAAAACATGCTAGAAGATTTTTAGGATCATTCTTATGTTCCAAATTATGATTGTAGGCAGATTATAGTCTTGTCAGGAGGTAAACTTAAGCAATGTATATTAAAGTACAAAGGAGAGGTAAACTGAAAACGGTTAGTGAAACACTAGTACTGTGTTAGTAATTGAGTGTTTGAAGACCCACAAGAATATATAACACTATAATAGACACAGCTAACACCTGTATGAGAGGCTGCTGAATGAGGTCCAAAACAGGCAACAAAGAACATGAAGTACTCACCCTCTAAATAGCTGCTTACATTTGGACCCAGATACTTTCTCCTTCAGCCAAGACTACAAGCTGGACAAAACTGGACCTAACACTCCCACTTTCAGGCCTATAAGCAGAACACATGAGAAGAAGAGGATGAGAGAGTCATTGCAGCCATGTCTTACGAGGTTCCTGGAGAGCACTGTGGCTTTTCATTTCTCATTTATTCCCCACCCTACTCTAAGTTATGTGAACGAGGCTCCAACAGAATCAGCTAGAGAAACTGCAGTGACTGTAAGAAGAGACTGGAATCTCATCTCTTGCAGATTGTTGATACGCTCTGCATCCAACTACATGAACAGGAGGATAGAGACTTGGAGAGAAACAGCTAGCCAGGAAGTGGGCTTAAATAATGTAACTCCTACAATTTGCCATGGCAAAGATATGTAAATTTCTACAGGGTCCATCAGTGCTGCTGAGAAAGTGCCCTCCGGGTTTGAAACACCTTGACACCTAAGGGGAAAAGAAATTCTAGCAGCAAGAGGCTGGTATACTTCTGGGAGTGGGAACTGAGAGAGATCAAAAGAGAAAGAGCTGCAGAAAGAACGGATCGCTCATATCAAGGAACCATGCAGTGGAGAGGCTGCCTCTGAGTTTCTAGAACTCAATGTGCCCATTAAAGAGTGAACATTTTGATGCAATATGGATTGTATTTACCCAGTTAAGAGAAACGTATCCCTTTCTTCCTTAATCTCCCTCCCAGTCCCCAAACCACAGAGAATGGACCTTGAAAAGAGAGGGAAGTAATTGGCTAAAAACAAACTCCACCTTCCATCTTCAGAGTTCCTGAGTCACAAGTTCAGCCAGAGAGCACTTGCCTGGGACCTGAGATTGGAGTTTTAAACCAGACAGACTTTTCATAACCAAAAGTGTGAGAGAAGAGTTAAAGAATATGTTCAAGATGTCTTTAGGGGACTTGCTAACTAGTGCAGCTTAATCAACTGAGGATCTCATTAACACAAAAATTCCAATTCAGCTAGTCTGGGATGGGGCCAGAGACTGCATTTCTAACAAGTTCCCTGGGGCTGCTGCTGATTCTAGGACCACACTTTGACCAATAAGAGACACTATAAAGTAGGGAAGGGAGTTTCAGTACAGCATGGTTGGCAGCAAGGAATAGAGAAAAATATTAGGTTGGCTATATGAAATATCCATTTTTGTAGGTCAAAATGTTTGAATATTGGCAATTTCAAAAAACCTTTTAAGTTTGTATCCAAGCAAATAAAAATTCATTCAATAAAATGGGAAGCACAATATTAAATATTAAATAATTCCCCCACATTCTAACAATTATTTATACCCTACTTAAGTGAGAATGTATAAATGAAGTAGGGTATGAAATAGTACTGACCTGTATTGGTAAGCACGAGTACTTGCTAGAAGAATGTATTTGTGTGTGTGTGTGCGTTACTTGAAAAAGGCTGAGGCTGGAATCAAAACCAGCCACCTCTAACATGCTATAATTTTATGAATTTTACAAATATTAAAGTTTTCATGAACTATGCTTTATGTAAAAACTACTGCCACCTGGTGGATTTAAGAGTTAAAAGAAATATGGATCTTTTTATTCAGACATCTTAAATACTTTTAGTACTTCCTCTGTTAATTTTTACTTAAAAAAGGAAATAGGCAAATATGGATTTACTAAAACAAGATTACATTTAGGGGAACCTTTTGCATTTAGTTTCAATTGGAAGGGAAATAATGTTTATACTTATATATATTAGATGGCACTAAAGTTACATTTTAACTTTATGATAATATGGCTTTTCCCTTAATTTCCACAACTGTTTTTATCCTCAATGGGAATTTTTCCATCCATTTGTTAGAGAATTTCAGGAGTTGGATCTTATAGGTAATTATGTCTCTGATATGTGTGCATAAAGCTATAATAAAGACCACTATGTGCAACTCCCAACTTTCCTTCCCTTCATCCCAATATATATATTTTCAAAACCTTTCTTTGTTATCTCAGAAGGGGTCTTCCTGATTCTTTCCAAAGTTAGATCATTTGATTTTACCTTATCTGGTGAAATAAATTATCATTACCTTACTCAATCTGTATTTAACTTTCCTTCTACTTCATCATTCTCTGCAGCCTCTGTGATCCCAACTCACCCCCAAGAAGAGCAAAGAGCCTTTTCTGATTCCGTGTTAAACTGCCTCAATTCTCACCAATTTATTTTTGTAATCTAATCATTTAAAGTCTAGATCCTCTCACAGACATCAGTGAATATCCATAATCAGAATGATGGGTCATCAATACAAAAATAGTAGAAGAATAAAATCTGTTATTGAACTATTATTACATGCTGGATTTAACACCATTTTCTCTAAAAGTGGTGTTAATTATTAAGCCAAGATAAGACATCCTGCAGGTCTTCTTCAGTGTCCTCGTATTACATATTTTCTCATGATGAATTCTTCTGTGATTACTATTAAAACATACATAAGCCTCATAATATATTTTTCTCACTTCTCTTCATGATTTAGAAACTTACATTGTATGACTTACAATGTCATACAGTTCTAATAATTCTGTTGCCTAACTGTCAGTATACTTAGTAAATCAATATTTTCTAACTTAATAATAGAACAACTATTAAAAACTACAACAATGAGTGCAGAAGTTTCTTGTGTACTTTTCAGAACCTTTAAATTGCATTTTTTCTATTGATTGGTTATTTTTTTTTAATAGGTAAGAGATTTCGAACAAAAGTCATATGGTCATAAATTTAAGTATTTTCATTCAAAGCCCCTAAATAATAGACTTTAATATTGATTGAAGTAAATTAAATGAAATTTCATGGTTCTCTTTCATCATTTTTATCCACAGGCCTCTTTGGAAGTGAGCAGGCAACACAGAGGACTTGTAATATTTTTGTTTTTGTCCAATAAGGATCCGAAAAAAGATAAATCACAAACAAATATTAAGGGTTCAGTACAAATTCTAGTTTTGTTGGAGGCAATGAATATTCTAAAATACCTGAAAGTTTTTATAATGACATATAAGCTATAATTCTAATATAAAAAGAAATTTATTTATGAATTTTCTGATCTTTGATTATAAAGGCAGTGGCAAATAAAATATTCCATATATAAACACTTTAAAGCTATTTATTAAATATTTCTATTTGGTATCATCATTATCACTGTTTGAGCTATTAGTATCATCATAAATAGAAGTGTTTCTAATTGAAGATACCATCACATCTACAATGACTCTTTTGGGGTTTTCTTCCAAATCAGTCTGTATTGCTCCAACTTCTGCTAGCTTCCATTCAAGTTCTGCAATAAATAATCCATCAATAAATCAGATAAAAATCTTGGAACATCTATATGAAACAGAAGTTGACTCTAAGAAAATTAATGTGGAAATGATGACATATTTAGAACTAGATTACAATGAAAGTACTACAATATCAAGATACACATTGGATACAGCAAAGTTATACTTAAAGGGAGAAATTATGGTTAAAATGTTTATTTTAAAATGACTGAAAATAGTGCTTTGAAAGTACAAATCAAGAAGTTAGGAAAAAAATAAAGTAAACCCAAAGAAAGCAGAATGAGGCATATAATGAAGAAAAGACTTTAGCAAAAGTAGAAAAACAAAATCAGTAGAGGTGACCAACAAAATCAAAAGTTGATTCTTTGAAGAGACTAATAGACACAATTTGGGCAAAAATGATCACAAGTAAAGGAAAGAAACCAAATAATATAAAGATTTTACATGGGGAATAACCAAGATAAAGATTTTAAAGCCATGAGACTACTATGAGAAAAAAAGTATGCCAATACATTTGAAAATTTTAGTGGGAAAATTTCAACAAAAATGTGAATTACGAAAACATATTCAACAGGGAAACTGAAAAGAATTGAACTGATAACCAAAATCCCCCAACTCTGCAAATTCCTTATTTGTTAAATTTATTCCTAAGCACTGTATAAATGAACAGACCATTTGTGAGGAAAATTACAAAATACACTTATGAGGAAAATTACAAAATATATTACATTATGAAAAGTAATACAATTGACCCTTGAACAACACAGGTTTGAACTGCAGGGGTTCACTTATATGTGGGTTTTTTTCAGTAAATGTATATTATAGTACTACAAGATCCATGGTTGGTTGAATCCACAGATGCAGAACCGCAAATATGGAGGGCCAACTGTAAAGTTATGTGTGGATTTTCGACTGCATGGGGTCAGTGCTCCTAACCCCTGTGTTGTTCAAGGGCCAACTGTAAATATATTATATTTATGAGGAAAACTACCAAAAAATGAAAGAAGACCAAAATGAGTGACATGCTATATCTTATTCATGGATAGGAACATTCACTATTATTAGGATATCAAGTCTCCAACAATTAATCTATAAATATAATTCTAATAACTAACCAACAGTATTTCTCACAGAACTTGACTAATTCCAACATTTATATAAAATTTTGAAAAAGACTTGCCCTACTAGAGACAACTAGATTGTTACAAAGGTACAGTAATTAACACAGTGCTATATTGATTCAGGGATAGACAAACAGACCAGTGGAACATAGTAGAAATTTCAGAAACAGATTGAAGCATTTTTTTTAATCCTGAAAAATGACACTGGAAATATTAAAAGCCAGTGGGGGAAAAACACATCACATACATTAGGATGGTTACTATTTTAAAAAACAAAACAGAACATAACAGGTGTTGGTGTGGATGCAGAGAAATTAGAACTCCTGTGTACTGTTGGTGGGAGTGCAATATGGTGAAGCCCCTATGGAAAACAGTATGCTGTCGCTCAGAAAATTAAAGTAGAATTATCATATGATCTCGCATCTCTACTTCTGAGTATACATTCAAAAGAACTGAAAACAGGGACTAGAACAGGTTATTTGCACGTCCATGTTCATAGCAGCATTATTCACAACGGCCAAAGACAGAAGCAACAAATCTTTCCATCGACACATTAATGGGTAAACAAAATGTGCTATAAAAACATACAATGGAAGATTATTCAGCCGTAAAGCCTTAAAAAGGAAGGAAATCCTGACCCATGCTACAACATGGATTAACCTTGAGGACATTATGCCAAGTGAAACAAGCCAGTCACAAAAGGACAAACACTGTATGATTCACTGAGAGGAGTCAAATTCAGAGGTAGAAAGCAGAATGGTGGTTGCCAGGGGCTGAAGGGAACAGAGAATAGGGAGTTATTGTTTAAGGATATAGAGTTGCAGTTATGCAAGATGCAAAGAGTTCTAGAGATGGATAATGGTGACGATAGCAGCACAACAGTGAAAATATATCAATACTTAATGTCACTTAAAGATATACTTAAAAATGATTAAATAAAATAACATTATTTATAAATTAAGTCCCAGGTATGTAATGTATACCACAATAACTACAGTTAATAATACTGTACTGTATATTTTTAAATGGTTAAAATGGTAAATTTCATGTTATGTGTATTTTACAATTAAAAATTTTTTTTCAAATGTAACAATTTTAAAAAGCATGGACCCGATAACACACTATTCATGATAGTGATTGCTTAGTGAGGCAGAGAGGGGAACAGGATTAGGAATGGAAATACAGGCAACCTCAACAATATCTGTACTGTTTTTTTCAATAATAAACAAATAGCTGAAGCAAACATGAACAAATGTTCACATTTGTTATTTTTGGTAATGATTACATGAATATTTACTATATTATTGTCTGTATTTCTATGCAGTTTTTAAATTTAGAGGATAAGGTACAAGCTGAAAAAACAAGGTAGTAAAACAAAGAGGGGCCTTAGAGACTGGGAGAAGGAAAATTCTGGAACAATCAAAATACTGGAGGCCTTAGTAAGGCCAAAAGCAGTTTTAGGGGAATGAGAGAGTGAAAGGAAAGCTGTTAAAAATAGCTATTCACAATGGCTTTAATACGATTGTCTGAGAGAAAGATTTTAATAATACAGGATTAAAGCAGTTCCAAGAAATGACTAACTGAAGAATATGGTCTTAGAACTAGGTTAGAAAGTAAACATTATTTAAAAAGGTAAAAAATAAAGTCCTGTGCTGTGTACTGTCAAAAAGAAAATAGTAGTAGGCATAGTCCTTGTACCTGTTAGGGAGACAAAACTCAAAGGGAATTGGTTAACCAACAAAATCTGACAGTATGTAGGTAAGTGGAAAATAAGTTGTATAGAGAATATATGCTATAGAAATTCAGTAGAGAAGATGAAAACAGATTAGAAATTGGTCCAGAAACACATAATGGAATAAATGGTAACCTAGGAGACCCATGAAGGAATAGGGTTTGGATGGAAGAAAAAAGTAGGGTGAGGTATTTGGGGTATAGGGAAAGAGTATGAAACAAAGTATAAAGCCATAAATGAGTTAAGTGCATCTGGGGTAGTGGTTGAAGACCAGCCTGGCTGGAGCAGCAACTAGGAAGCACTGAGAAGTATAATTGTATAGATGGGCTGAAAGTTTCAAGCATATGATTCTGAATTTTTAACTTATTTGAAACAAGGAACCATTAAGGATTTAAGCAAATGCATGTTATGATAGTATTACTGTAGGAAAATTAATCTGGAGGCATCTAAGAAGAAAAAGAAGTAAGAGAAAATAAGAAATAAGAGGAAAAACCTTATGTTTTATGAAAATAAACTTTCATGATATATGTTAATTTATAGAATTTTTACAAATGAATTTAAAAGTAA
Organism: Stenella coeruleoalba; assembly: GCF_951394435.1. Classification (NCBI taxonomy): domain Eukaryota; kingdom Metazoa; phylum Chordata; class Mammalia; order Artiodactyla; family Delphinidae; genus Stenella; species Stenella coeruleoalba. The sequence continues at coordinate 74,487,463 of NC_137149.1, forward strand.
CATCATTACCTTCTAGCTTGAGATTTATCCCTCCACATTCTATAATTCCAATGAATTTGCCTTCTATCTGACCATTTTTATAAACAAAAATTGTTGGTAAACAATTGTCATGGTAGTGTTGAATACAGCTATTCACAATGGCTTTAACAAATTTAGTTTCAGGAAACTTTCTTGCTAGGAGACTAAGATGCTGGTTAACCAACGAACACATTGGGATGCTAAACAGAGAAACAGTACACACAACGTTGTTAAAAAACAAGACTACTCATCTCAATCTAATAAAATAAGTGAAACATCTCCATGACAAAAATATATCTTTAGATATTCTTTTAATATAAGAGCATATCAATTGCTATCCTCTATTTTTACCTTTAGTAAGGATGAACTATAGAGTTCTCTGATTTTTAAAAAAATATATTTATTTATTTATTTGCCTGCACTGGGTCTTAGTTGTGGCACGCAGGATCTTCGTTGCAGCATGAGGGATCTTTTAGTTGCGGCATGCAGTTTCTTTAGTCGCGTCTTGTGGGATATTTAGTTGCGTCTTGTGGGATATTTAGTTGCGTCTTGTGGGAGCTTTAGTTGTACCTTGTGGAATTTTTAGTTGCATCCTGTGGACTCTTTAGTTGCATCTTGTGGGATCTAGTTCCCTGACCAGGGATTGAACCCGGGCCCCCTGCATTGGGAGCACGGAGCCTTAGCTACTGGACCACCAGGGAAGTCACAAGTTCTCTCATTTTTATTACAAACACCGTCATAGCCTGGGAATGAAGCTTGCTACCACGGGAATTTGCTGCCTAACTGAAGCTAACCACATCTGACTTAGCATCAATTTAATCGAGCCAGTTCCTAGTTTATAGCACATGGAGGGGGTTGGGGGGCAGTGGGGGGGGGAGGAGAAAGAAAGAAAAAAGAAAAGAAAAAAACAGGACATATCTAGGGACTCCTTAGCAGCTCTGAATTGAAACAAGGGGATCCCAACTCTTCATCAAGGGTTTATTTCCACATGAGATCATCACATCTGAAGTTATTTCAAGCTTCCTTGAATTCCTTTACTCTAACAAACTTCATCCATCCTTCTCTTTGACATGCCACATCCTGTTCCCCATCATCCAGAACTATTCTTCATCAGAAATTTAAAATTGATTGGAAATGTAACCAAAACCTACAATTCTTCCTGCTCTATCACTTAACTCTCATTACACTCACACGTTAATTAGTCCCTTTTCTCTCAGTCTATCACTCACTCACAGATTTATCAAATACTTTCAAAGCTAATCCTCTGCTTTATCCCACACTCTTTCCATTTCCTATGGGGCCTTTATTTGTTATTCTGCTTCCCTCTCTTCCTGTTTTCTTAACCTTTCCTTCTCCACTTTACATAAAATTACTAAATTTTTTAAAAAGTCCCTTTTAACTCTCCCTCTAATAAACTACTCTCTCTCCTTCTGGTCACAGCCTAGATGAAAAAGGTAAAAAAAAATCTCTATGTTCTGTTCACTTCCCTTATTAAAGAGTTCTCCTTTTTTGACTTCTGTGATAACACTTTCTATTAATTTCCTTTTTACTCCTTTGACTTCCTTCTTCTGTCTATACCTCAAATGTAGATATTGCTTGTAATTATGTCCTAGACCCTTTTCTAATTCTAGACACATTCACTGGGCAGTCTCACCCATTCTGATATCAACAGCGGATGAACTTCATCTCCCCTCCTCCCTCAAACAAACAAACAAAAAAATCTGATCTTTATCAGTATTTTCTTTAAAAAAAAAAAACACTGAATTTGATACATGTATTTCTCCTTTGTATGCATTTTCTCATCATTCATATAGAGCATATTTGAAACAACAGTGTAAAGAAATATTTGTGTGAACTGATGTTAATTAGGGAAAAGTTCTTTAAACAGACAAAATTAGTACTTTTTTCTCTTGTACTACACTTTATACGTCCTTTCAAAATATATATATAATGTTTAATTGGCCTCCTGTACTATACCATAAAAGCATCTTATTCCCCTTTGTATTCTCAACTCCTAAAACCTGTCACACCTATAGTTGAAGTCGAAGCTCTTTTAACTGAGTGGCTCATGCCAGGGCATACTGCATGCCCCAGGCAGGTGGTAACCCCTCTGGACTTTTGTCTGTTTTTTCCCTCTACACCTATTTATGCCCATTGCACATTTTATTATAATTAACAAATAAATAAAAATAGGACAACAAAAATCATTGTAGTTCTTAAGAAAATCAAATGCATGCTTTGGAAAAACTTGATAAAGCTGAACCACTAAGAAAAAAATTGCAGTTTAGTTCATTGTAGGCCAGACAAACATAAATGATAGAGGAAGAATAAGGATTTCTGCACTCAAATTGCTTCACATGTACTTTTGAGTTCTTGCTCCATTTTTAAACAAACCCTGAAAACTGAAATCAATGGTAATGCGCTAGGTCTTATCAATATTTGGGGGAAGACTTGTATATTTTTTAATTTGGCTTTTCTTTATCAGTTTCTGGCTTTTATCCTCAATATATTTTGCTAAACTTGTTTCACAAATTAAAAAAAAAAAAATCTCAACAAAGTGGGTATAGAGGGAATGTATCTCAACATAATAAAGGCCATATATGACCAGCCCACAGCTTATGTCATACTCAACAGTGAAAAGCTGAAAGCCTTTCCTCAAGATGAGGAACAAGACAAGATTGCCCACTCTTACTGCTTTTATTCAACATAATATTGTAAGTCCTAGCCAGAGCAATTAGGCAAGATACATAAATAAATAAATAAATGGCATCCAAATAGGAAATGAAGAAGTAAAATTGTCACTATTTGCAGATGACATGATATTATATGTAGAAAACCCTAAAGACGCCATCAAAAAAAAAAAACTGAATAAAGAATTCAGTAAAGTTGCAAGATAAAAAAAAATCAATCCACAAAAACCAGCTGTGTTTCTATACACTAATCATGAACTATCAGAAGGAGAAATAAAGAAAACAATCCCATTTATAATTGCATCAGAAAGAATAAAATACCCAGGAATAAACTTACCCAAGGATGTGAAAGATCTGCATATTGAAAATTACAAGACATTAATGAAAGAAATTGAAAAAGAAACAAACATGAAAGATACTTTGTGCTCATGGATTGGAATTATTTTTGTTAAAATGTTCATAGCACCCAAAGCAATCTACAGATTCGATGCAATCCTTATCAAAATGCCAATGGAATTTTTCACAGAAAGAGAACAAATAATCCTAAAATTTGAATAGAATCACAAAAAATCCAAATAGCCAAAGCAATCTTGAGAAAGAACAAAGCTGGAGGCATCTTGCTTCCTGATTTCAAACTGTCTTATAAAGGTATAGTAATTAAAATATTATGGCATTTGCATAAAAATAGACACAAAGATCAATGGAACAGCATAGGGAGCCCAGAAATAAACCCACACCTTATATGGTTAATTTATGACAAAGAAGGCAAGAATATACAATGGGGAAAGGACAGTCTCTTTAATAAATGGTGTTGGGAAAACTGGACAGCCACATGCAGAAAAATGAAACTTGATCCCTATCTTATACCATACACAAAAATTAACTCAAATTGGATTAAAGACTTGAATGTAAGACCTGAAACCACAGAACTCCTAGAAGAGAACATAAGCAATGACGTAGGTCTTGGTAATGATTTTTTGAATCTGACACCAAAAGCAAAAGCAATGAAAGCAAAAGTAAATGAGACTACATTATACTAAAAAGCTTCTGCACACCAAAAGAAACTATCAATAAAATGAAAGTCAACCTACTGAATGGGAGAAAATATTTGCAAATCATATGTCTGATAAGGAGCTAATATCAAAATATATAAAGAACTCATATAACTCAATATCAAAAAAACAATCTGATTTAAAAATGGGCAGAAGATCTGAATACACATTTTTCCAAAGAAGACATACAGACGGCCAACAGGTACATGAAAATATACTCAACATTATTAATCATCAGGGAAATGCAAGTCAAAACCACAGTGAGATATCACCTCACACCTGTTAAAATGGCTATTATCAGAAGGACAGGAAATAACATGTTGGCAAGGACATGGAGAAAAGAGAATTCTTGTGCACTGTTGGTGGGAATGTAAACTGGTACAGCCACTATGGAAAACAGTATAGAGGTTCCTCAAAAAATTAAAAATAGAACTACCATATGATCTAGCAATTCTACCTTTGGTTATTTATCTGGAGAAAAAAAACACTAACTCGAGAAGATACATGCACCCCCATATTCATTGCAGCATTATTTACAATAGCCAAGATATGGAAACAACCTAAATGTCCATCAGTGGATGAATGGACAAAGAAATTGTGGTATATATACAATGGAATATTATTCAGCCATAAAAAAGAACAAAAATTTGCCTTTTGGGACAACACGAATGTACCTAAAGGGTATTATGACAAGTGAAATAAGTTAGACAGAGAAAAGCAAATGCCATATGATATCTCTTATATGTGGAAGCTAGAAAGAAAGAAAAAAAAAGCTCATAGATACAGGGCACAGACTGGTGGCTGCCAGAGGTGGGAGAAATGGATAAAGCGGGACCAAAGGTAAAAAAGTCAAAGCAGGGAATCACACAAAAATAATTTTAACTTAAATATTTTATTTTCATCTGACATATATAAACATACATTAATTTAGTAATCTTTGATATTGGCTCATGAGCTGCTCATCTATAGCTTTTCTCATCTAAACTATACCATAATACATTGTACGATAATACATCTGTATTTTCTCAGTGCACTCAGGCCAAAAAATCTCCCTTTCCTCTACAATATCTAATAAGTAATCAAGTTATATTGATTCTACCTCCTTATCTTATACCTATCCTCTCCTCTCTTTCTCTACTGCTTTCCTCCTTTCCTGTCTCATCTGAGCAACTTCAGATTGTCCTAAGTGGTCTCTGCGTTTCCAGTCATGGTTCCCCAAACCCATCCTAGACCCTACTGAGAAAGTTGGCTCAGCAGGAAAATCTCATCATGCAACAAATGCCCTTCCCTTGATTGTAAAATCCTCCAATGGCTCCTCACTGCCTTCAGGATAAGTCTGGGCTCCTCAGGGTAGCTTTCAAGGTTCTCTGTGGTCTGGCTCCTGCCTATCTCTCCAGCATTACTGTCTGCCTGCCACCATATTACTCAAGGTCCTCTAAAGCAAGATGATCCCTCTTATTTCTGTACCTTTGTTCAAGCTGCATACCCCATCGGAAATACCCCATTCAGTCTGTCTACTTCCTCCAACTCTGTAAACTCGGGGAATCTTTTCCTAATTTTTGAGGCCAAGACCAAGAATTATTTCACAGAAAGTCCTGTACTTCCACCCTCCAAGAGTTGAACTTACTACTCCCTCTTCAGTGCCTTTACTCTACTCTGTATAGAATTCAATCATAGCACCTAAAAGACATTATTATTACATCTAATTGTCTCCCTCTACTGAAATTTCTTTAATGGGAGAGATAGATGCCTTATATGCCTTTGCACCTCCAGCATCTACAAAATCCTCAGAAATCAGCTTAACACTAAGAGATGTTATATATCAATTTATGTAACAAAAAGCTAAGAGAAAAACAAATTAAATGCATTATATGTTTAATTTACATTTCAGAATATATGTATACATATATATCCTGATAAGTATAACCTGCTACAAATCTAGATATTGCTTTATTTTAGTGGATAGCATACTAAAGGTAATATTAGAAAAACATGTACTGCCTAACTTAAATCAGTTTTCCACACAAAGCAATGACATAAATACTTTATAAGCTTCAGTTTCCCTCAAATAGGTGAAATGCACCCACAAATATCTAATTTAGAAGAATTTTATGATTACTATCACAATGAGAGCTGAGTCGGTGGTATGACCCACTTATGGGGTGGGTGGTGTTAATGGCAGAAGGCAGGTGGGCATTGGTGGTAGCAGTGAAAAGTACAGAATTAGGAGAGTACGGCACAATAGACTGCAGTGCAGGGAGAAAGTGGCTACCTGAAGGCAGTTCTGACAGCAAGCGGTAGGGAAAAGACTTGGTGTTGGGGTTCAAGGGCCAAAATTGAACCTCAGAAGATCTGTAAAAACTAAGGGAGACCTCTGACATCCAAAAACAAGTTAAGGGCCTAGTTATGATATTTGAGGTTCAAAATATACAGTTGGGTACGGGAATAATGTAGAAGCCCCAAATTAGAACTTGGACACAGGCATAAGATTGAATAAAATCGAAAACAAGGCTGACTTGAAGTTAAGCCACTAGGTTCACTGGCCCAGAGTGAACTAGATCCCTTTAAGGTAACCTAAGCAGGCTGAGTCTATAAACTTAATGGCAAAGAGACATTAAAATTACAGAACTTAGGAATCTAGTTAAAAAACAAACTCTTACCCTCCTGTAAAATTTTTAGAAGGCAGCTAGAAACACAAATTTATCAGTTATACTTTACATTATTAAAAAGTTATTAAAAACTAGACTTTTCTAAAGAACATGTGTAACACAAATAATTGTTTTCTGTTTTATAACTTTGATTATAGATTAGTTTTCTTAATTTTGTACCAACACATTAATACATTTTCTTAATGTCAAGAAAACTAATTTTATTTTTTCTTGGCTGCGCTGGGTCTTAGTTGCGGCACGCGGGATCTTCGTTGTGGCATGTGGAATCTTTCAGTTGCAGCATGAAAACTTTTAGTTGCAGCATGTGGGATCTAGTTCCCTGACCAGGGATCGAACCCGGGCCCACTGTGTTGGGAGGGTGTGCTCTTAGCCACTGGACCACCAGGGAAGCCCCAAAACACATATTTTATGTAACTATCTTAGATTGCCCCCCCAGGAACTTTCTGAGAAGATCATAAATACTTAAACTATTATGAAAACAGATTCTTACTCTTTGAGTCCATCAAAGCATAACAGTTTGAAACAGACTAGATGAGACTAAAACACATTCAACCTCTTTTATGAATTTTTGAGAATTATTGGTCAAAACTAGTTATTTATCTAGATATAACCATTAAAGTAAATTTTATACTATGGTATGAGCATTCAAAACTAACATCTATTCTGCTAATCAGAATGGGTCTCAGAAAAGACATTCAGTGAATCACTTCAGTATGTAACATTTATCACACACAGATCCCAGTATTATAAATGTCAGTGTTCCTCATACCTATTTGTGAAGAATGAAAATCGGCAGCATTTACACACTTGATTTTACCATATAAGTGGTATAGGTAAAATGGGAATTGATTCTTTTTAAGGCTTTAAACTACTCAAAAATTAATTATCAATCTTTTTAGTTACAATAAAAGTAATGTCTTCTTTTATGGGGCATGGTGTCCTATTAAAATTTGTTTGAGAAACTGGTGAGTTGGTAAACAGCAGGGTTCTAATTTGCCTAAGTTGCTCTGTTCAGAATTTCTCTGAGGATCTGAAGAGAGAAGAACTTTTTATACAGAGAATGAGATGAGGACATGAGGGCTACTGTCATGACCTCTGTTCTTATTTGGCTTGGAGCCCAGGCAGAGGGGCTGGGACCAAAAGCTAGAGGGGCTGTTTCCATGAGAGATGTGTGAAGCTATGGGAGCTAGCAGCTCCTCTGGCCGGGAGTTAGGGAAAAGTCCACTCTTCCTGGTAACTGTTACAGCAGGCTGGTGAGGCCTGGGGACATATGGGTTATACTTAATACAACTAGGCACTCTAAAATTATCTGTTTTGGGGGAATAAGGGAATGCAAGGGAATTATTCAGTTAAAGGAGACTTAAGAGCTGAATTCCCTAGCAGTCCAGGGGTTAGGACTCAGTGTTTTCTCTGCCGTGGCCCCAATATCTGGTCATGGAGCTAAGATCCTGCAAGCCATGTGGCTCAGCCAAAAAAAAAAAAGAGAGAGACTTAAGAGACTTGATATATCTAAATGCACTGCATGATCCTTGATTGGACACTTGTTCAGAAATATATGTATTTATGAAAGATTTTGAAGTCAGTTGGAGAAATTTGAGTAAGGACTGCCTGGGTATTAGGTAAGAAAATGGTTATATAGAAAAATGCCCTTATATTTTGAAGATGCATGCTGAGGTACTTCAGAGTAAAGCATCATGTAATTTATTTTGAAATGGTTCTACAAATACACACACATACACATATAAACAAAATGATACAAATATGGCAAAATGTTCATTGTTGAATCTACCTGGCTGGTATTTAGGGTGCTCATTTTATCATTCTTTTTACTTTTCTGTATGTTTGAAATTTTCTATAAGTTTTTTTAATTAACTGTCAAAAAGTACTTATTTTTCTAAGAAGTATAACAAGTTCTTTAAATTAGACATGAAAATATATTAAAATACCTAATTTAATCCCTGAAGCCAATGACTCTACACATATATTCTTCTTTATTTATTTTTGGCTGTGTTGGGTCCTTGTTGCTGCGCGTGGGCTTTCTCTAGTTGTGGCGAGCGGGGGCTACTCTTCGTTGTGGTGCCTGGGCTTCTCATTGCGGTGGCTTCTCTTGTTGCGGAGCATGGGCTCTAGGCACGTGGGCTTCAGTAGTTGTGGCACGCAGGCTCAGTAGTTGTGGCGCACGGGCTTAGTTGCTTCGCGGCATGTGGGATCTTCCCGGACCAGGGCTCGAACCCGTGTCCCCCACACTGGCAGGCGGATTCTTAACCACTGTGCCACCAGGAAAGCCCATATTTTTCTTTTTTTAATTGAAGTATGGTTGATTTACTTTATTTTTCTTGATTAATCTTTGTTATATGCTTTATACAACATTAAAACCAGAAATACGTATATTAAAAATTAGTATATTAGCCTTTTGCAAAAAGCTATGGTAATTACCTTGATCTGTATAGGTGAATTATAACCCACACATCCTTTTCTGCATTTGTGACTTCATTCACATACTGATTTCCAGAAATTTCTCTTAATTCCCCAAATTTTTGTTTTTTCTTAAGAGCTTTCCATTCCTGTAACCGCTTTTCTCTAGTTAAGAAAAAGAAATTAAATTACATAAGAATATCGTTATATTCTTAAGGCCATCCCCATATACAATAATAATTTAGAGCAATGAATGTAATGCTAGTACATACCAAACACTTTAAAGAGTAACTATTAACGGCTTTACAATGCCAGTTTCTCTTTTTATACGGGTATTTGCTTTATCATGGGTATTGTAAAGTATAAGAAATTAGCTACTGACTTAATTTTTGTTTAAGACTAAGTCAATCATAGCTATAGAGAGTTTATTTAGACATTGGGTCAACAAATTCTCATATACGGCTTAAATAAAGGGAGAGTATACATAATAACTAACATTTATTGAGGGCTTACTATGTTGCTAGGTGCTGTTTTAAGTGTGTTAACTAATTTAATCCTTGCAAAAACTTTACAAAGTTAGCACTATTACTATCCCCATTGACATGCTCTTAACTGTCATGCTAAGCTGACTTTCAGTTCAAAGCCTTTGTGAATATATGCAATTAATTGTTATAAATGTATTGCAGGTAGAGAGGTGGTAGAGAAAGAGTGATTGAGTATGGACTCCAAGGTCAGACTGAACTGGCTTTAAGTGCCAGCTCCCACTTACTAGTGGCGTGGACTTGGGCAAGTTATTTAATCTTTCCAAGCTTCAGTTTCCCCCAATGTGAACAAAACTAAAATCTGCTTGCATGGGATTGTTCGGGATTAAGTGTAAACATGTAAATTTCTTAGGGCAGTGTCTAGCACACCATGAGCCTTTCATAAATGTTACCTAGTTATTCATCTATAGAGAACCTTAAAACTTCGTTAAACAAATCTCAAAATTTACATACTTTGATTTAGCTGTTGAATACTTGAGTTTATGAAGCAAATCCAAATGGTTCTGACATATCTGCAAGTATGTTAAAAGTTACTGACTGTGTATCTCTAAGTACCTGGAAGTATTTACTCCCCTTCTTTCTCTGTGTATTAACTATATTTTCTTGTTTTCTGTACAGTAAGTCCTCTACATATGAACAAGTTCCATTCTGAGAACACATTCATTAAATCCAATTTGTTTGTAAGTCAACAAAGTTAGCCTAGGTATCCAACTAACACAATCGGTTATATAGTACTGTACAGTAATAAGTTTATAATACTTTTCACACAAATAATACATAAAAAACAAACACAAAAAAATAAAACATTTTTGATCTTACAGTACAGTACCTTGAAAAGTACAGTAGTGCAGTACAACAGCTGGCACACAGGGGCACTTTGGCATCTTTGAAAGTTCTCAACTTGAAGGTTTGTATGTAGGGGACTTACTAGATTCAGCTCTGGCATCTGGGGTCTTCCTGATCCTAGAGAGACTGCCCCTCTCTGAGCTAGCTAGTTCCCAAAGACAGCAAACACTCACCAGAAAGCACAGTCCTCAAATGCAAACCAACCAATCCAGAGCCCAGTCCCTCAACTACCTCTTTTACTGGGCTGAGCCACTATCCCCCTGCCCAAATCATCCCCTGGGCTTGGTACCAGACAATTAGAGATAGACACTACGGTCCAGAGCCTGCCAAATTTTTTCCAACTAGCCAATCCTAAGTCTGCTTACCCTGCCTAGCTCGTCTTTCCCACAGAAACTACATAAAGGCTCATATCCATCTTAGCCTCTCCCTCCTCCTGCCTCTTGACCAACTGGTGCTTCCCTGTGTGGCCCTGCATTGTGGGGCATGCCCCCTACTCTTGAGACCTGTGAATAATAATAATAATAATAATTATCTCCTGATCTGTTGGCTTCACCATACCTGAATATATACAAAATCCTGGGTCTATTTTAAAACACTGTGTCCTTATTTCACATATTAGAAACATGTCCAGTAAGACCACTCACTTTATATAACAAGTAATCCAAGCAAAATTAAGCCTAGAGGAGAATGTCAAGAACAGTAATCCAAGTCTAGGGCCCTCTCAGTTTTCAAACTGAAGGTCTTCAATTTTCCTTCTACTGGCCCAGATATTCAGAACTGACAGTCACTCCAGAGAGCTTTTGGGAGCCCTATTTTGTTTGCATTGAGTATTTGGCATCACTATCATTAATGTCCCTCAATTTGATCTCATTGGCTTAATATGTTTCAGAATTTTCAAAAAGTTTTTGTTCCAATGATGGCACTATGCCCTACTTAATGGTGCAGCTATCAACTACTTTTCTTCTTCCTCCACTCTTCCACCTTCTCCTCCTCATTTTTCTTTACTGTCAACAGAATTGGGCAGGGAAAGACATAAAAACCTGGGTTAGCTTTGCCATCAGGAAGTGACAGAGTGTTCAATGGCCTGCATTTTTCACCTAACAGTCATACCAGCTGTGATTCAGTCTCATAAACAGAAAGCCCTTTAGCTATTTTAAGCAGCAAGAAGCTTAATCTGAGGAATTAAGTGCTTTACAAACTTAATGGAAAGATGAAGGAGGAGGCTCCAGACTGGGCTACCAGGAAGACTCCCCGAACAACTTTGCAAAACTGGTCTGCCAAGGGAACAGCTTTCTCCGCTGCAATCCAGAAACTGGGGAATCTGGAACTAACGTTCCAATTGTGCCCTAGTATCCCCTACTCTGGTGATCAGAAAACCCCTGTAACAGTTGTCTCTAGGAACCTATCTCCTTAGCAGAGACTGGGAGAAAATATTTGCAAAAGTCGTATCTGAACTGGACTGTTATTTGAAATATACAAAACTCTAAAAACTCCACAATAAGAAAACAACCTGATTTAAAAAATGGGCGAAAGGTCTTAACAGACACCTCACCAAAGAAGATATACAGATGATAAATAAGCATATGAAAGGATGCTCCACATCTATGTCAACAGGAAAACAAAATTAAAACAACGAGAGGCCACTACACACCTATTAGAATGGCCAATATCTGGAACACTGATAACGCCAAATGCTGGAGAGGACTGGAGAAACAGGAACTCTCGTTCGTTGCTGATGAGAATGCAAAATGGTACAGGCACTTTGGAAGACAGTTTGGCCGTTTGTTTTTTTTTTTTTTTTTACAAAACTAAACATACTCTTATCATTTGATCCAGCTATCAAGCTTCTTGATATTTACCCAGAGGTGTTGAAAACATGTCCACACAAAAACCTGCACACAGACGTTTATAGCAACTTTACTCATAATTGCCAAAAGTTGGGGACTTCACTGGTGGCACAGTGGTTAAGAATCCACCTGCCAATGCAGGGGGAACACGGGTTTGATCCCTGTTCTGGGAAGATCCCACATGCCACGGAGCAACTAAGCCCGTGTGCCACAGCTGCTGAGGCCTGCGCTCTAGAGCCCGCAGGCCACAACTACTGAGCCTGCGTGCCATGACTACTGAAGCCCACGCGCCTAGAGCCCGTGCTCCACAACAAGAGAAGCCACTGCAATGAGAAGCCTGCGCACCACAACGAAGAGTAGCCCCCACTCACTGCAACTAGAGAAAGCCCGTGCACAGCAACGAAGACCCAATGCAGCCCAAAATAAATAAATAAATAAATAATTGCCAGAAGCTGAATGCAACTAAGACGTCCTTCAATAGGTGAATGGATAAATAAACTGTGGTATATCCAGATAATGAAATATTATTCAGTGCTAAAAAGAAATGAGCTATCAAGCCATGGAAAGACATGGAGAAACCTTAAATGCATATTACTAAGTGAAAGAAGCCAATCTAAGAAGGCTACATACTATATGATCCCAACTATATGACAGACTGGAAAAGGCAGAATAGTGGAGACAGTACAAAGATCAGGGGTTGGCAGGGGAGAGGAATGAATAGGCAGACCACAGAGGATTTTTAGGGCAGTGAAAATACTGTGAATGGTACCATAATGATGGATATATGTCATCATACATTTGTCCAAACCCAAGAATGAACTGTAATGTACATTATGGACTTCGGGTGATTCTGATGTATCAATGCAGGTTCATCAATTATAACAAATATATCACTCTGGTGGGTAATATTGACAATGGGGGACGTTATGTTATGTGTGGGGCAGGAGGTATATTAGAAATCTATACCTTCCATCAATTTTGCTGTGAACCTAAAACTGCTTTATAAAAAAGTCTTAAAGGTTTTCTTTTGTCATTGCTCTTTTGTTTTGGCTTTAAATGAGGGATTTGCTTTAAATCAGCACTATCAAGACTACTACAGAATTTTCTCTTCTTAACAATAAGTAAAATTTTAAAAGGCTACAGGTTCCTTTTTCCTTAGATCCAAAGTGAGAGCAGAGACACTGAAATAATACTAGAATTTGGTGACCAGAATTAGAGTTGTACTTCTGATGTGGAATATGCAAGGGAAAGAAATTCTGTGTGTAATATCTCTTTACTCTGTGGCAGAGAGTGTTTGGGTGTTCATCAGTATAGCTTCCTCTTCCAGGACTCACAGGAAGACTATATTTGCCAGCATCCTTGGCAGTTAGATTAGGGCCATGAGACTGGATTACGTCCAGTGGAACATGTGTGAAAATAATATGTACATTTCTAGGACTTATCTCTGAAATGTCCCATCCCATCTTTCATACTGTCTTCCTGGTCCACAAGCCTGGATGTTAAGGATTCTGAGATGATGAAGCCCCTAACGAAATGTTCATTGCAGCACTATTAGCCAGGACATGGAAACAACCTAAATGTCCATCGACAGATGAATGGATAAGGAAGATGTGGTACATATATACAATGGAATATTACTCAGCCACAAAAAGGAACGAAATTGGGTCACTTGTAGAGATGTGGATGGACCTAGAGTCTGTCATATAGAGTGAAGTCAGAAAGAGAAAAACAAATATCGTATATTAACACATATATGTGGAATCTAGAAAAATGGTACAGATGAACTTACTGGCAGAGCAGGAATAGAGACGCAGACGTAGAGAATGGACTTGTGGACACAGTGGGGGAAGGGGATGGTGGGATGAATTGGGAGATTAGGTTTGACATAAATACACTACCACGTGTAAAACAGATAGCTAGTGGGAACCTGCGGTAGAGCCCAGAGAGCTCAGCTCTGTGCTCTGTGATGACCTAGATGGGTGGGATGGGGTGGGGGGGTGGGAGGGAGGTCCAAGGGGGAGGGGATATATGTATACATATAGCTGATTGTTTTCATTGTACAGCAGAAAGTAACACAACATTGTACAGCAATTATACTCCAATTAAAAAAAAAAAAAAGACCCCAGGTCCCTAGTCATCACCTGGAGAAGAGCTGCTCAGAAGAAGCTTGTAAAACATGCATCATCTGAGAGTGAGGAACTTTCTTGTGTGAAACCACTAAAATTTTGCACTTGTTTTACAGCAGCTAGCATTATCTTAATAAATTCTGCTGACGTGACTGTATCAATAGATTTGTGATTATTGAACGATCCTTGCATTCCTTGAATAAACCCTAATTATTCACTATATATGATTATTTTAATACACTGTTTTATTTGCTAATATTTCATTTAAGATGTTTGCATCTATGTTTCAAAAGTGAGATTAATCTAAAGCAGTATTTATCAAGTTGAGGCATGTGGACATCCCACATGAGAATTACTTGGGAATGGCAGGTTCCACAGATGGGCATATTCCTGAGACTCAACCCAAAGTTACTGAATATTACCTCTTGGTACTGGTCTCAGGAATGTGTATTTTTAACTTCATATTATGGATGGTTATTAACACTTACAGTAGTAAAGCGACCCCAGATGTGTGCATCTTCCATCAATAATTTCTATGGCCAATTCGCTTTCATCTCAACCCCCACTAACTCCCCATTTCAAGGGCTATTTTGAAGCAAATGTAAGACATCATGTCATTTCATCTGTAAATATTTCATTATATATCTCTAAAAGACGAGGATACTTTAAAATTTTTAATTCACATGGCATAATCATATCTAAAACAATGGTAATTCCTTAATATATTCAGATATTGTTCAAATAATCCTATTTTCTCCACTTAAAATTTTTATTTAATTGTTATAAAATATCCATAACATAAAATTTACCATGTTAACCATTTTTAAGTGTACAGTTCAGTAGCATTAAGTTCTGGCCCCATTTTTAAAGTTTGTTTATTCAAATGGGAATCCAAATTAGATTTATAGAGTGGTTATTATATCCCTTAAATCTCATTTAATACATAGATTCTTTTCCATCTATTTTTCCCCTAGAAATTTCTTTGTTGACGGAAACTAGATTGCTTGTCCAAACTTTCCCACGGTCTGAATTTAGCTTATTATATTATCATGACATCAATTCACACAAGAAATCAAAATTTTTAGTAGTAAAGCTAGGTGATTATTTTGACTAACCAACTTAAGATCCATGAGTCTATTATTTCCCGTCTGTACTAGCCTTGTCTGATTGTGACAGTAAGATTATATTATCAATAAATGTAACAATGTCATATGCAATTTATTAGTAAGTTTTTCATCTTAATAAAAACATAGGGATTATCTGTGCCTTGAAAAGTAGAGAAAAATCAGCTATACAATAAATTTTAGGAAGCAGGCTATCTTCTTAATTATGCTTTTCTCCCTCTTATTGTATCAATTTTGGAAACTATTTTTTCATTTTAAAAATGATGTATATGATCATGTATCAGATACTCTCCTGTGTCTGGCTTCTTTAATTCCATATAATGTTTTCAAATTTCACCAAAGTTTGTGTGTATCAGTAGTTTGCTTACTTTCTTACAGAGTAGTATTCCCTTTCATGAACACACTACAGTTTGTTTATTCATTCACCTTGCATTCATTTATCATGTTGATGGACTTTTGGGTTGTTTCCAGTTTCTGGCTATTATGAATATTCATGTACAAGTCTTTGTATTGACATATACCTTCAATTCTCTCAAGTAAATATCCAGGAATTTAACTGATAGGTTATATGTTAAATGCATATATAACTTCAGAAGAAATTGCCAAACTATTTCCCAAAGTTATCATATTATGAGAATTACAGTTCCTCCAAAATCTTTAGTTTTAAATTGTAACATAATTCATATACAATAAAATTCAACGATTTATAGTGTATAACTCAGTGATTTTTAAAATAGTCACAAACCTGTGCATCCATTACCACTATCTAGTTCCAGAATAGTTTTACTGTACTAAAAGAAACCCCATATCCATTTGTAGTTATTCCCTATCCCCCCACCCCAGGCCCTGGAAATTAATAATCTGCTTTCTGTCTCTACAAATTTTCCTATTCTGAATATTTCATATAAGTAGAATCATATAAAATGTGACCTTTTGTCACTGGCTTCTTTCCTTAGCATAACATTTACAAGGTTCAGTCCTGTTGTAGCATGTACCAGTTCATCATTTCTTTACATGGCTGAATAATTTTCCATCGTATGAATACACCATATTTTGTTTATCCACTCACCAGATGATGGACAGTAAGTTTCTTTGTACTTTTTGGCTATTGTGAATGCTGCTGCTATGAACATTCATGTACACGTTTTGTGTTTTTGATTCTCTTGGGTGTACATATCTAGGAGTGGAATTGCTGGATCATGGTAATTCTATGTTTAATATTTGAAGAAATTCCAGACTGCACCATTTTACATTCCCACCAGCAATGTATGGTGGTTCAAAATTCTCCAACTGTTCACCAACACTTTTGTTATTTTTCTGTCTT
The DNA here is from genome assembly GCF_951394435.1 of Stenella coeruleoalba. NCBI lineage: Eukaryota > Metazoa > Chordata > Mammalia > Artiodactyla > Delphinidae > Stenella > Stenella coeruleoalba. The sequence goes on from NC_137149.1 coordinate 74,504,116, forward strand.
CTTTATTATAACCACCCTGGTGGGAGTGAAATGGAAACTCACTGTGGTTTTGATTTGCATTTGCTTAATAACTAATGATATTAAGCATCTTTTCATGTGCTTATTTTCCATTTGTATACCTTCTTTGGAGAAATGTCTATTCAAGTCCTTTGCATGTTTTTTAATTATTTGTTTTTTTGTTGTTGAGTTTTATGAGTTCTTTATATATTCTTGTTAGTAATTCCTTATCATATATCTAATTTGCAAATATTTTCTCCCATTCTGTGGGTTGTCTTTTCACTTTCTTGATAGTGTCCTTTGATGCACAAATATTTTAAATTTTGATGAAGTCAAATTTATCTATTTTTTTCCTTTTTGTTGCCTTTTGTTATTTTTGGTGTCATCTGAGAAATCATTTCCAAATCCAATGCCATGGACATTTTCCCCTGTGTTTTGTTTGAACAGTTTTATAGTTTTAGTTCTTACATTTGGGTCTTTGATCCATTTTGAGTTAATCTTTATATATGATATGAGGTAGGAGTCCTACTTTATTCTTATGCATGTGGATATCCAGTTTTCCTAGCACCCTTGGTTGAAAAGATTTTCCTTTCCCCATTGAATGTTCTTGACACTGTGTTGAAAAATCATTTGACTATTTATGAGAGAGTTTCCTTCTGGTCTCTCTATTCTATTCCTCTGGTCTGTATGTCTATCCTTATGTCACTATAACACTGATTTGATTACTGTTGCTTTGTAGTAAGTTTTGAAATCAGGAAGTATTGGTCTTCCAACATTGTTCTTTCCCAAGATTGCTTAGTTTCTAGGATCTGGATGTGTTTCTTTTTATTCATTATGCCTTTAATTTTAGAGGCATAATGAATCCATACTTGGATTAATCCATACTTGGATTAATTTAAAATCCATATACATTTAAAGTATGTAATGTAAGTGCCTGACATTAAGCTTTTGATTACTGAGGCACCTATTTCAAAAGACATCCATCTTGAAAACCATACTGCCAACTGTATGACACAGCTACTAGCAAAACAACCAGATAAGGAATTAGGCTGCTCCCACCCATGAAAGTCTTTCTTTCAGAGAGCCCTGGGTAACCTAGATAACTGACCACTTGAGTGACCCCTCTTCTCCCTTCCTGTGCTCTAATTCCAGCTCTTATGCTCTACATTAGCCAATAAAGAGTCAACCCGTGAAACCTAGATACCCCATCAATGGACTGTAATAAAGGCACAGACCCAGGTCCCACTCCCACCCCTCCACCAGACCTGGCTGAGTGGCCCTCAGGCATGCTGTGTGTTCTTCAGGATTTCTGAGGAATAAATCTTGTTCCTCGAAGTTCTCTCAAAGTTTCTTGCTGAAGTGCATCCTACAGTCATAATATAAACCACAGGAACCGGTCCAATCACAGCTATGAGTAATACAGGAAGTGAGTGCCTCAGGCATTCCTAGCCAATAGCATCACTACTGATAGGCTGGGACTGACACAACAAAGTAATTACTGAAAAGGAAGGACTTACTTCTGCCATTTAGCTATTTCCTGTATTTCTATATCTTACATGCTTTTTGTTCTTCAATTCTTCCATCATTGCTTCTTTTTGTATTTTTGTATTGTGGTATACCATTTTGATTTCCTCTTTCCTTTTCTGTATGCTTTTAGTTATTTCCTAGTGATTACCTTAAGGATTAAAATTAATATCTTACAATAACCTACTGTGAATAATGCCAACTTAGCTTCAATAGCATACAAACACTCTGCTCTTATACATCTTCATCCCTCCCTCTTTATCTCATTATTGTTACAAACTACATTGTTATATACTGTGTCCATTAACACTGATTTATAATTATTGTTTTATAAACTTGCCTTTTAAATCATATAGAAAAAAGGGAGTTAAAACCCAAAAATACAGTAATATTGGCTTTTATATTTACCTATACAGTTACCTTTACCTATGATATTTATTCTTCGTATGGTTTTGAGTTACTGTCTAGTGCCCTTTAATTTCAGGCTGACAGACTCCTTTAGCTAATTTTTAGGGGAATTCTAGTACAGTAAGTCCCCGACATACGAACCTTCAAGTTGCAAACTTTGAAAGATGCGAACGTGCATTTGCATGTCCAATCATGTAAGTTAGTTCATGTGTTTTGTGTACATTGTCACAGGCATGCATCCTCTACAAGTGGTTGTACTTTTGGTACTTTACTGTACAGTACTGTATACAGTACAGTAGTACAGTATCTTTATTTCAAGCCCAGGATGTCCAGAAACAAGCGAAAAAGCAGCAGTGATGTAGCTGGTACTGCTAAGAAGTGCCAGCTGTTGTACTATACTACTGTACTTTCCAAGGTTAAGATTAAAAATGTTTTCTTTATTTTTTGTGTTTGTTTTTTATGTTTTGTGTGAAAGGTTTATAAACCTATTACAGTACAGTACTATATAGCCAATTGTATTATTTGGGTACCTAGGCTGCCTTTGTTGGACTTATGAACAAATTAGACTTATGAATGTGCTCTCAGAATGGAACTCGTTCATAAGTAGGAGACTTGCTGTAGTAACAAACTCACTTAGATTTTATCTAGGAATGTCTCAATTTCTCCTTCATCCTTGTAGCATAGTTTTGCCAAATATGGAATTCTTGACTGACAGGTGTTTTTTTTTTCTGTTGCAGCCTCTAAGATTTCTGAGGAGAAATTGGCTGATAGTCTTTTTAAGGGATGTGTCTTTGTGTGGGTCTCTGAGTTTATCCTTCTTGGAGTCCATTGAGCACCCTGGATTTGTAGATTTATGCCTTTTGTCAAATTTGGGGAGTTTTCAGCCATTATTTCTACAAATATGATTTGTGCCCCTTTCTTTCTCTTTTCCTCTGCTGTGACTCCCATACTAAATATGCTAGTTCACCTAGTAGTGTACCACAAGGCCAGTTAGGCTCTGTTTTCTCTTCTTTATTCTCAGACTCAATACTTTCAATTGTCCTATCTTCAAATTTTCTCTATCTTCTGCTGGTTCATATCTGCTTTTGAAGCCCATTAGTGTATATTTCAATTCAATTACTGTACTTTTTAGTTTCAGAATGTCTTTTTGGTTCCTTTTTATAATTCCAATCTCTTTACTGTTATTCTCATTTTGTTCATATTATGTTTTCCTGTCTTTGTCCATGTCTTCCTTTAGCTCTTTGAGCATCTTTAACTAAGTTGTCTTAAAGTCTTTGTCTAGTAAGTCTGACACTTTGGCTACCTCAGGTATATTTTGTATTGATTTATTTTGTTCCTTTGTCTGGGCCATACTTTCCTGTTTCTTTTTACACCTGATTTTTTTGTTGTTATTGAAAACTGAATATTTCATTCAATTGGTAACTCTAGAAATCAGATTCTTCTTACAACCCATGTTTTTGTTTCTGTTTTTTTACATTGGGTGTGTCTGTGCCAGGATCAGCCTCAGGTGAAAGCATAAGGTCTTCTCAGGTCTTTTCTGAGCCTTCAACTTTCCCAAGGCTTTCTACATTCCCCCATATATATAGTTGTTTTTGAATGTTAAAAAAAAAGAAACCAGAAGTGGCTCCTTAAAATCTCCTGGAAGCCACTTGAGCCAGTGAGGGTTGACACAATGAATGCCAGTCTCTGAGTCTGTACCTCTGCATTCAGAGCAGCAATCTGCAATCAGATCACAGAATCCTGATATTTGAGGACAAAGTCCTTATTGCCTAACCTGGATCCAGCAAGAAACACAGGATGCTGTTGAAACAGCTGCCTGCCATGGGGCTGGGGGGTGAGGGATGGATAGCTGCTACTACATCGAGAACTGAAATCAACCAATACTAACTGAAATTTACCAGCCAAGCTTTATGCTGTAAGCTACAAGTGTTCAGATAGACTCCAGAGTTCCAAAGCCATAATATCAGACCGTTTCTGCCAGTACAATTGCTACCTAGATGGACAGATGGATTCTTGGAGCTTTCTACTTCACCTTTCCTGCTGTCCACTTGGCCAGTCATTTTTAGAAAATTCCTCAAATTTGGGTTTCTATTTAAACATTCACCCACTCATTTTAGCATCTATCAGCAGATCCTGCCCATGGAGGATTATTACTGTGGTGTTTTAATGATGATCTTTCTATTTTCCTCATTCTGTCTACACTTATTAATTGGAATTCTTCAGTGAGGAAGAACTGTTACTTCCTCTGAATTTGTTCATGTATTCATTTACTTATCTATGTCACTATAGGATAAGGACTCAAGGATAATTATTTTATTATTTTATAATTCAATATTATAGTAATTAATTTTGTTGTTCAAGTTGTTCCAACTCTGGCCAATCTGAGATCTTTTAGTGTGGCTCCTGTGCCTTGAAAAAAGTTTTCAGCACTGCCTTAACTTTCTGATACTACAAAATGCCCCAGACTCATACTGTTCTTTCTCAACTCACACTGTTGAATAAAGCAATACTTTAAGAATCACCGGTTCCGGAGGAGACCTTCAAGATGGCGGAGGAGTAAGACGTGGAGATCACCTTCCTCCTCAAAAATACATCAGAAATACATCTACACGTGGAACAACTTCTACAGAACACCTACTGAAAGCTGGCAGAAGATCTCAGACTTCCCAAAAGGCAAGAAGCTCCCCACATACCTGGCCACGTGGCTGACAGGGTCTTGGTGCTCTGGCAGAGTGTCAGGCCTGTGCCTCTGAGGTGAGACAGCCAAGTTCAGGACATTGGTCCACCAGAGACCTCCTGGCTCCACGTAATAACAAATGGCAAAAGCTCTCCCAGAGATCTCCATCTCAACGCTAAGACCCAGCTTCACTCAAAGACCAGCAAGCTACAGTGCTGGATACGTTATGCCAAACAACTAGCAAGACAGGAAGACAACCCCATACATTAGCAGAGAGGCTGCCTAAAATCATGCTAAGGTCACAGACACCCCAAACACAACACCGGACATGGTCCTGCCCATCAGAAAGACAAGATCCAGGCTCATCCACCAGAACACAGGCACTAGTCCCCTCCACCAGGAAGACTACCCAACCCACTGAACCAACCATAGCCACTGGGGGCAGACACCAAAAACAATGGGAACTATGAACCTGCAGCCTGCGAAAAGGAGACCCCAAACACAGTAAGTTAAGCAAGATGAGAAGACAGAGAAACACACAGCAGATGAAGGAGCAAGGTTAAAAACCCACTAGACCAAACAAATGAAGAGGAAATAGGCTGTCTACCTGAAAAAGAATTCAGAGTAATGACAGTAAAGATGATCCAAAATCTTGGAAACAGAATGGAGAAATTACGTGAAATGTTTAACAAGGAACTAGAAGAACTAAAAAGCAAACAAACAATGATGAATAACACAATAAATGAAATTAAAATTTCTATAGAAGGAATCAATAGCAGAATAAGTGAGGCAGAAGAATGGATAAGTAACCAGGAAGATAAAATAGTGGAAAAAACTACCACAGAGCATAATAAAGAAAAAAGAATGAAAAGAATTGAGGACAGTCTCAGAGACCTCTGGGACAACATTAAATGCACCAACATTCGAATTATAGAGGTCCCAGAAGAAGAAGAGAAAAAGAAAAGGACTGAGAAAATATTTGAAGAGATTATAGTTAAAAACTTCCCTAATACGGGAAAGGAAATAATCAAGTCCAGGAAGCACAGAGAGTCTCATACAGGATAAATCCAAGGAGAAACACACCAAGACACATATTAATCAAACTATCAAAAATTAAATACAAAGAAAAATATTAAAAGCAGCAAGGGGAAAACAACAAATAACACAAAAGGGAATCCCCATAAGGTTAACAGCTGATCTTTCAGCAGAAACTCTGTAAGCCAGAAGGGAGTGGCAGGACATATTTAAAGTGATGAAAGAGAAAAAGCTACAACCAAGATTACTCTACCCAGAAAGGTTCTCATGCAGATTTGATGGAGAAATTAAAACCTTTACAGATAAGCAAAACCTAAGAGAATTCAGCATCACCAAACCAGCTTTACAACAAATTCTAAAGGAACTTCTATAGGCATGAAACACAAGAGAGGGAAAAGACCTAAAATAACGAACCCAAAACAATTAAGAAAATGGGAATAGGAACATACATATCGATAATTACCTTAAACATGAATGGATTAAATGCTCCAACCAAAAGACACAGGCTCACTGAATGGAAACAGAAACAAGACCTGTATAAATGCTGTCTACAAGAGACCCACTTCAGACCTAGGGACACATACAGACTAAAAGTGAGGGGATGGAAAAAGATATTCCACACAAATGGAAATCAAAAGAAAGCTGGAGTAGCAATTCTTGTATCAGACAAAATAGACGTTAACATAAAGACTATTACAAGAGACAAAGACGGACACTACATGATGGATCAAGATATCAATCCAAGAAGAAGATATAACATTTGTACATATTTATGCACCCAACATAGGAGCACCTCAACACATAAGGCAAATGCTAACAGCCATAAAAAGGGGAAATCAACAGTAACTCAATCATAGTAGGGGACTTTAACACCCCACTTTCACCAATGGACAGATCATCCAAAATGAAAATGAATAAGGAAACACAAGCTTTAAATTATACATTAAACAAGATGGACTTAATTGATAATTATAGGACATTCCATCCAAAAACAACAGAATACACTTTCTTTTCAAGTGCTCGTGGAATATTCTCCAGGACAGATCATATCTTGGGTCACAAATCAAGCCTTGGTAAATTTAAGAAAATTGAAATCATATCAAGTATCTTTTCTGACCACAACTCTATGAGACTAGGTATCAATTACAGGAAAAAATCTGTCAAAAGTACAAATACATGGAGGCTAAACAATACACTACTTAATAACCAAGAGATCACTGAAGAAATCAAAAAATACCTACAAACAAATGACAATGAAAACATGATGAACCAAAACCTATGGGATGCAGCAAAAGCAGTTCTAAGAGGGAAGTTTATAGCAATACAATCCTACCTCAAGAAACAAGAAACATCTCAAATAAACAGCTTAACCTTACACCTAGAGCAATTAGAGAAAGAAAAACAAAAAACCCCCAAAGTTAGCAGAAGGAAAGAAATCATAAAGATCAGATCAGAAATAAATGAAAAAAAATGAAGGAAAAAATAGCAAAGATCAATAAAACTAAAAGCTGGTTCTTTGAGAAGATAAACAAAATTGATAAACCATTAGCAAGACTCATCAAGAAAAAAAGGGAGAAGACTCAAATCAATAGAATTAGAAATGAAAAAGGAGAAGTAACAACTGACACTGCAGAAATACAAAGGACCATGAGTGATTACTACAAGCAACAATATACAAATAAAATGGACAACCTGGAAGAAATGGACAAATTCTTATAAAAGCACAAACTTCCAAGACTGAATCAGGAAGAAATAGAAAATATAAACAGATCACAAGAACTGAACAATCACAGGAACTGAAATTGAGACTGTGATTAAAAATCTTCCAACAAACAAAAGCCCAGGACCAGATGGCTTCACAGGTGAATTCTATCAAACATTTAGAGAAGAGCTAACACCAAACCTTCTCAAACTCTTCCAAAATACAGCAGGGGGAGGAACACTCCCAAACTCATTCTACGAGGCCACCATCACCCTGATACCAAAACCAGACAAAGATGTCACGAAGAAAGAAAACTACAGGCCAATATCACTGATGAACATAGATGCAAAAATCCTCAACAAAATACTAGCAAACAGAATCCAACAGCAAATTAAAAGGATCATACACCATGATCAAGTGGGGTTTACGCAGGAATGCAAGGATTTTTCAATATATGCAAATCAATCAATGTGACAAACCATAATAACAAACTGAAGGAGAAAAACCATATGATCATCTCAAGAGATGCAGACAAAGCTTTTGACAAAATTCAATACCCATTTATGATAAAAACCCTCCAGAAAGTAGGCATAGAGGAAAAACTTACCTCAACATAATGAAGGCCATATATGACAAACCCACAGCCAACATCATCCTCAATGGTGAAAACTGAAACCTTTTCCACTAAGATCAGGAACAGGATACGGTTGTCCACTCTCACCACTATTATTCAACATAGTTTTGGAAGTTTTAGCCACAGCAATCAGAGAAGAAAAAGAAATAAAAGGAATCCAAATCAGAGAAGAAGAAGTAAAGCTGTCACTGTTTGCAGATGACATGATACTATACAGAGAGAATCCTAAAGATGCTACCAGAAAACTACTACAGATAATCAATGAATTTGGTAAAGTAGTAGCATACAAAACGATTGCACAGAAATCTCCTGTATTCCTATATACTAATGATGAAAAATCTGAAAGAGAAGTTTAGGAAACACTCCCATTTACCATTGCAACAAAAAGAATAAAATAGCTAGGCTAAGGAGACAAAAGACCTGTATGCAGAAAACTATAAGACACTGATGAAAGAAATTAAAGATGATACCAACAGATGGAGAGATATACCATGTTCTTGGATTGGAAGAATCAACACTGTGAAAATGACTATACTACCCAAAGCAATCTACAGATTCAATGCAATCCCTATCAAACTACCAATGGCATTTTTCACAGAACTAGAACAAAAAATTTTACAGTTTATATGGAAACACAAAAGACCCCAAATAGCCAAGAAATCTTGAGAAAGAAAGATGGAGCTGGAGGAATCAGGCTCCCTGACTTCAGACTATACTACAAACCTACAGTAATCGAGACATTATGGTTCTGGCACAATAACAAATATAGATCAATGGAACAGGATAGAAAGCCCAGAGACAAACGCATGCACATATGGTCACCTTATCTGTGATAAAGGAGGCAAGAATATACAATGGAGAAAAGACAGTCTCTTCAATAAGTGGTGCTGGGAAAACTGGAGAACTACATGTAAAAGAATGAAATTAGAACATTCCCTAACACCATACACAAAAATAAACTCAAAATGGATTAAAGACCTAAATGTAAGGCCAGACACTATCAAACTCTTAAAGGAAAACATAGACAGAACACTCTATGACATAAATCACAGCAAGATCCTTTTTGACCCACCTCCTAGAGAAATGGAAATAAAAACAAAAATAAACAAATGGCACCTAATAAAACTTCAAAGTTTTTGCACAGCAAAGGAAACCATAAACAAGACCAAAAGACAACCCTCAGAATGGGAGAAAATATTTGCAAATGAAGCAACTGTCAAAGGATTAATATCCAAAATTTACAAGCAGCTCATGCAGCTGAATATCAAAAAAACAAACAATCTAATCCAAAAATGGTAGAAGACCTAAATAGACATTTCTCCAAAGAAGATATATAGATTGCCAACAAACACATGAAAGGATGCTTAACATCACTAATCATTAGAGAAATGCAAATAAAAACTACAGTGAGGTATCACCTCACACCAGTCAGAATGGCCATCATCAAAAAATCTACAAACAATAAATGCTGGAGAGGGTGTGGAGAAAAGGGAACCCTCTTGCACTGCTGGTGGGAATGTAAATGGATACAGCCACTATGGAGAACAGTATGGAGGTTCCTTAGAAAACTAAAAACAGAACTAAAGGAACTAAGGTTCCTTTTCTAAGAAACTAAGGTTCCTTAGAAAACTAAAAACTACCATACGACCCAGCAATCCCACTACTGGACATATACCGTGAGAAAACCATAATTCAGAAAGAGTCATGTATCACAATGTTCATTGCAGCACTATTTACAATAGCCAGGATATGGAAGCAACCTAAGTGTCCACTGACAGATGAATGGATAAAGAAGATATGGCACATATATACAATGGAATATTACTTGGCCATAAAAAGAAACGAAATTGAGTTATTTGTAGTTAAGGTGGATGGACCTAGAGTGTGTTATACAAAGTGAAGTAAGTCATAAACAGAAAAACAAATACCATATGCTAACACATATATATGAAATCTAAAAAATAAAAATGGTTCTGAAGAACCTAGGGGCAGGACAGGAATAAAGACGCAGACGTAGAGAATGAACTTGAGGACACGGGGAGGGGGAAGGGTAAGCTGGGACAAAGTGAGAGAGTGGCATGGACTTATATATACTACCAAATGTAAAACAGACAGCTAGTGGGAAGCAGCAGCATAGCACAGGGAGATCAGCTCGGTGCTTTGTGACCACCTAGAGGGGTGGGATAGGGAGTGTGGGAGGGAGATGCAAGAGGAAGGGGATATGGGGATATATGTATATGTATAGCTGATTCACTTTGTTATAAAGCAGAAAGGAACACACCATTGTAAAGCAACTATACTGCAATAAAGATCTTAAAAAAAAAAAGAATCACTGGTTCCTTTTATTGGAAAATAGTATTGTGAATCAAGAGCTGAATTCTAGGTGTGTTCATTGCTACCAGAGTATTGCTGCTTCTAACACAATTCACTGATTTTTTTTCGTGTGAAAACAACCTTGTATTCCTGGGACCAATCCCACTTGATTGGAATGTATTCTTCTTCTTTTAAATTGCTGGACTTAATTTGCTAATATTTTGTCAAAATTTTTCGTACCTATATTTATAGGAGATATTTTTCTGTAGCATTCTGTTTTTGCAATTTCTTTGTCAAGTATTTGTATCAGGATAAGTTGGGAAACCGAGGCACCTGTTCTAATTTCTGAAAGAATTTGTTTATGACTGGTAATTAATTATTCATTAAATGACAGAAACCCTTGACAAACATCAGGCTAGAAGGAAAACCATGGCCCTCTTTTTATTGGCCTTCTATTGATATTTTCCACTTTATTCACATGTAACTTGATGAAGTTCTACTGTATATTACTGAATAGTTTTTTATTTAAGCAAAGGCAAAAAAGGTCAAAAAAAATCCATCTTATATAAGGTGAGTATATTTAAAATGTTAAAAGTTAGTTTTGTTCTTTGTAAAATACAGTCTGTAAACAAAAAAGGACTTTTTCCTTAGTTTCATTCTTACAATACTTCATTCAAAAACTCATAAATTATCCAAATGAACCACTGTACCTATATATTTCAATAGCTCTCATATCTTCATCATCAAATTCATCTTCAGCTTCCTTCAACTGTGCAAGAGTCATCTTTTCGTATGGTTTAACTAAAACAAAATAAGTTGTAGATAACTGAGTTATTTAAAAGCCAATTTTACTTTAGAGTCACATGTCTAGAAAAAACAATATATTAGATAAATGGAGATCAAGAATATCTTTAATGTTGCAGTTTCTCCAGCATATAAACTATATTGTGGCTGACTGCTTCAGGTTTGTTTAAAGTGCTATTACTCCCTCAGAGTTCACAGAACTACCAGGCTGCATTTAAAAGCAGATGTGAAAATCAATTAGACCTCATAAATTTAGACTTCCTCAAGTACCTGGAAATTTTAACAAATAATACATTTTATATAGAATGATCGAAACAGAAAGTAATCACAAGGTAGAGAAATATGACAGAGGGAAAAAAAGCTCACTAGATTAGATACCAGGGCATTTCAGCTCTGATATTAACTAGCATGTAACTTTCAACACATGAATTAGAAACTTTAAGGGGTCAGCATCCTAATTTCAAAAGTATGGGTGGGATTTAAATTATTTCTAATGTCATCTCTCCCTCTAAATTCATGAAATACATGATCACTGTCATAACTGTATTATTCCCTTCACCCAGCCCACCAAATGCACAACTATACCCATTGCTTCTTTCTGTAAACGTAAAACCATTTCTTCAATTTCATCTTTTGGCTCTTCTTTTGGAGGAAGAATGCCAAAATCTCTTAAAATGTCATTCCATTCTGTATCTTCATTTGGATCCTATATAAAAAAAATAAAAAATCTATTAGCACAGTTGTGCATTTTAATATTTGTAAAATCGATTTCCAACCATGTAATTGTTCATGAACTCTACAGGTAAACTAGAAAATTAGTTTCAAAGAATAGAACAAAATGGCCTACTTTTTTCCCATTTCCCATTTCCGTAATGCAACTACATACTTTGATAAAAAGAATACATCCTCTACCCTCAAAGTTACACTGAGATGTTTAATAAAAAATAAATCTGAAAAACATATATCAAATGTTAATGAAGAAACTTGTAAGTCACGTTAAATTCTCTGAAGACTATAATAGGCAAAACCAATTCACATCATGCAAAATACTGTTTTCTTTTTCTACATAAGCATTGAAGACCTCAAGGTGGACTTGCTTCTCTTCAGCTATATAGCCTCATGGAATCCTTACTCCCAAGTTAAATCTTAGAAGAGGTTAGGAATCGTTTCATAGTTCAATTTTTGTCTAACCATAATTTCTTTCTTTGAAACTTAATCTTGTTTTCCATGTTACTTAGGCTTTGATGTTTTATTTGCTGCTCTTCCTGAAATTGTCTGTCATATATCAACTATATTGTCTTTCTAGTCTGCTGTCCCTTTTCTCTGAGGTTTTCAGAGAAAAGGAGAACTTAATTATATACATGAGTAAATACTGCTGCAAACAAAGTAAAGGATAGCCTTGAATGAGCTCCACCTCCGGGTATTCACATCCTGCATAATCCCCTCTCCTTGATTATGGGTGGGAACCATGGTATGCTTCTAATCAGTAGAATATGGCAAAGGTAAAGGAATATAATTTCTTTGATTTCATTCCATAAGATCGTAATTTCCATCTTGCCAGCATTCTCTCACACTTGCTGGCTTTGATAAAGCAAGCTGCCATACTGTGAGGTCCCCCATGGAGAGAACTATGTGACAAGGAAAATGTAGTCAACAATCAGCTAGACGCTGAGATCCTCAGTCAAATAGCTCCAAAAGAACTGAATTCTGCCAACTACCATGTAAATAAACTTAGAAGGGGATCCTTCAGATGTACTCTGTTGTACCTTCAGATTCAACCCCAGCTCTAGCTGACACTTTAATTGCAACCTTGTTGGAGACTCTGAAGCAGATGGCCCAGCTAAGCAATGCCTGGATCCTTGACCCATAAAAACTGTGAGATAATAAATATGTTATTTTAAGTCACCAAGTTTGTGGTGATTTGTTATGCAACAATGGATAACTAATACAAGCATCATCTTATTTCTCCTCTTCACCCTATTCTTTGGGCAAAGTTTTGGTTTTTTATTCACACTGGTCTTTTACTGGTCTCTCTATCCACAAAATCTTCTGATCTCCATTCTTTCTATATGTCTTAAAACAATTAAGTCACCATCAGCAGGAGTTCTGCACTTGGTAATGGCAGACTAGATAATTTGGATCAAGCCTCTTACTGAGAACAGCTAGTAAAACTGGACAAAATAGATGAGAATTAATTTGAAGGCACTGAAGAATCAACAAAGCAGTGAAGAGAATTATGGTAAGAAAATCCTGGATGAGAAGTAGACCCAGAGAAAGAAGCTCTATGTTTGGGTCCATTCCCCTTCAATCAACTACCAATTCTGAAAGAGGCCAAGAGGCTGAGAAATTGAATAAAGGTGCACAGATTCGAGCATAGTGACCAAAGACAGAAATCAATAAGAAAATGATAACTAGGAGATCATCATATATTTGGAATTTAAAAAAAATTCTAAATGACCAAAGGGTCAAAGAAGAAATCACAATGGAAATTTAAAAGCATTAGGAATTGAATGATCATAAAGCCACGTATCAAAAATACGTGGGTTGCAACAAGAGCAGTCCATGAAAGGAATTTTACACCCTGAATTTAACATATTAGAAAATGGAAAAGGCTTACAAATTAATATATAAGCATCCAACCTAAAAAGCTGGGAAAGAACATCAAAATAAACCAAAGGTAGAAGGAAGGAAATAATAAAGATGAAAACAGAAATTAATGAAATAAGAATTGAATATATAATAGAGTGGGTTAACAAGGCCAAAAATTGGGTCTTAGAAGAAGACTAATAAAATAAACACTTGCCAAGACTGATAAAGAAAAAAAGTGAGAAGACATCACCAGTATTAAAAATGAAAAAGGGGAACTTCTGACAGATAATACAAATATTTAAAAAGAGAAGCCTCTCTATTGTGTTTTGCTCATATTTTTTTCTACTTTAAGGTGGAAGCTTAGATCAAACTATAAACCTTTTTTTTTCTTTTCAAGCACACATAGAATTTTATTTTTAGAGTCTTTTTTTTAATTAAAAATTTTTTTAACATCTTTATTGGAGTTCTTTTCTAATTATAACCACTTAAAGCTACAAATATTCCTTTAACAAATTATTTAGCTGCATCCTACAAGTTTTGGTATGCTGTATTTTTATTATTATTCAGTTAAAAATATTTCTAATCTTATGATTTTTTGCTGACATTTTTATTTGGAAGGATACTGCTTAATTTTCAAATATTTTGGACTTTTCTAGGTATCTTATTAATAATTTCTAAGTTACTTCTGCATGGTCGGAAAACATACTTTAAGGTTTTGATTTTTTGAAATACATTTACTTGTTTTATGACCCAGCATATGGCATATCTTAGTGAATGTTCTACATAGTGTGAAAAGAATGTGTATTTTGCCACTGATGGGCTTTTTTCTCCACAAATCAATAGATTGTTGACAGATTTGTTCAGATCTTCTACTCTGTGATTTCTGTATCTAGTTGTTCTATCAATTACTAGGAGGAGGGGTGTTAAAATCTCTAGTTATGATTGTGGATTTGTCTACTTCTCCATCAGTTTTTGCTTTATGTGTTTGAAGCTTGATTATGCAAATCCTCAGCTATATTTATGATATTTTCCTGATGAATTTCTCCTATCATTATAAAATGTTCCTTTTTATTTCTAGTAGTAATCCTCATCTTGATGTCTACTTTGTTTGTTACTAATATAGTTTATACCCCTTATTCCTAAGTACTGTTTAAATAACATGTCTTTTTCAATCCTTTTACTTTAACCCATCTGTTTCTTTGTATTTAAAGTGTGTCTCTTTTAGCAATATGTAGCTATGTATTGCTTTTTAAACTATTCTGATAATCTCTACTTTTTAATTTAAGTGTTTACTCCATTTACACTTACTATAGTTGTCTTTTTAATTTTTATTGGAATATAGTTGCTTTACAGTTTTGTGTTAGTTTCTGCTGTACAGCAAATTAATATAATTGTTAATATTAGATGTAGAGCTACTATTTTCCTGTTTTTAATTAGTATTGTTTGCTTTATTGTTCCTCTGTTCCTTTTTTGCCTTCTTCCGGTTAATTAAATATTTTCTAGAATTATGTTCTTTGCAACTGGCCTTTTAGGTATACATCTTTGCATTATTGCTTTAATAATTGTTCTAGAAATTATAATGGTATCTTTAACATATTACAGTTAATATTGTATTATTTTACATAAAATATGGGAAACTCACTTAGTTCCATTTACCACTATCCCATCCTTTGCCTTACTGCTGTTATATATATTAACATTTACAATATATTTGAACCCCTAAAATACAACGTTACAATTTCTACCCTAAACAATTATAATGTCTTTTAAGAAAACTGAGAATAAATATATTTAGTTTTTAGAATTTACCCACATATTTATCATTTAAGGTGCTCTTCACACTTACTTTTATTTATTTATTTTTTTTTTTTTTTTTTTTTTTTTTGCGGTACGCGGGCCTCTCACTGTTGTGGCCTCTCCCGTTGCGGAGCACAGGCTCCGGACGCACAGGCTCAGCGGCCATGGCTCACGGGCCCAGCCGCTCCGCGGCATGTGGGATCCTCCCGGACCGGGGCACGAACCCGTGTCCCCTGCATCGGCAGGCGGACTCTCAACCACTGCGCCACCAGGGAAGCCCCACACTTACTTTTAGATCAAGTTTTCCACCTGATGTAATTTCCTTTCAGTCTGAAGAAACTTCTTTGCATTTCTTACCCTTCAGGTCTGTGGAACCTAATTCTCTCAGTTTTCATATTTCTGAAAATATCTATTTTTTCCCAGTTTTTTTGATGGATACTTTAGCTGGATATAGAATTTTGGTTTGAAAGTTTTCCCTCCAGGATTAAAAGCAGTTTAAAAAGCCTTCTGGCCTCCAATGTTTCTGATGAGAAGTCAGCTGTCAATCATATTGCTGTTCTCCTGTATATACAAAACATACACACCTTTACATTATGTCTTTTCTCTGGATGTTTTCAAGATTTTATCTTTTGATTTCAGAAGTGTGTCTATGTGCTTGGTGTGGTTTTATTTGTATTTACCCTCTTTGGAGTTCCCAGAACTTCTTAGATTGTTAAGTTTATGTCTTCCCTCAAACTCTGGACAATTTTATCCATCATCCTTTTAAATTTTTTCCTGCCCCCACCCCACCCCATCCTTCCTCTCCTTCTAGGATTTTTTTTTTTTCTGGTATGCAGGCTTCTAACTGTTGTGGCCTCTCCCGTTGTGGAGTGCAGGCTCAGCAGCCATGGCTTATGGGCCTAGCTGCTCCGCGGCATGTGGGATCTTCCCAGACCAGGGCACGAACCCGTGTCCCCTGCATCGGCAGGCAGACTCTCAACCACTGCGCCACCAGGGAAGCCCCCCTTCTAGGATTTTTGACAGGATGTTACATGTATGTTAACCATGTATTACAGTTAGATGTATGTTAAACAATTTAACAATGTCCCTTCAGTTCACTGAATCTCTATTCACTTTTAATATTTTTCTCTCTGTTCTTAACGTTGGACACTTTCTATTGATGAATCCAAGTTCCCTGACTCTTCTGCCATCAGCAATCTGCTGTAAAGCCCATTCAGTGAATTTTTTATTTCAGTTGTTGATCTTTTCAGTTCAAGAATTTCCATTTGGAGAGACGAGGTGAAGATGGCGGAAGAGTAAGACACGAGATCACCTTCCTCCCCACAGATACACCAGAAATACATCTACACGTGGAAGAACTCCTACAGAACACCCACTGAATGCTGGCAGAAGATCTCAGACCTCCCAAAAGGCAAGAAAGTCCCCAAGTACTAGGGGAAAAGAAAAAAGAATAAACAGAGACAAAAGGATAGGGACGGGACCTGCACCAGTGGGAGGGAGCTGTGAAGGAGGAAAGGTTTCCACACACTAGGAAGCCCTTTCACGGTTGGAGACTGCTGGTGGCGGAGGGGGAAAGCTTCAGCGCTGCAGAGGGGGAAAGCTTCAGCGCTGCGGAGGGGGAAAGCTTCAGCACTGCGGAGGAGAGCACAGCAACAGGGGTGCAGAGGGAAAAGCGGAGAGATTCCCGCACAGAGGGTCAGGGCCGACAGGCACTCACCAGCCCGAGAGGCTTGTGTGCTCACCCACTGGGGCGGGTGGGGCTGGGAGCTGAGGCTTGGGCTTTGGTCAGAGTGCAGGGAGAGGACTGGGGTTAAACACAGCCTGCAGGGGGTTAGTGCACCACAGCTAGCCGGGAGGGAGTCCGGGAAAAAGTCTGGACCTGCTGAAAAGGTAAGAGATTTTTCTTCCCTCTTTGTCTCCTGGTGCGCAAGGAGAGGGGATTAAGAGCGCTGCTTAAAGGAGCTCCAGAGACGGGCGCGAACCGTGGCTAAAAGCGCGGACCCCAGAGACGGGCATGAGACGCTAAGGCTGCTGCTGCTGCCGCCACCAAGAAGCCTGTGTGCGAGCACAAGTCACTATCCACAGCCCTCTTCCAGGGAACCTGTGCACCCGGCCACTGCCAGGGTCCGGGGATCCAGGGACAAGTTCCCTGGGAAAACGCACGGCGCACTGCAGGCTGGTGCAATGTCATGCTGGCCTCTGCCGCCGCAGGCTCGCCCAGCACTCCGTACCCCTCCCTCCCCCTGGCCTGAGTGAGCCAGAGCCCCCGAATCAACGGCTCCTTTAACCCCGTCCTGTCTCAGCGAAGAACAGACGCCCTCCGGCGACCTACACACAGAGGCGGGGCCCTCAAAGCTGAGCCCCTGGGAGCTGTGAGAACAAAGAAGAGAAAGGGAAATCTCTCCCAGCAGCCTCAGAAGCAGCGGATTAAAGCTCCACAATCAACTTGATGTACCCTGTATCTGTGGAATACATGAATAGACAAAGAATCATCCCAAATTGAGGAGGTGGACTTTGAGAGCAAGATTTATTATTTTTTCCCCTTTTCCTCTTTTTGTGAGTGTGTATGTGTATGCTTCTGTGTGAGATTTTGTCTGTATAGCTTTGCTTCCACCATTTGTCCTAGGGTTCTATCCGTCCGGTTTTTTTTTTCTTCTTGTAAAAAAAAATTTTCTTTCTTAATAATTATTTTTTATTTTAATGACTTTATTTTATTTTATCTTACTTTATCTTTTCTTTCTTTCTTTCTTTCTTCCCTTCCCTCCTTCCTTCCTTCCTCCCTCCCTCCCTTCTTCCTTCCTTCCTTTCTTTCTTTCTACTTTTTCTCCCTTTTATTCTAAGCCATGTGGATGAAAGGCTCTTGGTGCTGCAGCCAAGAGTCAGTGCTGTGCCTCTAACATGGGAGAGAGAAGTTCAGGACACTGGCCACAAGAGACCTCCCAGCTCCACGTAATATCAAACAGTGAAAATCTCCCAGAGATCTCCATCTCAACACCAACACCCAGCTTCACTCAACGCCCAGCAAGCTACAGTGCTGGACACCCTATGCCAAACAACTAGCAAGACAGGAACGCAACCCCACCCATTAGCAGAGAGGCTGCGTAAAATCATAATAAGGCCACAGACACCCCAAAACACACCATCAGACGTGGACCTGCCCACCAGAAATACAAGATCCAGCCTCATCCACCAGAACACAGGCACTAGTCCCCTCTACCAGGAAGCCTACACAACCCACTGAACCAACCTTAGCCACTGGGGACAGACACCAAAAACAACGGGAACTACAAACCTGCAGCCTGCAAAAAGGAGACCCCAAACACAGTAAGATAAGCAAAATGAGAAGACAGAAAAACACACAGCAGATGAAGGAGCAAGATAAAAACCCACCAGACCTAACAAATGAAGAGGAAATAGGCAGTCTACCTGAAAAAGAATTCAGAGTAATGATAGTAAATATGATCCAAAATCTTGGAAATAGAATAGACAAAATGCAAGAAACATTTAACAAGGACTTAGAAGAACTAAAGAAGAAACAAGCAACAATGAACAACAAAATAAATGAAATTAAAAATACTCTAGATGGGATCAATAGCAGAATAACTGAGGAGGAAGAACGGATAAGTGACCTGGAGGATAAAATAGTGGAAATAACTATTGCAGAGCAGAATAAAGAAAAAAGAATGAAAAGAACTGAGGACAGTCTCAGAGACCTCTGGGACAAGATTAAACGCACCAACATTCAAATTATAGGGGTTCCAGAAGAAGAAGAGCAAAAGAAAGGGACTGAGAAAATATTTGAAGAGACTACAGTTCAAAACTTCCCTAATATGGGAACGGAAATCGTTAATCAACTCCAGGAAGCACAGAGAGTCCCATACAGGATAAATACAAGGAGAAACACGCCAAGACACATATTAATCAAACTGTCAAAAATTAAATGCAAAGAAAACATATTAAAAGCAGCAAGGGGAAAACAACAAATAACACACAAGGGAATCCCCATAAGGTTAACGGCTGATCTTTCAGCAGAAACTCTGCAAGCCAGAAGGGACTGGCAGGACATATTTAAAGTGATGAAGGAGAAAAACCTGCAACCAAGATTACTCTACCCAGCAAGGATCTCATTCAGATTTGATGGAGAAATTAAAACCTTTACAGAGAAGCAAAAGCTGAGAGAGTTCAGCACCACCAAACCAGCTTTACAACAAATGCTAAAGGAACTTCCCTAGGCAAGAAACACAAGAGAAGGGAAAGACCTACAATGACGAACCCAAAACAATTAAGAAAATGGGAATAGGAACATACATATCGATAATTACCTTAAATGTAAATGGACTAAATGCTCCCACCAAAAGACACAGATTGGCTGAATGGATACAAAAACAAGACCCATATATATACTGTCTACAAGAGACCCACTTCAGACCTAGGGACACATACAGACTGAAAGTAAGGGGATGGAAAAAGATATTCCATGCAAATGGAAACCAAAAGAAAGCTGGAGTAGCAATTCTCATATCAGACAAAATAGACTTTAAAATAGAGACTATTACAAGAAACAAAGAAGGACACTACATAATGATCAAGGGATCGATCCAAGAAGAAGATATAACAATTGTAAATATTTATGCACCCAACATAGGAGCACCTCAATACATAAGGCAAATACTAACAGCCATAAAAGGGGAAATCGACAATAACACATTCATACAAACACATGGAGGCTAAACAATACACTACTTAATAACGAAGTGATCACTGAAGAAATCAAAGAGGAAATCAAAAAGTACCTAGAAACAAATAACAATGGAGACATGACGACCCAAAACCTATGGGATGCAGCAAAAGCAGTTCTAAGAGGGAAGTTTATAGCAATACAATCCTACCTTAAGAAACAGGAAACATCTCGAATAAACAACCTAACCTTGTACCTAAAGCAATTAGAGAAAGAAGAACAAGAAAACCCAAAGTTAGCAGAAGGAAAGAAATCATAAAGATCAGATCAGAAATAAATGAAAAAGAAATGAAGGAAACGATAGCAAAGATCAATAAAACTAAAATCTGGTTCTTTGAGAAGATAAACAAAATTGATAAACCATTAGCCAGACTCATCAAGAAAAAAAGGGAGAAGACTCAAATCAATCGAATTAGAAATGAAAAAGGAGAAGTAACAACCGACACCGCAGAAATACAAAGGATCATGAGCGATTACTACAAGCAACTCTCTGCCAATAAAATGGACAACCTGGAAGAAATGGACAAATTCTTAGAAATGCACAACCTGCCAAGACTGAATCAGGAAGAAATAGAAAATGTGAACAGATCAATCACAAGCACTGAAATTGAAACTGTGATTAAAAATCTTCCAACAAACAATGGCCCAGGACCAGATGGCTTCACAGGCGAATTCTATCAAACATTTAGAGAAGAGCTAACACCTATCCTTCTCAAACTCTTCCAAAATATAGCAGAGAGAAGAACACTTCCCAATTCATTCTACGGGGCCACCATCACCCTGATACCAAAACCATACAAGGATGTCATGAAGAAAGGAAACTACAGGCCAATATCACTGATGAACACAGATGCAAAAATACTAGCAGAGAGAATCCAACAGCACATTAAAAGGATCATACACCATGATAAAGTGGGATTTATTCCAGGAATGCAAGGATTCTTCAATATACGCAAATCAATCAACGTGATACACCATATTAACAAATTGAAGGAGAAAAACCATATGATCATCTCAATAGAGGCTAAGAAATCTTTTGACAAAATTCAACACCCATTTATAATAAAAACCCTGGAGAAAGTAGGCACAGAGGGAACTTTCCTCAACATAATAAAGGCCATATATGACAAACCTACAGCCAACATCATCCTCAATGGTGAAAAACTGAAAGCATTACCACTAAGATCAGGAACAAGACAAGGTTGCCCACTCTCACCACTCTTATTCAACATAGTTTTGGAAGTTTTAGCCACAGCAATCAGAGAAGAAAAGGAAATAAAAGGAATCCAAATAGGAAAAGAAGAAGTAAAGCTGTCACTGTTTGCAGATGACATGATACTACACATAGAGAATCCTAAAGATGCTACCAAAAAACTACTAGAGCTAATCAATGAATTTGGTAAAGTAGCAGGATACAAAATTAACGCACAGTAATCTCTGGCATTCCTATACACTACTGATGAAAAATCTGAAAGTGAAATCAAGAAAACACTCCCATTTACCACTGCAAGAAAAGGAATAAAATATCTAGGAATAAACCTACCTAAGGAGACAAACGACCTGTATGCAGAAAATTATAAGACACTGATGAAAGAAATTAAAGATGATAAAAATAGATGGAGAGATATACCATGTTCTTGGATGGGAAGAATCAACATTGTGAAAATGACTCTACTACCCAAAGCAATCTACAGATTCAATGCAATCCCTATCAAACTACCAATGGCATTTTTCACAGAACTAGAACAAAAAATTTCACAATTTGTATGGAAACAAAAAAGACACCGAATAGCCAAAGCAATCTTGAGAACGAAAAACGGAGCTGGAGGAATCAGGCTCCCTGACTTCAGACTATACTACAAAGGTACAGTAATCAAGACAGTATGGTACTGGCACAGAAACAGAAATATAGATCAATGGAAAAGGATAGAAAGCCCAGAGATAAACCCACGCACATATGGTCAACTTATCTTTGATAAAGGAGGCAGGAATGTACAGTGGAGAAAGGACAGCCTCTTCAATAAGTGGTGCTGGGAAAACTGGACACGTACATGTAAAAGTATGAGATTAGAGCAATCCCTGACACCATACACAAAAATAAGCCCAAAATGGATTTAAGACCTAAATGTAAGGCCAGAAACTATCAAACTCTTAGAGGAAAACATAGGCAGAACACTCTATGACATAAATCACCGCAAGATCCTTTTTGACCCACGTCCTAGAGAAATGGAAATAAAAACAAAAATAAACAAATGGGACCTAATGAAACTTCAAAACTTTTGTACAGCAAAGGAAACCATAAACAAGACCAAAAGACAAGCCTCAGAATGGGAGAAAATATTTGCAAATGAAGCAACTGACAAATCTCCAAACTTTATAAGCAGGTCATGCAGCTCAATAACACAAAAACAAACAACCCAATCCAAAAATGGGCAGAAGACGAAAATAGACATTTCTCCAAAGAAGATATACAGACTGCCAACAAACACATTATAGAATGCTCAACATCATTAATTAGAGAAATGCAAATCAAAACTACAATGAGATATCATCTCACACCAGCCTGAATGGCCATCATCAAAAAATCTAGAAACAATAAATGCTGGAGAGTGTGTGGAGAAAAGGGAACACTCTTGCACTGCTGGTGGGAATGTGAATTGGTACAGCCACTATGGAAAACAGTATGGAGGTTCCTTAAAAAACCGCAAATAAAACTACCATATGACCCAGCAATCCCACTACTGGGAATATACGCTGAGAAAACCATAGTTCAAAAAGAGTCATATACCAAAATGTTCATTGCAGCTCTATTTACAATAGCCCGGAGATGGAAACAACTTAAGTGCCCATCATCGGATGAATGGATAAAGAAGATGTGGCAGATATATACAATGGAATATTACTCAGCCATAAAAAGAAACGAAATTGAGTTATTTGTAGTGAGGTGGATGGACCTAGAGTCTGTCATACAGAGTGAAGTAAGTCATAAAGAGAAAGACAAATACCGTATGCTAGCACATATATATGGAATATAGGGGGAAAAGTGTCATGAAGAACCTAGGGGTAATACAGGAATAAAGACACAGACCTACTAGAGACATAGGGACATAGGGACTAGAGACATACATAGGGACATATATACACTACCAAACGTAAAATAGATAGCTAGTGGGAAGCAGCCACATAGCACAGGGAGATCAGCTCGGTGGTTTGTGACCACCTAGAGGGGTGGGATAGGGAGGGTGGGAGGGAGGGAGACGCAAGAGGGAAGCGATGTAGGAACATATGTATATGTATAACTGATTCACTTTGTTATATAGCGGAAACTAACACACCATTGTAAAGCAATTATACTCCAATAAAGATGTAAAAAAAAAAAAGAATTTCCATTTGTTTTATTACTGTTTCTATTTCTCTGTTATGATTCTCCAACTGTTAATTCATTTTCCTTTAAGTCCTTGAATATATTTATAATAGCTGCTTTAAATTCTTCATTTGCTAATATCAACATCTGGATAGTGTCAGGATTTGTTTCCATTGCTTGCTTTGCTTTTGAATACGAGTCACTTTTTGAATATGGCTTTTCATTCTTTTTCTTTTTGCTTATATAATTTTTATTGCATACTAGACATTCAGGACGATACATCATAGAAATTTATGATTTTTTTATGTTCCTCTAAAGTATGTTGATTTTCATAGTTGAAGGCAGTTAACTTCGTTGGACTCAAACATCAAACTACCTCAGTTGAAATGGGCAGCAGCCAAAACCTCAGATCAGTTCAGTTCTTTGACCTTCTAATGGGTGCTTTTTGCCAGGCATCTTGGGACCTCCTATATATATATGGAGTTTGGCTGACAAATAAGGATTTGTGTGGATTTTATATGCAGAATTTAAGGATCATCCCTTCTGTGTTAATTTCCTTTCTGAGACTTCCTCACGATTCTCCCACCACTCTACCAGCCCAGGATTTTGCCCTCCAACATCTCTATTAAAATGGCAGTTTTCTGCCACCCCATGCCATATGATTGTAAAACGCCCTCAACTATATCTAATCTTCTTTTAAACTATTGTGATAATTTTAAAATATATTCACAAATTCTTTCATGCACCTTTTTGAGAGTTGAAGCTTAACCCACTTCCATTGAGTATACGCTGAACCTGCTGTCTCACTTCTAATAAACTGAAAATATGATAGAAGTGACACTACGTGATTTCTAAGACCAAGCCACAAAAGGCACTGCTGCTGCTTTTTCCTCTCAGTCTCTCTCATCACTTGCTCTGGGGGGAAACCAGTTGCCGTGTTTTGAGGACACCCAAT
Organism: Stenella coeruleoalba; assembly: GCF_951394435.1. NCBI lineage: Eukaryota > Metazoa > Chordata > Mammalia > Artiodactyla > Delphinidae > Stenella > Stenella coeruleoalba. Next base: position 74,528,653 of record NC_137149.1, read on the forward strand.
CAGCCTGTGTTAGTCTGCTTGGGATGCCATAACAGAATATCACAGACCAGGTGACTTAAATAGAAATTTATTTTCTCACAATTCTGGAGGCTGGAAGTCTAAGATCAAGGTGCCAGCAGGGTTGCTACTGGTGAGAACTCTTCTCCTAGTTTGCAGGAGGCCACCTTCTTGTTGTGTGCTCACATAGCCTTTCCTCTGTGTGTGTGCAAAGAGAGAGAGCATGCTCTAGTGTCTCTTCCTCTTCTTATAAGGACACTGATCCTATCAGCAACATTTTGTAGTTTTCAGTGTACAAGTCTCTTGCCTCCCTGTTTATGTTTATTCCTGAGTATTTTATTCTTTTTGATGCAATTATACATGGAATTGTTTTCTTAATTTCCTTTCTTATTATTCATTGTAGTGTATAGAAATGTCTTCATCAAATTTTATGGTCACTTTTTACAGTCTCCTACTCTTTGAAGATAATTTCAATTTGGTCTTTCGTTTTTTTAAACATAATAAGCATAGTTATTTTATACCTGTTTCTGATCATTCAGATAACTGAAGTCTCTGCAAGTCTGTTTTTGTTGGTTCATACTCATAGTGCCCTGTTCCCTTGTGCCCTGTTCCCTTGTGCCCTGTTCCCTTGTACCCTGTTCCCTTGTGCCCTGTTCCCTTGGTTACTTTTGACTGATTTCTGCTTGATGTCCTTGAAAACTTATCTCCATGAATTCTAACATAAAGATGTCTTCCTGCACGAGGGTTTGCTATTTCTTCCAGGTATTTACGAGCACTACAGTATATAACTAATTTATATCAAATTCACAGTTTGAAGTTTGTTGGATCACCCAGACAATATGCCTTAGGTTGCAATCTATGTGAGAGCTCTCTTGAGCCACACCTTCTTGGGGATAGGTTGTACTGCTTTTCTTTTTCTCCCCTGCTCCACTAGGCATCAAGATGACCTTCCCTGAATTCCTCTAGACATGGGTTTATACCTGGTTCACACTCCTATTAGTTTCCCATGCTTTCATGGACCATACCCTTTGATTCCTCATCACCCAGTGATTACATCCGGGAAGAACTGCAGATTGCTAAGATGACCTTGTGGTAAAACTGGCTTTAAAGCTCTGGAAATCCATTCACCTGCTTTTCCACTTTCCCTTTGATTTTGGTCTCATCGTTTACTATCACGTTATCTCTGATGCTTTTAAGGAGATAGGTTTTACATTCTAGCCAGCATTTTTACTTGTATTCAGCAGGAGAGTTGGTCCAAATAACTGAGCCCTCTATTATCAGAAAATCCAGCAGTCACCTTTTTAAAAAACCCTCCCTGCACTTTGCACCCCCTACCACCCTCTCTCTCTTTTCTCCTTCCTACTCAGACTTCATAAAATAATTGTCTATATATGCTGTAACCACTTCCACCTCCCATTCACTCTTCAACCTACTCCAATTTGGCTTCTACCTCCAACAGCCCTTTCAAAACTGTTCTAAGCTCACCTATGAGCTCCATATTGTTATTTTCAATGGATTTTCATTGTATTTGATCTCTTAGGCAGAACTGGGGAGAGTGTGTCATTCTCTTCTTGTTAAAACACTCTTTCTTGATATTCATGATATCACATACTTATGGTTTTATTCATACCTCTCCGTGACTGCTCTTCCTTAACTGATCTGGGAGTTAGTTGCAATGGGAGTTAATAGTAAATGCTCTATACTCTGATCTTCCCTTCACTTTTAGAAATTATCTATGAAATTGTAATAAGAGAAGTAGAAATAGGCACCGCAATCTATTTGATAAAGGTATTATGGCATTTATCATGACACAGTTATATCTGACTCTCTCTTATTCCCCCACAGTAAGCTCTTTCAGAACAAGTCCACAACTACACATAAGCACTGAATAAACTGGCTATTGAATAAATCAATGAATAAATAAATGAACAAAGATTAATATGCTGTTGTCTCTACTCTCAATTACATTTCAGCCTATTTCTTGAAGAGCAGACAAAAATCAGGAAAAATTTGCAATGTTTTTACATAGGGAATAAAATGCACTTGCTAGGAATCTATTATTAACACAGAAGGAATATCCTTTAAAATTATATGTAATTTGTGTTCAAAATATCCTAATAAATGATACAGCATAAACGATTTCCAAAATTAAATATGTAAAACTAGAAAAATCACAGTGGTTTTAATCTGAGATAGCAGGTGGGAAGAAGCTTTTCTGAAGTTGGAAATGAGAATTTTACTCTGATTAAAAAAAGGAAATAAAAGCACAGCCTTCTGCTTAATAATGCAGCTTTAGATAGAGGAGCAACCTTCTTACGAATTAATGGAAGTTTAACAGAGTTTTTGTGATCAGGTAGGAGAAACTCCAGGGACAGCTGGTCTTTCTCAAGACAGATGCGACTTATTAGGGTTTCCTCTCTGACCTTTTTAAAATGTAGTGGGGCAGGATACTTAAATTTAATTACACTTGGGCTAAAGCTGACGGTCTATTTCTTAAGTCAGAAATAGCGCAGCAGTAAGATTTCCAGGATATAGGTGTGAAACGCAATCCAAAGGCTTTCTCCAGCGACAAACGGAAGTCTTTCTTGAGTGTTGAAAAAACGGCGTTATCCTAGAGGTAATTTGAATTTCTCTCCAATCGTGACAGAGACGCAAGCTGAAAACAAATGTTAGAACCTAACCCCTGTAGGCCGCCCTCCCCATCGTGCTCAGCCTCAGGCCCAGCCAGGGACCCCGCCGGGGTGTCCAGGCTCGCCGTAGGCTGCGACTCCCACCTGCATGGTGTTCCGCCTCGCCCCTCACACGCCGGTGTCGTCTAACTCCTGGCGGGGACTCCTGGCTCCGACGTCCCCTCGAAGCCACAGGGGAGCCCGCCGAGGTCCTAGCTGTTCCCACTGCCCACGGGGAGGGAGACGGGAGAACAAGGGCCTCTGACGCACGTGCGCCTGGCGCAGCTCTGTTGCCAGGCAACGCGGAGGCGTGGCCTAGGAGGTGGCTGTGGGTACTGACGCACCTGGTCTTGGGCATTTATCCCAAGCAGCGCCTTTTCCGTTCACGATACTGGTGCCGGCATTCCTCCCACCCTTCCCTCCACCACCTCCAAAATCACGCGTTGTTTCCGTGCCTCCGGCACCGTTCAATCCCTGAGTCCTGTCTTCATGGAGAAGTAACAAAATCCTGGGGAGAGAACTCTTCAGAGTAGAAGTTCTTAACGTGGAACCCATAGCCTATATTTGGATGGACTTCAGGGGGTGCCTAGCCCCAGCCCTCGATGCACACATAATTGTGTTGTATGTGTAAATTTTGGGGGGTATTTAAGGACCAGAGCTTTCATCAGATTCTCAAATGGCTCTCTGCCACCACCTTAAAAACCCATTGCTTTAGGAGACAGAAGCTCAGACTTTAGGTAGGAAACCTAGGCAGTTTGGTTCCTTGGTGTTTAGTTGAAGGGAAGGGTGTTTACTGGGAGCTGCCAGGAACATGAGGAAAACATATGATGTTATTGCCAAATAAGGTTATACCCATGGTCACAAAGATGCGAAAAGATTTGGAAAAGAAGAAAAAGTGTTTTTAGTGACACAGTTTTAAACTTGGGCTCAGCACTGGACTACTCGGTCTGTAGTGCCCAGTTAATACAAATCGTACACTCCTAATAGCCTATATGTTTTGTTTTGTGTGTAAAATATTAATATTAAATATAAAATATTTTAAAACATCACACTATTTTTGTAACCATGTTTTGTTAAGTTTTCTTCTTTTTCTCATTCCCCTCCTCCTCCTCTCCCCTCCCCCCCTTCCTCCCTCATTCCCCTTCTACTCCTCCTCTTTCTTCTTCTTCTCCTTCTTCTTTTTAATAGCAGGGGAGCCCCCCAAAATGTAAGCGGCCCAAGTCTCTCTAGATTCCTGACAGGCCCTGGGAGCTGCTGCTTGAATTAGCAGTCAACTCCCTTTCTTATTTTGACAATCTAAAATCCAGGCTAGTTGAATTACTGTGCATAGCACTAGCTAACACTGCCTATGCATTTAGAGCTTTAGAGCCCTTTTGTTACAGAATTAAGTCCTATAGACCCTGATCAGCCCCTAGCTGGGCAATGGCTCTCTGCCTTGGCGGGGGGAGGGTTCTTTTTCCATTCACATTCGAGCAGCCAAATAATGAAGCCAAAGCTGAGATCAACGCAGCACAAGCTTTATTCAGTGGCCAAAGAATGGAGAAGCAGGAACTAAGTTCACAGATCTACTTCTTGCCCACGTGTCCAGAGGGCTTTAATTTTAAAGAGTAAAGACAAAGGGAGGAGGAGTGAGGTTAATGATGGGGAGGCATATGCATTAGTCTCCTGGGGAAGAGGCAGAGTTTTTTTCCAAGGGAATGGAGTGCCACCCTTTTTTATCCTTTTTTGGTCCTTAATATCCAGTCTTGGCCACCAGTAGGTGTGTCATTTAATATGCAAATGTAGTAAAATCAGCATAGAATGAGATTCAGGGTCTGTTGGAGGTCAGATCTGTCACCATCTTGGTCCTAGCTGGATCCATCTGGTTTTTGTTTGTTTGTTTGTAGCTTCCTTTTTTATTTCTGGACCCTTTAAAGATTTATGTTAACTCTTGCTAAAAGTGGGGGTTGGCAGGTTTTGAGCAAAGACCTGGAGCAGCTCTGGCAACATTCTCTGTCTCAAGTCTGCATCTCATCTAGGCAATTCATTTTTTTAAAGAAGACACTTTTTGTTCTCTTCTGCTCCTTCTTTCTCATGTTCTTCACGTGGGTTGACAAGAAGTGAAATTCAGGGATTCTGTTAGAAAAAGGCATAATTTAAGCTATAATCAGGGGTCATCATTAGTAAGACAAAGGCTTGTTAGGTACTCTGAACAATGTAAGAACTAATCCTATCCACACAGAGAGCCAGCCTTCTCTAATCCGCCAGCAACCGGCTGGTAGAGTAGGCTGTTATCCAAGAGGCCAGGTCAGAAGGGAAAATCCAGGGGAATCTGAAGGGAAAACCCAGGGGAACCTGAAGGGAGAGAATCTCAACATCCATATGAGGTTAATTGTGCCCACTAGACACTGATTTGATGTAAAAAGTTCACCCACTGTGTGTTCATGATTCTCTACCAGTAAGACTGCATTCTTTTTGGACAAGGCTGGTTGCCTTTCAGATGCTGCAAGGTGAAACAACTAGGTAACTAAGAACCTACTGTATAGCATAGGGAACTCTACTCAATACTCTGTAATGACCTATATGGGGTAAGAATCTAAAAGAGAGTGGATATATGTATATGTATAACTGACTCACTTTGCTGTACAGCAGAAACTAACACAACATTGTAAATCAACTATATTCCAATAAAAAAAAAGATAAACTTAATACTACTACTTGGTAGAAAAAGCTGGCCTCCTGTTATGTTAGTAGCAATAAGACATCTATTTTACAGTGTATATATCAGAACTTGTTTATTGGAATATTGGATGGATCATGGCCAAATCCTCCAACTAGTATAGTTTTAGTTGGTATTCATGTTCTAAGATTGTTAGCTATTTGGTATCCTGGTATTTTGTAAGAGCTGGTGATTTTGTCACTGAAGAAATCCAAATAGAATAAACTAAATTCGCTCATTAAAACTCAGTTCTACTGACTGCCTTTAATAAAAATATCAAAAGAGCATTGTATATGAGTACCATCAACAGCCTCAAGGATCTAAGGAACATAATTATTCACAGCTTTATTATACACTATCTATCATTACAACACTAAGAAAAAATATTTTAAGATGCTTTTTAAATTTTCAACAAATTAAACATTTCAATCTCAATCAACTTTTACTGAGAATGCTTACAACACAGGGATTCTCAAACATGTTAAACTTAGCAAGGATTGTTTTTCAGAAGAAAAAAATGTCAGTACATCTTGTATTCCATAGCATTGTTTCTGCAGAAAATAGTTGGCATTCTGTTAAAAAAAAATTGAATTTAGATTCAAGTATAAATGGGTATATGAATGCATGTATATAATGAGCATATATACAAGTCTATATACACTTCCTTTATATATAGACATTTCTATAAATATTTTGTCATGTATGATAAAATTGACATCTGAGGTATTTCTCAGCTATACTTCAATCTGCATATTTTTAATTATCATTTAATCTCTCTCTGATGAAATGCTTATTCTGTATGCCAGTATTTTCCAAAGTTTTACAAAAATTACTTAACTGTAAAAAAGTAGTTTCCTAAAGCTCATTGATGCCAATAAGATTTATGAATATGTTGCATTTATTCCTCATGTATTTGTGACTAAATCATCCTATTTTATATCTAACCATAGTCTAAATAAATATAAGTCACCAGGACAGAGTAAGATCTCAGATAATCAGATGAGAAAAACAAAGAAAAATTATTATTGAAGTGTTTCTCTATTGACAAGATAAAATGAAATCCTGAGTGAATTAGTATATGTGGGCCCTAATTTTGGAAACAATCCAAATAAAGCTATTTTTCTCAGTTTCAGAGAGAACTTTTTGCTAACATGATCAAATCATGGATTAAATTCCATTTCAGATTTATGAGCACTCTAACACTTAGTTTAGTGTTAAAATCAAACATTTTTTCCATTTAGTATTAAACTATTTTTTGTTCACATTTTATAAAATGCCTCAACATTTGTAATATTATAAAATACAGTTCTTTTCCATTAACTTTTTGTTCTTAGTTCCTTGAAACAAGAAAAATTAGGAATATGATTGTTCATATTCTTTTTTTAAAATAAATTTATTTATTTATTTTTGGCTGCGTTGGGTCTCTGTTGCTGCACACGGGCTTTCTCTAGTTGTGGCGAGCAGGGGCTACTCTTCGTTGTGGTGCATGGGCTTTTCATTGCAGTGGCTTCTCTTATTGCAGAGCACGGGCTCTAGGCACGCGGGCTTCAGTAGTTGTGGCACGCAGGCTTCAGTAGTTGTGGCTCACGGGCTGCAGAGCACAGGCTCAGTAATTGTGGCTCACGGGCTTAGCTGCTCTGCAGCATGTGGGATCTTATTGGACCAGGGCTCGAACCTGTGTCCCCTGCAATGGCAGGCAGATTCTTAACCACTGAGCCACCAGTGAAGCCCTGCTCATATTCTTGATGTGAACATAACAAGCCTTTGTTGAAACATGAGTTAATACCAAATATAGTTTAAAAATTCAAGTTCATAATTATGCCCCATGAGAACATAAAATTTTTTCTTCACTTTTCCAATATTTGTATCTTTTATTACTTTCTTGTCTGAGTTGGCTAATGCATAAGAACTATATGAAATAAAAGAGAACAGAGCATCCTTGTTTTGTTTCTGATGTTAATAGAAATACTCTAAAATGTTTTACTATCAAGTCTTCTACTGACTTTGTTTCAGACCATTATATAAATATTGTTAATAAAGATTCATCTCTTTCTACAGGATCTTCTTTGAAAACATTAGAAATTGACATGGAACTTCACTGAAAGCATCTACAGGCATACCTCAGAGATACTGCAGGTTCAGTTCCAGTGAATATCTCAATAAAGCAAGTCATACAAATTTTTTAGTCTCCTGGTGCATATAAAAGTTATGTTTACACTATACAATAGTTTATTAAGTGCACAGTAGCTTTATGTCTAAAAAGACCAATGCACATACCTCAATTTAAAAATACTTTATTGCTAAAAATTGCTAACCATCAACTGAGCCTTCAGAGATTCATAATCTCTTTGCTGGTGGAGGGTCTTGCCCAGATGTTAATGGCTGCTGAGGGATCAGGGTATTAGTCGCTGAAGGCTGGGGTGACTGTGACAATTTCTTAAAATAAGACAACAATGAAGTCTGCCACATTGATTGACTCTTCCTTTCAGGGACAATTTCTCTGATAGCATGCAATGCTGTTTGATGGCATTTTACTCATAGTAAAACTTCTTTCAAAATTGGAGTCAATCCTCTCAAACCCTGCTGCTGCTGCTGCTGCTTTTTTTTTTCTTTTAGGCTGCAGGATCTTAGTCTCCCACCAGGGATCGGACCTGCACTCCCTGCAGTGAAAGTGTGGAGTCTTAACCACTGGACCGTCACGGAAGTCCCCCTGCTGCTGCTTTATCAACTAAGTTTATGTAATATTCTAAATCTCTGTCATTGAAATTGTTGTCATTTCAACAATTTTTACAGCATCTTCACTGGTGTAGATTCCGTCTCAAGAAACCACTTTCTTTGCTCAGCCATAAGAAGCAACTGCTCATCTGTTAAAGTTTTATCATGAGATTATAGCAATTCAGTCACACCTTCAGGCTCCGCTTCTAATTCGAGTTCTCTTGCTATTTCTACCACATCTGTAGTTACTTCCTCCACTGAAGTCTTGAACCCTCAAAGTCATCCATGAGGTTTAGAATCAGCTCTTCCAAACTCCTGTTATTTTAACCTCTTCCTATGAATCAAAAATATTCTTAATGGTATCTAGAATGATGAACCCTTTCCGAAAGGTTTTCAATTTATTATACTTTGCCTAGATCCACTGGAGGAATCACTATCTATGGTAGCTATCACCTTACACAATGCATTTCTTAAATAATAAGACTTGAAGGAATTATTTCTTGATCCATGGGATGTTGTGTTAGGAGGCTTGAAAACAATCTCGCTGTACCTCTCCATCAGAGTGCCTGGATGACCAGATGCACTGTCAATGAGCAGTAATATTTTGAAAGGAATCTTTTTTTCTGAGCCGTAAGTCTCGATACTGGGCTTAAAATAGTCAATAAACTTTGTTGCATAAGATATGCTGTCATCTAGCTTTTGTTTTTCCATTTTTAGAGCACAGGCAGAGTAGATTCAACATAATTCTTAAGGGCCCTAGGGTTTTCTGAATGGTAAGTGAGCACTGGCTTCAACTTACAGTCACCAGCTGCGCTAGCTCCTAACAAGAGTCAGCTTGTCCTTCAAAGCTTTGAAACCAGGCAGTGACTCCTCTCTAGCTTTGGAAGTCCTAGATGGCATCTTCTTTCAATAGAAGGTGGTTTTGTCTACATTGAAAATCTGTTGTTCAGTGTAGCCACCTTCATTAATTATCTTAGCTAGATCTTCTGGATTCTGCTACAGCTTCTACATTAGCATTTACTGCTTCAACTTGAACTTTTACGCTACGAAGACAGCTTCTTTCCGTGAATCTCATGAAACAACCTCTACTAGCTTCAAACTTTTCTTCTGCAGCTTCCTCAGCTCTCTCAGCCTTCACAGAATTGAAGAGAGTTAGGACCTTGCTCTGGATTAGGCTTTGGCTCAAGGGAACATTGTGGCTGGTTTGATCTTTTATCCAGACCACTGAAATGTTCTCCATATCAGCAATAAGGCTACTTCAATTTCTTATTCACGTGTTCACTGGAGTAGCGCTTTTAATTTCCTTCAAGAACTTTTTCTTTGCATTCACAACTTGGCTGTTTGGCACAAGGGGCCTAGCTTTTGGCCTATCTCGGCTTTTGACATGCCTTCCTCACTAAGCGTAACCATTTCTAGCTTTCAATTTAAAATGAGAGACGTGTAACTCTTCCTTTTACTTGAGACCTTAGAGGCCATTGTAGGATTATTAATTGGCCTAATTTAAATATTTTTGTGTCTCAGGGAATAGGGAGGCCTGACGAGAGGGAGAGTGACCGTGGAATGGCTGGTCAGTGGAGCAGTCAGAACACACATATTTATCAATTAAGTTTGCCATCTTACATGGGCGTGGATCATGGCACCCCAAAACAATTTCAATCGTAATGTCAAAGATCACTGATCACAGATCACCATAATGAATATAATGATAATGAAAAAGTTTGAAATATTTTAAGAATTACCAAAATGAGGCATAAGACACGAAATGAGCAAATGCTTTTGGAAAAAACAACACTGATAGAACTGCTCAACACAGGGTTGTCACAAACCTTCAAACTGTAAAAAACATAATATCTGTGAGGCACAATAAAGCAAAGCGCAATAAAATGGAGGTATGCCTGTACTGAGTTGATTGTGTAATTTTTCTTTTAATGGTGAAAATATTTTCATAGACTCCCTGATATTGAACCATCTTAGTTGCTGGAATGAACTTCACTTCATGGGGTCATATAATTCTTTCAATGTATTGCTGAATACTATTTACTAATATTTCTTTTAAATGTTTGCATTGATATTTATAAACAGGATTGACCTACAGCTTCCTTTCTTATGCTAACTTTGTAAGGTTTTGGTATTAGTATTTGCTGACTTCATAAAAATATTTTGAAATTTTTCTTCCTTCTCTGAGCTAGAAAAATCCGAAATTCCTTGTCCTAGTACTCTTGAGGGGAGAGTTTCTAGATAACATTCTCGATTTTTTTTCCAAGGCCATCAGTATGCTTAGAATATTTTTTTCTTTTTTCTGAGGTCAATTTTGGTAGTGTCTACTGTTTTGTATATTCTCCATTTTATCTAGGTTTTCAAACTGATAGGCACAGAGATTTGAAAAGAACTCTTATGATTCCCATTTCTTCTGTATCTGTTTTAATTTCCCTCTTTTCATTTGTATTTTTGTATATTTATGGTTTCTTCTTTTCATTGATTAGGCTAGGAAAATTAGGATAGTTTATTTCATTTTTTATAAAGAATAAGATTTTTGGTTTATTTACCAATTGTTGTATTCTACTATTTTATAATTAATTAATTTCATCTTTCATTTTATAATTTTCTTCCTCTGCTTTCCTGAGGTTCACCTTGTTGTTCTTTTTAACTTAATGACAAATTCCTAATTCACTCACTTTTTCTTGCTTGATAGTGTTTAAAGCCTTAAATTTTCCACTAAATATGGTTTTGTCAGAGTCCCATAAGTTTTAACGTGTAGTGTTTTCATTATCTTCATTTTCTAGATATTGTATAATTTTGGTGTTATCTTCTTTAGTTGGAAATAACGTGTTTTGATTTTCGTTTCTATGAGAAAATATTAAGAATTTTACATTCTTAAGCTAAATATGTATGTATTAAAGGGTTGAGATAAATTATATGAATGAAATATTTGCAAAAATATGTTCAGCATAGAATCTGCATTGAGGATTACATACAGTTAGTAGAATATAGTTTTATTTCTGTGGTGTAAATTTATCAATGTGCATTTGCATTTAATTTTAAAATTCACAGCCTAATAAGATATTAAGATTAACATATTTATTAAATGTGTAGGGCCATTCAATAGCTACTAAGTGTCTACTGTATCTCCAGCATTGAGGTGGAAACTCTGGGAGTCCCAAAGTAGAAGTCATGCTTTCATGTCTTTCCACATTTTCTTAGTTCTCTGGAAATGGTAAATCACAGCTCTTATAAAGAATCTTTGAATATAGGTCATTTGGAAGTCAGAAATGCATCCAGTCTGTAAGTTATGGCCCACTATTGTGGACACTGATTACCAAAATAAGAACATGATCCCTGACACATTCTACTTTCACAGTAAATGATGATTAGGTCAGTGTCTGCAAAACTGATGACAACTATTGTGACATAGTGTGAGGAATGCATGACATGGGCAAAGCAAATCTGGCCCTAAAATACTAGCATTTTACATCATATGAAGTCCTCACAGCCTCTATATTTGCAGTATTTATATAGAATATTAATGTACACATGCAATCAAATAATAGAAATAAACTGAGCATAGGTTAACTTGTGAAGATCTGAAAATGACAGAAATTTTCAAACTGGGTTGAATTGTGATGCACATACCATTTTAAATGTAACCTTCTGACCTTCTTCCATTGCGTGGCTGGAAAATAATAAGTGAGAAACAAATCAATGTAACTAAGGAGAGAAATTAATTTTCATAGAAAGCAGCCTAATGATCTCGTTGAGTGGTATTATTTCTTCCTTATCTATATCTGTTATTTTCCTCCTTCTTTCAGTCCATTCTCCTCCAATTTATTGTTAGAATTAGTTTCCAAAATGCAAATCTTACCATGTAGCTCTCCTTAGACTTATAATAAAGTTGTAATTGCTTAGCTAAATATTTCATTGGCTAATATTTCTTTAGCTAAATATTTCATTAGAACTTAAAGAGTAATACATCTTTCAGACACTCATTTCCTACATGAAATGTTATGGAACTAAACTGTGAAATAGGTGAATGTCATTTGGGGTATTTACAAACATGAGTAGTGGATTAGAGAAGAGATCAGAGATGCCATGATATTAAGGCAATAAGGTGGCGACAGAAGTGAATCTCAGACTGTAACACTTGCTGTCAAATATCTTTAGATAAACTATAAAACTTAATTAAAACTTATGAGTTAATGTAAAGAAATGCACAGTGAAAGCATTTTTCAATGTTGATGGATTTTTTAAAAAATATAGTATGTGCATACCCTGAATAAAAAGAATCCTCTACTTTGGTCTATAATAGGACCATGGAATTCTTCCTGGAAGAGAAAATGAGGGCATTACAAATCAAACAACAGTAAAAATAAGTGCAAATGCTTCTTGAGAGTATAGTTATTTTCAGCTATCATAATTAAACAATTAGGGAATCAAGGACTTGAGTATATAATTCATATCAATAAGTAATTTTTGTATCTCTACTGGAAGAATTTTCAGTGATACTAGCAATATCATCAGCGTGTTGTATTTTAAGGTAATTTCCTTATTAGTCTAACAGATACTATTTTCATGAAATTTGTCAGTTGTACATATATTCATCAATAAGTAGGCAGAGGACATTTCATAGATAATTAACTATATTTAAAATCTCCCCTCAGTAGTTTGTTAGAATGAAATGATTTCTTTACAATACATATTGTATGTGCTAACACATGAACAGGCAAAAATATAAAACAGAATTGTGTCATAGCTAAAATACATAATATATCTATAGAAATTTAAATTGAAATTGAGGGACAAATTTGGTAAACTATATTTATTCAATGAGACTTCAGAAGAGATTTTTCCCAATAAAATTATATTAACAGAAATGGTAATGAAAAAAAAACCAAATAGGAACAAACTGATTATTCATAATGCATGTATTTTGAAGTGTTTCTTTTCTCAAAATATTTCATTTCAAAGTTAATGGAAAAAAATATTTAACATTTTATGATTTCCATAAAGTTGTTTCTTATAGCTTCCTATTTTCAATAGCAAGTTATAAAAGTATCAGGACAGCAATTATATGAAATTTGTCATCAAGACCTTTTTCAAATATTCCATAATATAAGTACAATCACATTTTTAGATTCTAAGAAATGGCCCTGACATCTATTAAAATTCTAAAATCCCTTCTTTACAACAAATGTATCTTAAATTCTCAACATTCTATATCTAATTCTCATCCTGATTATTAAATGCCCCCAAATTACTTTAAAGATTGAAATTTTTAATATTTAAAAATGTACACATAAGAACTTTATATGGTTATATAAGAACAGCTGTGTTTTTTATATTACACAGAAAAAAAGAAAAGTGGGACAGATGTAACTTAAAATGTGCCCAAATTTAAAAATTTCAAACTCAAACATACAGGTCTTTTTAGTCTTATTGGAGATAGAACAGTATATAAAAGAATTTGGGTGGTAGAGCTGAAAAACATGTGGGGATGGAAGTGAGGATGTCTAGCAAAGAACATGTAAGAAAAGGGTTTGAATGCACTAAAATCTGAAAACTCATTTTATTTAAGAACCCAAAATATTTCACTATCAAAAATATGGTTTAAAATTAGGTGACTTAGGCCCAGCAAAATTAATACTTTACTGTAATTTTCTAAAATTCATGTTTTACATTTTTTTCTCTTAGAGATTCCTAGAAAACCTGGCTTGCTGCAAATTACTTTTAAGAGCTATCATTTGTCCAACAAGATATTACTACTAAGTCAGAGTTCACACTTCTATATAGTTATCTGTAAATATAGATAGTCTCACTCAAGGTGGAACATTTAGATAAAGTACCAAACCGCCCACAATACTGAGTAGCTTTGATTTTGCAAATACTAACACTGAAGTGTTGTAGTAAACTAATAACTTGCTGGTGTATTTTAAGAAACTGGATCTTTAAATTGAAATCTTACACTATTCATAAGTCGGGAAGACACTTCAGAACGTAAAAGTTAATTCAAAAAAGCATATATTACTTCTAGAAAGTTTGATGAAAACTGATTTGATTTTTTTCATATTGGAAATTCTAAAATTTTAAGGGGCTACTACAGTTCCTCTTACATTTCTCATTAACGTTGGCAGCAGTATTGTCTTCCATGATGGAAGCTTAGTTCAACGATGTGAAGGATTTAGGGAGGAAATAGTGATCATAAAAATAAATTTTGATGAATTTATTTGCCTAAACTGTATGTGTTTTTAAAAGTATTTGCAAACTTTTGGTAGTAGAATAAAATTAATATGGTATTTAAATTAAGAAAAAGTTTAACAGTAAAATAATAGAAATATTCAAGATTAGACTACAAAGGAAACAGCATAGTGAAAAAAAAATATTTGCCTAGACTGGAAGTCAAGAGATTGTTATAATCTCTAATCCCACTTACTACTATGATCTTGGGAAACTCCTTTAACTATTCTGAGTTGTGTTCCTTTTTATAAACTGGGGATAACAATACTTGTTAAGTGCCAACAGAGTTGTCAAAAGAATAAAATGAGATCCTATAAGACTAAAAACTATAAGGCATTCCAACAATGTAAGGCATTACTTAAAAATAATGCCTAGAAACTTTCATCATTGAAAGAGTTAGGATTCTTTTCAAAGGACAATAAAAATGCCACAGTTTCTAGTTTAAAATGTGTTAACTCATTTATGTTCCTCTTAGTTATGTTCATCTTAAACACAGACACTGAGTTTGGGCCATATTTTTGTTAACTGTGGAAAAAACTAAATACCTACGTTTAATGTCTGATATATTTATAATACTTCATGAGCCTTACTCTTGTTAATGCTTTAATACCTGGATAGAAAGCTTGTCATTCCAGCCATCTGCCGACCTGTACACAGAGGGGCAGTAAATGGTCCTTGATCTTTTCTCCTATTCCTATCTAATGACTAGGCACACTGCCATGTCCTTTCTTAAACCAAAAATGAATAGGTTTCCTCACTGGGAGGGGCACGGCCCTTGGAAGGAAGTCTAATCCCGGTTTTCCTCACTGCCCACAACCTGGCTTAGAAGGGACATATAATGGGGAGGAGGACAGTTCTCTTCTTCCTGAGTGTGAAAACACTTCTGCGAACAGATGCTCTTCTGTAGGCTACCTGGGTGTTACATGAGGCTTACCCAGAAGAAGATCTTATAAACCACCACCACAGAGAATGAACAGAAAGGGCTGCCACACACAGAGTGGCGAAGCAAGCATGCAGTTTTTGTTACATACGTCCACTTTGAACCTCTTCATTCTTCTCTCATGCAGTTGTGGAACGAGCTGCAGCAGCGGATGCAGGACAGATGACTGAGAGACATGAACACACACACGTGATGAGCACAGAGGTTTCTCAGCATTGGGCATAAAGACGGCTTCCTATTTGTTTTTGTTTTTACCCACCATCCTTGCTCCAGACAAAAAAGAACAAGAAAGATGTGACGTAAGACAGTCCTTTGTGAGCATTTCAAAGAGCTGTGGAGAATAACCAAGAGATGGAAAAAAAGTTCCAGTTTTATGCTGGGACCTTGGTCATTCTATTGACGATGCTCTTTCCTGAGGGCCTGAGTGCCATCTGCAGCAGCCAACAAGAACACCCACCTGCATCTTTGAGAAGCAAAAAAGCTGTCTGTCTGTTTCCAGACTTACTCAGAATGATTTGGGACACATGAAACCAACTCTGTGAGAATCAGTTTTCCATCATGAACATTTTTATCTGGAAGATTATACTGTACACACATCTAGTAACCTTCTTTATAAAATATATATTTCATTTAAATTGAACATGTAGAACAGGACAACAGGAGACACAAAAAAATGGCAATGTGTCATTGCTAGTGAAAAATGTGACTAAGATGCATTTTCTCAAGATGTAAAGATGCCGAGCAGAAGAAAATGAAAGCACATTTGAGACATGCGGCTACCTGATAACAGTTTCATTTGAAAGGCATGACTTCAATTGAACCTTCTCACAAATATTAAATTCATTCATCAAATGGACTACTATAAGCCCCATATAGTGGTTATTTGTTAATCAATTCAACTCCTATTTCATTTGAAGCCAGTATAACCTAACTTTCAACTCCTCACATGTAAGAATATTCAACAGGATAAACATTTAAAACTGAGTTTATGGTTACAGTTACTTTCCCACAGGTAAACACATGTTTAAAATATACTATGCTCCTCGTTTCATAAATTGGTCCATGGTAGTGAGTCACAAGCTTAGAAAGAATATTATAGTCAAGTAATTATTAAGTATTCTAGATTGAAACACCAAAGTAGATTGGTTAGCATTTTAAAAATCCATGCATACAAAAAGAAAAACTACCACTAAAACTACACAATTTAGAAGTAAAATGAATTCAAGTTATTGGTATCTGGCTAATCTTAGAGAGTAAATTCTCAAATTAAGTGCCTAGTTACAAATAAGGAGCTCTTAGGAATACAAGTGGTATTTCTAGTTATATTTAAATACATTTTTGACAATCATCTTTTAAAATAATTCTTAAAATGACTTTGCATAAGTCTGTTTTTCCCTTGCACTAATCACCATCTAAAACAATATGTTTTATTTAATCATTTGCTTTTCTTTCCTCTAAAATGTAAGTTGCATGACATTTACTGCTATATTTCTAGTACCTAGACTTGTGCTTGGCACATAGTAGATACCCAGTAAATAACTGTTGAATGAATAATTGAATGAATTTAATATACTTGTAGTTATTGAGATATAAAATAAATGTATAATAAATATTGAATTCCATTTGTTCACCCACATGTAAACTTTTAAAGAAAAAAACATGAATTTTGATCTACTCTATTAAGATAAACTGCAAAAACAGGTTTAAAAAAATACTAGTGATTACTAATAAGAAGTAATTCTACAACTTACCACAGCATTTGAATTGGCCAACTTTTGTGTCTTCGAATAATGAAATAAGAACTGTTAAAAAAATAGTGAGCTTTACTATAGATAATTAGTGGTTTCCTTGATTATTTTCTAATGTATATATTTATGGAAATAACCTTACCCTTTTGGTATTATCTTTTTCATCTGTTTCCTATTGAAAAGAGAGATATAGAAATGTCATTATATTATATTAGAAAATCGTAATATGTATAATATAAATGTATAGTTTAAAATTTATAATTTATTATAAGATTATATTATATAATTTTTAAAATATATGACACATATGTTATACATAAAACATAAGACTGCAATTGGTTAAGCATATATTACCCTAAAAATAAATGGGCAATTAATCCAAAGCTTTATAAATAAAAGTATGTTTATAAATAAAAGTATGAACAAAGGTCTTCACTACAGCATTATTCATAAGAGTGAATAACTAGAAACATCCTAAATGTTCAGTAGTGGTGGAATAGGAAATAGTGATATGATCACATGATAGAAAATTCAGGGAAAAAGACTAGAAGGAATCACATCAAAATATTTGTAGTTGTTATCATGAAAGAACAAGATTATCAGTTATTTTTGCTTTCTTCCATAAACTTTTTTATAGTCCTCTCTCCCTACAAAAAGCTGTCTTTAAGGACAAGACATATCATTCCTTTTTTGTTGTTCTTTTTTTTCTCATTTGCTTTTAAAATAAATAGAAACTCATGGATAAACACCATTGCCATTTATTTTCTCTTAATTAGGAAAAAACTCAATTAAGTGTTTTGGAAAATGTCACTATTAAAAACATTGGGGAAAAATACAGTTGTAAACACTTATTTAGTTTAAGAAAACATTTATGCTTTAAAAATATCAAGTTTTCTTTGAATTACCGTATGTGAAAGTCATGGAAGTCAGACCAAACTTGTGATCATAGGTTAAACTGCTAATGAAAAATACATTCTAAATCTAAGGCTCTTATCCTTAATAAGGTAATTTTAAAATTACTTTACCTATAAGATACAGAACATAACTGAGGTATGGTACCTCATGCCACTTTTCAAGTTCCCATTGCCTCACTTTGGGACAAAAAGTTCTCACACAAGAATCAAATAATAATTTTAATAAAAACCGAGACATCACAGTAAGAATATAATTTTCAAACCGACATTGACAATATAGTTTGCTTTTTTTGCATTCTTAATGTCCTCTCTGACAAAGTACACTGTCCTAACCTCTGGGCTTAGAAAAATGCATCTGTTCTCCAATTGTAGTATGATTCAAGAAGAGAGAAAGAGCCAAAATGACCTCAAATTTCCCTCATCAGAACTAGAACACATCTTATACTTGAAGGGGACATACCATTTTCCAATTAGATGACTGCAAACTCCATTAATATAACCCTAAATTCTCAGGCATCAAAGAAGCTGAAGTATTTGCTTCTTATCCAAAGTCAATTTATGCTCTTCTAGTTCCTCTTGGCATGCTTCCTAAATTGGGTATATTTTCTTCCAGGAGGAAATCCAAGATACCACTGAGCAATTTTTTTTGCCTACAAATTAAACACTATTTGAACCTTACCTGGGGCTTTGGTAGAGTCCCCATAATTATGAAGCAAAGCTCCTCCAATGCATTGGATGCCTAATGGAAATGGGAAGATATATAGGCCATGCTTCTGCGTTATCATCATTTGCATAGAAGAGATAACCATAAAATGTTAGGATCACAAGGACATTCCAACCGTTAGGAGAACCACTGACCGAAACTGCCCGCCCTGGCCAGGCACCACAGTAACCACTTGCATGAGTTATCTTACAACAGGAGGTCCTGGTAAGAATGTGGAACTAACAAGCTAGTACCAACCGGAAGAATTCAGGAAAGGTCAAAAGGAGAGAAGAGACTCCAGTCCATATGTTACTGAGTCCAAGCTCGCTCCGCTTGCCGCACAACAGGCCAATAAATCGGAGACGAGGTGTTGAGGCAAGGAATACGACTTTATTTGGAAAGCTGGCAGACTAATGTCTCAAAATAAGCATCTTATCGTGGTTTGGATGCCAGTTTCTTTTATAGCACAGAGACGGGGAGGAGATTAGGAAGTAAAAAGGCCATACGTTTTGCAATAACCCCTGGAATGGCCAGCCTGACGGAGGGGATGTGTTAATTTCTTCTTTCTTGCAGCCATCCACAGGTGGACAGGGTCTGGATGTTTCCCTGAACAAAGGCACTTTGGTTTAACATTCAGGCAGAGGGGCAGGGTTCCCCGAGGCAGGCCATTATGTAGAGACAACATCCTTTTATTGAACAAAAGCAATGGGAAGCAAAGGTTAAAGTAAAACAAACAGATCCAACATGTAGTCAGATTTGGCTTTTCCCTGTTACACATATGTCCTACCAACCTCCCAGTATCCTTCTCGCTGGAATCCATCTCGGCTGAGTGATGCGCGCGCCACCAGGAAGGACCCTGAGTCGGAGTGATTGGCCAGAGATAACCCGGAAACTAGCCCCATTACCATAAAACCCGAGACTGCAAGCCATGTGGCAGAACAGTTCTCCTGGTTCCTTTACCCAGCTGCTCTCCGCCCGGGCTCCCCTTCCCAATAAAGTCTCTTGCTTTGTCAGCACATGTGTTTCCTCGGACAATTCATTTACGAGTGTTAGACAAGAGCCCACTCTCGGGCCCTGGAAGGGGTCCCCCTTCCTGAAACACAACTACACCAAATAGAATCCTTGTGGCCCACTGACACTCTGTTGGAATCCCTCGATTTCTCTCATGACAAAAACTTGGCTCCTAAAAGTAAAACCTTCCTTCCAAAGAGGAAAAAAAAAAAGTTACATATTGTCTATATGCACTGATTAAGGCTTCCACTGTGGGTCCAGATACAAAATTCTCAGTATTGGGGGCTTCCTTGGTGGCGCAGTGGTTGAGAGTCCGCCTGCCGATGCAGGGGACACGGGTTCGTGCCCTGGTCTGGGAAGATCCCACATGCCGCGGAGCGGCTGGGCCCGTGAGCCATGGCCGCTGAGCCTGCGCGTCCGGAGCCTGTGCTCCGCAACGGGAGAGGCCACAAGAGTGAGAGGCCCACACACGCCCCCCCTCAAAAAAAAAAAAAAATTCTCAGTATTTGCTAAAATTCTATGAAATTCTGTGACTGAGAGTAACTAAGGCAGTGCCAAAAAAAGGATTATTCTTCCCACCTTGCAGCAAAGTCTGAATCTACATGCCAAAGTGGTGAGCCTTGCTGAATAGTACTCATTACTGGCTAATTTGAAAATCCTTCAATTGCTCGCAAACAATGGGAGTTTGGAGGAGAAGAAGCCGTGTATGGTGCACCTGAGTTCCCACCCTTCCAGGCTGCTGACTGCATACCCCAGGGTCAGGTTTTTCAAAGCACCTGAGCACAGAAGCAGGGCAGGGCTCTTGTGGTTTGCAGCCAGCTGGGTGTGGTGAGGTGGAGCCCAACTGGACAAGCAGGGGCGAAACCCACCTTGCACAGAATTCAGCATGGTCACACCAGGAGTAATTGATTACTTAATAAATACATATGGGAAATAATGAGGAGCTGAAACCGTGTAGGAGTGGGGTAGGGCTGTGGAGTTGAGCGGCCTGCAACTCCAGAGCAGTGCAAATTCCATTTCTCCTCTTTATTAGCTGTGTGACCTTGGGCGGGTTACCTAACCTCTCTAAACTTCAGTTCCTGCAGCCGTAAATCGGGGGTGACAACATCAACGCAGAATTCTTGGAAGGATTACGCGTAGGTAAAGCTCTTAGCACAGTGCCACATACAGAGCAATTAGTTAACAATAGTAGCGCTGAAAAATGTGTGACCTGTAAAGCTTGATTTAACAACTGCAGTTACTGCTAATTCAGAAGACGTGTCATAAAGGATTGCTCAGGGCCAGCAAGATCCTCACCCTTTGAAAAACAGCACATATTTAACAGGATTGGCTATAGTTTAGGGATACAGTTGGAGTCATGAAACAGCGTCTCTGAGCATCCCACCTAGCATGTCAAAGGCCTGCTTTGTTCTCTTCTATTTGTTTGCCTGCCCAATGCAAATTGTTGGGATATTTATTAATAGTATTAAATGGCTCATATTTAAGTAGTATTTCAATAAATTATCAAACATTTTCATATACATAATCCACACTTTGTCTTTAAAACACAGCTTGACATATACAGGATGGGAACTGTTATTCTCACATATAAAGCAAGTGAGATTCTAAGAGACTGTCACTTGCCCAATACTACACACGGCTAGGTCGTCTGATCTACAGGTATCCCTGTGTTGCACTGGTATTGACTGTTAAGCCTACGGTTGGGAGTTGGATGAGAGAAAAAGTAGAGCGTGAACACTGATACATCTTTTCTCACTTTTTCCCTTCAGGACTGGGTATGCAGCTCACCCCCAGAAAAATCTAGAAATAAATCCCTGAAACTTCCTCTTATGGCCCATCTAGAAATGCTGAAAAAATACAAAATAATTTTTTTAAAAATCTAGTGATACCACGTGTCTCTTAACTCAAAGAAGAATAAATTTAGTGATATGAGTGTCTCCTTAGAAAATAGCTTCTAAGCCAGCTGAGGCTTGGCAACAAGACTGAAGTTTGACAGAAAAAGTTTCAAAACAAATTGCATTTTCTCCAGCAGCTTTTTACATGAAGCCATTATTCACTGAGCTACAACTATTCTTTAAGGATTTTTCTCATATGAGATTTTTAATATTTTATTTTTTATTTGTGGAACTTTTAAAGAGCCTTTATTTTCTATTTGGTAAAAATGTTTTGAAGAAATATTCAGATAATCACATACATAATATAATAATAGTTAACAGGAAATTAACGATTTTTAAAAAATGGTATCAGTTAGTGTAAAAGGTTTCATAGTAAATTTACAAAGCTCTCCTCAAACGGTACAGCCTCCAAATCCAATAAAAGCTTAGTTTACCTTGATGGTGTTTAGATGAGTGCTTTAAAATTCATCCTTTTAATTTTGAAGACATAAAAGTGATTCTGAGGGTGTTCCTGAATTTCCAATGTAATGCAAAAGCTTGTGTGCTGATTAATATCCACCACATGTTATATATCCGTCAATGCTCCTCAAGCAATTTGAAATATCATTCATAAATGTTGTCTATTATGATTCTGGTCTTGCTTTATCACTTAATGCCTCTAACTTGCTGCAAGTGATCCTCTGCAGGCTGAGGAACCGGTCGAGGCAGGAGAAGGGCTGCTTCTCCACACTGGCCAGGATGACATTCTGGAAGGACTACGTGAAGGACAGGCATCGCGCCCTGGCCAGACCATGTAGGGGTTCGCCCCAGCCACACAGCTGACTGTGTTGAGAGGGTTGAGCCAAGAGCCTCTGCTGAGCCCTCTCTGTTCAGGAGGCTTAGTGATGCTGATTAAGAAAGTTAAGACACCAAGCCTAACACTGCTACACCTGCACTCAGAGACAGAGCTGCAGACAGAGGGAGCAGTGTCCAGTAGAGACGTGTAAGAAGGACACACTTGTTTCCCACTGCTCGTGTTTCTGAGACTGCTGGGACCTGGGACCCTTTGCTGCAGTGCTGCAAGGCGGGAACCTGGACAGACCTCTCCTTGACCAACAAAATAGAAAGAAACCATGTGGGACTAAAAATAACTGAGTGTATGCACAGTTGGGGCAAATTATGAACAAAAAGATACAAACAGACCAAAAAACCTTACTGCCACTTCTGAAGAGCTGGGGGCCAAAAACAGGGTGTGGGGAGCAAAAGCAGGGTACAGAGCGTGCCCCCTGCACTCAACACCACCAGAGGAGTGGGCCAAACACTTACGCCAGTCCTCCAGCCTGACCGCTGGACACACCCCTACCCTCACCTCATATAAGGACCTAGCTCGCCCCCCTCGGAGAGTGAGCAAGGGCACCTGTTACTCATTCTAGCTCCCCCTGCTGCAGCAGGGGCCCCAGTAAAGCTTTGCCTGAATTTCTTGTCTGGCCTCTAGTCAATTTCTATTGATTAGGGAAGGCCAAGCACACTGGTCTGTATCATTTCCAGGTACAGAAGCTAGACCACCACTCTTCTCTCCCCAGTCCTCTTAACTCTTTCCCGTGGGAAAAGGAGTGAGTTACCTGACAGATGATTCAGAGGAGGAAATCGGGCACGCTCTGTTGAGCTCTTTCCTCTTAGAGAGCCAGCTCCCTGGCCAGTTGTTCTTGCCTGACTGCTGCCCCGTGGCAGAAAACCTGATTCTGGCAGGAGGCTTGAGTCACAGTCTAACCTCAGTTTAATTCTGGGGGTGGTTTTGGCAGACACACTTAGCAGCAGATCTAAGGCCACATTCACAAGTTGACTTTTCAGTTACAATGACATTTTGATCTCCTAAGTCTGACTCTGTAAGTTCATCTCTCCATGGGTTGCAAACTCTATTGAGGGCCAGGATATTAGTCCCCCAAGAGAGCAATGGATTCATTATTTTTAATCTAACACAGAATTTGATTTTGAAATTAGCATTTTAATTTCAAAAATATGGGTATATTATCTGCAAATCTATTTTTTTTAGAGATAAAAGCCCTAGCACTTTACACCATAAACTCAGAGCACTCATTATTACCTGCAGATGCTGTAATAATTTCTAATACGTTGACACTTTAGTAAGTCCATAAAGTAATGATGGGTCCAAAGGGAGAGATGGAGTATTTCAGCATGACACAAATGCTTACATCACTGTGAAACACCTCCATTTGGAATTACCTGAGGCAGAGGATCCATGGACAGGAAAGACGAACAAGCATCATCTATCTGTAGAAAACAAAAATGCCAGTTACATCTTGGAAACAGAGAGAAGACAGCGAAAAATGGAAAGCAGCTTTTACGAAGTCAAGTTACCTATGCAACATTAATTAAAGTTCCACGACTGTTCAGGACTCTGGATTTGGGAGGCAGGAGCCTTTTACACTATCTAAGGAAGTCCTGGAGTTGGGATTTCCCCAAGATTCACCCCCAGGCACAGGGATATACATCCTCATTAACAGTCAGTAGGGATCATCAGAGCATAAAGATGCTTCAAACATTGAAGGGAAAAACTTATGGTATTATTCGGCCTGAGAAACCTGAGTAGTGACTAAAGAATGGCCTCAAAATTAAGGAGCACCCTGCTATGTGGTTCTTTAAATCCAATCATATCTACATATAAATCTAATCACATCATCTAAATTAACATGATAATAGCATGTGTGCTAAATGACAAAGAGTGTAAGTAAAAAGTCTTACACAACATGGGCCATCTTCCCGTTCTCTACCAAGAAGCCAGCATGAGAAAATAGTTCTATTTTACAGTGAAGGTTTACTGAACTATGCTTGCCAACTAGCTGTCCTTGGCTTTTTGGGGTTTTTTTTTGCCAACTCATTTAATTTTATTTTATATTGGGATATAGTGGATTTACAACATTATGTTAGTTTCAGGTGTACAGCAAAGTGGTTCAGTTATATATATACATATATCCATTCTTTTTCAGGTTCTTTTACCATATAGGTGATTACAGAAGACTGAGTAGAGTTCCCTGTGCTGTATAATAGGTTCTTGTTGATTATCTATTTTATATACAGAAGTGTGTATATGTTAATCCCAAACTCCTAATTTATCTTGAGGGCTTCTTTCTGTGGAGTTATTTTTTTAAATTAATTTTATTTATTTATTTTTGGCTGTGTTGGGTCTTTGTTGCTGTGTGCTGGCTTTCTCTAGTTGCGGCGAATGGGGTCTACTCTTCCTTGCGGTGTGTGGGCTTCTCATTGCGGTGGCTTCTCTTGTGGAGCATGGGCTCTATGCATATGGGTAGTTGTGGCTTGTGGGCTCTAGAACGCAGGCTCCATAGTTACGGCGCACGGGTTTAGTTGCTCCGCGGCATGTGGGATCTTTCCGGACCAGGGATTGAACCCGTGGCCCCTATATCGGCAGGTGGATTCTTAACCACTGAGCCACCAGGGAAGTCCCTCTGTGGAGTTTTGATGAGATGTTTAGGAGGCCTTGCCAAAGACCTTGTTTCCACTGCTCTGCACACACATTTGTGAAGCACTTTCTGCTGAATGTTATTACAAAGCTCTGCTGGGGGTACACCAGATCTTGGTAATGGTCTCGTGAAGGTTGAAAAAAGGATCCATTTCTTCAATTTTTGTTGCACATTTAGGGAAAAAGCCTTCAGAGAGAAAACTTGGACCCTCTAATGCTTTGATGTCCTCATAAGTAAACCTCATGGTGGGAACTCCAAGATGGTTGATGAAGTAATCGGCCTCATCTTGCATCTGTACAGAACTGATATTTGTTTCTGGGCACTCATCTCTTCTGGAACAGTTGAAATTATTTTTCTCAGCTACCAGTTGCTGAAGAGATGGTGAAGCTACAGGGTAGAGACTTGAGTTACTGCTCACAGGACTGTGGAGACTAACATAAGCCACAACATTTTTCTGCAGAACCTTCTTGAAATCCTCTCCCCATTCATATGAGCCAATATTTCCAAAAGCTGTTCCACCCCATGAACAGAAAACAATAGTGCGGTCTGGTCTCCACCCTTTCTTGACTCTTAACATCAAGGCCCGAATAAAAGCTGTGATGATGGCAGTGCTGCTGGCCCATTCTTGTCCATTATAACTGTATGCGGTATGATGATGGCTGCCAACTATGATATAACGGTCTGGAGATGTCGAGCCTTTTTTTGTTTGTTTGTTTTTGTTTTTGCGGTACGCGGCCCTCTCACTGTTGTGGCCTCTCCCGTTGCGGAGCACAGGCCTCCAGATGCGCAGGCTCAGCGGCCATGGCTCACGGGCCCAGCCGCTCCGCGGCACGTGGGATCTTCCCGGACTGGGGCACGAACCCGCGTCCCCTGCATCGGCAGGCGGACTCTCAACCACTGCGCCACCAGGATAGCCCCGAGCCTTTTAAATATCCAACAACATTAGTAATTGTTTCAAATTTTGTGACTGTCTAAATCTGCATGCTGACAATTCTTTCCTCATTATTTGGAAGTTCTAGAGGGGTACAGGCACTGTGTGTGATTCTATCTTTCAGCGAAGAGATGAGTTTTGCAACGAGAGATGCTGAGATGGGGTGCACTAGTAGAGAGGTGAGGTTTGATCGGTTTTGTCTAAAGCTTCCATCTGCTAGTGTTGGAGGGTCTCCTGCAGAGGCTGGGGGGCGGCTGTGGCTCACCGTGGGGACAAGGACACTGGCAGCAGAAGTTTTGGGAAGTACTCCTTGGCGTGAGCCTTCCCAGAGTCCACAATGAGCCCCACCAAAGAGCCAGGTAGGCTCCCGTGCTCTGTCCTCAGCTTTTATCCTTAGAAGAAACCTTGAAAGATCTTAAACTGTAGTATGAGATTTATACTAATCATTAAAAAACTGTGCTGAGAAGTTAAGCACTAAGCTAGGTGTCTAGAGTTATCTATGGCATTTATTTCTTTGGCGGCCTTTTAAAACGGGACTGGAAAAAATGGTACTGATTCTTGTCTGTCTGGGATAATTTAGGTTGAGTCCTATTTATGGCATAACAACTCAGGGGCCCCCTTCTAGTTTCAGAATTGTTTGTTGAATTTAATTTAATTGCCATTCTCACACTAAACTGAAGGGGGATAATTTGTTCACTTCACTCAGCTTATGGCCCTAATGGTTTTAAGTGCCACTAATGCTTTTGAGAACTCTGTGGAGTCCATCGACGAACCCATTTGAAAATGGTTAGGTCTCTGTATACGGTTTGAAAAGTATGTGTTTCTAGCATCTGAATAGCCATGTAATATTTAAAACCTCCAGCAGAAAGCTTAACTATATGTTCTTAGCATCTTCTTTAAGTATCTTTTTCTATAAAAGAGCGTACAGTGCTTTTACAGCTCCATTTGAGTGTTTTCCCCAGCATTATCATCTAAAAGTTTTTTTCAAAGATTTTCCTCAGAAATATAATTTCAAGCCAAACTAAATGTTTCTGTACTCTACATTAATATCTGTTTTTAAATTATTCTTCATCTTGCTTATATTTTTCTAGCATGTATTATGATATACCAAGGCAGAGGCCCTTAAAATAGTCTTACAAATTTCTGTGCTATTTAAGACTCTTTAGTACTTGGCCCTTATCATCTGTCTTATCTTTGCCCTTATGTATTTTGTTAGGGGATGGCTTAGGTATAAAGGGTATTCTCAGTTCATAGCTTTCTATCATCACTGGACTCACTTTCTTTATCCTTTTATATTTCCATTTCATACTCCTATACCATCCTCCCATAAGCAGCTCTTCTAATGTATTTGATGTGTATCCTCTGTTTATGTTCTTATAAAATCTGTACTGCTGTTTGCTGTGCACATATGGTATTTTCTTACTTTTTTTCTTTTTTTGCGGTACGCGGGCCTCTCACTGTTGTGGCCTCTCCTGTTGCGGAGCACAGGCTCCGGACGCGCTGGCTCAGCGGCCATGGCTCACGGGCCCAGCCGCTCCGCGGCATGTGGGATCTTCCCGGACCTGGGCACGAACCCGTGTCCCCTGCATCAGCAGGCAGACTCTCAACCACTGCGCCACCAGGGAAGCCCTTACTTTTCTTAACTTAACACTATACTTTAAGACCTCTCCCTGCTCCTGGATACCTCTAGTGTGTTACTCCTAACTGCCATAGAATATTTATAATGTGCACGCACTACATGTTGCCTACCTACTCCCCAGTGATGCGAGGCCGGTTCCCTCCACTCCTCCCATTACCTCCTTGTATCTGTCCTCCACATATGGTTCTGTAGGAGAATATGTTTGGGCTACATACTCAGGAGAGGGCATGCTAGACCATGGGGATATCTAGGCGGCTTTCCAGATGGCTACACCAGTTGACACTCTCATCAGAAATGCATGGGGATTCCTACACCCTACATCCTTGCTAACGTTTGCCATTCTCTAGATTTCAATTTTTTGCCAGTCTAACGGATAGAAAGTGACAATATTTTTGTCTTAATTTTCATGTCATTGTTACTAATGGATTTGAGCATCTCTTTAGATGCTTGTTGGTCTTTAGGTTTCCTCTTTGTAAATTGTTCTATAATTTGACTATTTTTACTTTGGATTCCTGTCTTTATCCAATTAGCTAGAATTTCTTAGATATTCTAGAAACTAATTCCTTATCAGTTTTAGGCTCTGTCAATATCTTCTTTCAAAGGCTCCTACATTTTTTCAATGGAGTCCTTTGTTGAAAGAAATCTTTACTTTTTTTTTTTTTTTTTTTTTGCTGTACACGGGCCTCTCACCGCTGCGGCCTCTCCCGTTGCGGAGCACAGGCTCCGGATGCACAGGCCCAGCGGCCATGGCTCACGGGCCCAGTCGCTCCGCAGCATGTGGGATCCTCCCAGACCGGGGCACGAACCCGCGTCCCCTGCATCGGCAGGCGGACTCTCAACCACTGCGCCAGCAGGGAAGCCCAGAAATCTTTACTTTTAATGTAATTCAAGTCATGAAGTTTTGGGCCTTATAATTTATGGTGGAAGTTTTTTATGGAAAAACTTATGGAAATTTTTTATGGAAAAACTTATTAAAATTTGTGGAAAGAAGCCTTTCCCTGTTCCTAGCTCACAAAGATGTTTTTCTAATAGAAAAGATATTTCCTATTAACTCTATAATTTTACCCTGTATGTTTAGACCTTTAATCCACCTGGAGCCCACCTTTGTATGGGGTGTTAATTTTATGTTTCTCTATACAGTGAGCCAGTTTCTCAACCCTCATTTGTCGAACAATCTGTCCTTTTGCCTCTGAATTTTAGTGTTACTTTTACTATAAGTTAAGTTTATGTGCACATGCATTTGTCTCAGGTTGTCTTAGGTTGGGTTCCCCCAGAAACAGACCTTGAGATAAGGATGTGGATATGAGTAGATCATTTGGAAGATAACCCAAAAAGCACTGGTAGAAGAGTGGAGAAGTAAAACAGGGAAGGGAAGGAATCCAATCAAGGGTATGTTATCAAGCAGGTTACCACCATTGTAACAGGGATCAATCTGCCTGGGGTACTCTGAGACACAATGCAGAATACATCTCAGAGTTATCCCATCTGAGGGGAGAGGCAGCTAAGGTATTCATCCACCAACTCTCTTGGGTCACCAACTGATGGCTATTCCTGTGGTGGGGGCATTTGGTCCCAGGCACTTCTGGTCTGTCCTGAGCATAGGCCAAACAGGCAGAGTCACAGGTGCTCGCAATTAGAAACAGTAAGTTTGGAGTGTGCTAGAATGGTGAATGACAAAGGGATATGACAGGGCACTGACCGTGTCTGCTAAACTCTCCAAGCTCTAGTCTCAGTTCCACTGGTTCATTCATCTATTCTTACGCCCTCACCATACCTTTTTTATGAGTACAGTTTCTTAGTATATCTTGAAATCTGGTAGGGCAAGTTCTGGCTCTTAGCTCTCTATATTTAAAATTCCCTTAGCCATTTGTAGACCTTTATTTTTCCACATCAATTTTAGGTTAAATTTATAAACTTTCCAGAAAGAAGTTAAGTGGAATTTTGATTGGGTTGCATTTATTTAGGTCCTTGTTACTGGACCTAAAGTTCATGTTTTGAATACAGACCTTCAAACTGAACCACAGAATATAGGAACTCTCTGGTTCAGAGCTACAAATAACAAGGGGTCTTTCCATAGGGCCTTTGCAGCCACGGACTTTTTAAATTACAAGTCATGACCCACCACCGTCCATCCCTTAGTTGATAACTTTTGTCTAGACCAGTATGATGACTCCAGACCAACATGACACAATTCACTAGTTTTTAGTGTTATTTACTGAGTTGTGCAAACTTTGCCAGTCAATTGTCCATAATACTTATTTAAAACATTTAAAAAATTTTTTTGTTTTTATTTTTTATTAATTTTTATTGGAGTATGGTTGCTTTACAACCATATGGTATGTAAACCATATGGTTGCTTGTGTTAGCCTCCACTGCACAACAAAATGAATCAGCCATACACATACAGATATCCCCTCTCTTTTGGACTTCCCTCCCATTTAGGTCACCACAGTGCATTAGGTAGAGTTCCCTGTGCTATTACAGTATGTTCCCATCAGATGTTTATTTTATACATAGTATCAATAATGTATATGTGTCAATCTCAGTCTCCCAATTCCTCCCACACCACCACTTTCCCCCTTGGTATGGACGGATAAAGAAGATGTGGTACATGTATACAATGGAATACTACTCAGCCATAAAAAGGAATGAAATTGGGTCATTTGTAGAGACACGGATGGACCTATAAAGTGTCATACAGAGTGAAGAAAGTCAGAAGAAGAAAAGCAAATATCATATAAAACATTTTTTAAATCTCTCTTTTTCTTGGTGATCTACCCTTTTTCAGTGTATGTCTTTTTTTATCTTCTCCTCTGCCTTTTTAAATCAGTACTGCCAGTGCTTATTAACATTTCGAAAGAACAAACATATGATTTTGTTAATATTGTTGAGTTTTTCTCTCCTCTCTCTTTTTAATATTTATTTCTGCCCGTATTTTTATTATTTACTTCATTCCTGTTTCTTTGAATTTTCTCTGTTGTTCTTTTCTCCCACATTTTTCAGTTGAATGCTACGCATATTTGTTTTTAAATTTTCTTTTTTCCTGATAAATATATATGAAGTTAAAATTTCTTTCTAGCTACTGTTTTAGTTGTAGCATACAAATTTTGACTCATAATATTTTTATGTCATTCTTTTTCAGTCTAGGGCTATTTATCGAAATTCCACTTATTTTCCTAACAGATGGGATATTTAAGTTATACTTTTGTTAATAGTTTCTAACTTTATTGCATTATGATTGCAAAACATTTAAAATGGATCCTAAGTGATGAAAACTTTCTTTGTCTTCTAAGACATGGTCTGTTTTTTTAAAATGCCCCAATTATTCTCAAAAAGAATGTTCATACTGTTTAGTACAGGTTTTTAAAAATATTTCTAATAGTTCAAATTCAAATTTATTAATTGTACTGTTGGGTCTTTGACATATCTACTTGTGTGCTATTTGCTTTAACTATCAGTTTTGAGAGAGGAATATTAAAATATCCAACTACAAATGTTCATTTATCTATTTTCCCCTGAATTTCTATCAGCTGTTAAATAAATTTTGAGATTGTTCTGTTAATATATATTAGTGATGGCTGTACCTTTTTGCTCTGTTGTTCTTTTACCAGCGTATAAGATCCTGCTTTGTCTGTTAAAATGGTTTGTGCATTCGAATTCTATTTTATCAGATATTAAGACTGCTACTCCAATTTTCTTGCAGTTTATATTTGCTTGGTATGTCATTTTCCATTCTTAGCCATTTTTTGTTTTCTGCTTTCAGTGTGACTCTTACAGAGATCATATTGCTAAATCTGTTTTTAAAATCCAGCCTGAGAATCTCTTTTAAGGGGTGTAGTTTAGCACATTCATATTTATTATAATTACTCTATTATTAGGACATATTTCTGCCACCTTAATTTACCACTTACTGTATTTTTGGTTTCTTCTTCATCTTTCCTTCTTTCACTTGATAAAGAGAATAATTCTGAATTCAGAATGTCAGTAAAATCACAGTTGTCCCAAAGCTCAATTACATTATTTCACTTCACCATGATAATTTTAAAAAGGGTAAAGTTTCCACTAGTTTGCGTAAGGATAATTCTTTACCTCATTCCACAACTGTAATTCTTGTTCCAGCTGTAATCCTTGAGGCAATATTGGAGCACCTAAAAATAAAGTTTTGGATGATAAAGTTTTGATTTACTTTTGGATGATATTTCTCATTTTTCACTGTATATCACCACCCTCCTATTTCAACTAGATATTTCAACATCTGACTTAGTATAAAGAGACATAATTATTAAATAAACCTTAAAACATTACAAAGACATTACTCTCAAGAGTGAATTTCTTATATGTCTACACAAAAACTTGTACATGAATGCACATAGCAGCATAATTCATAATAAGCTCAAAGCAGAAACAATGCAGATGTCCGTCACCTGGTAAATAGATAAACAAAATGTAGTACATCCACACAATAGAAAATTGTTGGCAATAAAAAGGAATGAACTACTGATATATGCTTCAACAGAGACGAATCTCAAACACATCATGCTAAATCAAACAAGCCAGATGCAAAGGATCAAATACTGTATGAATCCATGCATATGGAATGTCCAGAGAAGGCAAACCTATAGTGATAGAAAGACGAGTGGTTGCTTGGGGCTGATGGTAGGAATGCGGACTGACTGCAAATGGACATAACAGATCTTTGGGGGGTGATGGAAAATTGTATTGTTGTGATAGCTGCACAAATTTTTTTTTTTTTTTTGGTGGAGATGAAACAATACTTTATTTGTTAAGGAGGAGTAAAAGTACAAAAAGGCTTATACGACAGAACATAAAAAAGTGAGAAATCCATTGTACTTAATTCAGAACGCTTGAAGAATCATCTATGCCACTATGTATGAATAATGCAGGGGCAGAAATTTATTACAGACACATATATTTTGGTTTGGATTTAGTGCTGGACCTTGTTTGACTTAAATCTTGTAAAGAATGATATTCAACTAACTGAAATAACATTTTTCAAGTAAGACAATGCCTCCAGGGTATTGCCAGTGTGATCCTGAAACAGAATTTGGATGATGAAGTATCAGATAAAATTTATGTAAATGGCATGATGTTGTAGCACTTTAACTATGATGAGTGAGGATCTTTTTTTTCTTCTGCTTTTTTTCTTCCCAGTTTTATGAAGATGTAATTGACATACAGCACTGAATAAGTTTAAGGTATACAGCATAATGATTTGACTTACAGATATTGTGAAATGATTATCACAATAAATTTAGTTAATATCCATCACCTCATATAGATACGAAAAAAAAATGTTTTTTTCCTTGTGATAAGAACTCTCAGAATATACTGTCTTAACTTTCAAATATACCACAGAGCAGTGTTCACTACAGTCATCATGTTGTATGTTACATCTCTAGTACTTACTCGTCTTATGACTGGAAGTTTGTACCTTTTGATCACCTTCATCCAAACTTATCTACCATAATCACAAATTAATTTAAATTAAAAGACAAATGAAAACTTCCAAAATGTATGAAACATATTTAATAAAATGTGATGGTAAATATCCTTATAATATACAACTCTTTCAAATCAATACAGAAAAGAAAACATTAATAGGCAAATGACTGCCCAACTCCTTAAGTCTACTTAAAAATCACTGAGTTGCAACATAATAAAGGCCATATATGACAAACCCACAGCCAACATCATTCTCAATGGTGAAAAACTAAAACCATTTCCACTAGGATCAGGAATAAGACAAGGTTGCCCACTCTCACCACTGTTATTCACAGAGGTTTGGAAGTTTTAGCCACAGCAATCAGAGAAGAAAAAGAAATAAAAGGAATCCAAATCAGAAAAGAAGTAAAGCTGTCACTGTTTGCAGATGACATGATACTACACATAGAGAATCCGAAAGATGCTACCAGAAAACTACTAGAGCTAATCAATGAATTTGGTAAAGTAGCAGGATACAAAATTAAGGCACAGAAATCTCTTGCATTCCTATACACTACTGATGAAAAATCTGAAAGTGAAATCAAGAAAACACTCCCATTTACCACTGCAACAAAAAGAATAAAATATCTAGGAATAAACCTACCTAAGGAGACAAAAGACCTGTATGCAGAAAATTATAAGACACTGATGAAAGAAATTAAAGATGATACAAATAGATGGAGAAATATACCATGTTCTTGGATTGGAAGAATCAACATTGTGAAAATGACTCTACTACCCAAAGCAATCTACAGATTCAATGAAATCCCTATCAAACTACCACTGGCATTTTTCACAGAACTAGAACAAAAAATTTCACAATTTGTATGGAAACACAAAAGACCTCGAATAGCTAAAGCAATCTTGAGAAACAAAAACGGAGCTGGAGGAATCAGGCTCCCTGACTTCAGACTATACTACAAAGCTACAGTAATCAAGACAGTATGATACTGGCACAAAAATAGAAATATAGATTAATGGAATAGTCTAGAAAGCCCAGAGATAAACCTATGCACCTATGGTCACCTTATCTTTGATAAAGGAGGCAAGAATATACAATGGAGAAAAGACAGTCTCTTCAATAAATGGTGCTGGGAAAACTGGACAGCTACATGTAAAAGAATGAAATTAGAATACTCCCTAACACTATACACAGAAATAAACTCAAAATGGATTAAAGACCTAAATGTAAGGCCAGACACTATCAAACTCTTAGAGGAAAACATACGCAGAACACTCTTTGACATAAATCACAGCAAGATCTTTTTTGATCCACCTCCTAGAGTAATGGAAATAAAAACAAAAATAAACAAATGGCACCTAATGAAACTTAAAAGCTTTTGCACAGCAAAGGAAACCATAAACAAGATGAAAAGACAACCCTCAGCATGGGAGAAAATATTTGCAAAGGAATCAACGGGCAAAAGATTAATCTCCAAAATATATAAACAGCTCATGCAGCTCAATATTAAAAAAACAAACAACCCAATACAAAAATGGGCAGAAGACCTAAATAGACAGTTCTCCAAAGAAGACATACAGATGGCCAAGAAGCACATGAAAAGCTGCTCAACATCACTAATTATTAGAGAAATGCAAATCAAAACTACAATGAGGTATCACCTCACACCAGTTAGAATGGGCTTCATCAGAAAATCTACAAACAACAAATGCTGGAGAGGCTGTGGAGAAAAGGGAACCTTTTTGCACTGCTGGTGGGAATGTAAACTGATACAGCCACTATGGAGAACAGTATGGAGGTTCCTTAAAAAACTAAAAATAGAATTACCATATGACCCAGAAATCCCACTACTGGGCATATACCCAGAGAAAACTGTAATTCAAAAAGACACATGCACCCCAATGTTCATTGCAGCACTATTTACAATAGCCAGGTCATGGAAGCAACCTAAATGCCCATCGACAGACAAATGGATAAAGAAGAGGTGGTACAGATATACAATGGATTATTACTCAGCCATAGAAAGGAACGAAATTGGGTCATTTGTTGAGATGTGGATGGATCTAGAGACTGTCAGATAAAGTGAAGTAAGTCAGAAAGAGAAAAACAAATATCGTATATTAACACATATATGTGGAACGTAGAAAATGGTACAGATGAACTGGTTTTCAAGGCAGAAATAGAGACACAGATGTAGAGAACAAACGTATGGACACCAAGGGGGGAAAGCAGTGGGGGGTGTGGTGGTGGTGGTGGTGGTGGGATGAATTGGGCGATTGGGATTGACATGTATACACTGATGTGTATAAAATTGATAACTAATAAGAACCTGCTGTATAAAAAAAAGAGAAAACCTATTTATTAGGTTTATAGACATGTGTGCAATTAAAAAAAACAAACACTACTGTTACCTTGAAAAAAAAAATTGACCAACTCAATGAAACCTTGTGAATACAATGTTAAAAAGTATAACTATGGGGCTCCCTGGTGGCGCAGTGGTTGAGAGTCCGCCTGCCGATGCAGGGGACACGGGTTCGTGCCCCGGTCCAGGAAGATCCCACATGCCGCGGAGTGGCTGGGACCGTGGGCCATGGCCGCTGAGCCTGCGTGTCTGGAGCCTGTGCTCTGCAACGGGAGAGGCTACAACAGTGGGAGGCCCGCGTACCACAAAAAATATATATATATATATATAACTATGAATCATAAAATTTAAATTTAGTATGAAAAGATAAGAATGGAAAATTATATTGAAGCTATGTGGGACTATGTTTATAGAAAACAGGAAGAGAAAATAAAAATGTAAATATTGCTTGATAGGATAATGAGATTAGAGGTGATCTTTTAAATTTTTCATTGTTATGCTAATATAATACCTTTATAAAAACTAAAAATCGTCAAACAACACATTTTTTAAAAATTGTGGTAAAATACACAAAACAGAAAATTTATCATTTTAACCATTTTAAAGTGGACAGTTCAGTGATATTAAGTCAACAAATTTTTAAAACTTTCAGATGGCACCTGAATAAAAGATGTGTTGTCCATTGGTGATTTTAACGTATCTGGAATAGAACTAAAGTCACCACAAAACTTTTTCTGGGAAATTGGCCGATCATAAACATAAAAAATTTATTTTGCTTTATATTAAACCTTATTGTTTTACTGCTTCAAAATTCAAATTTACTCACAAGAAAGAGTCAGTTTCATATTAGATTTGGTTTCACAAATGCTGCTCCTGCTATTCATTCTTATCACCAGAAAAAAAAGACTATTTGTGACTAATTATAATATGCTCTAGAAAATAAAGAGTTAAGGTCTCTTAGAAACAATACGAACGTTATCAGTAGAAGTAAATTATAGCAAATTTATATATTCAGGAGAATGTGAAACTTATACCACTGATTGTTAAAGGGTTTTAAAAGCTTTTTATTACATTTGGTAACAAAATTATAGGCTTAGTTGTAAAATCCAGGGTTAACTAACATTGGGAAAATTATACATTACAGTAAACATTTAGAAAATGTTTTTCTAAAATGTTCAATCTAGGTCAATAAAATTGTCTGTAGAAGTAAAAATAATAATAAAATAAAATGTATCATGTCCTTTAACCTTCATACCAACGTTTTAAGTTAGCTATTCTACTTATTCCCATTTTAAGATGAGGAAATTGAAGGAAGGAAAGATTAAGTAATTTGTCTCAGGTCACCAAAATATACACATGGCAGAAGCAGATTTCAAACCAGACTCCAAATCCTGACAGATTTTTTTTTCTAATTCTACCACTTTTCAGATGTCTTGCCTTGAGTGCACAAAAATTTGCGCTAGTATTTAATCTATGTTCTAATAATAGTAATAGTATTTCGCTACATTTTCTGTACCCAGCATTAGAAGTAACTTACAGGGGTCATGTAGTCCATAGTAGAGAGTTGATTTGTTTGAATCCCCTTTCATGGGACAGCTATTCAAGGTGGACAAATGAACTTACACACTTCTCAATTAAATATTTCCCACCCTAGCACAAATGTATATCCCAAAGTCACTGTTGTCTGGTGGATATTACTTTGAGCTGATTCTGTTTTCAGGAGGGGATAAAGCTTCTCAACTTTTCATGCAAAACACCTGGTGATCTTACTTAAATGAGCTTCTGATTCAGTCATTCGGGGACAGGCCCAAGAGTCTGCATTTCTAGCAAGCTTCCCGGTGATACCTGATACCGATGCCGCTGGTCTATGAATAACTGTGAATAGCCAGGGGGAGTAAGCACCGTATTGTAGAAAGAAACAGAGGATGCCTCTTATTTGACAGAACTAGGGAGCTCAAATAAACATTTTAGGTGTAACCTTTTTAACAAGTCTGAATATTTCCAAAAGGGGTATATGAATGTCGTCATGAAAAAAATCTAAAATCCATAGGCCCATTCCTTACAGCTTGGATGCATTACTCATCTGTTTTTACTAAGAGTGCACAGCTTTGAAAAATAGGAAGGTAAAAGAAAGAGGAATGGAGGGAGAGAGCAGTATTTGATTGAAGAGAACCAGAGTCAAGTATGATGCAGGGAAATGCACAAGGAATTCCACGTGTTGGATTCAGTCTTCACCTGCCTGTACTTCTGATTTCTCCACTCAAGGTACCATGGTTAATCTCTGTTTGACAGGTCATTCCTGTTTAAAGAATACAGTTTCCTATTATTTCTTCTCCTGACCAACCCCCATCCTCCAGTAAAAGTGGAAGCTCCCCCTCCCTCCTGCCTTACCAAGAGCATGGAGAGTTTGCCTCCTTCCATGTCCCCAAGCTTGCATGGGCCACACCAAAATTGCCATTTTGTCTAACCTAGTCCCAAGCACTTATATAATCAAAAGGGGGTACTTTGGGGCTCTTACACGAAACACAGTCTCAGGGTAAAAAGGTTAGAGAAGCCAAAATTTCAAAATGTTTACCTATAATTTATAGAAAACTATTAACATCCTATGACTGAATCCAAACACAAGGGAAGAATTTTCCCCCTTTGTCTATTTGTTAACTGAAGTTGATGTGATTTTCCTCTCAAGATACCCCAGATGTGGGCTTTATACTAATCAAATAGCCATACTAGATACTTTCGCAAGTATTGTCAGGGACGGTGCCGCTGTCATCTACAGCCTAAAAACTGCACTGTTTTTGATCAATCAGTTTCAAGTTAAGTGAAATCTTTAGTCTTACACTGTACAATCTAACTAATGCAAATAATATGGATAGACAGCTTGTGATCTGTAAATATATCATGTGTAAGAGAAAGAAAAACAGACTTGATTATTCTAAAAGTGGTATCAATTTTCTTTTCTCATTGCTAGTACTTAACTAGTGTAGTGTTTGGAAGTCAGAAACTGTTACTGCTGACTGAATTTTAGGAATTATTCCATGAATAAGGGCCTGAGTAGGAAAAGACACTTCTCAATTTAGTCTTGGGCACTTGATCACTTATTGTCGGAGGCCACATCACGCGACAGTTTGTTGCAGATATACAAATGTGCCCCTCTTTCAGGAAATGTCCTTCTTTATTTTAATGTTCTCTGAATAGTAAACCATTTCCAGCCACCGAATCTGTGGCTGGTCCTTTATCTTCCCATTGCTATTTTATGCTCTGCTAACTCATTTTTGCCAAGGACGTTGTACTTATTGACATGATTTTTTTTTCCTCTGGCATTGTGGCATTTGCTTTGTTGTTTTTCAATACATCCACTTGCGTGTTGCGTAACGATTAATCTTGGTAGATTATCTCCCAGTTTTGCTTATGTATGTCATGCTTCCCCTCCAGTGCTATCTTTAGGGTCTCAGGACTAGGGCAGATCAGACTAGGAAAAATTCACCCTCTTCCCTCCCCATCACATTTTTAGAGAGATAAAATTAAGTTTTTGGTATCAAGAGCAGATCTGAAGGGGAAAGAAGACAGAAAAGGGTAGTCTATGGGGTCTCTGTGTAGGGAAAGAGGTATCTCATCCCTTTGCTTGAGAAATATTGGGGATATTTATCAGATGATTGGTCAACCACCAGATATGCTCTTTTGAAAATAAAACCCAAGACTTGCCTTTTTTAGAAATCAGTTGCTGCTTTCTATAGTTTCTGCTCAATCACCAGAAGACTGAAAATTCCCCTGCCTCCCCACCAAAAAGAAGTTACCTCCCACTGATGCAAAAATCACTGCAAGCATATAGTACGTAACATGCATGGAAAGTACATTTGCTTTACAGAGGAAAAAAAATAAACTATGATTATCTGCTTCCTTAATAAGGTAAATAAAAATTACCAAACTAATTTTACCAATAAACGATGAATATTACTTTGCATAAGTCATGCTGTAGCACTGCTGAATATGTGATGGAGAAGGTTTAGGTCTCCTAGCTTCTGACTGCTTAGATTTCATAGCCAAATTACCTTGCTTTTCAAGCACGGGTGTTCCCACCTCCCTACGTCTCCAGTTCCTTAAGGAAAGGGGGAAAACAATGAAAGGACAGAAAAAAAAAAAAATTAGGAAAAGAATAATAGTTTCAGTTCCCCCACCTCTACCTGAAGGCTGGGCTACGTGCTAAGAAAGGTCCCTACAGTTATGGTTTCAAGTCCCTAACATTCTGAGCAATGATGAAACAGTCAGCCCTCCTTTATCCTACTGACAGGAAGGAGAGCAGAGGGAAACTAAGAGGACCTGCTGAGAAGCTAGAAAATTCATGATCTTAGTAGGTCAGTGGCTGTCACTGGAGGGGCCCTGGCTCAGAGCTGGGAGATGAGGGATGGTCCCCTCAAGGTACCTGGAAAGGTAACCTTAAGGGAACAGGGAAGTGATCTCTCCACTGGAACAAGTTGCATCTGCTCTACACTGTCTCCCAAGCTTCAGACACCCCTTCCTGACCTTGCTTTTGCTTTCCCCACACCTTTCCTCTAAGCAAAGCTCAGGAAGTCCCTACTGTTATCAAACCACATCTGCCTTCACTGGCTTTAGCTGTAGCACTGACTGAAAGCCCGGCTTGCACATTTGCTTCTCCAACTCCGCATTGTAAGAAGGTCTCTATTCCTTTTCCTGATCTGGTCCCTGAAAACCTATGAGGCACAGAGCTGACTCTTTCCCCATCTATACGGCCAGAACGGGGCATGTTATTGCTCGGGATTATCTGCACAGACAGGAGCTCATTCACCAAGGAAGTTGAGCACTTTGCAAGTTGACCTCGCATCAGCAGGGGAAGTATCAAACCTACTCTAGTTTTGCTTCACTGTCAATCCCTCCAGTGATTGCAGTCAAAGGAAAAGCATTTTCATTTTCACTGTTTTAACTCCCATTACCCGAGGGAGCCCTACAAGTTTCCACCGACCTCAGGCTGCCCGGCCTGGGGATTTAGGCCAGGCCCAGTTCCGCGCTCGAGCCCGGACACTGGCACCTGCGCCGCTGGCTGCCCTGGGGCGCCGACCCGCTCCTGTGATTAAGAGCGAGAACCTGGGGAGCCCTGCAGCACGAGGGGGTGGCAAATCTCAGAAGCCAAGAGAAGAGGCAAAAAAGGGAAGGAAGAGAGCGCGGCGATCACAGCGGGGAGGAGTGGCGCGGGACCAGGCGGTGGCGCGGGTGCCCTGGGAGGCACGGGGTCGGCTTACCTCCGCAGGTGTCCGCGCAACAAGACAGCAGTAGTAGCAGGAGGAGCGGGGACGCAGCGGCCACCTGACCGGGGGGCGGCCCGGGGCGACGGCTCGCGGCTCGCAGCATCCCGGGACCCTGCACGGCACCGGCCCGCGCTCCAAGCGATGCTCTGGCTGAGCCTCTGCGTCCCTGGCGCGCTGTTCGCCCAGTTCGGCCGCCAGACTGACCCACCCGCACTCTGCCAACTTTTAAATCTCGCGGACACGTGGGCTGAGGCGGCGAGGTCCCCGCGCGCGTCACCTCCCCGCCCCCGGCCTCCCTCGCGTCACTCCCAGCCCGCTGCCGGCTCCCGCGCCCCCTTCACAAGTTTCTGACTCAGAGTACCACTCATTTTCGTCGCCCCCACCCTAGGGTCTCTGGGATAGATGAGAATGGAATTAAAACGAGGCGAGTCTCTTCCCTTCTTTGGAAGCAATGAATGGGAGCTGGAGGGAAATGGCAAGCCAGGCGGCCCGAAGAGACTGGGATGCCGGTTTTTACGCTGGACGGTGGCGATGCTCTGCCTGGGACACCCCTTATGCACCTTCCTCGGGAAGCCTTCTCTGCCCCTCCCTCCTGTCCTAGCGCTCCAGTCACCACCTCGGTGCAAGCACCTCTGTTCTGTTCCCTTGCTCATCCTCAGCTCCTGGCCCAACGCCCGGGGCACGTTAGAGCAACACAGGTTCATGGAGGTGGTGTTCCCCAAATTCCTACCTGGTCTGAGACCTTTTAGGGAAAAGCAGTTGTCTGTTAAAGACGGTTAAGAAGAAAGGGCTGCTGAGGTCTGACCACACCACATTTCTAACCGTTCTAGAAGGTCTCTGGCTGTCCTGTGGAATTCCAGTCCTAAGGTAACTCCCTTTCGTATGCATTTCTCCTGCTGTCACTCCCTAGCTGTTGCATTCTGATTTCCAGAGTGACCTGACTTCTGCTATCCCTCTCCATACTTTCCTTCTTAAGCGGAAACATCCACGAAGCAGCCTCCTCCAGGGCACCAGCTGATACAGTTTTAATTTCCTTCTCCAGAAAGATGGAAGACTGATCTTGTTTGACCTCCTTTTGAAAGGAACGCTGAGGAAAGGGTAGAAAAGGAAGTACATTAACATTTCTTAAGGGACATCTTTATGTCAGGCACTTTCCCGTGCTATTTCATTTAAAATACACAGCACCTCTGGGATATGAAAGTATTATGATTCTCATCTGATGACGCTTAGAGATATTAAACAATCTAAGGGTATCAGCATGTGAGGGAGCCGCTGGCCATTCTACTCTCTGAAGGTGCTTCTCCTCTAAATCAGGGATTTTAATGTATCAGAACATGCACTGTGCAACCCACCATATGCAAGACATGTCCTTAAGAATACAACATTTAGTAATCTTCCTAAAGGAAATCACAATTTAATAAAGGACCCCAAACCCACACTCAAATAGCTGTATTACAAGGCCCATTGGGATGGTGCTCTGGCAGAAATACAGAGAGGCAAGAGAATAACCCTGATAGATAAAGTGAAAAAAGAATGCCTACCACTTTAAAGTTCCTTGTACCCATGAAGCATGTGAACAAGGCCAGATTACAGAGTCTGGTCCAGGTTCAAAGATGGATGAGAACAGATTTGAGTCAAGACTGTGTGTACCTTGATTTATCCCCAAAGTAGTAAAAAAATAGTGCAAAGACTGTAAATGACATAAGGATGTTGGCCGGGGGAAGAAGGCTCTGGTTTCCCATTGCCTTCTTTTGTCCCCTGGAGGCGCAGTGAGAGATCACTAGTCTCAGCCACTTGTGTGGGGTGAGCTGTCAGTGAGAGCAGAAGAACCTGAAAATACTGGGCTTGATGCTTTTTATACCCCCAGCAGGTCAGGAGAAGAAATGACTTGTGTATTACGAGGTTTTTTCCTGAATGAATCAGGCTGCTCCGGATGTTCCTGTACAGGGCCCTTGGTACACATATGTAAGAGTTTTCTGAGTTATACACCTAGGAATAGAGTTATTAGGTCATAGGGATATCTAGTTAAACACTGGATTGTTTTCCAATATGTTGTACCAATTTACACTTCACTAGCAGCGCATGAAGTTTCCATTGCCGCACATCCTTGCAAAAACCTCTGCCACCCTGGTGGGTGTGGTATCTCACTGTGGATTTAATTTGCAACTCCCACTACTGATGAGGATGAGTATCTTTTCACAGATGTATTGGCCATTATTGTTTTCTCTTCAATGAAATGTCCATTTATCTCTGTTGCCCATTCTTCCCCTTTGGGTTGTTAGTTTTTTTCTTACCCATTATAGAAATGCTTTATGCATCTGGAGCTTTTGTTGGTTAACTGTGTGGCAACTATTTCCTCCCTATATGTGGCTTTTCCTTTTACTCACTGTATGAGTTGTTATTTTGAAGAAATGCTTAAGAAATGCTTAAAATGACTTGCAGACAAATGGTCGTGCTATTGTGTGACTTGGATGATAAGAGAAGATGGATGAGGGAATGAGGGAAAATAGATACTTTATTTACCTAGGAGCTAAGTGGGGCGGGGGTGGGGTGTGGAATTCCACAAATATCTAAATGGGAAGAAGCTGATTCCCAAGGTTCCCTTTTGTCCAAATATTCCAAAGAAGCAAGATCCCAGATCTCTACAGTGGAGGCTTAACAATTTAGTTAGGAACATTCCAATCTGTATTTAGTTCACATTCATCTAACATGAGCTTATACATCAGTATCTACCACCAGGTATAGTGCAGCATCTAATGCATTCCTACTTACTCTGTTCAAGACTGAAAGTTTGATTCTTGGTACCATGCTGATTCCTCTCACCTATTTATCTCTTGCAAATTGGCAACTGGACTGTGCTTTCTGTTTACAACCTGTAAGAATGAAGGCTAAATTAGATCATGGACCTACAGATTAGTGAGACCTGCTAGCTTGTGACAGGGGTATCTAGAAAAGTCATCATGGAGAGCATTAGGAAGCGGGGGATGGTTGAATGTCAGGAGAATGGGAGAGTCAGCAACAGATGGAAACTCAGGCAGGCAGTAGTTGGCAATAGCTAAGTCTAGTGAAGTCTAATAAAGAGACCCAGCTTTAGGAGCTGAGAGTAGAGGCAAGATCTGGAAGATTTAGGAGTTCTAGG
Source organism: Stenella coeruleoalba (assembly GCF_951394435.1). Classification (NCBI taxonomy): domain Eukaryota; kingdom Metazoa; phylum Chordata; class Mammalia; order Artiodactyla; family Delphinidae; genus Stenella; species Stenella coeruleoalba. Next base: position 74,572,446 of record NC_137149.1, read on the forward strand.
CAAGATAGCCATGCATTCCTTCAAATATTAATTGAGCACCTTCTAGGCTCCATTCTAGAAGCTTGGGATATAGCAGAGACCAAGTCAGTTAAAGTCTCTGCCTTCATGGAGTTGACAGATTTTCAAGGAGAGGTAGATAATAAGCAAGGAAAGAAAACAGAACAATTTCAGATAGTAGTAAATGCTATAAAGAAAACAGGGTAATGAAATGATAGAAGGTGACTGGGAGTTGGGGGAAAGACACTTGACACAGGATTATCTAGGGTTGCCTCTCTGAGGGGATGATATGAGAGGCCTGAAAGATAAGAAGAAACCAGAAAGATCTGTGAAAAAAGAGCCTCAGGCAATGGGACCATCAAGTGCAAAGGCCCTGGGGCAGGAACTGAAAGAAATGCCAAGCCTGAAGTTTCCAGGAGGAGAAGGAAGCCAGTGTAACTGGCACAGAACTGGTACAGAGTGAGTAAGTGGAATATGCGGAGCTGATGCTGGGAAGTAGGCAGGGTGGGGTCCTGATCATTGAAAGGTCTTAGAGACCATGGGAAGGAGTTCAATTTTTTTCTCTAAGTAAAATGGGAAGTCTTTGAAGGATTTTAAGTAGAAGAGTGAGATGATTCGATTTACATTTGCAAAACATCACCCTGGCTTCAGTGGAGAACAGACTGTGGAGGACCCCAGTAGAAGCAGGGAGAACATGGTAGAAGTCCACACCAGAGCCATAAAACTGGAGGAAGTACTGATGCATGCTACAACATGGATGAACCTTGAAAACATTATGCTAAGTGAAAGAAGTCAGACACAAAAGGTTTCAAATGGCATGATCCCATTTATACGTAATATGCAGAAGAGGCAACTCCATACAGACAGAAAATAGATCAGTAGTTTCCAGGGGCTGGGAAGAAAGAAGAGTGACTGCTAATAAGAATAGAGGGTTCTTTTTAGGGGCATTCTTTTTAGGGTGATAAAAAGTGTGCTGGAATTAGACAGTGATGATGTGAATATACTAAAAATCATTGAAGTGTACACTTTAAAAGGATAAATTTTATGGTATGTTAATCACATCTCAATTTAAAGAAAAAAAGAAAGAAGTTCAGGCCAGATACGATGATGATGACCTGTGGCAGAGGATGCTGGCAGCCTCTGCAATTTAGCACAAGAAAAATTTGTCTATTTTTGGCATTAAATATCCAAATTTTGTTATTTAACAAATAACAGTACAAAATAACAAATTTTGTTATTTAACAAATAACAGTCCTGGATGTTCTTGGTAACTATGAAATCCTCCTCTAGAACTTTGTGAAGGCATTCACCTAAGACATGTCTGTATCAATGACATGTCTGTATCATGCTATAGTCATTAACTAATTTTTTCAGGGCAGAAAATATATACTTCATAAAACCCAGATGGAGAATGTTGGTCTTAATAGTCACTTTGATATAACTGTTATTTATGAATAGCATCATTATATAAATAATGGCAAGTGGATTTTGTGATGACCTGTTCTAAATGGTTTATAGGACACTCACTCATTCAGGAAACATTTATTAAGCCAGTGTCACCTGTAAGATTTATAGACTAACAAGATGCTGAAAACTCTGCGTCTTGTTTTATCTTTTCTAAGACCACCTGTACCTTGTCATGCATCTTCCCAATTTTCTGTTACTTGCTGCTTAAGTTCATGCAGGATGATCCACTTAGAAATACCACCCTAATATCAAATTTGAAATTTAGAGAAAAGTTTTTGCTTAAGGGTATCTAATACTGAAGAGTAAAGTTCTGTTGAGATTATGGGAGTTAAAAGCAAACTGCTCCAAAGACTCAATTTAGCCTTTGGTCTCTAAATAGAATTCAGGGGAGAAGCCAACTGTGGGGTTACAGAGCAAATGTTCAAGGCGAGAGGGTCATTTGTGGCAATTACAAGAAAATGACCAAATGATTGGGGGTCTATTTGCTTCTGAAGATGGGTATCTATTATTTAGTGACAAGGATACTTTTCAGCTCTTTCCACAAACAACTTTGGCAGCTGGATGAAATTCCCAGTTTATAACTTGAGTTTGCCTTCTCTTTGAACAATAGTATTTCATACATTTTATAATAACTCCAATAATCCTAACTTTTCCTTTTCCCATCTGCGCCTTCAAACTAGGTAGATATCGACCTCTCTGCTTCCAGGAAAATCTCTCAACTCAGAAAGACTTTTGGATGAACTACAGTGTACTGAGAAATCAACGCAGGAAAAACACTCTTCTAAGAGACAAGAAAAGAATAATGAATACAAGAAATGGAGGACCACAGACCAAATACATCTACATTTCTTAAGGCTTTCTGTTGTAGGATAATTAACTTTGCCCTGATCATGATGTAGCAGCTTACAAAATTTAAGAAATGCAACATCATCCTTTACAGGAGAGGGAAACTCTTCTTATTTTCTCTAATTATTTGATAAAATTTATTTTAAACAGTTTACAGGAATAAAAGTCCTTCCGCTTGAGGTTGTTTTTCAGGTTCATCCGATGCACATAGTGAGTGAGATGTGGACTAATGGTGAATAAAAGATTTGTATGTTCAAGAGACATTCTTGCTAATGTCTTTGCACAAGGATCTAGCTTTCATCTCTTCAATCTCTTGCATTCAGGAGGAGCTGTGGGTGGAGATACTGTTGGTGAATTCTCTGAGTACAGGCCAGAGAAGGTTGCCATGCAGCCTGAAAGCAGCATAGATTTATTGCAGAGAGACTTTAGAGATAAATTCCTTTTGAGAAAAGTAATAAGAGAATTTCTTAAAAAGCAAAAAGTCAATAACTTTTTGCAGTTACACTGGTGCCCACAGGGCTAGATTTTCACATGATAGATGTTCTGAGGGTAAAGCCATTATAGAAATGCAGCACTGTTATTACTAATTTGAAACATGACGTTAAAAAAAATTCCAATCCGTTGAAGGCAGAACCTTTCTCTGTTCCTTAAATTGCAATTAAAATATTTATACACACTAATGAAAGATTTATTAGATTTTCTTGACATGCTTATGAATCACATCTTGGCAAAGCTGGCAGCAAAACAGATACTTCCAGACACAGGAAGTTTTATAAAAATGGAACCTAAAATTAAATGACAGTTAAAAAATACAAGGATAAAGTAAAATTTATTATTTCTACACAATAAGTTGTACAACAATTTTTTATCACTAGACTGGTTTTTCAATCTATTTAAAAATGAGTCAAAACAATTATATTTTCTAACGACATCTGTATTTATGAAAAAATATGTAATTTCTTTACATAGGTGTGTTAAAATAAAATTTTTTACTGCATTTGGTCAAAGGTAATTGAAAGAAAGGAAAAGAAAATTGATATTATTTGATCTTTTAAAAAATGCTAGAATAAAATAATCAAAAGAGACCTGGAATGAGTTTCTGAATATAAAAATAAGCACCATTTCAGTTAGTATCATAAAAGGAGTAATGACTACTCATTTTATCTCTAGTGTCTCAAATACTTTTAGCTCTGATTTTTTAAGTGGACCATAACAGATAACTTGAGTTTGCTCAATGTATATGGATGTATGTCATGTTGTATATGGATGTATGTCATGTTGCTCTAAATTAAATACTAGAAATTTAAGACATTTCTGAGAAGAATAAAATTAGTCAATGTTGAGTAGTTCATTCTCTTTGTTCATCTATGAAGTGATCAAATCCCTTTTTCTCAAAAATTAATCACAGGTCCTTTTTTATGTTTTCACCCATTAGTACATATGTAAGCTACTTTCAATCTTGAGTTTCAACCCTGATTTCAGAGTTTTTAAACAGCTTAAAGGGAAAAAGCAGAAGTAGGCAAAATAATAGATTTACTTCTTAGAGAAAACTGAAAAATAAAATTAAGGCAATCATTGCCTTAATTCAGTGTGTTTCCAAGCAGATCAACCCTGATATTCTCATCATGACATCCATATGTTTAATGGTTTAACTACCACTTGATTTGTGGCAATTGTAGTTGATCAATAAAAATAATTTGAGCTTCTTTTTCTCATCCTTCTATCCTCCTGTACTTTTATTCTCTTTAAAAATATACCAAAGAATTGCCTTCAACTCCTTTCCTATCCTACCACATTATACTCTATCATATAATAGAGACCTTCAGGAATGTTGAGTAAATTCTATATTGGGCAAAGCACTCAAGGCAAATGTGTTACATAATTGATGATGTCTCCCTTCCCTGATCCCTGGATAGTAAATAGCACCCTCTTCCTCTCAGCACTTCCCGTCTCCTTTACACACCTTTTTCTCCTTAACACTTATTACCACTTGACATCATACTAGATACTTCTATCTATAGAGTTGTTGGTTTGTTTTTTTATTTGTCTCCCTTTGCTAGGAGAATACCAACTCAGGTTTTTAATCCTTTTATCCTTTTAAAAACACTTATGGTCACTTTCATATTGTTCTATAACTCAAGTTCTCGGTGTTAAGAGTACTTGGCATGTAACAAGCACAAAAATATATATACATGAATAAGGAAAATAAAAAACTGATCTATAAAACTTTCATTTATAATAGTGTACAACCTTTAAGCATATATCTACTGTATAAATGGTGATACACCCTATAACTATATTGGAATGATAAAGCGATCTTCATTGTCCTGGGTTCTGTTTCCTATTCTGACCTAGTGAGTGTGGGAGACTTGAGAAGATGGAATTTATAAAGAAAAGAGTCAATCAGCATATGGTAGAAAATAAACATAAATATAGAAATGCTGTTAGACACTGGGATTATGTAACCAGGAGAGCAAGAATTCTTGGAGGCAGTATGACCTCATGATTGAGAACTTGAGCAGAGGACCTAGACAATCTAGCTCTTGATTCAGAGCAGCACCACCTACTGGCAGCAAGACGTTGCAATACTAATTGACCTTTGAAAGATCCAGTTTTGATTATCTGTAAACTAAGAGTGCATAAATTTTTTTTGCCTGCATAACATCCCTTCCTTTTTCTGTAAGAATCTCACATGATTCAAGGATTGATCCCTGAATTTGCCTCAGAGCTATAGCAAAGGCTTTCTCTTTCTCTGTGAGTCTGACATACATGGACCATGTGGGTTACCACATGCAGAGAGGCTGTCTTGGAATGATACCAAGTAGCCATGAGAAATGGAGAGACACAGAAAGAGAGAGAGATGGAAATTGTTATATATGCTGACATCTGGCCAGGCCTGAAGCCAGGTCATCCTTTGATGTTCAGAGTTAAGTAAATCAAAAATTTCCATTTCTTTTAAGTTGGGATTCTTACATTTGCAACAGTGACCGGCACGAAATAAGTGCACAGTAAGTTTTACTATGCTGGTGATGACTAACAAGTAGATGAGGAAGAGAAATCATTAAATAGAAGAGAGGGTTTTGAAAACTCCTTCTAAAGTTTTACTCCATTTTTGTGTATTTCATAATGAAGACTGTCAATGCCGAGAATAGGAAGAACAGACACAAGAAGGAGAATTCATTTACTTCCATGAAACTTTCAAGATTTAGACCCACCAATTTTTCAGGAAGGCAGAAGGAGGAGATGGGACAAATGACTACAACGGTCTTTTACCATCCAGACCTCTTCCTAAACACACAGCCCAAGCTCTCATAAAGTTTATAAATTTTTTATTTTGAAATAATTATAGATTCACAAGAAGTTGCCAAACAATTTACAGAGAAGTCCTATGTGTTCTTTGCTTATTTTCTCCCAAAGGTAATTTCTTGTATAATTATAGAACAATATCAAAATCAGGAAAGTGACATTGGTACAATCCATAGAGCTTATTCAGATTTCACCAGTTTTACATGTACTTGTGTGTGTGTGTGTGTGTGTGTGTGTGTGTAGTTCTATGTAATTTGTGGTTCTATGCAAATCTGTGCAATTTATGAATTGCACAGATTCTTATAACCACCATCACAATCAAGACACAGAGCAATTCCATCACCACAAAGCTCCCTTGTACTACCCTCTTTTAGCCATACTCATCCCCTCTCCTCACCCCTAACTCCAGCAGCCACCTGCTTTTCCTTTGTTATTTTAAGAATGTTACATAAATGGAATCATATACTATGTTACCTTTGGAGAATGTCTTCTCACCCACACTCAGCATAATTCCCTTGGGATCCATTTAAATTGTTATATATTACCAGGAGGTTGTTCCTTTTTATTATATTACATTTAACCATTCACCTACAGAAGGGCATCCAGTTTTGGGCTATTGTGAATAAAGCTGCTGTGAACATTTGCATACAGTTTTTGTGTTGACATAAGTTTTCACTTCCGTGAGATAAATGCCCTAGAGTGCGATTGCTGGGTCATATGGTAAGTGCTTATTTAATTTTATAAGAGATTGACCAACTATTTTCCAGAGTAGCAGTACCATATTACTTTCCCATCAGCAAAGAGTGATCCAGTTTCTCTGTAGCCTTTCCAGCATTTGATGTTATTGTTATTTTTGATTTTATCTCAGCCATTCTGATGGGTGTATAGTGATATCTTGTTGTGGGCTTAATTTGCACTTTCCTAATAGCCATTGATGTTGTGCATCTTTTCACTTGCTTGTTTGCCATCTGTATGTTCTCTTCAGTGAAATGTGTGCTAATGTCTTCTGCCCATTTTCTAATTAGATTGAATTTTGAGAGCTCTTTCTGTATTATAGATACAAGGTCTTATGTTGAATATGTGATTCACAAACATTTTCTTCCAGTTTGCAGCTTGGCCCTCCTCCTCCTCATAAAGAGCAAAATTTTTAATTTTTTTGAAACTAGAATATTTTAATTTTTATTAAAAATTTTCATTGAGGTATAACTGATGTACAATATTATATGTTTCAGGTATACAACATAGTGATTCACAATTTTTAAAGGTTATACCCCATTTATAGTTATTATAAGATATTGGCTATATTACCTGTGTTGTACAATATATCCTTGTAGCTTACTTATTTTATACATAGTTGTTTGTAACTCTTAATCCCCTATCCCAACTTGTCCCTCCCCTCTTCTCTCCCTACTGGTAACCACTAGTTTGTCCTCTATATCTGTGAGTCTGTTTCTTTTTTGTTATATTCACTAGTTTGTTTTATCTTTTAGATTCCACATAGAAGTGATATCATACAGTGTAAAAATTTTAATTTTGGTTAGATGCAATTTATCACATTTCTCCTTTTATGAGTCATGCCTGTGGTGTCAAGTCTGAAAGCTTTTTGCCCAGTGCTAGGTTCTGAAGCTTTTCTCTTAAATATAAAAGTTTTATATATATATATATATTTTTTTTTTTTTTTTTTTTTGCGGTACGCGGGCCTCTCACTGTTGTGGCCTCTCCCGTTGCGGAGCACAGGCTCCAGACGTGCAGGCTCAGCGGCCATGGCTCACGGGCCCAGCTGCTCCGCCGCATGTGGGATCTTCCCAGACCGAGGCACAAACCCACGTCCCCTACATCGGCAGGCGGACTCTGAGCCACTGCGCCACCAGGGAAGCCCCTGAAAGTTTTATATTTTTGTATTTTATTTTTAATTAAGTCTGTGATTATTTTTAAGTTAATTTTTACATAAAGTATAAAGTTTAACTCAAGTTCTTTGTTTTTTCTTTCTTTCTTTCTTTTTTGCCTATGGATGTCTAACTGCTCCAGTACTGTTTTTTGAAAAAGCTCTCATAAATTTTTTTTAACAGTTTTTTAAAAATTTATTTTATTTATTTGTTTTTGGCTGCATTGGGTCTTCGTTGCTGCATGCAGGTTTTCTCTAGTTGCTGTGAGCGGGGTCTACTCTTCGTTGCAGTGTGTGGGCTTCTCATTGCAGTGGCTTCTCTTGTTGCAGAGCCCCGGCTCTAGGCGCGCAGGCTCAGTAGTTGGGCTTAGTTGCTCCGCGGCATGTGGGATCTTCCCGGACCAGGGCTCGAACCCGTGTCTCTCGCATTGGCAGACGGATTCTTAACCACTGTGCCACTAGGGAAGCCCTATCATAAACTTTTAAGAATATTAAGTTGCCTTTGATTGTGTTTTCATCCTTTTGGTATTATTTTAAAAGCTGTTCAGAAAGTGGGATAACCACTTTTTATTCAAAGTCAATTTAGGATAATATTGTTTGTTTGCTTTGATTAGATTTTACTGTATCTGCAGCCTCTGAAAGCCATTTTTGCTAACAGATCAATTGCATCTCATTACATCTCAGGAAAGGGAACAGCAGCGGCGCCCACCCGACCCCCCCGCAAAAAAAAAAAAACAAACAGAAATGCTGTGAACTTTTCCAGACCAGAGAAAAATGCTGCTTGTAAAAGTAATAATATCCATGTCCCAAGGGTCCCATCATTTAGCCTAGTTTCTTCCTCTTCAACAAAACCTGGCATTTTTATGGGAATTAATGCGATCATAAGAAAAATCAACACCTCAAGCATTACATGGAAACTGTTTTCAAAAAGCCCATGTAAGGAGTAAGTCAGTAAACTGTTTCCAAAAAGCCCATGTAAGGAATAAGTCAGTTTACAGTAAGCGTAGATCAAAACATATCCTGGGACAAGACCTCATTTTCAAGAAAACATACTCCGGTTGGAACTTGAAAATGTCAAAGGAAAGAACTGCGTGATCCTTCTGTCAACTGGAAAATTACACTGGAAAGTGAGTATGGGTCTGGAGATGGATGGAATAATAATCTCTTTCCCCCTGCATCCAACACAAAGACCTTTACAATCCTCGGGAAAATTTGTGCAGGTTTGTGAATACCCTAGAGAAAGAAATCAATCCGTCAGAAGACAGGCAAATTACACACTGCTGCTGCACACATGTATGTCCTTTGCCTAACTGTGGCTTAGATATGAACACGATAGAATAGCATCAGATAGTATGCTTGGGGCTTCAAAATCCAATATGGTTGATTTACTAAGATTTATAGCTGCAAATTTGACCATTTCCTCAGCAATATATGCCTGTGAAATGATGATGATGATATAGCACTTTATATATATTATTTCACTAAGAGGCGGTTGCAAAAAAAGATAAAAAGAAATACACCAAAATGGTGATTGTGATTGTTTTTATTTTCTCTCAATTTCACGCGTTTTACAATGTGGCCAATTTACCTTTTAAATTAGAAATACATGTTCATATTCAAAAGGTCATCAAGCTATACACTGAACACTTTGCATTTTATCATATGTAAGTTATTTCTTTAAAAAGTACTGAAAAAATGGAGTGAAGGAAATGCATGTGCAAAACACGCACTACCTATAAATCAACTTTGTTATTTTTCTTGAGGAAAAAAAAGACTTGAGAGACATACCAGTTAAGGGCAATGTATGGAATTTGTTTAGATACTAATTCAAACAAATCAATTATATACAAATAAACAATTAGGGGATTCAGAACTGAATATTCTATAGTATTAAGGGAAGTATTGGTATGATTCTAATGAATGTATAATTTGCATACAATAAAATGCGCAGATATTAGGTGTTCAGTACGACCACTTTTAATAATTGTATCTGCTTTAACAATTTGGGTAGCCACCGCCCAAAATAAGATAAAGATGTAGACGTAGAAAATTTCCATCACCCCAGAAAGTTTTCTCCTGTTCCTTTCCAGTCAATAACCCCCAACTCTTACCTCAGAGTAACCAATTTCTAGCTTCTAGCACAACAGATTAATTTCACCTATTCTTGTACTTCATATAAAAAGATCATACACTCACATACTCTTTTGTATCTGGCTTCTTTACATATCATTAAATTCCCCCACTCTAAGTATACAATTGAATGACTTTTAGTAAGTTTACCAAGATGTGCAACGATCATATAATCCAGTTTTAGAATATTTTATCACCCCAGTAAGATCCAGTAGGCTCGGGCTCCAGATGGCACAGTGGTTAAGAATCTGCCTGCCAATACAGGAGACACTGGTTTGAGCCCTGGTCCGAGAAGATCCCACATGCTGCGGAGCAACTAAGCCCGTGTGCCGCAACTACTGAGCCTGCACTCTAGAGCCCGTGAGCCACAACTACTGAGCCCACGAGCCACAACTCCTTAGCCCTTGTGCCACAACTACCAAAGCCCACGTGCCTAGAGCCCGTGCTCCTCAACAAGAGAAGCCACTGCAATGAAGAGTAGCTCCCGCTCACCACAACTAGAGAAAAGCTCATGTGCAGCCAAAGACCCCAATGCAGCCCAAAACAAACAAACAAATAAATAAAAAGAATCAGAGCAGAAACCAAAATTTAAAAAAAAAAAAAAAGATCCAGTAGGGTCATTTTCAAGTCGTCCCCATTTCTGTATCCAACCCAGGCAGCTACTAATCTATTTTCTGTCTCCACACGTTTGCCTTTTCTGGACAACTCATATAAACTGAATCATACAATTTGTGGTCTTTGTGTCTGGCTTCTTTCACTTGGCATAATATTTTTAGGTTCATCCATGTTGTAGCATTCCTTTTTATTGGCTGAATAATATTCCATTGTACAGATAGACCATATTTTATTTATCCATTCATCTCTTATTGAGCATTTGAGTTGTTTCAAATTTGGGGCTAGTGTGAAAATGCTGCTGTTAACATTCACATGTGAGTTTTTGTCCTCATATATGTTTTCATTTATCTTGTGTAGGTAAGTAGATGCATTACCAGGTCATATGGTACATTTATGTTTAACTTGTAAAGAAGCAGTCAAACTATTTTCCAAAGTGGCTATGTCATTTTACTCTCCCACCAGCAAAGTATAAGAGTTTTAGTTTTTCCATATCCTTGTCAACATCTGTTACTGTCTTTTTGATTGCATCCATTCTAATGAATATATATCAAATAATGTTTTTGAGATCTATCCATGCTGTTGCATATACTAGTAGTTAATTTCTATTTATTGTTCAGTAGCATTCCATTGTATAAATATGCCACTTTAAAAACAATCCATTCTCCTGTTCATGGACACTTGGGTGGTTTCCAGTTTGGGGTATTACGAGTAAAACATTATCAACATTCTTGCACAGGTCTTTCTGTGGACTCAGATATCCCTTAACTTAGGATGGGGTTACTTCCCAATAAACCCATGGTATGAATATATCATAATTCAAAAGTGAATTTAATACATCCAACTTACCAAACATCATAGCTTAGCCTAGCCTACCTTAAACATGCTCAGAACACTTACATTAGCCTACAGTTGGACAAAATCACCTAACACAAAGCCTATTTTATAATAAATTGCTTAATACCTCATGTAGTGTATTGAACACTGTTTTGAAAGTGAAAAACATAATGATTGTCTGGGTACAGAATGCTTTTAGTGTATTGGTTGTTTACTCTTGTGATCACACGGCTGACTGGGAAATGTGGCTCACTGCTTGGCTCAGCAGCATGAGAGAGGATTGTACCATATATTGCTAGCCTGGAAAACATCAAAATTAAAAATTCCAAGTATGGTTTCCACTGAATGCATATCACCTTCACACCATTGTAAAGCTGAAAAGTCCTAAGCCAGGACCTTCTGTATATGTTTTTGTTTCTTTGGGGGTAAATTCCTAGGAGTGAAATTGTTAGGTGATAGTGTAGATGTATATTTAACTTTATAAGAAGCTGTAAAGTAATTGTGCTATTTTACACTCCCAGAACCAAGTTATGAGAGTTCCAGTTGCTCCACATGCTCACCAACTTTTGATATCAATCATTTTTCATTTTAGCTTTCCTAATATTATTACTTTTTAAGGTGATGATAGGATTGGAGTTAATTTTTTTGTGTGGCCTTATACTTTAGTGATAATGCTGAAATTTTTACAAATGAAATTAAATGTTATCTTGATTCATAATAATCCAGTGGGGGGAGGGGCAGGGAGTGAGGTTGAGTTAGATGGAACATGTTTTGATGGTTTTGTAGCTGGGGAATGAATGCCTAGGTGTTCATTGAACCTTTCTAATCATGTGGTTTGAAATAGTCCTAATAAAATGTTAAAAAAGTAAAAAAATTTTAAATATATGTATACATTTTAGAAAATGAACCAAGTATTTAAACTGTTGAACCAGCCACAATATTTCACTTGGGAACATCTAAAATTTGTTCCTTAGGTATTACTTAGCAAATAACTGCCTCAGAGTACTAAAAGTTAATAGAGTATAAGTGCCTTACACACAACTTCTCCTTAAAAACTACCCTTCTTGTATAAAAGAATATCATTGTTACATTTAGTAATATAACAGCTCTATTGTCCCATGATTTGATTATTTCAGAGAGAAACAAGTCTTTTTTTTTTTTTTTTTTTTTTTTGCGGTAAGCGGGCCTCTCACTGTTGTGGGCCCCCCCCTGCCCCGGTGTGGAGCACAAGCTCTGGACGCACAGGCCCAGCGGCCACGGCCCACGGGCCCAGCCGCTCCATGGCATGTGGGATCCTCACGGACCGGGGCACGAACCCGTGTCCCCTGCATCGGCAGGCAGACTCTCAACCACTGTGTCACCAGGGAAGCCCAAGAAACAAGTCTTAATAACGAGGAAATGTTATCATTTAGAGCTTTTCTGACTAACATGGGTGATTCTCACACAGGCTAATTCTTGTGAAATCCTGATGGTATCAGTTGTACCATCTAAGAAAAATCTATTGGCAAGAAAATAGAAGCATTCATAATAACTTTTTTTCTCTGAGTACTTTGATTATCCTAGGAACATGGAAAACTATTTAAAGTCACTGTAATCAATGTAGTAAGTGCTCAATAAATATTTCTTGAATGATGTGCCACCCATGATTGATTGGTGGACAATAAGATAGGTATAGCAAAAACCTGCTGACCAAAGTTCAATTTCCTTAGGCCTTAAATTGAATGACCTGGTGTTGGGATCCTGCTTTTCAAGTAAAGTTTCTTCTAGAGCTTTGTGTATGTCAGCTTGGAGTCTGCCATTTGGGGGGATGGTTACCCTGTGTGCCATAGTTTACTGTGAATCTGGGATGTGAATATAAGCTCAGAGGGCTGTGAGGGATCATGGATTTAATTTTATTTTGTGTCTCTGTATATAGGGGAAATTACAATACAATACATACTTTTTTTGGTAACAGTTTAACATCAAATTTATAAAGATATTAACTTGAAATCATGGTTCCCTAGGTTTCCTGGCAAAGTGTGGAAATCTTTTAATTAAGCTTTTTAGTGATGGAGTGTTTTCAGTCTGTAAAGTGTGATATTCGAGGTTAAAAGGAGTAAAACAGGTTGTGAGGCTTTAGGTAGGTATAACTCTTCCTTCCAGTAAGACTTTCCAAAAAACAAATTGGCTGTAAATGTTGGACTATGTTTCCTAAAAATAAACAAATATTTATCAATTATAAGAAATATTGTTTACATGTAATTTATATTGTATAGAAACTACTTTAAAAGATTTTCTCCTCAATATTTCAGAGAAAAAAAAAGAAATCTTGGAAATGCTTCCTAGAAAAATTGTAAAAAGTACTACCACTTGCCCTTGATTTCAACTACATAAATCTATAACCTCCTATTGGATATGTTTTCTTACCTGTTTTGAAATCTCTTTGTAAGATTATTCACATTTCTACTAAACAGAATTTTATAATCATAATCCTGACATTACACACCTGAAACTCCTGTATATTAGACTAAAAAATGTCAGGAACGCAATATTGTGATATAAAAAGATAGGCATTAACCAGTAAAATAAACGTCAGAAATTTTTCTCTTTAAACGTTATCTGTCACTTTAAGGAAAATGTTTAGAAGTGTAATTGTAAACATTAGAAAACTGTCAGAATAAAAGAAAATTGAAATCTAGAAAAACAATAAAGTCACTGTAATCAAATTATTATTAAATCATTAGCATTATTTTCAATAACTTAAGGAGACTAAATAACTTGTCCAGATGACAGATGAATAAATGAGAAAGAAAATTATCTTTGGATATAGATTTCTAATGTATTATTTTTGTTCTTATTTGTTAGAAGTTAGTTATAATATTTATTGGTGATATCAAAACTGCCAAACATTAGCATTCTCATTTATAATGGTTCCTATCAGTAAGGACACACTCAAAAAGGACACCATCTAGACCCAGTCACACAAGATAACTGATCACTCTTATGTCAAAGGACAGCTCAGAGAACACAGCTCATTCTAAACATCATCCCTAAGCATTATTAACATTCTCTTGGGACAGAAGCAAAGAAGGCTCTCATTGCCTGTCAGTAGCTCTGACGGCCAGACTTTCAGTTCCAAGCACACACTGTGCTTATTTAAAACATAAAGATATCAAGTGGATAATGTCTCCTTTCTTCTCCAAGGTTTGACTGATGATTTCATTCTGTGACTTTCTACTCTGTGAGGATATGATTTCATGAGAGTCATTTTAATTTTCCAAGAGAGAACTGAAGTGTTACTTTTTTTGTTATTAATAGTGAAATCTTAAAATTCATTTGACTCATTTTTGAATCTTATACACCAAAAAATGACACACTCCAGGCATCCTGAATTATTTTACTTTATCCTGTACAACTCTAGATTCATGAACCGTACTTAACTAAGCTCAGCTGGACTGTGATTATGGTAAATGTAAATGGCTCTAGAGATGCCCTAAATCCTGTATCTCCTCAAGTGAAGGATCCTTAAACATCACAAAAGTACCTGAAAATTATATGCCTGTCATGAATTATATCAAAAATAACATCAGCAGAATGTCTATTTCCAAATGCCTTTTTTTGTACAGAAATACACGTAACAGAAAAGTGAAAATTTTAAGTTTATAAAAGTTTGTTTTATGAACAAACCTTCTGCCAACTTAGGGATTTAAAGTGCCCTTGCTTTGGCAGACATTATTGAAAATACATTTACTATTTTTTCTCAATCTCTTGGAGAAATTTTCATTTCAAATGATTGAGTTATTTGATGTACATGACTACTCTTTTCAACACTTTCCATGCACATTTTTTTCTTCTAGTAGTGACCTTCAAACAGCATTTTCTTTCATGATATAAAAAGTCCAAGCTAAGCCTCATATTTTTCTTTCGTATTTGGATGTTTCTCGTGGATGTGTCATGCCCAAGGCAAGACGGAGCTGCACATAAGGAACAAAGTGTGTCTCCCCATAAGTGACTAAGAGATGCTGCATTAGAGGCAGCCAAACATACCAACAACAGTCATTTTTGTTCCAACTGCCTTTTGAATAATCATTTCTTATGAGCTCCACCATCCAGACCTCCCCACTACTTGTAACTATCAACAGATTAGCTAGAGGATAAGCAATGGGGTTCAGTAACAATATACTAAATTTTGTGAGGGAATTTATATTAGCTAGAGATATTCACGAGTTTGTAGTTTCATAAGTTCTTAAGATATATCATGGGAGAAGGCCAAGGGTCCACAGAGTTACTATACGTGTTTTATATATGAGAAAAAGAAAGTTCACGGACAGTAAGTGACTTTCTCAAGTCTGATTCATACCCACATCTGTCTAACAAGAAAGCCTATTTCCTTCCGCCATGAGTAGGACCTTCTAAGCAGTGACACTTGAGCAAACATTCTGGGTACAGGTGATATTTGCCCTTTGAACTCCAAGTTTGAGCTATGTAATGATAATAATAATAATACAGTCCACAAACCCATAACTGCAATTTTTAAGTCACAAAAGCCCAAACTAGGTTTTATAACTCATTTGGCAGAGGAATCTGACATGACCTGAATTAATTTGGTGGCAAAACTTGGCCTGAAATGTAAAGACTACTCATAGCCCTTATTTATAACATTTACTTTGAGTATTCAACATTTTGCAGCAGAGATATTTATCTGTTCATTACAGGATTCTTCCCCAGACCAAATGGGAGTTTTTTTGTAATTCATGGTAAACATATGATGTTATTTTTCAAAAGCCAAAAAATTCTGAATTCTGACACACATATGCTCCAAGGGTTTTAGGCAAGGAATTAGAGATCTGAATGACAACAGCAACAATAATAATAACACTGATAGTAAAAGTTGAATTTTACAGTTTTATATCAGCTTTTTTATAAAATAATTTCATATATATATATATATTTATTTATTTATTTATTTTTGGCTGTGTTGGGTCTTCGTTTCTGTGTGAGGGATTTCTCTATTTGCAGCGAGCGGGGGCCACTCTTCATCGCGGTGCACGCGCCTCTCACTGTCGCAGCCTCTCTTGTTGCGGAGCACAGGCTCCAGATGCGCAGGCTCAGTAGTTGTGGCTCACGGGCCCAGTTGCTCCGCCACAGCATGTGGGATCTTCCCAGACCAGGGCTCGAACCCGTGTCCCCTGCATTGGCAGGCAGATTCTCAACCACTGAGCCACCAGGGAAGCCCTCACATATATTTTTATTGCATTTGTCATCATAATGTGAAAACTTCCTAACTTCTTTGAATAGGTTTGCCCTGATTATCTATTTAGAGGGAAGAAAAAACATGACTCAGCTCTTGACTCCATGAAGTCTCGGTCATAGGTAACCTGACATCAAAAGACCTGGCTTTTGTAAAAAGTGCTGCAAAGAACATCAGGGTGCATGCATCCTTTCGAATTATGGTTTTCTCCGGATATATGCCTAGGAGTGGGATTGCTGGGTCATATGGTAGCTCTATTTTTAGTTTTTTAAGGAACCTCCATACTGTTCTCCATAGTGGCTATACAAATTTTTTTTTATTAATTTTTATTGGAGTATGGCTGCTTTACAATATCGTGTTAGCCTCCACTGCACAACAAAATGAATCAGTCATACACATAGAGATATCCCTCCCTTTTGGACTTCCCTCCCACTTAGGTTACTACAGTGCACTGGGTAAAGTTCCCTGTGCTATACAGTATGCTCTCACCAGTTGTCTATTTATACATGATATCAATAATTTATGTGTGTCAATCTCAGGCTCCCAATTCCTCTCACCCCACCCCTTTCCATCTTGGTATCCATACATTTATTCTCTATGTCTGTGTCTCTAATTCTCCTTTGCAAATAAGATCATCTATACCATTTTTCTAGATTCCATATATATGCATTATTATATGATATTTGCTTTTCTCTTTCTGACTTACTTCACTAAGTATGACACTCTCTAAGTCCATCCACGTCTCTATAAATGACCCAATTGCATTCCTTTTTATGGCTGAGTGATACTCCATTGTATTGGCTTCCCTGGTGGTGCAGTGGTTAAGAATCCACCTGCCAATGCAGGGGACACAGGTTCAAGCCCTGGTCCAGGAAGATCCCACATGCTGTGGAGCAATTAAGCCCGTGCACCACAACTACTGAGCCTGTGCTCTAGAGCCCGTGAGCCACAGTAACTGAGCCCGTGTGCCAAAACTACTGAAGTCCGTGTGCCTAGAGCCTGTGCTCCACAACAAGAGAAGCCACTGCAGTAAGAAGACCACGCACTGCAACAAAGAGTAGACTCCGCTCGTCTCAACTAGAGAAAACCCACACATAGCAACAAAGATCAATGCAGCCAAAAATAAATAAAGTAAATAAATTTATAGAAAAAATATTCCATTGTATATATGTATCATATCTTCTTTATCCATTCATCTGTTGATGGACATTTAGGTTGTTTCCATGTCCTGGCTATTGTAAATAGTGTTGCTGTGAACACTGGGGTGCATGTGTTTTTTTGAATTATTGTTTTCTCTGGGTATATGCCCAGTAGTGGGATTGCTGGGTCATATGGTAATTCTATTTTTAGTTCTTTAAGGAACCTCCATAATGTTCTCCATAGTGGCTGTATCAATTTACATTCCCACCAACAGTATATGAGGGTTTCCTTTTCTCCACACCCTCTCCAGCATTTATTGTTTGTAAATTCTTTGATGATGGCCATTCTGGCCGGTGTGAGGTGATACCTCATTGTAGTTTTGATTTGCATTTCTCTAATAATTAGTTGAGCATCGTTTCATGTGCCTCTTGGCCATCTGTATGTCTTCTTTGGAGAAATGTCTATTTAGATCCCCCCTCATTTTTTGATTGGGTTATTTGTGTTTTTGATATTGAGCTGCATAAGCTGTTTGTATATTTTGGAGATTAATCCCTTGTTGGTTGCTTCATTTGCAAATATTTTCTCCCATTCTGTGGATTGTCGTTTTGTTTATGGTGTTCTCTGCTGTGCAAAAGCTTTTAAGTTTAATTAGATCCCATTTGTTTATTTTTGTTTTTATTTTCATTACTCCAGGAGGTGGATCAAAAAAGATCTTCCTGTGATTTATGTGAAAGAGTGTTCTGCTTATGTTTTCCTCTGAGAGTCTTATAGTGCACTATTTACAATAGCCAGGACATGGAAGTAATCTAAATGTCCATCGACAGAGGAATGGATAAAGAAGATGTGGTACATACACACAATGGAATATTATTCAGCCATAAAAAGGAATGAAATAGTGCCATTTGCAGAGACATGGATGGACCTAGAGACTGTCATACAGAGTGAAGTAAGTCAGAAAGAGAAAAACAAACATCATATAATATCGCTTATATGTGGAATCTAGAAAAATGGTACAGATGAACTTATTGGCAGAGCAGAAATAAGAATCACAGATGTAGAGAACAAATTTACAGTTACCAAGGGGGGAAGGGAGGGTAGGACAAAATGGGAGATTGGGATTGACATATTTACACTATTGATACTATGTATAAAATAGATTACTAATGAGAACCTACTGTTTAGCACAGGGAACTCTGCTCCATGATCTGTGGTGACCTAAATGGGAAGGAAATCTAAAAAAGAGTGAATATATGTATATGTATAACTGAGTCACTTTACTGTACAGCAGAAACTAACACAACATTGTAAAGCAACTATACTCCAAAAAAAGACCTGGCTTTTAACTTCTTAAAATAGAAATGAATTCAAATCAGAAACAGAGAATGCTGGGGTGTGTGTGTGTGTGCTTGTGTGTGTTTCTTTTTTCTAAGTTTTTCTTAAATAGAAGCCTCTCTGGTGATTTGATTTAAAGAGGAATGGCACTAAATTTTTATTTAGTTGTCTTAATACAATTTGACCACAGTAACAAATTAAGGGCTTTAGTGACCAGTGTTGTGAAATAGGGTTCTGGCAGATATTAAGAAAATGACAGGATATAATTCTCATATAAGCATAAAAAATGCTTCTTTGCCTCATAAATTATGGATGATCAGTTGTACATATTTAATCAAGATATTTCTTTACTCTCTAGAAAATTTTAAATTTAAATCAAGTTTTCAAAGATTAGTGGTTTTCTAGATCAGTAGTTTTCAAGCTTCTTTTTTCTGCCTCAAAACACAGAGGGATACAACATATTCCCTTCAGTAACAGCAATTCACAAAATATTTACACAGCCAGCAACAATTCCTATGCCTGGAGTCCAAGAGAACAAGACAGTGTATCAGATTGGGTTTTAAGAAACATCCAATACATTTCATTTATTTCCTTTTACATGTTCTAGATGCTCACTTCTTATAGCTTGAACTTTGCTAGCCTAGGTTGCAGGCTTAGGGTAAGGGGAATCTAGAATGGATGATAGAGGAGGTAGATAACAAATATCAACTATAGCCTTGAGATCATTTGCAGCAGTAGGGAGTGTAGCTTGTCCCATTAACTGTCCTGACTTGAGTCTTTTGTAGGGATTGTGGCCAGCCACCATCTTGAGGGCTCTGGATTGCACTCAATGTAGGGTCGGGCCTCAAGCATATAAAAATACTCTTTTCAGTGAGTATATTCTAAGGGATCAGAGGTTATCTCCTAGGAGTTAGTCAGGGGTCAGTCCTATAGAGATAGGCTTTCTTTGGAATACACAGGTTTAGGGAAACCCAGACCTGCTAAGTTAACCTTTCACTGCACACATGTATTGGTTTTATCTTCCTAACTAGAGCACATGGTCCTCAAAGAAAAGGATCATATATTTACACAGTTTTACCTGAAGTGAATACATACTTGATTGTCTCTTTGCCAGAATCAGAGCAAATCAGCATTTCAAAATCCCTGAACTTAGTTTTCTCCCAAGAACATGTTTCAGTATTACATTTTGAAAAATACTCTGGAACTGCTCTATAAAGCTGGTTTGACACCCATGTTGATTGCATGCAGTTATTATTTACCTCCGTGAAAAGCTCAAGGATCCCCACTCTTGTTGACTTTCTACTCCAAATGTGGATCAGGGTCAAGGGCAAGGTTATTTTATTGGATCACAGTGCCAAGAAGGAATTTCATTGTTAATACAGAGGAGTGAACAGTCCAAGCTTTCCCAGAATCATGTCTTTCTGACGCTTCCTTTTTGGCTCTCTTCCATAAACCCCAAACCAATTAAATCAGAATATCTGGAATTTGGGACCAGGACCCCAGGCGATTGTAATGTGAAGCTAGGGCTGAGAACCAGTTATGTAGAGGGCCAAGATTCAGGTGAGGGGGCTTCCCTGGTGACGCAGTGGTTGAGAGTCCGCCTGTCGATGCAGGGAACACGGTTTCATGCCCCGGTCTGGGAAGATCCCACATGCCGCGGAGCGGCTGGGCCCGTGAGCCATGGCCGCTGAGCCTGCGCGTCCGGAGCCTATGCTCCGCAACGGGATACGCTACAACAGTGAGGGGCCCGCGTACCGCAAAAAAAAAAAAAAAAAAAAAAAAAAAAGATTCAGGTGAGGGCTCAGACAGGCAGGTGTGGAAGAATCCTTCTAACCTACTTAGACTGGTTCCAGCCTAGACCTCACTGAAATGTGGTCCATGGATCAGCAGCATTGACTCCACCTGGAAGCTTGTTAGAAATGCAGAATCTTAGGCCCTACCCAGCTAGATTAAGTCAGAATCTGAATTTTAACAAAATATTTAGGTGATTTATTGTATATTAAAATTTCAGAAGCGGTGACCTAGGCAAGAGGACTCCTCCTTATACCCCAGGGCTCCATATTGAAATTAGAGACCAAATTTCTAGCTGATAAGTGTTCCTTGGTCTGGCACATTTCTTCTTGTAGATGGTTGGTGAAGGATGGAATCAGGTTCCTATCATTTCCATCTCATTCAGTCTATCATCTTAACTCTATTTAAAGTTATTTGCAGGGGGTAAAGAGAAGAATGGGAAGATGCCAGAAGCTAGTCCATTAATTACATCAGCTTATGTAATTAGGAGATATGTTCACAGTGGGTTTCCACTATACTCAAGAGGCTTATTTTACAAAGTAAAGGTAATAAGGTTTCAGGGAATTGGCTAAAAATCTTCTGTGACTTTTAATGAGTAAAATTTGGGAAAAGAGAAGTCAGTAATTAACATCCCATGGTCATTACACTTGGGCACTAAGCTACTAAATGGCAGTCTATGCCAGGTCTAGACCTGCCTTAAAGGCAGCCAAATTTCAGCCAAATCCTTCCACCCCAGGTGCTCTGAGCTGACCAGCCTTGTCTCTGGACCATTCTGCCAGCAACAGCCTTAGAGGAAGACTTGAGATGTTAAGATAATGGCTTACAAAACTCAGACCCTGAAAATGATGGTAATGAATCATTTTTGAGCACTTACTATGTGCTAAGCATTGTTCTAAGAGCCTTAAAAGTATTAGTTCAGTTAATCTTCACAACTGTTTGAGATACTATTATTATTCCTCTTATACAGGTGGGGAAACCGAGACACAGAGAAGTTATATAAATGGTAAAGCAGGATTCAAACCGAGGTGGCCTGATACCTCCAACACAAGGCAGTAGACCTTACTATATAGAGAATCAATATAGAAAAAGGGAAGGAGGCCATTGGACTCTCTCTTTTGCTCATCTGGGGAGTACTGCTAAGTTCTACAAACAATTAGATAGATGTAGACTCCAAAATCTTACTTCAGTAATATTTTATCTCTCCAATGCAACACCTTTCAAACTTTAATGGGCATATGAATGAGTCAGGAATCTTTTTTAAAATGCAGATTCTGACTCAGAATATCTAGAGTAGGGCCCAAGATTTTGCATTTCTAATAAGCTCCAACTTAACGTTAATGTTGCTGGTCCAGGGTCCACACTTTGAGTAGCGAGGCCATCGGATGCATAAATATATATTTTTTAATGCATAAAATCACAGTCTCACCTCTTGCTAAATAGATTATGTAGCAAGCATTTCATCCTACAAGTCTGTGAGGTTGCTCCAATCTAATTGTTAGTAGGACTTAGAAATGCTCCGCAGAGGGGCAAAGGGAGAGTCAAATGGTTTCTGATACTCCGTGGTGAGAATCTGAATTTTTGTACTCTTGTAATTTGATATCACTGATATGTTTAGCATGAAGGTATTCTAAAGTATGTTTCTTACCTCACTGATGATAATAGTTGCTAATGTTATTTCCTTAGTTGATACTTAACCTACTTAATGTTTCAAATTTTACCTAAAATAATAAACACACGAACCAAATAGATGGTAAAAACTAGTAATTTAATTTCCAGATTGTAGACACAAGTGAATTCTCTTTTATTGCACTCTGTCATAGTGAAACAAACAATAAAAATATTTTATATATATTATTTTGAAAAGATGCTGAAGTTTGGATTTAAAAAGTGGGCTACAGAATGTAGATCAAAAATATTTATTGCCTACATGGCACAAGGGAGCACAAGTTGCAAAATGATAACTCACACCTATCCTTTTAAATTTTAAAGTGAGGCAAATGTCAAAGGTATTTGCATAATACGATGTATTATTCAAAAAAGAAAGTACACAGTTTTCAGACCAGCATATATAATTTGATGTCAATAGTACAGACAGGGCTTCCCTGGTGGTGCAGTGGTTGAGAGTCCGCCTGCCGATGCAGGGGACACGGGTTCGTGCCCCGGTCCAGGAAGATCCCACATACCGCAGAGCGGCTAGGCCCGTGAGCCATGGCCGCTGAGCCTGCGCATCCGGAGCCTGTGCTCCGCAAAGGGAGAGGCCACGGCAGTGAGAGGTCCGCATACCACAAAAAAAAAAAAAAAAAATAGTACAGACAGACTCACACACATAAACACGCATACACACACTCAAGCAAGAGCCAAGAGTATGTACTGAGATTATCAATACCAGAAAATGGCCCAGCAGCTCCTTGTGAACATGAAACTTCTTAAGACTCAAGTTCATCATATTTTATTAAGAAAGTTGAATTCCACCTCTTCTGCTTGCCTCAGGGTGGAAGACTCAGTGAAAAGGACAAAAATCAGGAAGGATATATTGAAGCAAGCAGTATAGTCATGCAATGGTTTTCTGAAAAAGTTATAATTAGTTCAAATTATGAATATAAAAATTAAATCATAATATCAGTGCACTTCTCTCTTTTCAGACCTCATTTGTTTCCAGAAATTTGAAAGTTGATTTCTAATACAAAATGGTCATGGATGCCTAGAGCTCACATTCCTAATTCTGAATCTGCAATTCCATCAGATGTCTGGATAAGAAACTTAATAACTTTTTACTCCACAGTCCCCATTGTCCCTCAAGATGTCATAGCTTCAGTTGGGACATTCAGAACTAGAACTTGAAGCTTCAGGAGTAAGGGCTTTCCAGAAGGAAACTCAGCAGCTCCTTCCCCAGACAATCAAAGCTGTGTGAATCTTCTCCTTGGGCTGAGCCACGTTTTCTTGTTTTGTTTTTTTTTTTGCGGTACGCAGGCCTCTCACTGTTGTGGCCTCTCCCGTTGCGGAGCACAGGCTCTGGACGCGCAGGCTCAGCGGCGCGGCCATGGCTCACGGGCCCAGCCGCTCTGCGGCATGTGGGATTTTCCCGGACCGGGGCACAAACCCGTGTCCCCTGCATTGGCAGGCGGACTCTCAACCACTGCGCCACCAGGGAAGCGCCATGGGCCACTTCTTACTTGCTCACTGGAGTCTCCACAGACAGCCCCATAGACAGCAGCGCAGAACTTCCTTGGAGTCAGGTACATCAGACAGATGCTGCTCCAAATCCTGATCCTGAAACTCACGGCTGGTTTTATGCTTTTTTTTTTTTTTTTTTTTTTTTTTTTTTTTCCTTCTAGGTTCTAAGACCTAGAACACTGCTCAGGTGCCTTGACAGCTGAACAACTTATCCTAACTCCTTCAGCACCTCCACCAAAGGACAGCTCTCCACAGGCTCTGGTCTAGGTTGGACAGCTTCTTCAGTGGACAAAAATTCTTAGAGCTGTATAAGGGAAGTAAGGCTATGGAGTACTGCACCATATCAGCCTCCTACCTATCCTTCAACTAGGGCAAGTGCCTGCCAGAGATGTTGTGTGGTAATGTCTGAACTCAGATGTAGGGGAACTTAGGCAAAGCCATAGATTCCCTTTCATATGAGCTCCTCTGAGAGCAGAGGGGCGTTTAATAATAACAATAGCACTTACCCAGCACCTGTTACCTGCTATGTACCAGGCAGGCACTGTTATAAGAAGTTTACACAAACTATTTTGCAAGGAAGCTACATAAAATATTGTCACAAAAGTAATATTTTATTAATGTAAAGTAACATTATCTCCATTGTATAGATGAGGAATCTGAAGGGCAAGTGACTTAATAATTGAGTACATGTAAAGGACTTAAAACTGTGCCAGGCACATAGTAGACTCAATAAATGCTACTTATTTCTCACTAAAGAAAGTCATTAAACCACAAGGGAATAGAGAAAGGAAGAAGAAAGGAACAGAGAAGAACTACAAAAAACATTCAGAAAACAATTAATAAAATGGTAATAAGTTCATATCTATCAATAATTACTTTAAATGTAAATAGACAAAATTCTCCAGTCAAAAATCATAGAGTGGCTGAATGGATAAAAACAAACAAACAAACAAACAAAACATCTATATGCTGCCTACAAGAGACTCACTTCCAAAATAAAGACACACACACAAACTGAAAGTGAAGGGATGGAGAAAGATATTCCATGCAAATAGAAATAAAAAGAAAGCTGGTGTAAGTATACACTTATCAGACAAAACAGACTTTAAAACAAAGACTTTAATGAAAGACAATGGGCATTATATAATGATAAAGGGGTCAATCCAGCAAGAAGATATAAAACTTATAAATATACATGCACCCAACATGGGAGCACCAAAATATGTAAAGCAAATATTAACAGACTTAAAGGGAGAAATTGATAGTATTAATAGTAGGGGACTTTAACACCCCACTTACATCAATGGATAGATCATCCAGACAGAAAATCAATAAGGAAACATTGGCCTTAAACAACAGATTAGATCAAATGAACTTAATAGATATATGTAGAATATTCCATCCGAAAGTAGCAGAATATACATTCTTCTCAAATGCATATGCAACGTTCTCCAGGATAGATATTATCAGAAAGACAAGAAATAACAAGTGTTGGTAGTAAAGGGAACCTTCATGCACTGTTGGTGGGAAAGTAAATTGGTGCAACTACTATGGAAAACAGTGTGGAGTTTCCTCAAAAAATTAAAAATATAACTACCATATAATCCAGCAATTCCACTTCTTGGTATCTATTTGAAGAAAACAAAAACACTAATTTGAAAAGATATCTGCAACCCTATGTTTATTACAGCATTATTTACAATAGTCAAGATATGACCACAACCTAAGTATCCATTGATAGATGAATGAATAAAGAAAATATGATAGAGAAAGAGAGAGAGAAATACTACTCAGTCATAAAAAAGAATGAAATCTTGCCATTTACAGCAACATGAATGAACCTTGTGGGTACTATGCTAAGTGAATGGTCAGACAGAGAAAGAAAAATACAACATTATTTCACTTACATGTGGAATCTAAAAAACAAAACAAACAAAACAAAACATAATCCAGACTCATAGATACAAAACACAGATTGGTGGTTGCTAGTGCAGAGGGGAGTTGAGAGGGAACAAATGGGTGAAGGGGATCAAGAAGTACAAACTTCAAGTTATAAATAAGTCATGGGGATGTAATGTACAATATGGGTAATACAGTCAATAATATTGTATTAACTTTGTATGGTGACAGATGGTAACTAGACTTATTGTGATGATCATTTTGCAATGCACACAAATGCTGAATCCTTATGTTGCACACCTGAAACTAATATAATATTGTATGCCAAATATACTTCAATAAAAATCTTTTAAATGTTAGTTATTTTAATCACACAATTAGTAAGCGGCAGGGTTGGGATTCAAATAAAGGCATCCCACGCGTTAACAATTCACCTTCTACTGTACCTTCTATGTAAACTGAGCTCTGAGAATAGCCTTAAGTATCCCATAGTTACTCCATATATACCTAGAAACAAGATATTCTAATACAAAAATATGATCATGTTACTTGTCACTTGTAGGATAAGGCCAACTCTCCTTAGCATGGCATTTGAGGCTTCTCACCATCTCATCCCAGCCACTGTTGTTCCAGCACCCAACACCCCTTGTTCCAGCCCATTGTTCCAGTCACTATGGCAGTATTCCTGGCTTGTTCAAATCTCTCTCTCTCCCTCTCTCTCTGTATGTGTGTTCACGATCCTCCTTTTGAAGTGTTCTCTCCCAACTTCCGTACCTAATACCACTCCATCGATAAAGCTTTCCCTAAACCCCTCTTTCACTCCTAATCTCATCCTGTGGAACTGCTGCCTCACATCTTCTCCTGCAGGAAGTTTCTCACACCTCCCTATAGCACTAACTACACAATACTAAAGTCTCATGGTTTATATATCAACCTCTCCCACTGGATTGGGCACTCCTTGAGAGGTGGACCGCAAACAATGATTATTTGGAAAGCATTCGTAAAACAATTATTATTCAGTACCAGGCTCTATGTTCGCTATAGTTCATCAGCTGTAACTTCTGGATATTGATTTCTTTGGCCCTTTGGCTAGGAAGTTTCCTCTTCTCCATTATATCACGCCTCAGTTTGGGCTCAGAAGCAAATCCTGAGATAAGGATTGCAGTGAAAGCAGTTTGGGAGGTGCAGGAAGCACCAGCAGGGGATGAGGAACTAGGACAGGGAAAGGAAGGAAGCAGTAAAGTAAAAAAACCCTAGAGGAAGGGTTGTTGGGTATTTGTACACCATGTCCCATCAGTCCTTGGTTGAGGGTGCTTGCAGTATTAATTCCCCTAGCCCTCCCTTTATAACTGAGAAAAGCACGTGGCTCTGCAAAAGCACTTAGTCAAAGAGGTGCAGATCCTGGCATCTGGAAGTGGGCTAGAGCATGCCTCAGTGGCAGGGGAGGAATCTAGGTGTGGTGCTGACAGTGTCTGCTAGGAAGCCACTCTAAAACACCCTAGGATTGGGAGAAAAGCAAACCCTGTACACTGCTGATGGGAATGGAAATTGGCGCAGCCACTATGGAAAACAGTATGGAGGTGCAGAAAACTAAAAACAGAATTACCATATGACCCAGCAATTCCACTCCTGGGTATATATCTGAAACAAGAACACTAATTCGAAAAGATACATGCACCCCAATGTTCACAGCAGCATTATTTACAATTGCCAAGATATGGAAGCAACCTAAGTGTCCATCAACAGATGAATGGATAAAGAAGACGTGTTATGTGTAGAATACTATTCAGTCATAAAAAAGCATAAAATTTTGCCGTTTGCAGCAACATGGATGGACTTGGAGGGCATGATGCTATTATGCTAAGTGAAATAAGTCAGACAGAGAAAGACAAATACTATATGATATCACTTATATGTGGAATCTAAAAACTACAACAAACTAGTGAATATAACAAAAAAGAAGTAGGGCTTCCCTGGTGGCACAGTGGTTGAGAGTCTGCCTGCCAATGCAGGGGACATGGGTTCGAGCCCTGGTCTGGGAAGATCCTACATGCCACGGAGCAACTGGGCCCGTGAGCCACAACTACTGAGCCTGCGCGTCTGGAGCCTGTGCTCCACAACAAGAGAGGCCGCAATAGTGAGAGGCCCGTGCACCACCATGAAGAGTGGCCCCTGCTTGCCACAACTAGAGAAAACCCTCGCACAGAAAGGAAGACCCAACACAGCCATAAATAAATAAATAAATAAATTTTTTTAAAAAAGAAGTAGACTCAAACAAACTAGAGAACAAACTAGTGGTTACCAGTGGTGGAGGGAAGGAAGGGGTTGGGGAGTGGGAGGTACAAACTATTGGGTGTATGATAGGTTACAAGGATATATTGTACAACATGGGGAATATAGCCAATATTTTGTAATAACTATAAATGGGGTATAATCTTTAAAAATTTTATTAAAAAATTGAAAAAAAGAAATCCCCCAAGGTTGTCGAGGAGAAATGTGAGTTAGAATTCTGGAAGGTTTCCAGTCATTCTCACTTGATAGTAGTTTCTTTCTTTCTTTCTTTTTTTTTTAAATTAATTAATTAATTTATTTATTTATTTTTGGCTGCACTGGGTCTTCGTTGCTGCACGCGGGTTTTCTTTTTAGTTGCGGCGAGCGGGGGCTACTCTTTCTTGTGGTGCACAGGCCTCTCATTAAGATGGCTTCTCTTATTGTGGAGCTCGGGCTCTCGGCACGTGGGCTTCATTAGTTGTGGCACGTGGGCTCAGTAGTTGTGGCTCGTAGGCTCTAGAGCGCAGGCTCAGAAGTTGTGGCGCATGGGCTTAGTTGCTCCGCGGCATGTGGGATCTTCCCAGACCAAGGCTCGAACCCACGTCCTCTGCACTGGCAGGCGGATGCTTAATCCCTGCTCCACCAGGGAAGTCCCGATAGTAGTTTCTTAACTCCTAGAACACAACACAAATTCCCTATCTTTGGAACTGAAGAACATAGGTGGTTGGAAGCCTGAAAGTAATATGAGATTGAACCCATGGATAAAGTCTAATATAAATTGGTACCAGGATTATGTTTGCATTATAGATGAGGTTATAACTTCAAGGAATAGCTGAATATCCACTATACGTCAAGAAATTTTTAAAGATGTTTTAGTCAAAACAAGATGAGCACAAACTGCAAATGAAGAACATGGCCTTCAGTCATGGAGAAGTCAAATATAAAGACATTTAAAGATCAAGTTAACAAAGAAGTCAGCAAATGGGACCTGGGAGAGTACACCTCAAAGGAAAAAAGGTATTTAAGAGCCTGAATAGCCATACAATGCAACTGTGCTTGTGGTCCAAAGATCTCTGGGTTTTCTTAAGGGAGTTTTACAAAGAACAAGCCAATATAGGAGAAAAATATAAATGGCTAGAATCTCTGACAATAGCTTATGGGGAGTAGTGCTATGTTATTTCTTTAATTTCCCCAAGCAGTGTTTTTACAGCTATCTTAGTAAGCAAAATGCAATTTTAAAAAAAGTAACTTCTTGCAAGGAGTTCTGTGAGTTACCCCCTTCAGATCAAGCCATGTCTGTGCGGGCAGTACAGTGCAGGTAGGGAAAGGGGGTAAAGAATGGACTTGACTGAAAAAAATCAACACATACGCCAAAGGTAGCCAAAATTTTTAAGAAACGGATTCTGACTCAAAACCAGAAAAAGTGAATTTATCTGGGTGATATTAATATCTCTTAATAAGGAATGTTTCAATATGAGAGGGTAGTCTACATGAACATATAGAAATGGGGATCAGAACAGCTAAAGTTGGCAGAGTTCATCCATGTAACATTGCTCAGGGGGAAAAACACTGACCCTAAGGAAAATAAACATGCTTACTAAAGGGCAGTGCCCTGCTCTGAGTTAGAAGCAACTCACTTAGCTTCCCGAGAGTTCCGTCTATACTATCAACCTCCTTTGCTGTCTTTGTGCTCATAGAGCAACCACCTGATTTATGTCCACACAGGTTTTAAGATATTGTGAAACCAGGAAGAGCTTCCTGGAGGGCAGATGCGTACGTGTCATGGTGAACGAACAGCCCCCATCATAAACTGATAGCTTGGTAAGTGTTGTTAAGTTTAAGTCTGACCACTTGCGTCAGATGACTTTTTTGGTAGGCTGAGAAAGGGAAGTTCCTGGGTCACAAAGCTAAGAACCAGACTTGGGAGTCTGGTGACTTCACCAAGGTTAAGGTTAATCTATGACATCTTTCTAGACAACCAGTGAAGCAACCCTCACTCTGATGATCTCTGTACCTTCAAACTGGATAGTATTACCCACATTAGTAGTAAATGTGGAAAAACATCTCCAAAAGAGAACTTTCTCAATACACACGGGCAAAGAGGGCCAGTACAGCATGAAGAGGCCAGACTTTGCGGGGGAGGATAACCAGGACACTCTGTACACCTTCATCTGTAAAATGGAAATAATTATAATATCTGCTCCTGCCAGAGCACCAGAACTTAAACATACAAAAAACTACTGTCTTCCGAATTCATCCTAAGCACCTCTATGTTCTTTGCAAAAAAGCTACTCTTCAAAATGCTTTTTTGGAACTTTACCTTGGAATTTTCCCTCAGAGACATTCTACTGGCCACAAAACAAACTCTGTCTCATTTACCAGGGTCAAACCTCAGTTCCCAACAAAAAACAACTTTTCCCAGTCTAATCACCCACTTAAGCCATCATACAATGCTGAGAATGACACCCTGGTTAGTTTACAACTGTGAACTTCAGACTCCCCGGCCCCTGGCTCCTTTCCCACAGCCCAGAAGCACAACCAGTCTCTGCACTTTGTTTCACTAGCTCTAGCTCTGTTTCTCTACCCTGCCACAAACCCTAGAAAGAGCAGTTTGCATTTCTCCTTCTTCATTCCTGCATAATTACTCACCACCGATGACCTGGCCTCCAGTTCCTCTACTTTACTAAATACCCTCATCAAAGATCACCAATGGCTTTCTACAAGCCAAACTCAAAAGCTCCTCTTGGGCTTCCCTGGTGGTGCAGTGGTTGAGAGTCCACCTATATTCCTTGTGCTGTACACTACATCCTTGAGCTTATCTTACACCCAATAGCTTGTACCTCTGACTCCCCCACCCTGTATTGCCTGTTCTGCTTCATTTACATTGACTCAACTCCTTCCATCATTTTTCAATATTTGATCTTGACATTTGTGCATCTTTTATGTTCCAGAAATACTGAAGTCCCTGTCTTGACAGAGCTCACTTCTTAGGTTGGAGTACAGAAAAGCAAACAAAAATAACTACCACAATAGATGTTATAATAAATGGCAACATTTTATATTATATATAATGTACAAGGACATGGAGGGAATGATTATTTCTGGCTTTGAGAAGGCAGCTCAGGTGAGCAAAGTCAAAGAGGAAGTCCAGGCAGAGGGAAAAGCAGGAGAGAAGCCTCATCGGTAGGAATGTACACAGGATGCCCAGGTAAAGGACAGTGAGAAATCTCACTGTTGGGGAGGGTGGATGGAAGCAAGCCTGGAGAGTCGGGCGTAGCGAGGTTGGAAAGGGGCTTTGTTTACTGTGCTAAGATGTACAGGCGTTATTCAGAGGGCGATGAGAAGCCATCAGGAGTTTCAAGTGGGTAGATGCCATGGTAAGATCTGTGTTTTAGATAGACCACTCTAAGGCAATGTGGGAGGCTGGATGGGAGAAGAGTGAGCCAGGAGATAAGGACTATTGTGCCCATTCAGGACTGACTCAGGCAGTGGGCATGGAGAGGAGGAGACAGATGTGACAGTTCAACAGAACTTAGTTACCTTGCTATTCAGAGTGATTACGGCACACGGGAGTGTGTGCATATTTGCCCACCCATATACTCAAACTCAGTTTTTTCATTTATTCCTTAAGCACAGCACCTAAGAAACTACAGATTATGAATTTTATTCTACTTGCCCATGTTTTGTGATAGCTCATTATTTTAGACTAGTTCAGAATTTGTGACAAAGGTACAATTTAACTTGGCCCTATCTACTAAAAAAGAAACAAAGGGAGGGAGAGAGGGAAGAAGGAAGGAAGGAAGGAGGGAAGATTTACTAAGCAAATTAATATTATAAATGAGATTACAAAATAATTTTTCTTCTGAAGACGCAGTTTTGAGCCTTTAAAAAGCACGGAAGTCCACAGAAATATGGCACTGCTGAGTCCTCGTCCACGTAAGAAGTCACATCATTATGTCCACCCTCTGCTCCTGACCCGAACGGAACGTCTGTGGTTGCCAAATAGTCGGGGGGGGGGAAAGTCTCAGTGATATTTGACAAACTGTGGAGTTGAAGGGGAAGAAAAGAAGGAGGAATGATAAACTGTGACGGGGTGAGGCACTGCCAACAAAGCGGCCTGCAAAACCTCAAACTCTTTCTCCCTCACTACCTGGATCTTTACATGTTGCTTTGATCATCTAGCCAGAAATTCTACCAATTAGCAGTTCCCTTGGGTTCACAAATATTCCGTTAAAAAATGCAAGTACTGGGCTTCCCTGGTGGCACAGTGGTTGAGAGTCTGCCTGCTAATGCAGGGGACACGGGTTCGAGCCCTGGTCTGGGAGGATCCCACATGCCGCGGAGCAACTAGGCACGTGAGCCACAACTCCTGAGCCTGCGCGTCTGGAGCCTGTGCTCCGCAACAAGAGAGGCCGCAACAGTGAGAGGCGCGTGCACCGCGATGAAGAGTGGCCCCAGCTCGTCGCAACTAGAGAAAGCCCTTGCGCAGAAATGAAGATCTAACACAGCCAGAAGTAAATAAATAAACAAATGTGGGGTTTAAAAAAAAAAAATTTCAAGTACTACAGAGACTGTTAAGGTGAGGTTAGTCATCCTCAGATTACTGTGAAGGGTGGGCATTTAGGCTCAGAGCCTTTAATGGGGCAGAAGTAGAACATAATAGGAAGGGGAGGAGACACCTTAGGAGACAGGAGAGGCCAGAGCTTTGTACTTCATAACGCAGATAAGAGAGAGGAAACACCTCTTCTCTCCTTCTTCACTTCAGCACCTCATTATCGTTCCCAGTGTAACCCTGAGCAGGACCCTACGGGGACTTCCCGGGACAGACCTCTCCCCCATGTCCTCTGTTGTAGCTCCTCTCTGAAGTACCTACATAACAGTACCTGATACACATTTCCTGAGTTGTTTTCTAGAGGCTAAAACCCCACCCAATGGAAGACAATGTTAACTACTTGCTGAGTATGAGCATGCAACCCCCAGACCTATCGGAGCCTGAGGAATGACAGCGTTAACCCCCATGACGCTACCCTGTTACCTCACCATCAACCAATCAGAGAATTGTGCATGAGATGATCACATACCCTGTGACTCCCCTCCCTCACCATGCCTTTAAAAATGCTTTCCTGAAACCCATCAGGCAGTTCTGGCTTTTTGAGCATTAGCTGTCCTGGCCTCCTTGCCTGGCACCTTACAGTAAATGCTGCACTTTCTTTCACCATAACCCAATGTCAGTAGATTGGCTTTACTGTGCACGGGTGAGCGGACCCAGGTTTGGTTCCATAACGCCAGGACCCAAATTTAGATGCGTCCTATTAGTACCAATGCAGGGCACAGTATGATTTACATATGCTGTCATAGTGTGGAATTATGGGTTTCATCTTAAATTCCACTTCTTATACCATTTATTTGGGAAAAGGTGACAAAGTTCCAAAGACTTGACTTATGAATACACTCACAACCCACTATTTGGAAATTTTCACTAATTCCTATCCATTCGCGAAAGGTCTCCAGAACCTTTTACCTAACTCGAATAACTGTATGCACTTGAAAGTATTTTTTGATAAATTAAGATGAACTTTTCTCCACTGGATTGATTTAGGTGACACATTACTATTGCTATTGATAGCAATTACAATAATAAAGGATGCTAGCATCAAAGCACTTCTACATTGCTTTTGAGTAAAATAAATATTTAGTATATCCATTAGTAACTCCAGAGTTAAATTTTATGTTTGAAACAATTGAAAAATTAACTACAATTGTATTATTTTAACCAGAATAAGCATTTGAACAGTTATTTAATTGGATATTTCCAGCTCTCTTAGGTAGGTATTTCAGATATAATTATCCCTAAAAAATTATCCTAAGTTTTAGTTGTATTAATTTATTAAACTTTTGGGAACTGAAATTAGGGCAAAATTCTCCTGGTTTTATGTTGTTCTCCATACCTGAAACTCTAGTTATAGTTTCTAAGGAAGTTGTGAACTTCCACAGAATCTGGGAGTGATTTATGACTTGAAGACAAAGAGTGATTATTTTAGCCCCAAATTCTAAGTGTAGGTCCTATGTTTGAATAAGGCAGTTGTTTATTGTTTTTTAGTGGCTACTGGTCACCTTGAAGAAAGTTATATTTGTCCCAAATATGTCCTCTTTTAGGGAAGGTTGGAAATGTGGGGAATGTCTCCAAAGGAGAAACACTCTGGGATATATTCCTTTAACCACCTCTGCTATTCATGGTTCTTCATTGAGGAATGACCCAAAATCATAAATCCTGGACTCAGCTTTCATCCTGTAACTTTTAAATCGCTTGCTAAGGAAAATCTTAAGATGCCAAAATTTCACTATAAATGTCATATTTTAAATGGAAGTCATCCTATAGTGAAAGTCATAGCTACACTGGCCATCCCTGTTTAAAACTGAGTTTGAAGTGCATTTCGAACTTCAGCCTAATATGAGTACTTTCCAGTTGCCTTTGCTACACTAAGCAAATGTATGTGGAAGGAACCACAGCCACAAAATCACCTGCCAATTTTAATTTTGCTCTTAGGGACACTCTGTACAATGGAAAAGGAGAGGGATTCCCTACTAAGAAAGTGAAAGATAAGAGTACTAACATTTTTGAGTTTTTATTGTGTTAGAATGAGGGAAATGAAGCCAAGTAACAGATCCAAGGGTCACAGAGCTGGTAAACAATAGTAGAACTGAAGCTTGAACTGATCTTGGGGCTTCCTAAAGAACTGAAGATTTTTTAAGGAAGAAGAAGGTACTTATACGGTACTTATGAGAACAAAGATAACAGTATCAGATTTTATCTTAAGAAAATGCCAAACTGAAAACTAACAACACTGGGCATCCAAAATATAAAACATATGAAGATCACATGGGTTAAATCTTTCATGAATTATTAAAATTAGGCACATACATGAATGTGCACACACATGGGCATACACCCCAATCCTTGGGGTTCGGTACTCTTATAAATTTATTGCTTTTAATTATATGGTGACATACACACAGGATTATCAATTGCTATTTTTAATTTGTTAGTGATTATTAAACTTAAGAGACAATCTTTAATGCAGCAATGTAGCATATAGCCAGTTCTAGATAAACAGTTCCAGATTAGTTAGAATCTGACCAATAATACGAACACAAAGAAATGGCAAAAATATGACCTGCTTGCTGACCTTAATTTCAGTTGGAATTACTATGGATTTCATATAAGATAAATAACATCACCATCATCATTATCACTAATATTTATCCAGTCTATCAAATATGCCAGGAACTGTATACTTTCTCATTTAATCATCATTATTACTCTGTGAAGAGGTATATTGCAACTCCTTATCACAGATGCAATAACCAAAGCTTGAGGACTGTAGCAGATGTTTGTGGAGGATCATGCAACATGCCCCAGTACACTTGGTTTCAGCGTGTCTTGCATATACATTTCTATGCATGAGGCCAGTGTCCCACATCAATTCTGGGCCTCAGCATCTCCCTGCTTTGCTGCCAGAAGTTTCTTTGAAGCCTTGGGAAACTGCTCAGCTATGCAGAAATCTGGAAAGGGAGTGGGGAAATATTAATGACTCTCAGAGTCACTCTCAACCAATGTGGGCAAGAATCAGCAGGTAAATGCACCAGGATTTCCATCTTGTGATGAGACAGTTCTATACAAGTCCTTAGAATGTCCCCAGCACAACTGAGTCCAGTTCCCCCAACAGCAACCAAATCATTAATTTACCCTTTATTGGCTTTTCTTCCTTCCAAGTCCTATTTTCCCCACTTCTGCTTCCCGGGATCACCTCGGAAGCAAATTATCTTCACCCAAGTTCTTGTCTCAGGAGAACCCAAAATACGGCAAGTAGATTAGGTAACTTGCCCTAAGCCAAACAGCAATCGGCAGAGCCAGGACTGGAACCTGAACCATCTGTTTCCAACACCCGCGGTCTCAGAGACATTCCCCACTGTGAGTCAACATTAACGTATCTGTAAAACCAAGCCAAAAGAGAAAAAAGAAAAGGCAGATAACACATTTTCTCCCAGTGCTTTAAAAAGTCAAGTATGCTTCTGCCATTTATATGTTAAGCTGGCTGCTGAAAGAACAGCATGCACGTGCCCCACCCACCCCGCCCCGTCTTGAGGACCCTGGGGTCTAATGAAGACAGGCACTGTGCCATGGACACCAGTGAACCACATGAAGATGCAACTTACTAGGATCGCTGAGTCTAGGGATGAATGTGTGATATTCACGCCTAAATCAGGGTCATAAAGAAGAACCCATTCAAGGTGGAAGATAAATACTATTGAAGTGGATATCAGGTTTAGTGGCAAATTTTAGACAATATTTGCAGGCTTGTGTTCTGGGTCTGACTCTACTGCTAAGTATACCATGTGATTTGGGACACATTATTGAACCCCTCTGTTTCCTCATTTGTAAAATGAAGACAATACTTCTTGCCCTGTCTGCTGCACAGGGCAGCTGGGAAGCTCAAGTGAGATACAGTACCTGAAAGTTCTTTGAATCACACAAAGCACTCGGCAAATATAAACTACTATTACTAACACTTTGAATCATCACCATCATCAATGTGTATGATTACGTCTGCATTTGTTACATGACAGGCACCACGGACAAACTTTTCAAAGATACGTCAAATGTGAAGCATATGATCTTGCTGTGACATTAGCTACAATAGAGTGGAATTGAATACAGAGCAGATCTGATTTTGAAATGACATTTTACTAATGGGGGCTCCCATAAAATTGTAATATGGCTTTGAGAATAAAGCTATGGCAACATCCCAGCATACTGCAACCTAGAATGGATCCCAGGGCCAACATTACTTCCTCGGAGTTAACTAATTGGTGAAGGACATGAGTAAATTCCTCCAGACCACTGGGTACCAATTAGTGCTAATTTTGGCTATAATGAAGAATGGGCTGAAACCAACCTGAAGACATTTAGTGGGATAAATGTAAAGTCATATTCCTAGGGACAAGGAATTTGGGAAAACCATCATTGGTTATCCTCTCATTGTTTGGAAGAGCCCAATAAATAGCACTGAGTGCTGAACCAATAGAGAAACAAGATAATGACATAAGGCCATTCGGGCAAGACTATTACTTTATTACTGATGAAGTTGATAATGAAGAAACTGACTTAAATCTGTAGACAAGTAGGCTTCACAGAGCCCCACTGGACTATTGCTGGCTCCCTGGGACGAAAACCCTTTGCAAAACTTACAGCACAGGGAGAGCAGGCCAGAGCACGTGCTTTCTGTGGGCCAGCTTGCTCCCAAAGAGGAGAGAGAAAGGCACTGAGTTAAGGATGTCCATTTTCTCCATCAGATGAAGTCACTCCTCCTCCCATCAGATGACGCCACTTCTCCTTTGGGAAGATTGAGTGAGAGGAGTGGAGAGAGCCCAGGCCTGGTTCAGGAATGGGGTTCCCACCACACAGAAGGAAACATGAGGAGTGGGGAGAGAAGTTTGCCCCTCTGTAAAGCATGGGGGCCCAGAGAGAATATGTGAACTTTCCAGGATTGGTGGCAGTGTCAGGGCTGAAAGCCAGAGCTGTTTTATTTATCTGTGTTTTAAAAAACAAGAGCAAAAACAGAAAAAGAGAGACCTCCTGATTTATTAGCATTGCACCTGAAAAAGTTGGGCTTTGGGGTTGTTTCATAGACTACAAAATTAGCATGAAACTATTGGTCACGTGTGTGGCTTAAGCATAGGGTCCAGATCACAGAAAACAACTAATCTGTTCTCCGAAACTTTCTGGAGGATCGTATTCAACTCTATGAACCGCATTTTTGATGACTGATGATGCAGGAAGTACAGAAAGATATGATCAGGATACTAAGAAGCTGAAACAGAACTGGAATTTGTAAAGTCCTCACTGAGAATAGGGACAGGGCTTGCTTCTGCAGAGCTCCAGAAAAAAGACAGAACCAAGAGCAGTGAGAGAAAGTCATATGGAGGCAGTTTTAAGTCAATGGAAGGAAGAACTTTCTAACATATGCACACACACACACACACACACACACACACACACACACACGTCTAGCAGTGCATAGGATGCAAATCTGATCATGTTGCTCCCTTGTAAAAACCACTGGATGGTTTCCTAGTCCTCTTGGGATAATGTCCGAAGTCCTTAGTAGAGTTTATGAGTTCCTTGTGGACGGGCCGTTCAGCTGGTGTCCAGCCCCAGCTCGTATCCACTCCCTGTCACTCCGCTGGCTGCAGCCACACTGACCTTCTTTAGTCCCTGGAGCACAGCAGGCTCCTTACCACCTCTCATCTTGAATGTGCAGGTCCCTCTGCCTGTGTTGCCCTCCTTCTTTTCTATACCAAACCAACTCCGGTTCATCCTTCAGATCTCAGTTTTCCCATCTTCATGGAGTCCTTTCTACCTCCTGGAGGAGCTCATTCCACCCTCTGTGCTCCCCTTCTTAGTACTTGTCAGAGTTGTGGCTTTACTTGTCTTCTTTGGCCCTTTAATAATGTCTGTCTCCCCTACTAACCCATGAATTCCACGAGGGCAGGGAATGTATCGTTACTCACAGTATCCCAGAGCCCAGCACGGTGCCTGCATAGATCTACTCAGCACAGACCTCCTGAACAAGGAGGGGAGGGGAGGGGCAGAGGAGGAGGAAGAAGGGTCTCCCCAGAACTAGAAAGATTCAAGCAGAGGATATGAAGGACCATCTTTCAAGCAAAGGGTTGAAAATATTCCTGTGCTGGTGGAACGATTGAACCAGCTCAAGCCAGTCAGCAAATATCTGCTAAGCACATACTGTGTTCCAGGAGCTAGGTACCGTTCTGAATCAATGCCTGCACTGATGTATAAGAGAATTTTCCATTCTAAGAGCTGGTGATTACCTGGAGCAAATCTGTTTAATACCTTAAGACAGAAAAAGAAAAAACGAAAATGTATGACATTCGGGACCAGGTTTCCATCCCAAACTGCAGTCATATCTAACTTCATTGAAGACATATTATGGACTTTGAATATTGGAATTACTCCTTTTTGATGAGCCATAGCTATAATTAACAAAGAATGGGAGAGGGAGAATTAAGTTAATATCTTGTGGGAAGCAACTGTGAGAACTAAAATAAGGAACCACCCCAGTGATTCCGACTAGCCTTTCTTAAGAGTACACTAAACAAAGCCCAGCTGAGTCTGTTTCCAGCGAGTCCTTCTAAAGAGTCCAAATGTGCAAGGACAGAGATGAAAAAATTCAAATTCCCTTTTACCAGGATGTCACCAGCAGTGAAAGCCTCCATTTAGAATTCCTTGTTTTTTTAAATGTAACTTTCACATTCTAAAACCATGTACCTCTGATGGAAGACTGAAGCCAGACTTTGGGCTCCTGCTGTCAGGAGAGGTGTGCAGAGGGGATCATGAACGAATAGAAGGAACAGAGGCTCATGAAGGAATAGCCCAGAGCTGATTCTGGCCTTAAAGAGAACAAAATGAACTCTTTACCCATTTAAATTTCTCTGTGCAACTTATTTTATTCTTTACTCTCTGGCTTAGTCTTCGGAGATGCATCCATTGTTATTAAATATATATCTGCTCTCATTTTTCCTGGAACATGCTGCCCAGAGATGGCCATGTGAGAAGCAGCTTGAAGACAAATTAGTGCCACACTCCACGGCCTCTGCCCTTGGGACATTGAGCAGTCACTGCTTTCTCTGTCCAGGTGTCTCAACACCTAGAGTATGTACTCTTGTTTCCGTCTTGTGCATCTACAAGAGTTTTGTGCCTGGGAAGAGTTTTGTTGTATTTTAAGATAAAAAATATAATATCAGACTTGTTGACAAAACTGAAAAAAGTAAGAAC
Source organism: Stenella coeruleoalba (assembly GCF_951394435.1). Taxonomy (NCBI): domain Eukaryota; kingdom Metazoa; phylum Chordata; class Mammalia; order Artiodactyla; family Delphinidae; genus Stenella; species Stenella coeruleoalba. Next base: position 74,612,217 of record NC_137149.1, read on the forward strand.
ATGGAAAAAGACTGAAGATACAGTTGGCAAGGAGATAATTAATGGAGCAAGATTTTGGAAGAAGTGCAAGGGGTCTAACAAATGCTCATTCATCTGAAAAGTCATTTTAAGACTCAGTTCCAGAGGTCTGCTACAAAAGCTCAGAGTTCTCTAAATCAGAAACGATTCAGCTTTACAACTCCTCTACTGCTTATATTTGTTTCTTCTTATCAAAGTAATATAGTAAAATAATAATAATTGAAAAAATTTTGCCATTCATAATACAAATTTAAACTATATTGGCTTCATGGCACTGAAGCTGTTTGAGTTCCCATTAATTAAGGCCTGAATTGATTAGTAGATTTAAGAAGCACATTTATAAATGTAGTTTTCTGAATGCCTACATAACAGAATAAGCAAGATATAAACAAACAATGTACTATTCAGCCATAGCCAATGGGTAATTTTCTGGACACAACAGTGTCAAGGTTCAATGCTTAAAAACCGCAGAAAAGTGGCTGTCAAATTAATGGTGAAAGTACAGGAAGCCGACCTCTGTGACCACTGGAATCTTAAGATTCATTGACTCATTTTAATATTTTTCAAACCAATTAAATGACCCAACTCTGGGAAAATGTAACATTTACTAGGCATTTGAGAATGGTTAATTTGGTATGTGTATCTTTGTGCTTTTTTTAAACTTTGTATTATGGAAAATTTTAAACATATGCAAAGAAGAGGACAGTATAATGAAACTTCATGTACCCATCACCCGTTCCCCCTACAAATTATTTTGAAGCAAAGCTCACATGTCATTTTATTTCCGGGAATTCTAACTATTATTTTATATACGTATATTTTTATACATCTTTATTGGAGTACAATTGCTTCACAATGCTGTGTTAGTTTCTGTTGTACATCAAAGTGAACCAGCCACATGCATACATATACCCCCATAACCTCTCCCTCTTGAGCCTCCTTCCCACCTTCCCTATCCCACCCCTCTAGGTGTCGAAAAGCACCAAGCTGATCTCCCTGTGCTATGCGGCTGCTTCCCACTAGCTATCTGTTTTACATGTGGTAGTGTATATATATCCATGCTTCTCTCACTTCAGCCCTGCATCCCCTTCTCCCCGCTGCATGTGCTCAAGTGCATTTTCTATGTCTGCGTATTTATTCCTGCCCTGCCACTAGGTTCATCACTATCATTTTTTTATATATTCCATATATATGCATTAGCATACAGTATTTGTTTTTCTCTTTCTGACTCACTTTGCTCTGTATGACAGACTTTAGGTCCATCCACCTCACTACAAATAACTCAATTTCGTTTCTTTTTATGGCTGAGTAATATTCCATTGTATATATGTGCCACATCTTCTTTATCCATTCATCTGTCGATGGACACTTAGGTTCCTTCCATGTCCTGGCTATTGTAGATAGTGCTGCAATTAACATTGTGGTACATGACTCCTTTTGAACTATGGTTTTCTCAGGGTATATGCCCAGTAGTGGGATTGCTGGGTCATATGGTAGCTCTATTTTTAGTTTTTTAAGGAACCTCCACACTGTTCTCCATAATGGTTGTATCAATTTACATTCCCACCAACAGTGCAGGAGGGCTCTGTTTTCACCACACCCTCTCCAGCATTTGTTGTTTGGAGATTTTCTGATAATGCCCATTCTAACTGGTGTGAGGTGATGCCTCATTGTAGTTTTGATTTGCATTTCTCTAATAATTAGTGATGTTGAGCAGCTTTTCATGTGCCTCTTGGCCATGTGTATGTCTTCCTTGGTGAAATGTTTATTTAGGTCTTTTGCCCATTTTTTAATTGGGTTGTTTGTTTTTTTAATACTGAGCTCCATGAGCTGTTTGTATATTTTGGAGATTAATCCTTTGTGCATTGTTTCATTTGCAAATATTTTCTCCCATTCTGAGGGTTGTCTTTTCATCTTGTTTATGGTTTCCTTTGCTGTGCAAAAGCTTTTAAGTTTCATTAGGTCCCATTTGTTTATTTTTGTTTTTATTTCCATTACTCTAGGAGGTGGGTCAAAAAAGATCTTGCTGTGATTTATGTCATAGAGTGTTTTTCCTATGTTTTCCTCTAAGAGTTTTATAGTGTGCGGTCTTACATTTAGGTCTTTAATCCATTTTGAGTTTATTTTTGTGTATGGTGTTAGGGAGTGGTTTTTTTTTGTGTTTTTTTTTTAGTGGTACGTGGGCCTCTCACTGTTGTGGCCTCTCCCATTGCGGAGCACAGGCTCCGGACGTGCAGGCTCAGCGGCCATGGCTCACGGGCCCAGCCGCTCCGTGGCATGTGGGATCTTCCCGGACCAGGGCACGAACCCATGTCCCCTGCATTGGCAGGCGGACTCTCAACCACTGCGCCACCAGGGAAGCCCAAGGAAGTGTTCTAATTTCATTCTTTTACATGTAGCTGTCCAGTTTTCCCAGCACCATTTATTGAAGAGGCTGTCTTCTCTCCATTGTATGTTCTTGCCTCCTTTGTCGTAAATTAGGTGACCATATGTGCGTGGGTTTAGCTCTGGGCTTTCTATCCTGTACCATTGATAATATATTTCTGTTTTTGTGCCAGTACCATACTGTCTTCATTACTGTAGCTTTGTAGTATAGTTTGAAGTTGGGGAGCCTGATTCCTCCAGCTCTGTTTTTCTTTCTCAAGATTTCTTTGGCTATTCAGGGTCTTTTGTGTTTCCATAGGAATTGCAAAATTTTTTGTTCTAATTCTGTGAAGAATGCCATTGGTAGTTTGAAAGGGATTGCACTGAATCTGTAGACTGCTTTGGGTAGTATAGTCACTTTCACAATACTGATTCTTCCAATACAAGAACATGGTATATATCTCCATCTGTTTATGTCATCTTTGATTTCTTCCATCAGTGTTTTATAGGTTTCTGAGTACAAGTCTTTCACCTCCTTAGGTAGGTTTATTCCTAGGTATTTTATTCTTTTTGTTGTGATGGTAAATGGGATTGTTTCCTTAATTTCTCTTTCTCATTTTTCATTGTCACTGTATAGGAATGCAAGAGATGTCTGTGCATTAATTTTGTATCCTGCAACCTTACCAAATTCATTGATTTATTTCTAGTAGTTTCCTGGTGGCATCTTTAGGATTTTCTATGTATAGTGTCATGTCATCTGCACACAGTGACAATTTTACTTCTTTTCCAATTTGTGTTCCTTTTATGTCTTTTTCTTCTCTGATTGCCATGGCTAGGACTTCCAAAACTATGTTGAATAAGAGTGGTGAGGGTGGACATCCTTGTCTTGTTCCTGATCTTAGTGGAAATGCTTTCAGTTTTTCACCATTGCTTATGATGTCTGCTGTGGGTTTGTCATATATGGCCTTTATTATGTTGAGGTAGGTTCCCTCTATGCCCATTTTCTGGAGAGTTTTTACCATAAATGGGTGTTGAATTTTGTCAAAAGCTTTTTTTGCATCTATTGAGATGATCATATGGTTTTTATTCCTTAATTTGTTAATATGGTGTATCACATTGATTTGCATATATTGAAGGATCCTTGCATTTCTGGGATAAATCCGACTTGATCATAGTGTGTGATCCTTTTAATATGTTGTTGGATTCTGTTTGCTAGTATTTTGTTCAGGATTTTTGCATCTATGTTCATCAGTGATATTGGCTATAATTTTCTTTTTTTTTGGTGATATCTTTTTCTGGTTTTGGTATCAAAGCTACTCCAGCTTTCTTTGGATTTCCATTTGCATGGAATATCTTTTTCCATCCCCTCACTTTCAGTCTGTATGTGTTCCTAGGTCTGAAGTGGGTCTCTTGTAGACAGCATATATATGGGTCTTGTGTTTGTATCCATTCAGCCAGCCTGTGTGTTTTGGTTGGGGCATTTAATCCATTTACATTCAAGGTTATTATCGATACATATGTTCCTATGACCATTTTCTTAATTGTTTTGGGTTTGATTTGTGGGTATTTTTCTTCTCCTCTGTCTCCTGCCTAGAGGAGTTTCTTTAGCATTTGTTGTAAAGCTGGTTTGGTGGTGCTGAATTCTCTTAACTTATGCTTGTCTGAAAAGCTTTTGATTTCTCCGTTGAATCTGAATGAGATCCTTGCTGGGTAGAGTAATCTTGGTTGCAGGTTTTTCTCTTTCATCACTTTAAGTATATCCTGCCACTCCGTTCTGGCCTAAAGAGTTTCTGCTGAAAAATCAGCTGATAACCTTATGGGGATTCCTTTGTATGTTATATTTTGCTTTTCCCTTGCTGCTTTTAATATTTTTTCTTTGAATTTAATTTTTGTTAGTTTGATTAATATGTGTCTTGGTGTGTTTCTCCTAGGGTTTTTCCGGTCTGGGACTCTCTGTGCTTCCTGCACTTGGGCGACTATTTCCTTTCCCATGTTAGGGAAATTTTCCACTATAATCTCTTCAAATATTTTCTCAGACCCTTTCTTTTTGTCTTCTTCTTCTGGGACCCGTATAATTCGAATGTTAGTGTGTTTAGTGTTGTCCCAGAGGTCTCTGAGATTGTCTTCAATTCTTTCCATTCTGTTTTCTTTATTCTACTCCTCAGCAGATACTTCCACCGTTTTGTCTTCCAGCTCACTTATTCGTTCTTCTGCCTCCGTTATTCTGTTATTGATTCCTTCTAGTGTATTTTTCATATCAGTTATTGTGTTGTTCATCTCTGTTTGTTTGTTCTTTAGTTCTTCTAGATCTTTGTTAAACATTTCTTGTATTTTCTCAATCCGTGTCTCCATTCTATTTCTGAGATTCTGGATCTTCTTTACTATCATTAATCTGAATTCTCTTCCAGGTAGATTGCCTATTTCCTCTTCATTTATTTGGCCTTATATGTTTTTATCTTACTCCTTCATCTGTGACATATTTTTTTGGCCGTTTAATTTTTTTTTTTTTTTTTTTTATGAGTGGGATTGTGTTCTTGTCTTACTGGTTGTTTGGCCTGAAGCTTCCAACACTGGAGTTTGTAGACTGTTGGGTAGAGCTGGGTCTTGGTGCTGAGACGAGGACCTGAGGAGACCTCACTCTGATGAATATTCCCTGGGGTCTGAGGTTCTCTGTTAGTCCAGTGGTTCAGACTCAGAGCTCCCACCGCAGGAGGTTCCGCCCAACCTGTGGCTCATGAACCAAGATCCAGCAAGCCACGTGGGGTGGCCAAAAAAAAAAGAGAAAAAGAGAACAATAATAAAGAGTAAAAAATAAAATTAGACTAGGAAACTAACAGATATGTTAGAATATAAAAATAAAAATATAGATGAAACAACAATTGGAAGGTAAAACAGAACCACAACAGTAAAAAAGAGAAGGAAAAAAATAAAAAGATGGAAAAGTCCTTGGCTGTGGGGGTGGGGCTTAGGAAGGGGCGGGGCTTAGGCAGGGGTGGGGTTTAGGCAGCAGGCGGTGGGGGCTATGCTCAGGACCCACAGGGCTGGACAAGGCCTTCAGGGTGGTGTGGGGTGGGGCTCAGGCCCAACAGAACAGAAGGGGCCCAGACGTGCCTCTGGTCTCAGAGGGTGAGGGACCTGGCCTGGGAGCCCAGCAGGCTTCCCCGCCCAAGTGGGTGGGGCAAACGCCCTCTGCTCCTCTCCCGCTCCTCTGGTCCTGGAGGGCCCCTCCTGGCCTGCCTCTCCTGTTCTCCCCCACCTCCCTCCTATGTCCCCAAGACCAACATGGCCTGGAGGGGGCCTCTAAGGGCATAGGACACGGCCTGAGAGCCGGGCAGACTTCCCAATTGTTCAGGGGAAACGCTGGGCTCAATCTCCCCCTGATCCGAGCCTCTGAGGGTCCCCCCAGGCATGGGAACCCCTCCCCACTCCCAGCCACCCCTCTGGGGCACTGGTCTTATTGGCCTCCACTTCTCCTCCCCTTCAGTTCCCCCACATCCTACCGGTTTGCTTAGGGGTCCCTCCCATCTCCCTGGGTGTCGAGGTCCCCCACCAGCATCTGGAAGGCACCCTAGTGGTGGGGAGACGCGAACTCTGCATCTTCCCAGGTCACCATCTTGGCTCTGCCCCTTCCAATTCTAACTATTATTATCAGTGCTTACCTCCTGGGATTGAATTATCTATCAGTCATCAAAGACACTTAATAACGACAACAACATCCACAAGTTTCTCAGTAAATATTTGTTGATGCAGTGAACAAAAGGGTAATATTTATTATGCAGTTACTGTGTGCCAAGCCCTGTGCTAAATGCTTTGCATGCACTGTCTCATTTAATGTTTGTAACGACCCTGAACCATAAATATCTTCACATTTCAGATGAGAAAGCAAGTGTAAAAAGATTGAGGGGCTTCCCAAAGATAAATGCAAATTCAATGAAAATGAAATCAAACTAAATTATATTGTGAATATAGAATAACAGCAAAGCATGAATGACACTTGATATTTTAATTAGGTTCAGAATCCAGGCCTTTGAGAATGAAGGTAAATGTGGCAAAACATTAAAAATTGGTGAATCTGGGTAGAGGTATATGGGAGCTCTTTACAGTATTATTGTAACTTTATGTTTTAAGCTATTTCAAAATAAAAAGTTAAAAATTTGAAGTGGGCCCATTTTTTTCTCAACTAGCAAAGTTCAAGGTAGACCCTGACTGACATTTTGCACAATGGGCAGGATTTCTCTTCTTTAGGGTCCCTCTGAAATGACAACCTAAGTCAGACTTAGGTTTAGGTCAGTTTTTTCCGGGGTTGGGAGGAGGGTCATCTCAAGAAGCAGAAGTGAAGGGATGGGGAGAGTGACACAGGGAAGAAGAAAAAGACAACACAAGAACTCATTATTAGTTTAACTTTCCCTGTAGTCACCTGAGACTCAATCCTGATGGGGACTGGTGGTAGCCAGCCTCCAAGTGGGTCCCCAGTGGTCCCTGCCTCCTTGTAATCACACCTCTGTGCAGTGTCCTTCCAGACTTCACCAGGGTTAGTCTATGTGACCAATAGCATACAGCGGAAGTGATGTTATGTCATTTCTGAGATTAGGTCATAAAAAAGACTACAGCTTCCATTTTGGGCACTGGCCCTCTCTCTTTCAGACCACTCGCTCTGGGGGAAGCCATATGGTGAGGAGCCCTAGGAAGGGGTCCACATAGTGAGGGGAATCCTCCTGCCAACAGCCACATGAGTGAGTTAGAAGTGAATCCTTCAGACCCAGTCACACCTCGGATGACTACGGTCTTGGCTGACACATGGTTAACCTTGTAAGGAACTCTGAGCCCAAACCACCTAGCTAAGTAAGCCGCTCCCTGATTCCTGACCTATAGAAACTCTGAAACAAGAAATTTTTGTTATTCTAGACCTCCAAGTTTGAGGTAATTTGTCACACAGGTAACTAATATAGGACCCTTTGAGGAACTGTATTAATACACCTCAGAAACCTTCCATCACAGTCTGGGAGGCTGAGGCAATTATCCACATAACCCGAATTCCAGAGTGGGCACTGGATGTGCGACGCTGTCAACATGCCAAAGCAAACACAGAAGAAATCATAGGGGGGCTGAGAGTATGTGAGGTGGGGACACCAATAAGCATCTGCTGAAGTACTTCATGATAATACTGCCTTTAACTTTTCTAGGATAACATACAGGTTTCATGTAACATGAAGTTCTCCTTAGGTGTGCTCCCCTCTTTATTTACTGTGTTAGTCTTTCAAAATCTGCAAAGTTCGGGGCTTCCCTGGTGGCGCAGTGGTTGAGAGTCAGCCTGCCGATGCAGGGGATGCGGGTTCGTGCCCCGGTCTGGGAGGATCCCACGTGCCGCGGAGCAGCTGGGCCCGTGAGCCATGGCCACTGAGCCTGCGCGTCTGGAGCCCGTGTTCCGCAGCGGGAGAGGCCACAACAGTGAGAGGCCCGCGTACCGCAAAAAAAAAAAAAAAAAAAAAGAAAATATGAACTCCTAATGGGACAAGCCATACACAGTTTGTATATAACATAAGTATTTATATCACAATTTGCAGGTAGCATGGAGTATGGGTCTGATATTAATTATTAATCTTCCCTCTGTAGGACATAGTGCCTCTGTTCTGGTCCCAGTCCAGATCTTTCTTTTCTTCTATTGGATCAGATTCTATGCTTCTGACCTCTACTATACACTTCTATGTTCTAGATGGGTCTCTATGTGCCAGGGATAGAGTTGTGAATAAGAGACTGATCATTTTCTCATATTAGGCTTCATTCTCTCTTCAATTATTAAAAAAATCTTCACGCTCAAGTTTCAGCAGGGTTATTTCTTTTGGCTTTGCAATTTTCATTCTTTTTAAAATTGCTATTGCCCAATGCCAATGTATCAGAAATTAGGGCCTCTTAAATACTTTCTGTAGCAGGATGGGAATGAATTGGAACCCTCTAAAAATTTAAAAGAGGAAAAGAGAATCTTCTAGGTTGGATATGCCTGAAATGCAGTCTTATTACTTAAGTGGCTCTTCTTCTAGAGTTGTGCCTCTGTTCCAACACAGATGTTTCCATTGCAACTGCCTGTTCTAGAGGACAGAGATGGCCTCATAGTGAACAGCTCTGCAGGCTAACTCTGCACTGGTTATGAATTTCAAAACTTCCTCGAATATTCTTACTTCATATTGTTTGAAAACTTTTGTGAATCTCAAAATGTTAGAAAAAAGCCTAAGAGTCTATCTACTCTTAGGAAAATCTATAAGGTTTTGGTTAATATAGGATAAATCCTGAATACATATGATATGGAAAATGGCAGATCAAAGAAAGGTATTTACTCTTGGGGGGGGGGGAAACAGTAAGACCAAGTAAAATTCCAAGGCAAATAAAAAAAAATTAATTCTATTTAAATTGTTTCAATAATTCTGAACCTAAAGTTTTTGATTCCCATGAGACCATCCTCCTCTTTGGATTTCTACATTGTAAAATGCTGCTAGAAACCCTGTGCCTTGTCTGTGAGCTCCTGCTAGCTCACCAGATAGACAGAGCACATGACTTTGCTAAGAATGATTCAGAGACCACTTTGGAAAAAGGACTGCTCTTACCAGGCACAAATGAAGATCACATGAATTGTCCACTGTTTCTACCAAGCCCTAAAATTGTAAGAGAACCCAAGTCACTAAAAATCAAAGGTAACTCTTCATCAGTTAAATTAAGCAAGAGACGAGAAGAGTCGAAGCAGAAACATGGATTTTGATTACTTCTACTATAGCAATAGACCTACACATGGTTCTCCAGGAGTCAAATAAAATGGGAATCTAACCTATGTTTCCAGTACTCTAAAATCCATATAAAGCCAAGAACCATATATTTACAAGGACTGAGCCACACCACCAATTAAAACTTAACATATCCAAGGCAGATAATCTATATTTATATTAAGCTTTAAGAGATTCTTCCTAACAGCAGAAATGAATGATTATTACTTTTTGAGTTAGTGGGACTTAAGCTGGAACTTGTAGAACAGAACAGTTTTCTCTCTGGAGGACACATGATCTAAATTACTTCCCATTTACTTAGTAACCAACATGATGTGTCTTATTTACCACCCCACCCATACATGATCCTCATACCTTAACTCATGAGATTTTTACACAGTTCTCTTAAGTTATGGAACCCAGAACTGGACCGTTTATTGGTGAACATCTGATCAACATTGAGTTTGCACTTCCATACAAGAAAGTAAAAACTGGAAATAAGAAGGAACCTGCAAGCCAATCTGAGGATTCAGCACCCCAAAGCTAGGTGTTTCTAATGTCTCTGAAGCAAATGTTTGTGGAGGGAAAAACAGAACTTTTCAAAGTGTGCACATATGTGATTATGTAACAAACAGTTTGGCTAGTCTAATACAGCTGTTATTAATTAAAATATTTTGGCCTTCAACAACTTAAAATTATTTAGAAATATTTTTCTGATCAAATATAGGTTTTGCCAAAAAGAAAATTTTTAATAATTCTTTCCACATAAAATATTAGAATTTTCTGGAACATACGTCTGAATTTGTTTGGTGATGTTTTTCTACTACCTGTGAACCTTGTTCGTACTTAAGTTTGTGAACATCGTTCCAGCTTATGTTTCCATATCTTTTGTCTCATCATTGGAAAATACTGGTTATGATTATAAGAGTAGGAGTTGGGGAATCAGACAGATAGACCCCATTATGAATCCTGGTCCTGCAACTTACTAACTAAGGGACCCTGGAGCCTTAACTTCATGGAGCCCAGTTTTGTTTTGTTTTTTAATTTGTAAAACAGAGATAATAATTAACTTACAAGGTTTTTGTAAGGATCAAATGAGAGAACATACATGAAACCCCTAGTGCAGTGTTCCTGTATTAGGTACTCAGCAAATGAGAGACTTTTCCTTTTGTATGAGGGAGCACAGACGTCCTCAATCTAAAAATTATAGTTGTCTAGACTCTGAGGGAATATGTAAATATTAGTTTGAAAATGACTGTTTTAATGACATCTATGCAATCTAAAAATTAAATACTGTATATATTAGATTTCTAATAGCAGACTCTGAGAAGACTATAATTTAATCTCAAGCCTCCTTCCTCCAGAGATCATCAGGAATGGAGTCAGTATAAAAAGCCAGATAACATAAAGGCCAAATGAACTTTGTTTCTGATTCTCTGCCTGGGCCCCATCCATAAACATGTAGCATGGTGACAACATGCAAAGGCCATCATCAGTCACCTTACTTCATTGGTGACCATCTGAAATTCCAGGAAAAGTCATTTCTTTGTTTGAGGTACATAGTGAATGATAATCCATAAAAGTTACTGAGAAGTACTTTATAAATACACATGCCTAATAAAAACGATCAGCGGGACTTCCCTGGTGGCGCGATGGTTAAGAATCCGCCTGCCGACGCAGGGGGCACGGGTTCGAGCCCTGGTCCGGGAAGATCCCACATGCTGCGGAGCAACTGAGCCCGTGCGCCACAACTACTGAGCCTGCGCTCTAGAGCCCACGAGCCACAACTACTGAAGCCCGCATGCCCTAGAGCCGGTGAGAAGAAGCCACCGCAAGAGAAGCCCGTGCACCGCAACGAAGAGTAGCCCCTGCTCACCGCAACTAGAGAAAGCCCACGTGCAGCAATGAAGACCCAACGCAGCCAAAAATATAAATAAATAAAATTTAAAAAAAAAAGAATCAGATTTGCTTTATCCACCTATTTAAAAAGACTCAAAAATTTAAATAAATGTATTACTGTCCTGTTATGCAATGCTTTTAATGTTGGCATTTTAAATTTAGAAGACAACACTGTGGAGAGGAAAAATCATTAGATTAGAAAATCTGGATTTGATTTTTAGCCCCCAAATTACTGTGGTATGATCCTGGGCAGCTCATTTAACCGCTTTTAATCTTGTAGGAATATTAATACCTATCTGACTCCATCCAGCCATCTACTCACCTACCCACCTACCTACTCATCCACCCACCCATTCATTTATTCAATGATTCATTCAACACACATTTATTGAGCATTTACTAAGTGCCAGTCACTGGAGACATTTTAGAGTTAAATTAGATTCATACTTTCCCCTCAAGGAGTCCACAGTCTAGGAAGAGAAACAGACAAATATAAAGGAAGGCACAAAGGAATGGAGTAAAATGTGGTGGGTGCTGTAAAGAAAACCTGTCTTGGCCACAGCAGGCAGAAAGGAGACATCACTTCTACTTGGTGAGAGGTGGCTGGAAGGACATCTCACTGACACCATGCGAGGGGTAAGACAGGCGTCATGAAGTGACGCACGAGCTGGCAAAGTATAAGTAATTTTTCCCAGTGAATCTGGGGTGTGATACTGGAAAGGGTGTTCCAGCTGGAGGGAACCACATAAGTAAATACTCAAAGGTATGCTATAGTGTGATAGCCAGCAAACTACATGCAGCCTGATTTGGCTGAAACGCAGGGTGGAAGGAAGATGCAGCTAGAGATGAGGCTAGGGAGGATGATCTGCCATGCTGAGGAGGTTTCATTTTATTCTACAGGCATTGGGAAATCTTTAAAAACCCCTAAGTTAGAGTGAAATGATCAAATCTGCATTTGAGAAAGACTATAGCTATAGAGTGGAGAATCAGTATGAGAATAAGAAAACAAGAAGACCCATTGTAAACTGCAGATCACTATATAAATCACTATATAAATGTTTGCTTTTATACTTAGTTCAATATAAGTCATGATTTGCTATATTATAGACCATGCATGATTGATAAAATATGAATTCTATCTATGTACTTATTTAAATAAATAAACCTATGAAACAAAATTTTCAATCAGAAATGAATTGTAATAATAAATTTAAGAGACTTGAAAAAATTTCACCTCGTTCCAGAACTCTTATCTCAACAAAACATATTGCTGGTGAAGTTCCAGAAAAGAAAAAATTCAAATATTGATGATGTTTGAAAATAATAAGTGTTGGCGAGGATGTGGAGAAACGAAACCCTTGTGCAATGTTGATGGGAATGTATGGAAAAGAGTATGCGAGTTCTTCAAAATATTAAAAACAGAATTACCATATGATCCAGCAAGTCCACTTCTGGGTATGTATTCAAAAATCTGAAAGCAGGGTCTCAGAGAGATATTTGTACACCCATGTTTATAGCAGTATTATTCATAATAGACAAAAGATGGAAGCTACCCAAGTATCCATCAAGGGATGACTGGATCAACAAAGTGTGGTACATACATACAAGGGAATATTATTCATTTCCTTTAAAAAAAAAAAAAGGAAGTTTTGACACATGCTACAACATGGATAAATCTTGAGGACATTGCACTAAGTGAAATAAGCCAGTCATAGAAGGACAAATACTGTTATGATTCCATTTATATGAGATCCCTAGAATAGTCAAATCCATAGAAACAGATAGTAGAATGGTGGTTGCCAGAGGCTGGGAGAGGGAGAAAATGGGGAGTTGTTATTTAATGATTATAAAATTTCAGTTTTACAAGATAAAAAATTTCTGGAGATTGGTTGTACAACAATGTGAATATATTTAACACAAGTGAACAGGCTTACCCTCGAACTGGCTAAGATGGTTAGCTTTATGTTAAGTGTATTTTGCTATGACTTTAAAATATACTGATGATATATTGATGATCTTTAATAAATTAAAAACTGCATTAAAGGGCTCTATGAACTATGAACATGATATAAAAGAGTTAGTTTCAAAACATTTAAAGCGTGAGGGGGGACTTCCCTGGTGGTCCAGTGGTAAAGAATCCGCCTTCCAATGCAGGGGATGTGGGTTTGATACCTGGTCAGGGAACTAAGACCCTACATGCCACAGGGCAACTAAGCCTGCATGCACAACTACTAAGCTCCCGCACCTCAATTAGAGAGCCTGTGTGCTGCAAACTACAGAGCCCATACGCCCTGGAGCCTGCATGCCACAACTAGAGAAGAGAAAACCTGCATGCCACAACTAGAGTGAAGCCTGCGCACTGCAATGAAAGATCCTGCGTGCCTCAATGAATATCCCACGTGCCGCAACTAAGACCCGACACAGCCAAAAATAAATAAATAATAAATCTTAAAAAAAAAAAAGTGTGAGGTGTTTCTTTTCTTATTTTGTTTTTTGTTGGAGGAAGGTAGTGGTTCATAGTCAAAGAAATTATTATACACTGTATCTCCCACTTGATGCTAAATTAAATCAAACTAGTATATATTTTTGGAACATCAAGAAGGGAATCAAATGATGTTTTCTATTACTTTTAATTAAATAGTAGCTTAAAACAGCAGAAATACCACAAATTGTGTTTACAATCACTCAAAAATAAATTCAAGAACAGAAATTAAAGAGGACAATATTCAAATGAAGTTGTTGTACAAATTACATATTACAAGGCAAATCAACCTGTTATATATAGGTCAAGCTCATTTTCTTTCAGTATAATGATGTAGGATTCACCTACTAAGTTTGTGTAGGTCTGCCTTACTTCTACGCTTTCAGCAGGATAGTCAAGAGAGGAATTATTTCCAGCTCATTAACATGATGGTTTTCAAACCTGAGTGTGAGTAAGAATCACCTGAAGAATTTGTGAAACTTTGCAGATCCCTGGGCACCATCTGCTTCCACCAGATTCTGATTCAGCAGGTCTGGGGTGAGGCCAAGGAATGTGTATTTTAGCCACACAAAGGGAGGGGTGGGGTGGGGGAGATCTCAGATGCTTGAGGTCCACAGACCATATACTTTGAGATAAACTACACTGCAAACTATTAAATAAAAACAGCCTAATCCACATGTAGGTTGACTGTCCAGATACCGCTGATAAATGGTGGATTCTAATCGGGAGATTCTTTTTAACAACAAAAGGAAAATTTGTATCTTGTAATGTTTGTAATGTTTGTCCTTTGAACACGATGTCCCACAAGCTGACCACGAGCCACAGGCCAGACTGGAGGTCCAAGATGGCTGTGACTATGATATGAACTTGAAGGGATGCCCAGCAGGTAGGAGTATTGCCCATCACCTCTTCAGTTGGAAACTTTTTCTCTGCTCTCCCCAAATTCACAAGAGATCATTTTAGAAAATTTATATTAGTTTGGGGATGCCTACTGGTGTCCTCTGAAATGTAACCAAAGGAGACTGAGGAAAGAAGACAGATCTATCAATGAATTCCAGAGCTAGAAGTGGATGTTTAGGGGGGTCTAACCTTCTAGACTTACAGATGAGGAGACAGGCAGGAATAATAAACAAAGACATAATAAGCAACTTACTGAAAACCACTTTCGTGGGGTTTCCCTGGACTCTACTTCAAATGATAGTCTCACTCCTTTAATTCCTACTATAATGATGGATTGCTATCCTTCCATACTCCAATTATATACAAGAAACAAACCAATTAGATGCATTTTTTCTATTGCCTGAATGGCAAAATTAATTCTTGCAAGGAGACAGCAAGCAATTTGGGGTCTGGCATTCTGCCTTATAATTATGTCATTTAAAATTTTTAATCTGACCTCTCTTTTTACATGTCTTCACTGGTCATGAATAATGATAGAGATGCAAATTTACTAAAATTTCATGTCTTATGGGAATAAGCCTGGTAGGTCAACAAAATACTGACAAGTACTCTCACATCTGAAGAAAACTCATTGATCTTTTTGCCAATAAAATATATAACTTGTTTTAGTTGCTCCTAGATTTTTATACTGTATCTATCAGAGCAAAAAAAAAAAACCTGAAACATCTAGTGGTGACTTGATAAATAACTAGCAACTGTAGCAATAGGTTAATAACAGTGTGTCACAGACAGGAAGAAGAGAGGCAGCCATTTTATATAGTCAGTGAGAACCAGAAAGTAAAATCTATGCCCTTTACTGCAGTTGAATAGCAGATCACAATGAAAATGGCATAAGTACCAATAAAGTGAGAAATCAATTGCTCCCTAGACTCAAGGTCGGGTATTTCTCATAAGCCACCTCACACCCTTTTGTGAAATAAATCAAGGCATAAATAAATGCATGCTCACACACACACACACACCCATACACATACATATAACTTCTTCTAGAAATCACTTCACCATCATTTATTCAATTCATTCAACAAATATTTATTGAGTGCCTACCAAGTGCCTTGTGAAGCTGCTCATTCAGAGGGAGGAAGATAGACAATAAGCATGAGATCAAACAGAAATACAAGATGATTTCAGAAACTTATAAGAGCTCTGAAAAGTTTGATAAAGACATGTGAGAGAGACTGGGTGGGAAGAGGTCATGTTATGGGAGGGCCTCTCTGAAGAGGTGGTTTGTAAACCTGAGATGGGAACAATGAGAGGAAAGTGCATGGGAAGAGCATCCGGGCAGAGCAAACAGTAAGTGTAGTGGTCAATCAGGAAGCAGCGGGCCTGGAGTCAAGCTGGCCACTGAGCACAGTGACTGGGCTTAGAGCGTGGGAGATGATACGAGCTAAGGTCAGCATGGGAGGCAGCTGTCAGATCATGCTGGGCTTTAGGGATTATTCTGATGCTGCATAAGCAATAAGGACTAGAGCTTGAATCTTCTAATTTATAGCTCGAGGTCCCTGTGCTCTCCCCCTGACACTCTGCTTCAGTGGGGAACATGAGAGGTAATGGCCACTCACCCAAAGAAAACACAGGCTGGCCCAGCTCTGAAAGGCATGGAAAAAGTGACTATGCCCCATCTCTCACTCTGATTTCCTGAATGTGGCTCCCTCTTGGGGTTCTCGTGCTTTGATTTCTATCGATTTCATCTTGTCCAAGTCCCTGAAGTATGGTGGTTCATGCAAGGACAAAGAAATATCCTGTCCTTGTCTGAGATGAGCAAACATTTCTAAAGGAGAAATTTACTAAATGTGAAGGGGAAGGTAGCTTTCCAAAGTGTAGGTTTCTGAACACAAGATCCGTTCATCTGCATACTATCCAGCTTCAATGGACTGGCACAGATGCTCAAATATCTTGCCCTGCTTTTTTCTGACCTTAGTTCCACCTGTCATCTCTCATTAAATCTTGGGGATCCTTCCTATTTCCTGATCCTGGGAGAGGGTCTACCTGTCCAGTCTGTGTTATTCTGAGACAAGTTCTCAAAAGAATCTAATTACCCTTAATTTAATTAGGGAGACTATTTCCTTCTGGTATATAAAAGAAGAAATGCACCTGCCCTTCAGAGTTTACTGTGGCAATAATAAATTAGATTGACTCCATAGGCCTCTCAGGAAGATTGTTCTCATTGCCTTATACTCAACTGTGATATTTAAATAAGTAAAAGGCAATTCAAGATCTTCTGAGTCAGGTGCAGAGTATGAGATTTAAGATCAAAATTATAAAAGTTCAGAGGTGAAAAAAGCTATTGTAGAGTAGACCAACACAAAGGTCTCACAGAGAAAGTGGATTTTGAGTTGGACACTTGTACTTCACTGGCATATATCTTAATGACTAAAAGAATTGCAAAGAAATCTTAAACTGCATTCAAGAATCTTACCGTTAATAGTTGTATCATTGTTTTGAAAGTATTCCATATATATTGTAGGATAAAGCAAATAAGTATCTTATAGTCATTAGGAACCAAGACTTTAACTGTAACATAAAACAATACAAGTATAAAATTAAACACATTAAATAATCTTAGACATGAACTAAAAATATCAGTATAAACCATAAGATTTTTCCCTCTTAAAGAAAAGCACATATTTTCTAGCTCTATGTACTATAAAGGCAAAGTGTAGAAGCAAAGACAACTCAATGTCAAAAACAGCCACAGTCCCCAGAGTGTGATTTCTAAATATTACTTCCCACTAAAAGGAACTAGATCTTCTTGAAGAAACGTCTAATTCCAGGTGTAGAGCAGGAAACATACAAGATGAGACTGGGCTATCTTATTATGTCAGAAAGGAAGGAAACACTCAAAGATTACTGGGTCATCCCCAAAGGTACAGGAATCAAATTGAAGGAGGAAAAACGTTTAAAAAAGGCTAAACATTTAGCCTTTAGGCAAAGTATAAAGATTGTAATGGACTGACACACCACTATCAGAGAGCTGAGGTCATAAAGCAACCAGGCAAAAAGAATTGCAAAGGATAACAAGCCCCTGCAAAGAGAGATGAGCTGACAGAGAAGAGGTGGCTGCCCAAAAAGCAGACAAATGGAAAATAACTGAAATTCCAAAGAATTCTTAAAAGATGAGTGTGGGATAGCATAACGCTTTAGAATCTCTAGGAACCCCAGACACAAAAGGAGTCTGAACTTTCTCACCAGCTATTTCCATGGACAGTCACTGGGTACTCACAAAAAGAACTGGGGTCAGGGTAGGAAAACTGAGAGAACCACCCCCCCCCCCACCAGGTAACTGACATGGAAACCCAGTTGCTTCAAAGACCCTTGTCTCATAAAAAGCAAAAAATATTAGATTCCAGGAGAAGAAAAGGAAACACTCCCATCCCATGGTCCCAGACAAAGACCTGCTACCATTGGAGGAGGGGTAGGAAATCCTCCAATTTCCCCCATTCTAGGAGGATGCCCTTTTTCTTTTTCTTTTTTTTTTTTAATAAATTTATTTATTGTATTTATTTATTTTTGGCTGTGTTGGGTCTTCGCTGCTGCGCGCAGGCTGTCTCTAGTTGTGGCGAGCAGGGGCTACTCTTGGTTGCAGTGCACAGGCTTCTCATTGTGATGGCTTCTCTTGTTGCGGAGCACGGGCTCTAGGCGTGCGGGCTTCAGTAGTTGTGGCATGCGGGCTCTAGAGCACAGGCTCAGTAGTTGTGGCCCACAGGCTTAGTTGCTCCGCAGCATGTGGGATCTTCCTGGACCAGGGCTCGAACCCATGTCCCCTGCATTGGCAGGCAGATTCTTAACCACTGCACCACCAGGGAAGCCCCAGGATGCCCTTTTTCACTGAGAAAGAGATAGAAACAAAAGTTCTCTGCCACTGGAAGAGGGGAAGTAAACCTACTCAGGCCCAGAATCCCGCACTAATACAAACGAAAGGCCCACATCTATTGAAGGGGAGGTGTGAAACTAGCTCCTGCCAAAGATCCCCCACCAAAACAAAGCAAAGCTCATTGACATGAAAGGACAGAAAGGCTGAGAAAGACATTAGCTCTAAGGCCCAGGCACACAGGGCTTATCCATCGCTGAAAACAGAGCAGGGGAACTGAGAAACCCCATGTCCCCACCCTAATTATTGTACCAAGTAACAAGCAATAACAGTAAACCACTGTTGGTGGGGCAGGGGTTGGGGGAGGACAAGAGAACCTCTTTGTGATACAAGTATGCAGAGCCCACTGAAGACTGAAGGTAGAGCAGGAAAACTAAGAAAAACTCTTTTTCACTCCAGGTTCCACACTAAGTACAGGTATCAGTAATCCATGATGGAGGAATTTGAAGTCTATGTTATACTGAAGGCAAGTACGGCAACGAATAACCTAGCTAAACTACTGACTAACCTAACTGAAGAAAGAGCACGTCCATTTCCAGGTGTAATTTTAGCCTCTGCTGTTCTTTTACACATTTCTAGCATTCAATTTTAAAAGTTATAAGACACAAAAAGCAAATAAGGCCAAATCATTGTCACAAGTTAAAGCAGCCCATAGAAGTAGAACCAGAGATGCCTCAGATGTTAAGATAGAGACTAAAATAATTATGATTAATATGTTAAAGTCTCTAGTAGAAACATCAGACAGATGGAGAATTTTAACAAAGAGATGGAACATATAAAAAACAGTCAAATTGAAATTCTAGAAATTGAAGAAATTGTAGTAACACAGTTGAAAAATTCTTTCAATGGGCTTATTAGGCAACTGGTCATAACAGAGGAAAGAATCAATGAACTTGAAGATAAGCCAACAGAAATTATCCAGACTGAAACACAAAGTAAAAACAGAGTGAGAAAAAAACCCAAACAATAACACCAAAACCAGAACATCTTAAGAGCTCTGGGGACAATATCAAATGGTCTAGTATAGATATAGTTGAAGTACCAGAAGGAGAGAACAGATCAACAGAAATATTTGAAGAGATAATGGCTGATAATTTTTCCAAAATTAGCAGTAGACAACAAACACAAATCCAAGAATCTCAGAGAACACCAAGCAGGAAAAATAGAAAAAAATTTACACCTGACCACATTATAGTCAAACTGCTGAAAGCCAAATAAAGAAAAATTCTTGCAGAGAACAAAGATATGAATGACATCAGACTGTTAGAAACTATGCAAGTCAAAATACAATACAGCAACATCTTCAAAATACTTAAAGAAAGAAAGAAAGTCAACCAAGATTTCAAGAATTCTATATCTAGTGAAAACATATTTCAAAATGAAGGTGAGAAGTGGGACTTATGGAATGATAAAGTAAGGAGCTCAATTGAATTTCCAGCAAAATAATTTAACGGGTGAAAAAATAATTTTTTATTTTTTTAAAGTCTGGAAATTGTCCTGGGGCAAACAGCAAATAGAGAAATATTCATTCAAGAAAATCTACTAAATATCAGTAAAAATAGTAGTATTTGAACCACAACCCAGTCCACTATCTCACCAGCTCCTCATTATAGAAGCTCTATTCATGTGCAGACAAAAAAATGGGAGCTCCTTCTCCCCCTCAGCTACAGTCTGGGGCTACAGTTTCATCCCAGGAAGGACAGGTTGTTGACAGTTCTCATCTATTCTAGGAAGCTCTATTATAGGCAGGCATGGCTAAGGACCAGGTCTCTCATCCTCTACCCAACCCCCCACTCATAGGGCAGAAGCTATACCCCAGGTACAGAAGGTCAAATATCCTGGGGCTCCAGTTACCCCCGCCCCAGCTCATTCATGGGGTAAAAGTTTCCCACTTGGAGGCGCAAGCTGAGAAGACCAGGGGCTGCCAACTCCTCCCCACGCCCACCTCAATGCAAACTAATAGAGCAGGAGTGTCATTCCAGGGAAAGCGAGTCCTCACAGCCAAATGTGGTAGAGTGGAAAGGGGGTTCTTCCCAAGAGGAAAGGCAGTCCACATGATGAAGGTCTGTAGCTCTGAGAAGAATGACTTTATTTGGAACTGAGAATGAAGAACTCCATGCCTACAGGCATTGCTGAAAAATAATACCCA
The DNA here is from genome assembly GCF_951394435.1 of Stenella coeruleoalba. Classification (NCBI taxonomy): domain Eukaryota; kingdom Metazoa; phylum Chordata; class Mammalia; order Artiodactyla; family Delphinidae; genus Stenella; species Stenella coeruleoalba. Next base: position 74,632,712 of record NC_137149.1, read on the forward strand.
TCTCAGCGGAGAACCATTAAGAGGTGGCTAGTAGCTCCTTGAATTAGCCAAACAGTAAAGCAGCTAGAAGTTTAAGAGAGAGAAACAGGAAAGAAATAGCTAAGAAGAGGCATCCTGGGATCAGAGTCAACTCTAGGGGTCAGGAAGCCTGGGCAGCCCCTACTCAGAAGCAATCACTGGGCAAAGTGGAAAGCATTCTCCAAGCTGCACACAGACCCATCAACCCAGGGCAGAAGGCTCACTGGCACAAGGGGCTTAAACACAACCTCTGAGCAAATGCTGACTGGACAATAAGCTGCTCTGACTGCGGGGCAACTCCTAGGAAGCCAGGCTTAAAAATAACACCACAGTCACCCCTGGTGGGCTAGAAAACTGTGTGCCTACCTTCCTTTTTCTCAGGTCATTTGCTGTAGAAAACTTAATGGTAAGTACTTTCTCCTCTCTTTGAAATGTATATAAATCCTTTTGAAGACTAGATTAGGCTTTTTCAGCTTTAAGACCCAGAACTGTCTTTTTCAAGGACCTGGGAGCCATCTCTCTGAAATGTAACTATCAGCGATCAGCAGAGACAGCACCTCTATCTCCCAGTGTCTGTGGGAAGGTAAGAGCCTGGGACCTTGTTCCAAGCTGCAAAACTACCAGCTGTCATAAAAACATGAGAAATTCGCTTTTTTTTTTTTTTCTGGATAAAGCCAATTAGCCAACACAGATGGTCACCCCAATTACCAGGTAAAGTTAGTACAAACTTATGTGTGACAAAACGTGCCATCAAGACCTCTTACTTGACTAGCCGCTGTTTATCTGGAAAACATGCATGTGATGGGTTGTATCTGCTTGGCTGCCTAAGAGTGAGGATTTCTTTCTGTCTTTACAATCTTTTAGTGATTGTCAGGGATGCACATCACATTCTGGTTTAATTCTTAATCGATAATAAAACTGTTTTCTTTCTCTATGATCTCTATGGAGAAGTTCTCTGGGTTGAGAGATTTTGTTTTTAATTATATTTTCCCAACATACCTCAGGAGCAATCAGAGAAGAAAGTTCCAAGCTCCTGCTTCTGGCTATAAAGGTCCAACAACAAACACAACCAAAGTAAACTCTCTGAACTATGTAGCAGCCTCTGAGCTGCACACACATTCAACGGTAAAAGGTAAAAATAACTGGCTAAGGAGGTTTAAGCACAACCTTGACCAACTCTGCTCTTCTTTTTCAAGATTGTTTTGGTTATTCTGAGTCCTTTGAATTTCTAAAGGAGATTCTGAACATGACCTAAGCAAAGCACCTGTTAAGGGAGGGTTCTATAACCTTAAATCTAACAGGGCATCACCAAATGTCACAATCTGTAGAGTAAATTTCAAAACAGTTTTAAAAAACTACCTGCTCTGCTTATGAATGAGAAAACATTTACTCTCCCAGGAAGCTCTTTCTTCATCGCCTAGCCAAACCTTTCCCATTCGTTAAGATTCGGTTCACATTCTATCTGACCAGTCCAGGCCATGCAACTGCCCTTCCCTAAAGGGTTACCTACCTGCCATTTATATAAGACAATTGAGCACTTATTTGCATATGATTTTTTTAACATCTTTATTGGAGTATAATTGCTTTACAATGTTGTGTTAGTCGCTGCTGTATAACAAAGTGAATCAGCTGTACCTATACATATATCCCCATATCCCCTCCCTCTTGCGTCTCCCCCCTACCCTCCCATCCCACCCCCCTAGGTGGCCACAAAGCACCGAGCTGATCTCCCTGTGCTATGCAGCTGCTTCCCACTAGCTATCTATTTTACATTTGGTAGTGTATATATACCAGTGCCACTCTCTCTCTCAGCTTACCCTTCCCCCATCCCATGTCCTCAAGTCCATTCTCTACATCTGTGTCTTTATTCCTGTTCTGCCCCTAGGTTCATCAGAACCTTTTCTTTTTTTTTTTTTTTAGATTCCATATATGTGTTAGCATACAGTATTTGTTTTTCTCTTTCTGACTTACTTCACTCTGTATGTCAGACTCTAGGTCCATCTACCTCACTACAAATAACACAATTTCGTTTCTTTTTATGGCTGAGTAATATTCCATTGTATATATGTACCACATCTTCTTTATCCATTCATCTGTTGATGGATATTTAGGTTGCTTCCATGATCTGGCTATTGTAAATAGAGCTGCAATGAACATTGTGGTACATGACTCTTTGAATTACGGTTTTCTCAGGGTATGTACCCAGTAGTGGGATGGCCAGGCTGTATGGTAGTTCTATTTTTAGTTTTTTAAGGAACCTCCATACTGTTCTCCATAGTGGCTGTATCAATTTACATTCCCACCAACAGTGCAAGAGGGTTCCCTTTTCTCCACACTCTCTCCAGCATGTATTGTTTGTAGATTTTTTGACGATGGCCATTCTGACTGGTGTGGGGTGATACCTCATTGTAGCTTTGATTTGCATTTCTCTAATGGTTAGTGATGTTGAGCATCCTTCATGGGTTTGTTGGCAATCTGTATATCTTCTTTGGAGAAATGTCTATTTGCTTATGGTTTTATTCTCAAATTGTGGCAGCAAAGCTATAAACTCCTCAAGGGTAGAGACAATGTCAGAATCCTTTAAAAAAATTCTTACCTGTTATAGCTTGAAACTTAAATCAATATTATTTGTTTTTTGTTTTTCCTTTTTGGCAGTGTGCCATGTGGGATCTTAGTTCCCCCACCAGGGATGGAACCCGTGCCCCTTACAGTGCAAGTGTGGAGTCCTAACCCCTGGGCAACCAGGGAATTCCCTAAATCGATATTTTTTGGATTGAATGCTACTCTTCACAGTTTTTTTTCAAAGTCTGAGTTACATTTAAATTTTAATAAATTAAACAAAAGATATATTTTCTTAATTAGATAATCTGCCATAACTGGTCACAACAGTATGCAACTGACATCTCTGTTAAATATAATTAAGAGATAAGGGGTTGCAATAACGTACTTAAGAATTTTCTCTGTTCCAGGCAAGGATCTTGGTACTTTGCATGAATAATTTTATTTAATTAAATGGAATAAAATGTGAGTCACACATAAACATTATGCATTTAGGATGGACAAACAAGATGTATTATTTTTATCAACTTAAAAATGCTGGTTAAACTAATTTAGCTACCCAAGAGATCATGCTTCAGACTCCTAAATTTCTGCCTTGACCCACCTCGTCATCGTGAAAATGTCAAACTTAAAATATTCAGTATGCTTTATAACATTTTTAAGCATATTCTCAAATAATTTATAGCAGTAATCATGCTTTAAAAATATGCTTACAAAATTTATTATAATTGTTCTAAAATTTTTTTCATTTTATGCATTTGAATTATGCCATGGAGTAAATAATAATTTCCTCCATAATGATTATTTTATCTCTCTTTCCATGGTATATTCTCTCAGTACCTCAGAGTTTGCTTTGTTCTTATTAGATTCACATGACTGTCAAAATATGTAACTGTGGATGCCAGAAATATTTTTCAGATCAGGGCAAACAGTTAATGGAAAAATGTACTATTTTTCTACTAAAATAGATACTGAAAAATATTTTCTAAAAATACTCATTGTGAAATGTGGTAGATTTATTTAATGTTGGAACCACATTTTAACTCAAATACTCAAATATTGTTGACATCAGTGAGTGCATGAGTCATTTAGTGGAATAAAAAGGCATAGCCCTTATAATTATTGAAATATTAAAAAGATTTCAGAAAGATACTAATGTAAATAAAGTAACATAGTATATTTATCTGTCTCATGATATTTGGCACAGAGTAACAATAAATGGAACCTTTTTTTATTACATTATCACATGACATTTTCAATAGTAAGATCTAATGAAAATGGGGATATGTTACTTTTACATTAGTCTCTGGTAATGGTCCTCACTATCACATATTTTAAGTATTTTTTTCATGCGTATACTAATTCCTAAAACATTCTTGACCACATGATATGGACCAGGTACTGAGGGGTTGTTTTCTACAACACATGGTGGATGTTTGCATATGCATCAGCACCTAATATACTCTAAGCTAAAATTTAAATATTATCTAATATTTACAGCAGGGAGTAATTATTAAATAATGTGTATATCATGCTTCTTTTAAATTTCTAATTTTAAGTAATAAGCAGAGGCAAATTTACCATGAAATAATGAATCTTAAGCTTTAGAGCCACTCCCCTTCCAAAGTCTAGGAGAGGCTCCAGTAACATATTCACATGAACTTATATTTTTATAAATTTTGTAGAAGTGAAATATTTTAATTATAACTGTTTAAGGTAGCTTTCTCTTTCCACTACAATCACATTTTCCATCTTGTTGAGTGGTATTGCAGTGACCAGAGGTATTCTAAAGATCCGGCTAAATGGAAGATGAGCTGGAGACACAGTTAACTTGGATTTAGTGGGATAAACTGATGCAGTTATCAGTCACTCTTCTATATAATTAGGTACTGCTGGCCTCCCAGGATATAATTTCTTCCAAGAACAATTCCAGTGCCCACTCTGACTCATCTTGCATCATGATATGAAGATGAAGGGCACTGACCATATTGTGTTATGAAAACTGGAGAGTAACAGCCAAAAGCTAGTCTGTGAGGAATTCTTCCAATTATCAGATGTATAAAATTGTAAGTTGAAGGTTTGACCTCATTGTCTCCTAGTCAAAATGGAATTTCTATTTTTTCATATATATGCTCTATACTGCAATGTATACAAATATAAACACATCATATGTATTTTTTATGGAAATCTTACAAAAGTTTTTACAATTCCTATGAACGTAGGGTACAAATTTACAGCAACACCACAAACAATGAGTGTTTCTGTGAGCAAACTCACATATCTATGCATCTCAACACATCAGATCACATCTTGGCATGACTGACACATCTTGAAATGTGGCAACCCTAGGAGAAATGGCCTGTAAAATTCTGTTTCTTAAAAAGCAATCTCGGGGCTTCCCTGATGGCACAGCAGTTGAGAATCTGCCTGCTAATGCAGGGGACGTGGGTTCGAGCCCTGGTCTGGGAGGATGCCACATGCTGCGGAGCAACTAGGCCCGTGAGCCACAACTACTGAGCCTGCGCGTCTGGAGCCTGCGCTCCGCAACAAGAGAGGCCGCGATAGTGAGAGGCCCGCGCACTGCAATGAAGAGTGGCCCCGCTTGCCACAACTAGAGAAAGCCATCGCACAAAAACGAAGACCCAACACAGCAAAAATAAATTAATAAACTCCTACCCCCAACATCTTCTTAAAAAAAAAAAAAAAGCGATCTCTAACTCATATAAGCTCCAAGTCCCACAAAACCTGGATTTGTCCCTTGTATGCAATTCTTCCTAGATTATCCTCACACAGTGAATCATAATATCTAAAAGATGATACTGACTTTAAATACCATGTAGTCTGGTAGGGGGTTTCATATATCTTTCTCTTAAGTTTCAACACCTTTTTTTTTCAAATAAAAGATTATGTTATAAATGCAGTAGAAAGTCTTAGTGATCAATACTATGAGGAAAGTAGAGAATAATAAGCTAAATAAGAAATAAACATGAAACAAATAAGAAACAATAGGCGAAATTAAAAAATAGATGTGGGGCTTCCCTGGTGGCGCAGTCGTTAAGAGTCTGCCTGCTGAGGCAGGGGACATGGGTTCGTGCCCCGGTCCGGGAAGATCCCACATGCCGCAGAGCAGCTGGGCCCGTGAGCCATGGCCGCTGAGCCTGCGCTTCCGGAGCCTGTGCTCCGCAACGGGAGAGGGCACAACAGTAAGAGGCCCGCGTACCGCAAAAAAAAAAAAAAATAGATGTGAACTCATAACCTTAAAAAAATACATCCTCTGGGCTTCCCTGGTGGCACAGTGGGTGGGAATCTGCCTGCCAATGCAGGGAACACAGCTTCAATCCATGGCCTGGGAAGATTCCCACATGCCACGGAGCAACTAAGCCCGTGTGCCACAACTACCGAGCCTGCACTCTAGAGCCCGTGCTCTGCAACAAGAGAAGCCACGACAATGAGAAGCCCGGGCACCACTCACTGCAACTAGAGAAAGCCCACGCACAGAACAAAGACCCAACACAGCCAAAAATAAAAACAAATAAATAAATAAATTTATAAAAAAAAAGTCCTCTCCTCTGTTTCTGTTCAGAATAGCTCACTATTCAAGACACTGGGGTAGACAATGATTTCTTAACACAAAAAAGATATTAATCCTAAAAGAAAAAAATTAGATGAATGGGATCTCATCAAATTTAAAAATATCTGTTCACCAAAAGAATTCATTATTATGGTGAAAAAGCAAGCCACAGATTAACAGAAAAGATTTAAAAATATAGTAATTTTTAAAAAATGAGCAAAAGAGCTAAGCAGGCACTTCACAAAAGAAGATATCCAAATAACCAATAAGCATGCTGAATCGGTGCTCAATATCAGGAAAATGCAAATTAAAACTTCAATGAGATGCCACCACATGCCTATCAGAGTAGCTAAAATTAAAAGATTAACAATATGAAACACTGGCAATGATATGGAGCGATAAGAATTCTTATACGTTGCTGGTGGAAGTATAAAACTGTACAACCACATTGGAAAACTGCTTGGCAATTTCTCTGAAAGTTAAACAGACATCAGCCTGCCCAATGACCTATAATTCTACCCCTCATATATTTATATAGTATATCCAAGAGAAAGATATGCTTATGTCCACAAAAAGACTTACACAAGAATGTTTGTAGCAGTTTTATTAATAATAGTCTCAAAACAGAAATAACACAAACATACATCAAGAGGAAAATGGACTAATGAATTGTGGATATTGATTCAATGAAATTCTGTATGATAAAAAAGAACAAACTACTGATACACTACCACTGATGAATCTCACAGGAGCCAATGTAAAAGATCTCTCACTAGTCAAGTTGTCATAATTTGGTAATCCATGAAAACAATAATAATTATTATTAATTATAATAATATGAATAATAGTAATTAGTGATCTGAGTAATAAGAATTACACATCATTTTGGTTAATTGAAATAAATCAAGTCTATAAAAGACACAAGTTCATAACAATACTCTAAAGAAAAGAATTAATAGAAAGCAGTGACTTTCAGACATTTTTTTAAACCAAGGCCCACAGCTAGAATTATACTACACACACATACACATCACACACCTTAAATGCTACACAAAATTCTACTCACTCTTCTTATGTCTCATGAACTGTTTATTTCTATTTTATTCAACTTTTTAATCAATTTAAGAAACTAACTGCATAAAAAAACAGTTAGTTGCAATCTATAGTTTATAAAACACTGATTAAAATTACAAAAAGTTAGTTGAAATGAAAAAGGATAAGGTTCCCTTTTACTGATTTTAAGGTTTTGATAAGTAGGAATATTCTTATATGTAGGCATTTTGTTTCACTAATTACATGTCTGCTTATGTGTATACAAGATGAGTACTTATTTCCTTTTATGTATGCTGAGAAGAACAAATGCAGAGAAATAAAAGGTAAACTGAATAGTCCTACAAGAAATAAGAATTGTACCAAGAAGAGAATCATGGTCCCTGACTTCAGACAATACTACAAAGCTACAGTCATCAAAACAGTATGGTACTAGCACAAAAACAGACATATGGATAAATGGAACAGAATAGAAAGCCCAGAAATAAACCCACATACCTATGGTCAATTAATCTACAACAAAGGAGGCAAGAATATACAATGGAAAAAAGACAGTCTCCTCAATAAGCAGTGCTGGGGAAACTGAACAGCTACATGTAAAAAATGAAATTAGCACATTTTCCCACACCATATACAAAAGAAAACTCAAAGTGGATTAAAAAGGTAAATTTCAGCTCTGAAACCATAAAACTCCTAAAAGAAAACATAGACAGAACACTCTTTAACATAAATCATAGCAATATTTTTTTGGATCTGTCTCCTAAGGCAAACAAAACAAAAGCAAAAATAAACAAATGAGACCTACTTAAACGCTTTTGCACAGCAAAGGAAACTGTCAACAAAATGAAAAGACAACCTACTGAATGAGAGAAAATATTTGCAAATGATATGACCAATAAGGGGTTATTATCGAAAATATATAAACAGCTCATACAACTCAATATCAAAAAAAACCCTTAACAACCCAATTAAAAATGGGAAGAAGACCTGAAAAGACATTTTTCCAAAGAAGGTATACAGATGGCCAACAGGTACATAAAAAGATGCTCAACATCACTAATCATCAGAGAATGCAAATCAAAATCACAATGAAATATCACCTCAAACCTGTCAGAATGGTTATCAACAAAAAGACCACAAATAACAAATGTTGGCAAGGATGTGGAGAAAAGGAAACCCTTGTATACTGTTGGTGGGAATGTTAACTGGTGCAGCTACTGTGAAAAACTGTATGGAGGGTCCTCAAAAAACTAAAAATAGAACTACCATATGATCCAGCAATTCCACTCCTGAGTATATATCCAAAGAAAACAAAAACACTAATTTGAAAAGATATATGCACCCCAATGTTTATAGCAACATTGTTTACAATAGCCAAGGTACGGAAGTAACCTAAGTGTCCATCAACAGATGAATGGATAAAGATGTGACTGATGCACACACACACACACACACACACACACACACACACACACACACCACACACAGGAATACTACTCAGCCATAAAAAAGATTGAAATTTTGCCATTTGCAACAACATGGATGGACCTAGATGGTATTATGCTTGGGCAAATAAGTCAGACAGAGAAAGACAAATACTGTATGTTACCACCTATATGTAGAATCTAAAAAATAAAACGAATGATACAACAAAACAGAAACAGACTCACAGATATACAGAACAAACTAGTGGTTACCAGTGGGGAGAGGGAAGGGGAGAGGGTCAAGACAAGGATAGAGGATTAAGAGTACACACCACAATGTATAAAATAAATAAGCTACAAGAATATATTGTACAACACAGGGAATACAGCCAATATTGTATAATAACTTGAAAAGGAGTACAGTCTATTAAGAATTTTTGAATCACTATGTTGTACATCTGAAAATAACATAATATTGTAAACCAACTATGTTTCAGTAAAAAAATAATAATTAAAAAAAGAAATTGCATCAAAAAGGAAAGGAGGGCTTCCCTGGTGGCGCAGTGGTTGAGAATCTGCCTGCCAATGCAGGGGATACGGGTTCGAGCCCTGTTCTGGGAAAATCCCACATGCCGTGGAGCAACTGGGCCTGTGAGCCACGACTACTGAGCCTACGCGTCTGGAGCCTGTGCTCCGCAACAAGATAGGCCGCGACAGTGAGAGGCCCGCACACCGCGATGAAGAGTGGCCCCCGCTTGCCACAACTAGAGAAAGCCCTCGCACAGAAACAGAGACCCAATACAGCCAAAAATAAATAAATAAATAAATTAGTTAAAAAGAAAAAAAATAAAGAGAAAGGATTGTCCAGCATGGGTAATCAAACAACATAATCATGTAGAAAAGGAATCCAACAAACCCGTTTCCTAATGATAAATTAACCAAATGTTGTAAAAACAAAAGTTAAATATGTGTACTCAATATCTCATATCTAGGAATTGAAACCTATATGATACCAAACTAACCATAATAAAACTCTAATACAACATATATAGTTTTAATTAATTTTATGCTTACCTAAATTTCAAAAGACAATCTATTCACATGGTTCAAATTTTAATATAAAATTATAAAATATTAAAAGGTGTATTGGGACTTACCTGGTGGTGCAGTGGTTAAGAATCCACCTGCCAATGCAGGGGACACGGGTTCGAGCCCTGGTCTGGGAAAATCCCACATGCCGCGGAGCAACTAAGCCCAGGCACCACAACCACGGGGCCTACGCTCTAGAGCCCACGAGCCACAACTACTGAGCCCATGTGCCACAACTACTGAAGCCCGCGCGCCTAGAGCCCGTGCTCTGCAATAAGAGAAGCCACCACAATGAGAAGCCCGTGCACCGCAATGAAGAGTAGCTCCCGTTCGCCACAACTAGAGAAAGCCCATGCGCAGCAACGAAGACCCAACAAAGCCAAAAATAACTAAATACACTTTAAAAAGGTGTATATAATTCTGTGGTTTTTTAAAAATCTCTCTCTCTCATCTGTCTCGCATCTGCTCAGTTCCCACTCTCTCTGAAGCCTATCCCAATCTTGGTAACCACTCATAAGTGTCTTATGTCTCCTTACAGAATTTCTTTGTGCATAGTCAAGAAAATATGAACTATTTGCCTCCCTTTAAAAAATTTTTATTCCCTTCCAGAGGGTTTTTAAATTAAAATACAATACACGTAACATAAAATTCAAAAATGTACAAATTAAAGTGTACAATTAAGTGGGTTTTGGTTTATTCACGAGGCTGTACAACCATCACCACTATCTAACTAAAGGACTTTGTCATTACTCCAAAAAGAATGCCCACATCCCTCAGCTATCACCTCCCCCCCCCACCAACTCCCCTATGCCTAGGAAACTATTAATCTACTTTCTGAGTTCATAGATTTGCCTATTCTGGACATTTCATATATATGGAATCATATGATCGCCTTTGATGGTGGCCTTTGACGACTGGCTTCTCTCACTTAGCATAATGTTTTCAAGGTTCATCTATGTTGTAACATGTATCAGTACTTCCTTCCTCTCTATGGTTGAATATTCCATTTTAAGAATACAAAATGGAAGTTTATATTAATTAATTACATTAGTGGAATTTTATTTATTTATTTTCATTTATTTATTTTTTTGTGGTACATGGGCCTCTCACTGCTGCGGCCTCTCCCGCTGCGGAGCACAGGCTCCGGACACGCAGGCTCAGCGGCCATGGCTCATGGGCTCAGCCGCTCCGCGGCATGTGGGATCCTCCCGGACCAGGGCACAAACCCGTGTCCCCCGCATCGGCAGGCGGACCCTCAACCACTGCGCCACCAGGGAAGCCCATTAGTGGAATTTTAAATCCACTTTGTTTAGCTATTCATTGGCTGATAGACATTTGTGTTGTTTCCACTTTTTTTGGCTATGAGTAATGCTGCTAAGAGCAGTGGCATATAAGTTTTTGTGTAAGCATATTTTCAATTCTCTTGGGATATACCTAGGAGTAGAACTGCTAGTCACATAGCAACTCTATGTTTGATTTTTGAGAAACTTTCAGACTATTTTCCAAAGGGGCTGCATCATTTTACATTCCCACCAACAATGTATGCATGTTTCCAATTTCTCCACATCCTCACCAACAGTTGCTACTGTTCGTCTTTTTGATTACCTCCATCTTTTTTTTTTTTTTTCGATACGCGGGCCTCTCACTGTTGTGGCCTCTCCCGTTGCGGAGCACAGGCTCTGGACATGCAGGCTCAGCGGCCATGGCTCACGGGCCCAGCCGCTCCGTGGCATGTGGGATCTTCCCGGACCGGGTCACGAACCCGTGTCCCCTGCATCGGCAGGCGGACTCTCAACCACTGCACCACCAGGGAAGCCCCGATTACCTCCATTTTTTAAACACAAAATAAGAGAGCATACCATACACACTGCGGCATGATTGCTTTTTCCACACAGTATCTTAGAGATCTTTCCCTAACAGGAAAATAGAGAGGACTTGTTTCTGGGGAAGCAGCTGGTACAGAGGAGGAAGGGCTGAGGGGAATCCTGAACAAACAGACATACTTACTTATATACATACATACATACATTTTTTTCTTCACAGTTTTCTTGTACCACACAGGCCCCTGAAGGGCTCCCAGAACACCATCTGAGAGCTACTTACCTATCTGGGTTACCCCTCACTTGACAGATGAGGAAACCAAAGCCCAGAGGGCCATTTGACCTCCTAGCCCTGTTGTAACGAAGTACCACAAACTGGGTGGCTTAAACAACATTTCTGGAGGCTGGAAGTACAAAATCAAGCTTGTTTCTTCTGAGAGCTGTGAGAGAGATGTGTTCCAAGACTCTCCTAGCTTCTGGAGGTTTGTGAACAACATCTGGTGTTCCCTGGTTTATAGAAGCGTCACCTGATCTTTGCCTTTATCTACACATGACATTCTCCCTGTGTGAGCACCCATCTCAAAATGTCTCCTTTTTATTAGGACAACAGACATATTGGATTAGGGCCCACTCTAATGATCTAATTTTAATTTGATTACCTTGGTAAAGAATAAGATCATATTCTGAGGTCCTGGGGGGTGGAACTTCAATGTATGAATTTTGATATCCATTTTGAAAGATGTTATTAAGCTAGTGTAACGACTTGTAGGCATTAGTGGGAGATAAATCTTCATACACACCGCGGCACTGTGGTCAGCTGACTGGAGGTCAGGAAATGCAGAGCCAAGTCCCGACTCTGACACTCACTCACTGTGGGACCATTTACCATCTGGATTGCCACTGTCTCTTCTCATGGATGAGTTGATGTGATATCTAAACTCCAGAGGATTCTCTGATTCCTATTCTGTTTTGTTATGCTCTGTTTTGTGCTATTCTTTCCTACCTCCACACACAAATATGAGCAACAGAGAGACAGATGATGTAAACAGACAAGCATATTTATAACACCCATTCGTAGGTTTACGGATTTTTAAAAATGGAAGGCTTTCATCTACCGCTCTCATTTAATAGGCAAAAATATGGAAGCCTAGGGAGGTGAAGTGCCTGGTCCTAAGACACACACATCATTCCTTGCTTGAATAACTTCAAATAGGGGAGGGTCCTTAAATTAAGTCCACAGACCTGAGGGTCTCCATGAATGAACTTTAGGGGTCTATATACCTCCTGAGAGTTTGCGTGTAAAAGCTGGTGTGAGTTTGCATGTTTATATTTTATTTATTCTGTTGGAAGAAATCTTTAGCTTTCATCAAATTCTCAAAAGGATCTATTTTTGTTCAAATAAATCCTTAGTTCTTATGCCCTAAATGCCTGGCATATAAGAGATACTCAATAAACATTAATTGACTTATGTATATTGAACTCTTAACCAAGACAAAGTTCATAACCACTGGAGTAGAGTAAAATACAATGTGATCATTCTCTAGAGAATAATCCTCACTGCTTCCTGCTCACAAAATGCTCTATCTGTGTGACATCTTTTGTCAGCCTGTAGTTCCCAGTCCTGGATGAATTATATTGTACAATGCCGTGCTTGTCAATTAAACCAATTAAGAAAAGATGTTTAAATCACAATTTCATCTCCTTTAGGAAATCATCCATCTTTTAATTTAACTTTATTATTTTACTTAATTAACAAGGATTTAATGGCAGTTAATAAATGATATATTAATTAATTTATGAAATTACTTTGTCCTTATTAAAGTAATTCATAATTTTAAATGCTTGTAATTTTCATTAGTTTCATCAAATAAGACAGAGCATATTCAATTAAAGCTGAGTTACCTTACTTTTAGTCCAAGTCCCAGGGAAAACCTCTAGTGTATCTAGGACATGTGCTGGAACGATGATCAAAACAGTGACTTTGACAGAGGCAGGGAAATGCCTTGGGCCCAAGACATGGTATCATAAGCAGAGAACAGTACCATAGAGTAGGCGCTCAGTAAATATCTGATGAATCAATGAAAGAAAAAAGACGTAGCTAGTGCTGCGAGGAGGACAGAAATCCCTCTTTGAATAGGGAGCCGTTAACCTTAAGAAGAACTGATAGGACATCCACCAAATGGAGGAAGATGCAATGGTTAGATCCTCCTCTGGAGGATTTTGGGATCCTCCTTTTGGGATCCTCCTCCTCCTCCCAAAAAAAAACACGTGTTTTTGTGGGACGTTAAGGAATGGCATCAAGCTGATGATTATCAATGTAGATATCAAATACAACTTCTGTCTTTAGTTATTAAACATTTCTTTATTGGTAATTTATTACTAAGGACTAGTAAATATGGAAGCAACCCAAAGTCCCAGGTATGGGGCCTCAAGACAGAAGAAGTATGAGACTCTGAAAGAAGCAGGTCAGGCCATTTATGCCATAAATATATGTATGACAATAAATTATACATTTTAAAAAACCCTACAAATGTTATTTACAAATAATTTACATTCTTCAGAAGCATTTACAATAATGACTCACTTTGCCAATAGAGATGGAAAGCTCTCTTCTTTAAAAGATTCAGTCTTACTCATGCTTGTGCCCCAATTTCAGCAAAGAGTTGCTGCTTTATAAATGACTGTGGATTTATACTTTAAGTATGAGCAAGAACGTGATTTAAGTATAATCAAGGAAGATCCTACAAAATCTTGCTATTTATTTTACCTAGCTCGCTAGACCACCCTATATCACAGAGAAGGAGTGGATTTCTCATCCAGAAAACTTCCTGAAAAAGAAATTATCTGTTTGACATCTAGGTGCTACCCAAGACTTAAAGAAACAAACACAGGAATTTGGGGTGCTCCCTTGGTGAGTACCAAGACAAAAGGGATCTTTCTATGTCTACTCTGCACCCCCTGGAACAAAGATCCTTGATACAGTCAGCCCTCCTTATCCACGGTTCCAAATCTGCAGATTCAACCAACCACAGATTGAAAATACCCAGAAAGTTCCAAAAAGCCAAACATGAATTTGCCATGTAAGGCAACTATTTACATAGCATTTACATTGTGTTTACAACTATCTACATAGTATTTACATCATATTAGGTATCATAAGTTATCTAGAGGTGATTTAAAGTATACAAGAGGATTGCATAGGTTATATGCAAATACTATGCCATAAGGGACTTGAGCTCCCTGGATTTTGGTATCTACTGGGCATCCTGGGACCAACCTCCTGTATTTTAGAGAGAAAAGAACCTAAGATCCAGATCTTCAATGAGACATCAAATTTAAACCATTTAGGATAAAGAAGATGTGGTACATATATACAATGGAATACTACTCAGCCATAAAAAAAATGAAATGCCATTTGCAGCAACATGGATGGAACTAGAGATTATCATACTAAGTGAAGTTAAGTCAGAAAGCGAAATACCATATGATATCACTTACTATGTGGAATCTAAAATATGACACAAATAACTTTTATGAAAGAGACAGAGTCACAGTTATAGAGAACAGACTTGTGGTTGCCAAGGGTGAGGGGAGGAAAGGGATGGAGTGGGAGTTTGGGGTTAGCACATGCAAACTATTATATATAGAATGGATAAACAACAAGGTCCTACTGCATAGCAAAGGGAACTATATTCAATATTCTGTGAAAAGGCATAATGGAAAAGAATATTAAAAAAGAGAATGTGTATATATATATGTATATATATACATATATATATAACTGAATCACTTTTCTGTACAGCAGAAATTAACACAACATTGTAAATCAACTCTACTTCAATTTTTTTTTTAAGTGAAATTTAAACCATTTATCTTACCTGGAGCTGAGGTTCTTTTGTGTTGAGTGTTTTCTCCCTAGCAGCTGAGAATGAAGTCTTGGAAGAAACTGTGGATGGCTGACTAAGAGAAGATATTTTGTTTTAGCAAATTTTATTTTAAACTTATTCATATTATGATCCATTCATTAGGTGGAATACTAGGCACTTCTTAAAATGGCAGTATAGAACAATTTAATGAAAAAGTTAATGTTCATTTAAAATTTTCCTTCTTTCTATGGTATATCGAAAAATATTTCATATAATAAAAATAAATAAATATATATATAAATATAATAAAATATACAAATTACATATATAATTCATATCATAAATTAATAAATAAATAAAAATAAATAAGCATATGGACCCAGAATTGATGAACTGCAACTCAGAAATAAACTCCAGTGTTTGTGCAACATTATTACACAGATATATTCTTACTTTCTAAAATTCTTCCAGTTACATCAAGAGTTCCTCTTGATGGAGGAATGGTGTGGACTTCTTTCAGGGTGCAAGAACTGGTCTTCATTACACAGGAACATACAGGTATTTCCTTAGAGTTCATCTGAGCAATTATCTGACAATGACCCTGAAAAAGACTCTGAATAACTGAATATGAAAGAAACTTGGGGTTCTTAAATGCGTCATCTTCTATATTGACATATGAACGTTATTTAACTTACAACTTCAAAACCGAGTTGATACTATTAAATCATCTAATGTCATCTGTGGTCAGGTTCAACTAGCCCCTTAGCTCTAGAGCTGATCACAGATATGAAAGTCATTTAAGCGAAATAATTGTTGGTCATAGCTCCCTGCTGGAATTTTAACTGAAGAGTGTAATGCTCCTATTGTGTACTTACAGAT
This sequence comes from Stenella coeruleoalba, assembly GCF_951394435.1. Classification (NCBI taxonomy): domain Eukaryota; kingdom Metazoa; phylum Chordata; class Mammalia; order Artiodactyla; family Delphinidae; genus Stenella; species Stenella coeruleoalba. The sequence continues at coordinate 74,648,988 of NC_137149.1, forward strand.
GTGATCAATACAAGGGAGTGAGAGTTTAAGTTGTCAGAGATATTGGTTGTTCCAGCCCTGAAAGAAAAAGGTGGGGGGCTGGATTCAAAGACCACCGAGAAAATATATTTATTCATACAAAAAAACTCATTGAAACTACTGCATGCTAGGCTAAAGATAAAAGGAACAAGAAAGAGACAGTGCCTCACTGTATGAAGTTTTATGTATTTTCCACTCACAAGCAATTCTTGAGCATCGTCTTTGTGCCAATATTATAGATTTGGGGCGGGGGGTTGGGGGGAGAGACAGCCCACAGTGCCTAGTCTTGAAAAGCAATACTATGCTCTATTTGTACTCTCTTTGGAGATACTGAGGAAATACACCATTAAAAAAGGGCAGGGGGAGATATCATTCAAGTGAATGTACAGTGGTATAGGCAGAATAATTTGAGGTAAGATTATTAAGTAAATGAAGTTTGACTTTGGTTCTCTGCTTCTGTTTTTATATATTTCCTTTCTTTCGGTGTCTCTGAGGCTCCCTGGCACTTTCCTAAGGCCTTGATGTTCACTATCCACGGCCTCAAAGCTAATCCAAGGCCAAATAACTAATTTGACAAACTAATTTCTACTAAAGCGTCTACTAAACTAGTTTATCCTAACTAATTTGATGAACTGATTTCTACTAATTAATTTAGGGTTATTTTCCTAAATAAACCTAGAATAACAACAATGCTGTATATTCTCATTGTGCTGTTAACGTATTTACAAGCACCAATGCAAGGTACTGTGTGTTCAACGGTAAGGGGCTACAAAGATGAATAAGGCATTAACCTTGTTTATAAGGGACCTTATAAGGAGGAGAGATCAATACATGAGCAACTTTATTCAAAGCAGTGAACAGCGGGGACGGCATGGGCACGAGGGCCAAGAGAGGGCTGAGCTTTCATCCCACACCGGCTGCCACTTAAGAACTTTTGAGGTTCTGGGGTACAGCACTGCTTGAGGTCAATAGGTTCTTGCACCTAAGCCTGTCATCAAGCTCCTTTAATGAACCCCAGCCTGGGTCTTCCTAGGTCGGAGAGGTAGAGAAGAGCAATCCCAGCACTAATGGGAGGAATCAGTGAGATCTCCAAGGGAAAGATGAACCTCTAGAAAGAGAAGCCTGGGCTGTGAGGTTCAGCCACTTTCATTGCCTTGGAGGGTCTAGGGCCGATTTTTCAAAAGAGCTGGCAGATTTCCTTAAATACTAACAATACTTTTCAGAGATGGGAGGGAGGCTGATAAAAGGTTACTGTCCCACCCTACCAGATACAAAGACTTTCAAATGAGTTTTGTCTTTGTGCTTTAACCCAGCGATGAACACTGGCAATTCCAGGTCAAGTTGGAGGAAAGACAGTGCCTTGCCAGATCAACAAAGATATAACTGTGAACAACTAGCCCCTTTAATCACCTCTCAAGTCACACCCAGCACTGGAGTCTTATACTAAGAAGACAAGTCACAAAGCTGATCTACAACAGCCAAATGTGTTCCCACCTCCTGGACCCTCCCTTCTTATATTTTCATTTCTGTGACATTAGATCAAGTTTTTCACACTCCCTAGGTTACAACAACAGTCTTCCTTGTCTCCAGTAAAATCTGATGGCAGAGGCTTCCGGGAAGATGGCGGAAGAGTAAGACGCAGAGATCACCTTCCTCGCCACAGATACACCAGAAATACATCTACACGTGGAACAACTCCTACAGAACACCTACTGAACGCTGGCAGAAGACCTCAGACCTCCCAAAAGGCAAGGAAGTCCCCACGTACCTGGGTAGGGCAAAAGAAAAAAGAATAAACAGAGACAAAAGCATAGGGATGGGACCTGCACTAGTGGGAGGGAGCCATGAAGGAGGAAAGGTTTCCACACACTAGAAACCCCTTCACGGGCGGAGACTGCGGGTGGCAGAGGGGGAAAGCTTCGGAGCCGCGGAGGAGAGCACAGCAACAGGGGTGCAGAGGGCAAAGCGGAGAGATTCCCACACAGAGGATCAGGGCAGACCGGCACTCACCAGCCCGAGAGGCTTGTCTGCTCACCCGCCAAGGCAGGCAAGGCTGGGAGTTGAGGCTCGGGCTTCGGTCGGAGCGCCAGGAGAGGACTGGAGTTGGTGTCATGAACACAGCCTGCAGGGGGTTAATGCGCCACGGCTAGCCGGGAGGGAGTCCGGGGAAAAGTCTGGACCTGCCGAAGAGGCAAGAGACTTTTTCTTCCCTCTTTGTTTCCTGGTGTGCAAGGAGAGGGGATTAAGAGCGCTGCTTAAAGGAGCTCCAGAGACGGGCGCGAGCGGCTAAAAGCACGGACCCCAGAGATGGGCATGAGACGCTAAGGCCGCTGCTGCCGCCACCAAGAAGCCTGTGTGCGAGCACAGGTCACTCTCCACACCCCCTTCCGGGGAGCCTGTGCAGCCCGCCACTGCCAGGGTCCCATGATCCAGGGACAACTCCCCCGGGCGAACACACAGCGCGCCTCAGGCTGGTGCAACGTCACGCCGGCCTCTGCCGCCACAGACTCCACCCGCACTCCGTGCCCCTCCCTCCCCCCGGCCTGAGTGAGCCAGAGCCCCCGAATCAAAGGCTCCTTTAACCCCGTCCTGTCTGAGTGAAGAACAGATGCCCTCCGGCGACCTACACGCTGAGGCGGGGCCAAATCCAAGGCTGAGCCCCTGGGAGCTGTGAGAACAAAGAAGAGAAAGGGAAATCTCTCCCAGCAGCCTCAGAAGCAGCGGATTAAAGCTCCACAATCAACTTCATGTACCCTGCATCTGTGGTACATGAATAGACAACAAATCATCCCAAATTGAGGAGGTGGACTTTGAGAGCAAGATTTATGATTGCTTCCCCTTTTCCTCTTTTTGTGAGTGTGTATGTGTATGCTTCTGTGTGAGATTTTGTCTGTATAGCTTTGCTTCCACCATTTGTCCTAGGGTTCTATCTCTCCGTTTTTTTAAAAATTTTTTTTCTTAATAATTATATTTTTATTTTAATAAACTTATCATATTTTATCTTACTTTATTTTATTTTACTTTATCTTCTTTTTTTTTCCTTCCTTCCCTCCTTCCTTCCTTCCTCCCTCCCTCCCTACTTTCTTTCTTTCTTTCTTTCTTTCTACTTCTACTAATTCTTTCTTTCTACATTTTCTCCCTTTTATTCTGAGTCGTGTGCATGAAAGGCTCTTGGTGCTGCAGCCAGGAGTCAGTGCTGTGCCTCTGAGGTGCGAGAGCCAACTTCAGGACACTGGTCCACAAGAGACCTCCCAGCTCCACATAATATCAAATGGCGAAAATCTCCCAGAGATCTCCATCTCAACACCAGCACCCAGCTTCACTCAATGACCAGCAAGCTACAGTGCTGGACATCCTATGCCACACAACTAGCAAGACAGGAACACAAGCACACCCATTAGCAGAGAGGCTGCCTAAAATCATAATAAGTCCAGGGACACCCAAAAACACAACACCAGATGTGGACCTGCCCACCAGAAAGAGAAGATCCAGCCTCATCCACCAGAAAATGGGCACTAGTCCCCTCCACCAGGAAGCCTACACAACCCACTGAACCAACCTTAGCCACTGGGGACAGACACCAAAAACAACGGGAACTACAAACCTGCAGCCTGCAAAAAGGAGACCCCAAACACAGTAAGATAAGCAAAATGAGAAGACAGAAAAACACACAGCATATGAAGGAGCAAGATAAAAACCCACCAGACCTAACAAATGAAGAGGAAATAGGCAGTCTGCCTGAAAAAGAATTCAGAATAATGATGGTAAAGATGATCCAAAATCTTGGAAATAGAATAGACAAAATGCAAGAAACATTTAACAAGGACATAGAAAACTAAAGATGAAACAAACAACGATGAACACCACAATAAATGAAATTAAAAATACCCTAGATGGGATCAAGAGCAGAATTACTGAGGCAGAAGAACGGATAAGTGACCTGGAAGATAAAATAGTGGAAATAACTACTGCAGAGCAGAATAAAGAAAAAAGAATGAAAAGAACTGAGGACAGTCTCAGAGATTTCTGGGACAACATTAAACGCACCAACATTCAAATTATAGGGGTTCCAGAAGAAGAAGAGAAAAAGAAAGGGACTGAGAAAATATTTGGAGAGATTATAGTTGAAAACTTCCCTAATATGGGAAAGGAAATAGTTAATCAAGCCCAGGAAGCACAGAGAGTCCCATACAGGATAAATCCAAGGAGAAATACGCCAAGACACATATTAATCAAACTGTCAAAAATTAAATACAAAGAAAACGTATGAAAAGCAGCAAGGGAAAAACAACAAATAACACACAAGGGAATCCCCATAAGGTTAACAGCTGATCTTTCAGCAGAAACTCTGCAAGCCAGAAGGGACTGGCAGGACATATTGAAAGTGATGAAGGAGAAAAACTTGCAACCAAGATTACTCTACCCAGCAAGGATCTCATTCAGATTTGATGGAGAAATTAAAACCTTTACAGACAAGCAAAAGCTGAGAGAGTTCAGCACCACCAAACCAGCTCTACAACAATTGCTAAAGGAACTTCTCTAGGCAAGAAACACAAGAGAAGGAAAAGACCTACAATAACAAACCCAAAACAATTAAGAAAATGGGAATAGGAACATACATATCAATAATTACCTTAAAAGTAAATGGACTAAATGCTCCCTCCAAAAGACACAGATTGGCTGAATGGATACAAAAACAAGACCCATATATTTGCTGTCTACAAGAGACCCACTTCAGACCTAGAGACACATACAGACTGAAAGTAAGGGGATGGCAAAAGATATTTCATGCAAATGGAAACCAAAAGAAAGCTGGAGTAGCAATTCTCATATCAGACAAAATGGACTTTAAAATAAAGACTATTAGAAGAGACAAAGAAGGACACTACATAATGGGCAAGGGATCGATCCAAGAAGAAGATATAATAATTGTAAATATTTATGCACCCAAAGTAGGAGCACCTCAATACATAAGGCAAATACTAACAGCCATAAAAGGGGAAATCGACAGTAACACATTCATAGTAGGGGACTTAAACACCCCACTTTCACCAATGGACAGATCATCCAACAAGAAAATAAATAAGGAAACACAAGCTTTAAATGATACATTAAACAAGATGGACTTAATTGATATTTATAGGACATTCCATCCAAAAACAACAGAATACACATTTTTCTCTAGTGCTCATGGAACATTCTCCAGGATAGATAATATCTTGGGTCACAAATCAAGCCTTGGTAAATTTAAGAAAATTGAGATTGTATCAGCTATCTTTTCCGACCACAACACTATGAGACTAGATATCAATTACAGGAAAAGATCTGTAAAAAATACAAACACATGGAGGCTAAACAATACACTACTCAATAACGAAGCGATCACTGAAGAAATCAAAGAGGTAATAAAAAAATACCTAGAAACAAATGACAACGGAGAAACGACGACCCAAAATCTATGGGATGCAGCAACAGCAGTTCTAAGAGGGAAGTTTATAGCAATACAATCCTACCTTAAGAAACAGGAAACCTCTCAAATAAACAACCTAACCTTGCACCTAAAGCAATTAGAGAAAGAAGAACAAAAAAAACCCAAAGTTAGCAGAAGGAAAGAAATCATAAAAATCACATCAGAAATAAATGAAAAAGAAATGAAGGAAATGATAGCAAAGATCAATAAAATTAAAAGCTGGTTCTTTGTGAAGATAAACAAAATTGATAAACCATTAGCCAGACTCATCAAGAAAAAAAAGGAGAAGACTCAAATCAATAGAATTAGAAATGAAAAAGGAGAAGTAACAACTGACACTGCAGAAATACAATAGATCATGAGAGATTACTACAAGCAACTCTATGCCAAAAAAATGGACAACCTGGAAGAAATGGACAAATTCTTAGAAAGGCACAACCTGCCAAGACTGAATCAGGAAGAAACAGAAAATATGAACAGACCAATCACAAGCACTGAAATTGAAACTGTGATTAAAAATCTTCCAACAAACAAAAGCCCAGGAGCAGATGGCTTCACAGGCGAATTCTATCAAACATTTAGAGAAGAGCTAACACCTACCCTTCTCAAACTCTTCCAAAATATAGGAGAGGGAGGAACACTCCCAAACTCATTCTACAAGGCCACCATCACCCTGCTACCAAAACCAGACAAGGATGTCACAAAGAAAGAAAACTACAGGCCAATATCACTGATGAACATAGATGCAAAAATCCTCAACAAAATACTAGCAAACAGAATCCAACAGCACATTAAACGGATCATACACCATGATCAAGTGGGGTTTATTCCAGGAATGCAAGGATTCTTCAATATATGCAAATCAATCAACGTGATACCCCATATCAACAAATGGAAGGAGAAAAAGCATATGATCATCTCAATAGATGCAGAGAAAGCTTTTGACAAAATTCAACACCCATTTATGATAAAAACCCTGCAGAAAGTAGGCACAGAGGGAACTTTCCTCAACATAATAAAGGCCATATATGACAAACCCACAGCCAGCATTGTCCTCAATGGTGAAAAACTGAAAGCATTTCCACTAAGATCAGGAACAAGACAAGGTTGCCCACTCTCACCACTCTTATTCAACATAGTTTTGGAAGTTTTAGCCACAGCAATCAGAGAAGAAAAGGAAATAAAAGGAATCCAAATCGGAAAAGAAGAAGTAAAGCTGTCAGTGTTTGCAGATGACATGATACTATACATAGAGACGCCTAAAGATGCTACCAGAAAACTACTAGAGCTAATCAATGAATTTGGTAAAGTAGCAGGATACAAAATTAATGCACAGAAATCTCTGGCATTCCTATACACTAAGGATGAAAAATCTGAAAGTGAAATCAAGAAAACACTCCCATTTACCACTGCAACAAAAAGAATAAAATATCTAGGAATAAACCTGCCTAAGGAGACAAAAGACCTGTATGGAGAAAATTATAAGACACTGATGAAAGAAATTAAAGATGATACAAATAGATGGAGAGATATACCATGTTCTTGGATTGGAAGAATCAACATTGTGAAAATGACTCTACTACCCAAAGCAATCTACAGATTCAATGCAAACCCTATCAAACTACCACTGGCATTTTTCACAGAACTAGAACAAAAAATTTCACAATTTGTATGGAAACACAAAAGACCCCGAATAGCCAAAGCAATCTTAAGAACGAAACACAGAGCTGGAGGAATCAGGCTTCCTGACTTCAGACTATACTACAAAGCTACAGTAATCAAGACAGTATGGTACTGGCACAAAAACAGAAATATAGATCAATGGAAAAGGATAGAAAGCCCAGAGATAAACCCACGCACATATGGTCACCTTATCTTTGATAAAGGAGGCAGGAATGGACAGTGGAGAAAGGACAGCCTCTTCAATAAGTGGTGCTGGGAAAACTGGACAGCTACGTGTAAAAGTGTAAGATTAGATCACTCCCTAACACCATACACAAAAATAAGCTCAAAATGGATTAAAGACCTAAATGTAAGGTCAGAAACTTTCAAACTCTTAGAGGAAAACATAGGCAGGACACTCTATGACATAAATCACAGCAAGATGTTTTTTGATCCACCTGCTAGAGTAATGGAAATAAAAACAAAAATAAACAAATGGGACCTAATGAAACTTAAAAGCTTTTGCACAGCAAAGGAAACCATAAACAAGACCAAAAGACAACCCTCAGAATGGGAGAAAATATTTGCAAATGAAGCAACTGACAAAGCATTAATCTCCAAACTTTATAAGCAGCTCATGCAGGTCAAAAACAAAAAAACAATCAACCCAATCCAGAAATGGGCAGAAGACCTAAGTAGACATTTCTCCCAAGAAGACATACAGACTGCCAACAAACACATGATAGAATGCTCAACATCATTAATCATTAGAGAAATGCAAATCAAAACTACAATGAGATATCATCTCACACCAGTCAGAATGGCCATCATCAAAAAATCTAGAAACAATAAATGCTGGAGAGGGTGTGCAGAAAAGGAAACCCTCTTGCACTGTTGGTGGGAATGTAAATTGATACAGCCACCTTGGAGAACAGTATGGAGGTTCCTTAAAAAACTACAAATAGAACTACCATATGACCCAGCAATTCCACTACTGGGCATATACCCTGAGAAAACCGTTAATTCCAAAAGAGTCATGTACCAAAATGTTCATTGCAGCTCTATTTACAATAGCCGTAGATGGAAACAACCTAAGTGTCCATCATCGGGTGAATGGATAAAGAAGATGTGGCACATATATACAATGGAATATTACTCAGCCATAAAAAGAAAAGAAATCGAGCTATTTGTATGAGGTGGATAGACCTAGAGTCTGTCATACGGAGTGAACTAAGTCAGAAAGAGAAAGACAAATACTGTATGCTAACACATATATATGGAATTTAAGAAAAAAAATGTCATGAAGAACCTAGGGGTAAGACAGGAATAAAGACACAGACCTACTAGAGAATGGACTTGAGGATATGGGGAGGGGGAAGGGTAAGCTGTGACGGGGCGAGAGAGAGGCATGGACATATATACACTACCAAACATAAGGTAGATAGCTAGTGGGAAGCAGCCGCATAGCACAGGGAGATCAGCTCGGTGCTTTGTGACCGCCTGGAGGGGTGGGATAGGGAGGGTGGGAGGGAGGGAGACGCGAGAGGGAAGAGATATGGAACATATGTACATGTATAACTGATTCACTTTGTTATAAAGCGGAAACTAACACACCATTGTAAAGCAATTATACTCCAATAAAAAAAAATCTGATGGCAATGCATCCTCTCTCAGCAAGGTCACTAGAATAATGCTTAAACACAGTTACATCATGTCATTTCTATAAGCAAAGGTAGTTTTCCTCTACTGCCTTTGAGGTTAGCTAAAGTACTGAAAGCTTCTACCTACCTCCTCTCTCCTGAGTTATTTTCATCTTCCTTCTGTGCTACATGCACTCTCTACTCCAACCAAGAACCACACTTCAGGGTCCTCTGTAGGAACCTGCTGTTATGCTATCTGGGCTGTTTACTTCCCTGGACCCTCCTTCAATCCGTATCATTCAAAAGCAGGCTTTACACTTACTTTTCCAGGAAACCTCTAATCACTGACCTTAACTATTCACATCTCAAGCAGACACTTCTAGAACTAACTTGTATTAATAGTGACTTGCCTATTAATTTGCTTGTTTTGATTTATTCTACTCCAAATATGTTATTTTGTTGTTTCACGTGTTACATGCTAACTTCCCAAAGAACTTTCAATCTCCTTAAAATCAGATACCATGTCCTCCAGTCTTTGTTTCTTGGTTTTCTTGTTTGTTTGTTTGTTTTAGTGTTGGGGGTTTCTTTGGTACTCTGTTCAACCCATCTCCCCAGTCTCCAAAACAATACATTTTAAGCTATGGATTTCTATCAATTAGCAGATCATGAAATCAGATTTGTAAGCCTCCTACCAACAACTTTTACATGAAATAGAATAGCCCCTCAGAGTGCCTCTTCCATGGTGAGGGCAAGGATATTTTTAAAAATCTGACACAGGGCTGTGTGTGAATGTGCATTAGACCATGATATAAAATGTATTTCTTACTAAGTTGTGATCTGAAAACCTTGAGAAATATGGCCAGAGGTTGACTACATATTTATCCTAAGTGAGAAAGTTACCTTTTGCACATTTATTTGGATCCCCCTAGCCGTTGCTCCTGGGCTCCTGGCTTATTTCCCTTTGGCTTTTGATGTCACCCCTGTTGGCTCCGAGCATCACTTAATGACCTCCCAGATTAGACCCTGCCTGCCCCATGGATCGCAGGCTGACCCCTGCATGCAGCCATCCACTTTAACCCTGTGTGCCTTGGTCTCTACACTCTTCTCTCTTATGTTGTACCAGATCCAAACTTGTCTCAAGAAAAAGCCCAGAGATGATGATGGCAAAGCTCCTGATATACATAAATGCACACAGCTGGCTCTTTTAGGGAGGAGGGTCTAATATCCTCTTTCCATGTTAAAGTAACTGACTTTATTATATAATGAAAAATAAGACTGAGGAACATTTCTTGGCGCTCCCTAGGAGTAAAACTCCAATTCATGGAGGAGTAATTAAACCCATGATCTTAAAATAACAACTTAGTTAAATTTTGAAAATAGAGCAGCAAAAATTCAGCATTAAAAAATTCTAATTACTAGTTATTGTCTGAGGTGATAGTTATTATAATAAAAATACTATTTTAAAGGTCAATTAGAATGACAATTATACTGCAGTCATACTTTTTCTTATTCTTGCTTCATACATAGAGATATAAATAGAAAATTAAAGTAAATATTCTTATAATTTTTTCAAATGTTCCCAGTGCAAATGCTTTGCTTTTAAAAATGACCTAGTAGGGACTTTCCTCCAGAATTATTTTGGTCAAAATATAGAAATTAGGTAGTGATTCTGGGGAAATTTATAGCTTTTTACATTACCATGGTAATAATCGATATTTCCACATATTTGTATAGTCATAACTTTCCATTCACAGTTTGCTCTGGAGCCAAAAATGACTACATTGGTGCCATCAGTTGCTCTCATAACATTTAAAAAATGATAATCGTTTCCTTATCTTATTTGCTGCCATTTAGCCAATGTAGAGAAAACAACATACAAATGAGGTTTCTTTTACAAAGGCAGCTATAACTTGATGAAAAACTGACAAGGAATCATTTTCCTACATATTATATGTTAAAGTACTTACAAGCTGGAATGGAAATTCCCTGGAAAAATTGAGGGATACCCTGTCTCCCCAGCATAATTATAGGAATGGTCTTACTGTCTGGTATGCAAGCCCTTCAACCTTGAAGAAGGTTCAGGAAAGAGCTACCAAGATATCCGTGGAGTTAGAAAATAAGTCCTTTAATGAAAAATACTAGCACAATTGAGAATACAATGTTGACCGATTTCTGGGATGAACAATAGTAAGAAGTGGGTGCATCAGGGAGAAATTGGGTAGGTATGGGGGCTAAATTATTAACAGCAAACCTCTGGTGATGGTTTGAAGCTGGTGTCTGAGAGCTTCCTAGGGTTGCACTGGTCTATTAGTCACAGCTCTGCCCTGACTCAATTCTGCATTCCAGGAAAGCAGGGACTGTCTAGCATGTAGGACATGGCAAGTACCCAATAAATGTTTGTAACAGTTGGCTTTATCTCATATTCCTATTTTATTTTCCCTTCTTACCATTTTATTTATATTTTCTTTCACAGGTTTCCTTCATGGAACAAGAAGTGTTATAAGTAAATACTATATAAAGGTAAATGAAATGTTCTTGAAGAGCAAAAGGAAGAATGTAAACAGTGCCATGTGAATGGGTGTCATAAAGACTTACAAACCAAGGTGCTATGGGCTTTCAAAGGATGGAGAAGTCACATATGGATACAGAAGCCCAGTGAGGTTTCAAAGAGGTGATTTTGACACTCCTATAAGCATAGATAGGAATGTGAATGGCAGAGAGGATTCTGATAGATGAAGAGAGCCTACTCTTCTAATTTGTTTAATAAATTTTGCTCAAATATTTATTTACTGATTCTAAGAGAGAAGCTTAGGATACAAAATATAACAATATAACTGGTAGTATCGGCGTAACGAACAGTGAACCAGGAAGTCTATCTTTTTTTTCGGCCATGAAAAGAATAATGGGAGATTCCAGTTGAGAGAGGAAAACAAATTTATCAGAATTTAGGATTAAGGATACTCCAAGATACTATTTGAATTTTTTTAAGCAGTTGTAATGTCTATTATTCATTCTATGATTGTCTCAGTTCATTCGGGTTACTATAACAGAATATCATAGACTGGGTGGTTTATAAACACCAGAAATTTAATATTCACAGTTATAAAGCCTGGAAAGTCCAAGATCAATCAGGAGGCCAGCAGATTCAGTCTGGTGAGGGTCCACTTTCCGGTTCACAGAGGCCATGTTTTTCCTACGTCCTCGGAGAGTGGAATGAGAGAACTCTGGTCTCTTCATCCCCTTATATAAAGGGCACTAACCCCATCCTTGATAACTCCACCCTGATGACCTAATCACCTGCCAAATGCCTCTAAACATCATCACACTGGGCATTAGGTTTCAACATGTGAATTTGGGGGGGTGGGGAACACAAACATTCAGTTTCTAGGAGAGATCAAAGTCAAAATGCACTACTTCCCAGGCTAACAAGTCCTACTCTTGGCCCAATAGAACCCACTAATCATTTCCTTACATCTCATGCTCACCTCTACCTGCCTGCTCTAGCCTCACCTGAGAGTAATGTCCACCTCCAGAGCATCTTCCAAGGCTGCAGGAGACTAGGTTCTCTTGTGGGAAGGGTCTCCTCAGCTTCACAGCACTATTCAAATACTCTCATGTCCCTCTTTCTCTTTAGGGAGATCTATCACATGACCCTGATGAACTCAAGAGGGTGAAGCTTCAAGGACACCCAGACCCTTTAACATCTGGACCCAAAGAATGAAGGCTTGAAATAAATTGGTCAGGGACTATCCATTTTCCCCAATGGCTGCCATCCAGGAACAAGATCCTTTTCAAGAGAGACACCACCTGCTGCTTGCCCACACGTGTCTGGCTTTACCCCATGGCCTCCACAGGCCATCAGACAGGAATACCACACAAGCCTAAATCTTTCATTTGCATCAAGAGGGCTGGAGGAGTTTTACCACCACACTCATCTGTGGCTGGGATGCTGGACTGCTATTTTGTCTCTCAGGATCTCCTCTAGTTTCCGATGAGCACTAGAGCCCTGCCGTATGTAAGGAGATCAGTTCACCGGAGCCCTAATTCTAACAGCCAGAAAGTAACAGTCCTGTTTCTCAGGACTGCATCCTGTTTCCAGGATCCCTTCCTGACATACTCTTTGCAATATCCCTCTGAATGCAAAAAGCCCTGCTTGCCAGCCTTGTCCTGCCTCTTGGGTAACAGAACTTGAATTCTGATGCCAGACTGCATTGGACTAAAGCAGCATTTTCCAAACTTACTGCCATAAAATGTCAGGTGCACTCATGAAAAATACAGAATCCCGAGCCCTTCTCCTAGAGGTGCTGGTTCAGGACATCCGAGGAGGGCCTGACAACGTATTTTTAACAAGTACCCTAGATGATCCATCCCTAGGACTTTTTGCCACTTAGGGAAAAAGTGAATTAGAGTTTGCTATACCTTCTTAGACCTAGTGATTTGGACTTTTAGTCCCTTTCTAAAGGGGAGGTCAACACTTTTGTCCCAGTTAATTCCCCCTGGTTCCAACTCCGGCCAGCTCTTAATCCAGCCCTTCTTTCTTCCACATTCCCAGCATGTCTTACAGACAGGGTCACCCAGACCATGACAGTTCTTTTACCCAGAAGGACCTCCCTGACCCATGATTTTGTCACTTGCCTATAGAGAACCATCTCTACCTAAGAGTTCCTACCGCCATGTGCTGAGCCTCTTGGATTCATTCCCTTGAACAGAATTGCAGACCCATACCAGAACGGAATTTTCTACATTCCATGGACATGGTGATTTTAATCTCTGGGCCTTCCTGAAAGGGCACCAGCTCTTTATACCCATTAGTTTCTTTTGGCCCTTATTGGCAGCTTCCTCTTTGCTGGACAGCCTATGATGTAAGCAGCCTATTTATGATCATTCTTGCTCTTCAAAACAACATATAAATATGGCATAAACCACACTGTCATGCATATGCCTATATTCCCAAATAATTTTTCCTTGTTGTCTAATGCATACAAAATTAGTCTATAGAGTTTAACCATAAACCCAGCAATTATACTAACCACTTATTTAACACCTTTATTTATGCAAGCTATTTTATAAATACAATAATATATTAAAATTTTTCTTTATATTTATTATCTCCCTGAGAATGAGCCCATACTCTCAACTTCTCTTTTTTTTTTTTTTTTGCGGAACGCGGGCCTCTCCCTGTTGTGGCCTCTCCCATTGCGGAGCACAGGCTCCGGACGCGCAGGCTCAGTGGCCATGGCTCACGGGCCCAGCCGCTCCGCGGCATGTGGGATCTTCCCGGACCGGGGCACGAACCCATGTCCCCTGCATCGGCAGGCGGACTCCCAACCACTGCGCCACCAGGGAAGCCCCCCTCAACTTCTTTCTTACTCCTACTTATCCTTCACAGCACTAGAATGCACAGATACACAGTAAGCAATCAAAAACTGACTACAACATTAACTAATCAAATAAATGAGAGGCTTAAGTTATATCACTGCTGAGTGATAGTGAGAACGTTTATCAACTGCAAAGACTAGAATGCCTGAAAATCATTTGTTAAAGGAATTTCGTGTATCAACCATGAATGTCAAGGAATTTCATGTATCAACCATGAATGTCAAGGAAGAAGAAAGGTCTGCATTTTTAGCTCTTTGGGCCATCCTAGACATCCAAGAGAGCCAAATATGAATGTACTGGATAAGTGGAAAATAAAATAGAACAAACAAAAACACAACAAAACCCAGACTTCCCCTCCTACCTGAAAATAATGAATGTGAACATTGGTGGAAATCTAGAAAGTGGTGCTTTCCACGTATATGTTGGTGTAGATCCAATGTGGAAGTTCATTTAAGGTTGGTAAAGCTGAGGAATACAAGAAGGAGTTGGTTCTACTGCCCAGGAATTCTTAGATATCATGATAGCCTTCTCTGAAATGCTTACTTTTAAATCAGTGACATTCTGAAAAACAGAAAGCTTTAACAGGAAAAGGATGGGATTGATGGGAGTTAATGAGGGAATGGTCAGTCACTCACTAAGCCCTTCAGTACCTCCCAAGCTCTGTGCCTTGCACTTTGCTCATGCTACTTCAGTCTGGAGAGCAGCTTATACATGGGAAAACTGAAGCTCCTGGAAAGTGAAGTAACTTGTCCCAGGTCATCCAGTGGCAGAGTTAGGATACTGACCGAGGTTGGTCTGACTCCAGAGATAGTTCTTTTCCCAACACCAAGTGACCAATTCAAGTCAACAAAAAAGCTATTGAGCACTTGTGTCGGGACCTGTTCTGACATCAGGTGTATTGCATGGAACACAGATAAAAGCCCTGTCTTCAAGGGATCTATATTCTAGGGATTCTCAAATCATCATTCGGGATATTTAAGATATCTTTAAAATGTCTGGAGAGACACTGCGAAAGGAATGACGATGCTATCTGGGTCCTAAATCAACAAGAACCCCATCCAGAGATATTCTGCCGTCATTTCTATAAGGCTCACTAGAACCAGGGCAACTTTTTTCTTTATTTCAAAATCAATGAAAGGCAGACAAGACATACAGGCACTGAATGATATTAGAAAGGGACTAATTAATGTCTCATAAATGTTAATTTCATGATTCATCTGCAACTACTACTACTCTACAGCACCAAACCGTATTATATAGCTGTAGGTACCAGGGTCCACTTTGGTAATTATTTGTGTCATATTTAATAAAAGAAGTCATATTCTCCATTCCACACAGACACTCCATGTAGCTGCAATTGTAATTCCTATTGTGGCCTCCCTTGACCTCAAAATGTCCAAAGGCTTTGGAGAAGAGTTTAGAGTGGCCAAAACTACAAAGGAAATTAAACTTAGCAAGCCATTTCCAAGAATCTCGAAAGTTTGTTTATATTACTGAGCAATGTAGAATCATTTTTGAATATCAAACAGAAATCTTCTTTTGCATCGATATTTTTTTTTCCTTTTAAGGATAGACTAAAAATCAACTCAGGATTACTGCCTTGATATTTGGTACCATATTGACCTAAAGATTCAGGGTAAGCATCAACCTTAAAACAATTTTGGGAAAATTTACTTTGACCTCTGTAGTATGAAGAGGTCTTGCATTGGAATGAGAAAATTAGCAATTTTGAGTATGTTCTTATATCGCCAACACTTTGACCAAGGCCAGTACTGCAGAAAATATTACCACCTTATTCTTGTTTATTCCAGCCCCTTCCCAAATGTCTCCTGAAGAACACTCGTAAAAGTGAGCCATCTAGGGATTGAGGGCAACTGGAGGTACCTTTATTCATTTGTAGTTTTTTTTTTTCCCAATCTAAATGCATCCTTGCCATGCAAAGGAATAATTCATAAGTTTAAATGCTTAGGTTCTTACCCTTGGTAAGTATAAAAAATAAGAATTTCTCTTCTCTGCCTCACCTATACCTGCTGGTCAAGATTCTTCCAATACCCCATCCTCTCTCCAGAAATACGCAGAAATGCACACAGACTAGGGACCAAATTCATAACTATAAATGGAAATTACTGAGGGAAAAAGAAACTATGACTAAAAGGAAACATTATTTAGGAAATCATTACTGGAAAATTGCTACTCATTATTGCTAACCTTCCTTTTTTCCTAAAACATTTAATATCATTTCCATAGGTACTCAAAGAACTTACACTCTGACATTAAAAAGAAAAAAGAAACCTTTCATATATCTAATTATTTCCTTCCACTCATTTTTTAAAAGTATTTCTTAAAAAATAAACTTTATCTTTGAAGTAATTTAAGGCAGACAAGAAATTATAAAAATAGTAGAGTTCCCATGTACCCTTCACCCAGCTTCCCCAATAATAACATGTTGCACAGCCTTAGCACATAGCCAAAGACAGGACATTGATGTTTTTCAATATTATTAACTCACCTTATTATTAACGTGTAGTCCTTATTCGGATCTCACAAATTTTACATACATTTTTTTTCTTTTCTTTTTCTGGTCTATTGTTATATGAAGTTTTACCACAGGTGTAGGTTCAAGTAACCAACACCTCAATCAGGATATAGAACTGTTCTATAACCACAAAGAAACTCCCCAGTGTTATTCCTTAATTGTCACACCCCTCCCCCAGCACTGGCCCGGGCAAACACCCATCCATTCTCCATTACTGTAACTTTGTCATTTGGAGGCTGTTATAATATATAATCATACAGTACATAAGCTTTTGAGATTGGCTTTTTGCGTTTGCCCTTAAGATCCAACCTTTACATTGATTTTTAAAGTTCACTTAAGCAAAACTTAAAACCAAAAACACCTTGTGATCAGAACTTATCTAAGTTTTTTCCACTTGCACTATTCAGGGAAAAAAAATTCAGAATAATTAGTGTTTTGTTTTTTAAAAGAGAGAGAATGATTGCATGTGCAATTTGGAATGAAATGCAGAGCTGCTAATGGCATTACTCTTTGGAGGAGGTTAAGAAGAAACGGCTTTGGCAAGTTGAAGCATCTTATTTTGGCCTCCCTAAAACTATGACATTGGGATCACTGGAACCACAAGCATTTTGGTTTATTGCTCAAATAGTTGTTACTGTTTGTGGAGAGCAGACTAAAGTTTTGAAGATAAAATCTGCATTAAGAACAAGTGTAGGGACTTCCCTAGTGGCACAGTGGTTAAGAATCCACCTGCCAATGCAGGGGACACGGGTTTGATCCCTGGTCTGGGAAGATCCCACATGCCTCAGAGCAACTAAGCCCTTACGCCACAACTACCGAGCCTGCGCTCTAGAGCCCATGAGCCACAACTACGGAGCCTGCATGCCACAACTACAGAGCCCACGTGCCACAACTACTGAAGGTCATGCACTCTAGGGCCCGCACGCCACAACCACTGAACCCGCGTGCTGCAACTACTGAAGCCCAAGCACCTAGAGCCTGTGCTCCACAACAAGAGAAGCCACTGCAACAAGAAGCCTGCACACCTCAACGAAGAGTAGCCACCACTCGCTGCAACCAGAGAAAGCCCCGCGTGCAGCAACAAAGACCCAACACAGCCACAAAAAAAAAAAGAACGAGTTTAGCAGAACCCTGAACTTGATCAAATGCCAATTACTGCACTATTTCTGTATCTGCAATCAGGAATACTATCTAGGAAAAGGAGATTTTCACAACCATTTCTATCGTAAACAAAGTGGTACATTTGCAAAGAGTCTATTAAAATATGTTTGTTACTTCTCTCAGAATTTTAAATGCTTTGATTTTAAGACTTTAATGTAAAATCCGTGTGAGGCTAAATTTTAATAAGTTGAGTCAATCCTTCATGGCAGAAAGAGCATTTGTGGAGAATGCAAAATAATTCAGAAAAGTGGACTTCCTAAAGGGCTCTTTGTAGCATAAAAACTGTTTCAGAAATATGGTAGCAAGTTGTATCCAGGAACTATTAAATTGGTTTTTAAATATATGTAAATGGGAATGCCCAGCTAAACCACTACTGTAACAGTCACACGTCTCTAATGGGTATTCCCGGCTGGCAGCTTTCCATTCCCACAGGCTCCTATAACTACTTCTGTCAGTGTATTTGGACTTGAGCCTGAACCACTTGCTCTGAGGACACAGAGCTTCTGAGCTCTTCATTCAGTCTTCTGTTGATAGCCTCCCCTCACTTTTCAGATTTCCTATTACAACCTTGGCAATGCTGCCTTGGGCTCCCCTAGGTGGACTCCTGCCTTGAAAGGATTCAGGTTTTATGAGGGAGGAGACAGGTTTTATGAGGGACCCAGGGGGTCCCTTTGCAGATCCTCAAGCTGTACTACCAGAGGCCAGCAGTCTCTGTCAGGACATACAGACCACCCAATTCCAAGTCCAACTTAAAAATCATAACTTTTCTGCACACGTCCAGGTGTGCAAGAGATACTATGCACAGTGCAGCTGGACAGCTCTCTTCCTAAAGTATCAGGCCCAGTGATTTAGAAGAGGTCTTCAAAGTGGGTTAACTAGTTAGGGGGTTAACCCAGCAGCAGGAATGAGGATCTCATTGGGGGAAGGGGAGTGGAAGATATACCCAGAGGGCATGGTGTTAGGGATAGTAGCCATTCCAGAAGGCAGGTAGACAACAGGCCATAAAGAGGTACAACAAACCACATGAGGTGGTCATCCCAGCAGGACAGAGCACAGGGCAATGAGCAGCTAGAAGAAGCAAGATGGTGGAGATGCAGCTAGTGGGCAGGGTCCGGAAAGTTTGGAAGCAGATTACCGCGGCAGGAGTAAGGCTTCGGGGAGCACAGAATTGTCCTTGTTTCTGGCACTGGAGTACAAATTTAGAGTTGGAGCACAGGTATAAGGTAAGGAAGGGAAATGAAAGGGCACTGAAATTGCTAGGCACTTTAAGCACCATGATCTCATTTAATCCCCGCAACCACCATGCAAAATAGGAATTATTATCCTCATTACACAGGAGAGAAAACTGAGGTTCAAAGAGGCTATCTAGTTTTGCCATAATCACAGAGGTAACATGTGGGGTAGCAGAATTTGAACTCAGGACAGTCTAACTCAAAAGATATTGTTGCTAAATTCACATTATCATTTATCATATTTATGATTATTTAAAGCCAAATCTTTGAGAACACAGCCCCCAATGCATATTTGCCCAAAGCATATTTCTCCTCATGTCATTTGTTTTTTCCTCCTTGAATTATATTGTACCATAAATTAGAGACTTTTAAAATAGTCTGAATTCACTTCCAGTGGCTCTGAGGTGGGGAGTAGAGTCAGACCTATCCTGGAATGGTGCTTGGAAACAGCCGGCTAAGAGGAAAGCGGATGCTGGATGAACAAGCCAGACCTAGGCTTCTGAGGGTCCCCAGAGGATACAGCTATACCAAAAGCAGAGACCAAAACATGAAGAATGGAGCTGGGGTGTGACTGGTGAGCCCAGGCTGAATACAGAAAATTAGACTCCTCCAGTGAACTTTTCTCAGCACTCCACAGGCACACAGTGGGGACAGATGGCTCTAACAGGGGGCTGGCTTCAGCCCTAAGAAACTGGGAAGAGGATATGTAAACATATTGATTTGGGGGGCACAAATATTCATTGTAATTTATAACGACATTTTTAATAGTGCTGATAGTAACATAATTTAAATGGATTTCAAATTTTCCTCCTAAATTTCATCCTTCTATAAAAATACTTCATGTATTTTTATAATATAAATATTTTCAAATAAAGAATAATCAGACATGTATCCTTTCCAGTTTTGATAACAATCCGCACTGGAAAGTCCAGGCAAATGTAATTTTTTAAAATTAAGAGCCAAAATTTATTTGGTATTTCAGAGCACCACCTGGTGGATTAGTTAACAATAACAGCCCAGAACAAAAGTGAATCAAAATGGCTCTGAAACAACGGGTGATGGAACCCTGCGAGGCTCATCCCTTCTCTTTTTCCTCTCTTTGGCTCTCATTCTTTTTCTCTCTCCTCCTCTCCCTCTTTTCGTTTCATATCCAATCTCTCCTGCCTCTGTTTACACTTTAAGCTTGTCCTGCCTCTATGAGTACTGCTGAGTCTTCAGAGTGGCTAAGGGTCTCGCTTATGCTTAATTTCATAAAATCTAAGGGGTTTCTAAATTTCAAGTATAAAGGCAAATATATTTGAAGTTGCAAAATTCAGTCTTCTTCCAGAGACTGAATCTTTCTTCTCAAGGATAGGTTTGTGTTTTCCAAGGAGGAGTTTTTGTTCATCTGTTTTACATAGAAACCGTCATCCTGTTAGAACCCCTCTTTCATATTTTATTTGTAAATAATGACTAAAGTTGACTAACTTATAGTGTTTTAGCCAGTTGTCCTGATCTAGCTGCCCACTGACTTTTGAGAAAGAGAAGGTTGGTTTGGAGCAAATGTCTTAAACGTCTCTGATCCCAAATGACCCACTAGTAATATGAATGAGTAGAAGGGGACAAGCAAAGACATTAGGGAGTGGTGGAGACTGGGGACCTAGAGACCTCATGACTTGTCCACAGAGGTATACAATATTCTGATCCTGCCAGTTCTTTCTGTTTTTAAAGGGAAGCCAAGGGACTTCCATGGTGGGCCAGTGGTAAAGAATCCACCTTCCAGTGCAGGGGATGCAGGTTCAATCCCTGGTCAGGGAACTAGGATCCCACATGCCATGGGGCAACTAAGCCGGCGCGCCACAACTATTGAGCTTGCACGCCTCAACTAGAGAGCCTGCGTGCTGCCAACTACAGAGCCCACGTGCTCTGGAGCTCACACGCCACAACTCCAGAGCCCATGTGCCCTGGAGCCTGCGTGCCTCAACGAGAGAAAACCCTGCACGTCACAACTAGAGAGAAGCCTGTGCACCTCAATGAAAGATCCTGCATGCCTCAACAAAGATCCTGCGTTCTACAACTAAGACCCGATACAGCCAAAAATAATTAAATAAATAAATAATAAAAATTAACAGAAAAATAAAGGGAAGCCGAAAAGCTTGATTTTTATGAGACAATTTATCAAAAAATGCCTACAGGCCAGAAGTGGCCCATAGGTCAACCTCTGATTTGAAGTTGTGGGAATTTGGACTTCATTCACTGGATGATAGACTATGAATGAGCAAGCAGTCTGCAGCTAAAACCCAATTCAATCCCTAAGCAGATCACTTTTACCATGCCCAAGAACCTCTACCACTTCACAATCAGCAAGTCTGTGTCATTATCCCCTGTTCCTTAACAAAGTCTTAATACAGGATCATGGAGAGTTAAGATGTCCTGGCAGTGGCCTTTTATCCCTGTGACTATCCATGTGCCTTGAAATAATCCAAGGTTCAGATTTCAGCTCCAGCTAGAAACAATTTAGCCGAGCTGGGAAAAGCAGCTGTGGAGCTCATGGGCTTGAAGTTTGCACTGCATTTCCAAACAAATTAATATGTAAGTTTTAGAATATATTTAAGCAAAAAATACCTTAACTCAAATTTGGGCCATCTTACCTTACAACTAAGCTTCCCCATCCATACACTCTACTGGGGCAATGAGAGGCAACCAATCGCTAATTGACGTAGGAAAGATGGTGACACCAT
This sequence comes from Stenella coeruleoalba, assembly GCF_951394435.1. Lineage (NCBI taxonomy): Eukaryota > Metazoa > Chordata > Mammalia > Artiodactyla > Delphinidae > Stenella > Stenella coeruleoalba. The sequence continues at coordinate 74,670,806 of NC_137149.1, forward strand.
TTACACATTTTAAAGAGAAAAATATTAGCTTCCTTCCTCAGAGTTCTCCAGGAAACAGTGCAGAATTTTTTGTTCTTTGTTTGGCATGGAAATAACTCATAGAGGACACAACTGTGATATTTTAAAAACCGTGATATTTTTAAAAGTATCATGGCAAAAAAGACAAAGGATGTCTGTCTGCTTGGGCTGCCATGACAAATACCATAGACTGGGTGACATAAACAACAGAAGCTTATTTCTTCATAGTTCTGGAGGCTAGAAGTCCAAGATCAAGGTGCTGGCTGATTCAGTTCCTGATGAGGACCCTCTTCCTGGCTTGCAGACAGCCACCTTCTTTCTGTGTCCTCACGTGGCCTTTCCTCATTGCATGCACATGGAGAGAGCGCCCTCTGGTGTCTTTTCTTATAAGACACTATACCTATCAGATCAGGGCACCACCCTTATGACCTCATTTAACTTTACTTCCTAAGGAGCCCCATCTCAAAACACAGCTGTGCTGGGTGTTAGGGCTTCAACATACAAATTTGGGGGTGGGGGAAGGGACACAAACATTCAGCCCATAACAAAGGAGCTGCACTGTACTTCTTTATCATTTGCAGAACTCCTCTTGAAACCAAAATATTGATAATTAAATCATCTCCTTTTTTAAAATTATAAGTTCTAATGTTGGATTCTTTATTTTAGCCAAATTACTTTCAAATCTCTTTACCCTGACCTACAATCTTTTCAAACTCTAATAGGTATATTTGCTGTTACCTTATTTGTAGCCTTTCATAATGTTTCAACTTGGTCTCTGAAACAATCCTTCCTTTATTGCTAAATAATTTCCAAGTTTTAGCTTTCCTGGGACTTCAAAAAATAAAATTTATTGTTACTTATAATGTAAACAATAGGTACGACGTTTTTTCAGATTTGCTTTAGAACTCTGGGAAGCCCTCAATTTATAATTCCTATCAGGAGATTGGACTTAATAACATTCTAGACCTCTCAATTTTATCTTTGTTCTTTGGGAAGTGAGCTACCTGACCAAGCAAATATGGTTTTGAAGAATAATAACTTGTCATATTTTCAGTTATTTATGATCTTTTAAAATAGAATCCCTTTAAATACTTTTTTGAAAAAATACTGCAAAATGCCCTCAGGTACTAGACATTAGTCAAAGGTCTTGCTCCTCCCATTTCCCCTCTGTAAGCCATGTCCGGCCTACCCCCTGGCAGCAGCTGATTAATGGACAACTGACCCAAGGCTGGACTGGCCTGATCGGATTTTTTTTTCTCACAGGAATTTGGAAGAAGGACAGAGAAAGCCTAAGGCAGTAAGGTATTAACTCTGGCTTTGAACAGACTTGTCAGCCAAGGGCACCATTTGAGGGCAGTGCAGATGAGTCACGCCCAGGACAGCAAAGGAAGCCAGCTCTCAGAAAGCAAGAGGAATGAAGCAGGTGCACAAAGCAAAGCACAGAGAAGCAGCCCTGGCAACCTAGAAAAACCTTCTCCACAGTTCCCAGTTCTCATACTTCTGAGCCTCCACTATAGTTAAGTGGACTTAGAGTGGAGTCAGTTCCTTACGGTCTTAAAATAGAGTATATTAATAGAAAAGTTGAGGTCTAGTTAGGCCAAGAGATCAGGAGATGACTGCCATGGAAAGACAGTTCCCAAGAGCAGTGGGCCACAGGAGGAAGCACCGGGGTTGCTCATTAAGAAGGAGGAGACGGGAACAGTGATCAAGAGCCTTTATTGTGGTTCCCACTGAAAGGGACAGGGGAGACAGAGTCAGTAGGTTTAGGATTGACAAGTTTGAAGAATGTCAGCAAGCTCTGGGGCACAGGAGCTGTCCCTAGTTGTTTGGTGCCTGGCCCTGGGGTCACTAGAACAAGTGTGCAATGGCCCAGAGTGTAAGAGCCTGAGAAAGGAGATGGTCGGTGGTGTGAACTCTGGATTGGGTGGTCTGCATTGCAGAAGTGTGCCCCTGGTGAGAGGGCTCCTCCTGAGGGGGCCGGGAGGGAATGAGAGAGGTGGGAGGCCAAGAAAAGTGACTGAGGCATATTATTGGGCTGCCCAGAACAAGGGATGTCCAGCATATGCATGTTAAGGCAGATGTGAAAGCATCAAATTTATAGAAGCTAGAAGCACGGTTAACACACTTATATCCAAACATACTCTAAAATAGGTTCAGGAACTTGTCCAAAGTTGTAGAGCTAATCAGAGGCAACACCAGGACTAAAAAGCCCAGTTCCTTGCTAACATGCCACACTACTTCTACTGTACCTCCACAAACCTCCCGCTGGTCCAGGGACTCCAGTCTCTTTGTAGGATAATATGGGGCGTAGGACTCAGACTCCACAATAGCAAAAGCAAAACCCCATGAAAAAGATTTTTTTGATCCTTCTTGGAAGGGAAAATATCACTTTTGGAAGCAAACTCCCAAGCTACAATAGTGCTATTCCCTTCAAGCAATAACACAGAGAATTCACACCTACCCAGAATATCAATGGCTAATTTTTCACTTACCTGTCATTTAGAATTGATATTACATATCATGGTATGGTTAATCTTTTGCAAAGATACGTAGCGGTTTTCCTATTTCTAAGATGCTATTAAGACTCTGATCTGAATATGCGACTGTGGGATCAGTAGCCCTCACCTCAAGATTGATAGGTGAAGCCTCTCTTGAAAATGCCCATTCACCTTGATTCTCCCTACCTTGACTTCTGAATTTGGTGTAGTTAGACACATTTTGTTCCTTATTATCTACTCTCATTTTCCCATTGTCTGTGCTACATATTTTGAGACTTTACATAGTACCTTATTGGTGCACTTACAAAGTACCTTAAGGTACCTTACTGGTACCTTATTGGATTGAATGACACATTTTTGCAGCTTGTCTCTTTTTAGATTACAAACTTCCTATTGACAAAAGTATCCTGTGTCTCTTGTTCTTTCCTTTCTCTGAGCCATTATTCCCATGTAAAAGTCCAGGCTGTAAGAAGGAGGCATGAGCATAAATGAGCTATAAGAATACTGCTGTAACAAAACCAAAAATAAATGAAATAAGAAACCAATTGAGCTGCTTTTAAGCTTCGTGGCTCTCAGTTGCTTGGTGATTATTATTGTTGATTTTAAAAATGTTTCCACTACTCGTCTTGTCTTAATTCATGCACTTATTCATAAGTAATGTAACATACAGCTGGTCTGATATCAGTTGTGGGAAATGCATAAATCATATGTAAATTAAAAGCATGAAAATGTATTTACCTCATTGGGTGCGTTGGTGTCATGAAATCTTAAAATGAACAGTATTCTAAAGAACACACACACACAAATACACTACTGGTTTCTGACAGATGACTGCACTGCCTGATTTGGTGGTGTTCCAGGAATAGACAAAGCAGAGGAAGAGAATAAGGGATCCAGAAATAGATACAAACTCATAAGGTTTATAGAACTGTTTTAGTATTTTTACCTATGCTATTCACTCATTCAATCATTCATTCATTCAACAAATATTTATTGAACATGTTTCAAGCACTATTCTAGGTATCCTGATTAAAACAAAGATCCAAAAAAAGAATTCTTATTTTTTTAATCTATAGCATAGAGAACTGCACCATTATGTCCATTTTATATATGAAAAAAACTGAGGGTAAGAGGTATATTTACTTGTCCAAAGGCACATAACTAAGAAGTGATAACACTGGGATTCAGATCCAGGTCTGTGTGTCTTCAAGGCCCATGTATTGTTTAATACCCTTTGCTGCCTTCCACCACAGTAAACATTTATAGGAGATTGCCCTGAATTTCAAGTCAAAAATATCAGATGAATCTGTTAATGACTTTCCTTTAAAACTGTAAGAATTGTCTACAGGAAATGCATGCCTTAAAAAAAGCTGCAAGTCTCTTGATGTTGTTCTTGTACTCTCTGTGCAAGAATACAATAAAAATCCTAAAAACCAAAATAAAAAAGAGTAAGTCTTTCTCCCTCTCTCCACACACACATACTACACACACACACATATACAAAAACACACAAAACTATACACACACACACACATATGAAGCAACCTTGTAAAGTCATCTGCTCTATCTTCCTCCAGTCAAGCCACAAGACTTGAATTTTTTTTAAATCTCATATACCTCCCCTGGGGTGCAGATTTGTTAAAAAAAAATTCATCATTTATTTCATGAAATAAATTTCAACAGCAGTAATATTTTTAAAGTATTTCCACTTTCACTTAAAACTAAATGCATGATACTTTCACGTAGCCTTAATTTTTCTAAATTTGTTAAAATAAACTTCTCCTTAATTTTTAGATATAAATTGTAGTGACATTAATTGCTTCAAACAAGCTAATCTATGTCATAGATGATATTTTTCCACAAAGTGCATAATACTACATAAAAAGATAATGGAGTACAAATGTATAAAATAATTTTTAAGACAATAATCAGATTTGTCATATCCCCTAGCACTAATATAAAAAATATATAAAATTTATGCAGTGAAGGTAAAGAAATACACTGTATTGCATTTTCTGCACACTGGGATGTGTACATGCCAGTTAAAAACCAAACTCCCACTAAAGACCAAAGCACAAGATATGGAGAAAAATAAAAAATACAACAATGAATAAAAGGCATCTTTCTATTCTGTTCAAACTGAAACCAAGGATAGGATTGTTCCTCTGCTTTTTTCCTAAGTGTTTCAAACTTGGTTATTGATAGCAGCATTTGCATTTCACAACTGAGCACTAATTTCCAGAAATATCTGAAGATGTTCAGGGTTTATCTGTGTATCATTCAGGCTAGGCTAGGCTATTCTGCAGGATCAAACAACCTGAAAACTCTCAGCAATTTAAAACAACCTTTATTTCTCACTCATGTGCATATCCATCCTGAGTCAGCAATGGGCTTTGTTTGCTCAGTGAATCACAAGGGAACCCAAGCTGACATTGGCTCCATCCTAATGAAGACAGAGGCAGGGAAGAATGAACATGGAGAACCATGGGCTAGGTCTTTAAGCTTCTGCCCAGAAATGACATATATATCACTTCCAGTCACAGGTTATTGGCCAAAGCAAGTCACATGACCAAGCCTGATAGCAACAGGGTGGGGATGAACAGTCCTTCCACAGAGAGCCATTAAATGATTATAAATAATACAGTCTTCTGCAAGCCCAAAAAGTACCCTATACCTAGGATTATAGTTCATGAAATAGGCTATCTACATCATCTCATTTGATCCTGATAACAGCCCCTGGTGATACAAGGCACAGGAAAGTGGGAATATGCTGCAGAGCATTTCAGCTGAACGAACTTATCAGTGTGCACTGCTTCTGCTATTTCTGGTCTTCCACATCAGCCAATCAGACTGACACAAGGGGAGGGACCAAGCCAGACCAAGGCTCCTTCCAAGCTGCTCTCATGCCCACCAGCTTCATCCATTCTAGTTCCCGCCTTCTGAGTGCTCCCAATTCCTTGTCCGCACGAATAATCCCAGGAGTGGAGTGGGTGGGGCCAGAGGGGAGGTGACTGACAGGACAGGGCTGTAGTGGGACCCAAGGAACCCCCCCCGGCCCTGCCCCAGGGTAATGAAGCCTGGTCATCAGATCTGAGGACACGGAGCTGTGCCAGCATGCAGCTGCGTCCCTGAAGAGCGACAGAAATATTCATAATGAGAAGGCAGGGTGTCTGCTCCAGGTGTACCTTGCTGGATTCATGTTAATAAATAACATGATGGGATAGGTAATAAGGTAGGTGAATTCCCAGTTGATACAACTCAGCCAGGGCTCTTAGGGGTGTTAGGCCCTTTGGTGTCCAGAAGGGGCCCACGGTGCCCCACAGATTGTTCCTGACCCAGATGTCAACAAGCTCACTGCTTCTGCCGCAATCCTCACCTCTGGTCACCGCAGTCACAGCACCTTTCCCTCCCAGAGTGGCTGAAACGCAGGCAGTAGCAGCTTGCAGACTGAGTCCCTTTGTTCCCTGCTGGGCTGCTGCCACTCCTGGAGCCCCAGGTGCTGTATGTACTGCATTCCCTGGAGGGGGTGTAGTAAGAGGGGTTTGCAGGCTATAGTGGGTCCCGGTGATTCTCACCTGGACTCTGCAGCCCCCTGCGTGGGGCAGAGTCACACAGCGGTTAAGCACACGGTGCTGCCATCAGACAGACCTGAGCTCAAATCTGATTCTATCACTTGAATGTCCTCTGAAAACTCTTTGCTCCTCTATTAACTCATCTTTAAAATGGAAATGACACTAATAGAGCTGCTGAGAGTTATTACAGGGGTTAAATGAGTTCAGCTGTAAAACATTTGTCATAATAGCTGACCTGCAGAAAGCCCTCACTTATGTTAGCTACTGCTGTTATGTTAATCACGATCGTGATAAACGTGTGCCTTTCAGCTGTGCAGAAGGACACACACACACACACACACACACACACACACACACACACACACACACACACACACACACACACACACACACACCTCCCCCACTTTGGGCCTGGGGCTACCAAGCAATGCTGGAAAGCTGCCCTTTTTCTCCACCAGGAAAGTGGTTCCTGCCTGCTCTCCCTACGCCTGCTGAATAAGAAAACAGCATGCCTTGCTCCCAGGTCCCAAACTCCTCTCTTGGAAGCAAAAAGTACCACGCTTTGAATTCCCCCTCCACTGGTCCCTTTCATCCATGAACCTGCTGCTGAAGGGCCTCCTGGGTCAACCCCCAAGCCCAACCTGCACTTTATATTGGGTCCTTCCATCTTTGCAAACCCTGCTCCCCCAGAGTCACAGGATACTCCACAAGCTGCCTGGGATGCACTTGGCAAATTAACACCCAACTGACCACTGAATATGTTGTAATGTGAATAAAGAAAATAAACGAGCTCACAAATGCTTAGAAAATGACATCTATTAAATGCAGAAGTTCACAAAATCCAAATCATCTCAACTCCCAAATACTAAAGTTCCATTAAATTTGGTTTTTCCTCATAGTGTTCTGCCTGTTATCCATTATTCCTACTGAGCAAATGTAGAGAAAATTAATTTGTTTTTCATCTTCTGGCAGGTTTCACAGTATTAGAGGAAAATAAAAGTGTTTTGTTGATTTGATGGTAAATCTGAAAGGCTTTCAGATTTATCCTCAAGTCAATGAAGACTCTAAGGGAATAGATCATCAAAACTAAAATAAAATTTAAGGGCCAAAAACAGTGAAGAGAGAAAAGGAATAGCTGTCATGTCACTGGAATCCTCTGGAAAACAAACCGGTGCTAAATCCACGTGTAAATTTATAGCATAGCGTAATGTAGTACAAACAGCCCTAGGACGGGAAGGAATCGGTTGTGTTCAAGGAACAGGGAAAAGGCCCCGTATGGCTGGAGCATTGTGGGCAAGGAGGTAACTGGTGTGAGATGTCAGAGGACGGTGTGGTAAATTGAAATATTAGACCCAATCTATCTCTCTCTCCCTCTCTCTCTCACATGCATGCACACACAAACACACACACACGTGTCCATGCCTTTCGCCATGTCACTTTGCAACTCCTCTCACAAAAGAGGAAGTATTTCCCTACCCCTGGACTCCAGGTTTGCCATGACATTTTCTTTGGTCGATGGGATGTCAGCAGATAGGACACAAGAATTGTGCTCGGGTGCATAGGCAGCCCTCTTGCGCTCTGCTACTGCCCGCTGGTGACTGATGCCAAGAGGAGAATGAGAGACAACTGGAGCAGACTGGCCCCGAGCAAACCTGCAGCGTGAAGCAGGGCTGCCCAGTCTGCAGAGCCCAGGTCAGCCAGCAACCCCAGCCCTCCCCGCCAACCTGCAGGCACATGGGCAAACTAGCTGACATCAGCAGATCCAGGAGAACGAGAGTTGTTTTAAGCCAGAGTTTTTAGGGTGGTTTGCTTCTCAGTATCACTGAAGCAATATCTAACCAGTCCTGATCTTGTGGGGCTCTGTATGCCAGAATAAGAGTGTTGGTTTTATTCCTGGGAGAGGTTTTTAAAGTCAGTCACATTATCTGATTAACAATGAAGGTATCATAAAACCACTGCAGCAATCCAGGCAAGAGAAGCTTGGACTAAAGCGAGATGATTGAAGGTGAAGAGAAGCAGATGAAAACAAGAAGCTTTGTGGTTTGGAGGAGCAGAGAAACAAAGTGGGAGTTGGGTGTCAGAGGAAATGTAAAGAGAAGGGAAGGGTCTATTGGTTCAAGATGAAATTACTAGAGCAAGTCCGCCTGCTGAAGGGAAGGGCTGACATGTGAAGAACAGCTAAGGCAGACACAGCCTGTCCTATGCATGTCACTAAATTCACCTTTCATCTGCATAAAAGCTCTGCAAAGTATATAACATTAACACCGCATCTCACAGATGGGGCAACTGAGGCACAGGAAAGTTACATAATTTTCCTAAATGCACCTAGGAGGTGGCAGAGACAAGATGTGCCTGTGTACTTAGCCACCAAGGCAAGTGATTACCACTGGAGTCCAGACCCCAAGACATGAATGAGAGGGGATACGGGACGGTCAACAAAGAATATTGCCCGTCTTTCCAGTCCTACAAGGGTCAAGTCATTGGCCACTGCAAGTCGCTGACCTACAAGGACACCCTGAGAGGAACTCAGGATGAAGCATTCTGTGTTTTGGATATATGGGCCCCTCGATAGTTAAAATGCATATCTAAGGGAGAATTTCAATGAGCCCAAACTCTTGCATTTCCCATACATAGAAAAGCACTAAATTCATTAACTAAGATATCTGATCCTCGTGGCTAGCAGTAACCTTTTGCCAAGATGTATGCTTAACTACATGTATTTCCCAGCCTGGAAAATTCATATATACATCCTGGTTCCTCCCCTACCTCTTCAGAGCAGTTCCTCAGAGCTACTGAGAGGCTGTCTCCCGGGCTATAGTCCTCAGCAAGTTCCCAAATAAAACTGAAACTCATAGCTCTCACTATGACAGGACCAGGGCACGACAGGAGGTTGATGTTCAATACACTCAGGAATGTCCAACATGGGGAATATAATCAATAATATTATAATAATCTTGTATGGTGACAGATGGTAACTAGACTTATCATGGTGATCATTTTGTAATGTATAAAAATATTGAATCACTATGTTGCACACCTGAAACTAATATAATATTATAAGCAGTTAGACTTCAATTAAAATTTTTTTAAATAAAAATACACTCAGGAGAGCTTCATCCACAGTAACAGGAGTGAATTGAAGACTGTGGTTACAGGTAGAGAGAAGCTGTTTGATGGAACCATGACAGAATGATAAGGGGGTTCCTGCTTTATTATTTATCTGATTAAGCAGTATAAAAGGCAAGATCATTAGATCAATGCAAGTGGGGAGAAGAATTCAGGAGCGGAAACTAATTGAAACAGTCACTTTAGGGAAAGCGAAAGTTAATATATCAAGGAAATAAAGTAGAATTACGGTGCAGTGGCCAAGAATTTAAAGAGAGGCTGGCTAACATTATTTATTTAGTTTCAGGTTTAAGAGAGGGAGGGAGACAAGAAAGGGTATGGATATTTGCTGGGGTGTGATCACGGTGACAGAACAAAGAATCTAAGCTGGACATGGAGGGAACCAACAATAGGAGCAGAAGAATGATAGTAAAAGAAAAACAAAGAGAAAGAAAGGTCAGTGGAGTAAAGGTCCAAATGACCTGAAATGCGAGGACTGGAAGAGGCAAGCTGGAAGCACAGAGATAGTGGTCAAGAGATGAATGTCCGCAGTAAAGATCTGGGAGGTAGTCCAGTTACTGGTGACAGAAAGGTCAAAGTTAGGACTGTAGGAGTGACAGGGGGGAGAGGATCAAAGAAGCGAGGTGCTGGATGCAAATCTCCAAGAACGATGCCTGGCACTAGTGACAGGAAGACAGTGAAGCAGTCTGGTCAGCAATGAATGGGGAGGACCTAGGGGCTGTAGATAACAGCAACAGAGATGGGAAGTCAAGTCTGAAGGCACAAAATTCAAAGGAGCTGGGTGTTCTAAGGAAGACAGAAGAGATATGGTCTGGAAGCTGCAATGGGGTGCTAGGAGGACACTCACCTCAAGCTCAAGGGCCTGTGGTACTTGCACTGTGACTACTACTACTAATAATAACATAATCATAATAGAACAGTGAAAATAAGCCGCTTCCACTGAAGAGGGCTGCAGGGGAAGTGATGTCCACAGGAAGCACCCGGGCTTCGATTAGGTCAGGCAGGTGGTAAGGGCCTTCAGAGCACCAGTTTGCCCTGGCAGTCCATCAATTCAAATGGCACAGGGAGGAGTTTTGGGAGGTTGGAGAACAGCGGGAAATTGGGTCAGATGAGTGGAGGTGGTGAGCGGTAGCAGAGGGCACAGACAATGTGGAAGCGTTGGAGGGGTGTGGGCTTCAGGTGGGATGAGAGGCTGAGGGGATCAGTTCTGATGAGCCCTTGGGGAGGCTGGGTGTCCAGGCCAAGCTGAACAACACGGGGCCACTGGGCAACAGTCCTCTCCTGCTGACCTTGACAGTGTGGTGGCCTGTGCAAGAAGCCAGGGGGTGAGGGCCTCCTTCACCTGTCTGTACACAGGGAGGGGCTGGCAGTGCAGGCACAACAGAACAGAAAGAAAGAAGCAGAAAATTAATTAATCACAGTTCTGGTTCTATTGTTCAACAAAGAATAATCATTTACCTGCTTAAGTAGGACAGTTATTAAAGATATTATTTATTAGAAAGAACTGAATCAGTTTGGTTCTTGCTGTGAATTGTGAAACTACAAAATTCCAAGCATGCTTTTGAACTAAACTTATGGTCTCAACCACACTTGTAACACTAATGATTTGGCAAACCTATAATTTAAACACACAACTGATTTACCTAGATGGAATAAGCACAAACAAGATCCTTCTTCCGAGTTCTTTGCTGCTGTGAGCATTGATTAGAATAATCAGAACAGAAAGTATTCAGACTTGATTCTGCTGAAAAATGCATTGTGACACTGGCAGGCATTCAACTGTTATTTATGATAGATAATCTTGCTATATTGCTTTGTTTCTAAATACAATATTTCATAATTCAAATGTCCATGAATGAATGGCTAGTTAATAAAATTCTAATTTTCTACATAATATACCATACAATATACCTATTAAAAATGGAGTACATCTTGGGCTTCCCTGGTGGCGCAGGGGTTAAGAATCTGCTTGCCAACACAGGGGACAAGGGTTCGAGCCCTGGTCTGGGAAGATCCCACATGTCGCGGAGCAACTAAGCCCATGTGCCACAGCTACTGAGCCAGTGCTCTAGAACCCGAGAGCCACAACTACTGAGCCTGTGCGCCTAGAGCCCACGCTCTGCAACAAGAGAAGCCACCGCAATGAGAAGTCCGCGCACCACAACAAAGAGTAGCCCCCGCTCGCCGCAACTAGAGAAAGCCCATGTGCAACAACAAAGACCCAATGCAGCCAAAAATAAATAAAATAAATTTATAAAAATGAAGTACATCTATATATGCCAATAAAGGAGAAAAAAGGAAGATATATCATACAACATACAGAATGTATGTGTGTGTGTGGAGAAAGAGAGCATGCACACATGAACAAGAGAGTTACATATGATCGATCATTTTTAGGGGTTACTTCTTGAGCATAGAAACACTGGATTTCCATTTTGAAGTTTCTACAGTTTTTACATCTTTTTTAGTGTCCAGTTGTAGCACAGAGGAATGAGGGATAAATAAATAAGGTTCTATTTATCATGGACAGCAGAGAATCTCAAAGATCAATCAAAAGGTATTAACATTCCTTGGATGAATTCTGTTTGTCCTTTAAACTTGTCTGAAAACTCACTGTTGCACTGACTAGTGTATCTCTACAGCTCCTTCATTTCCTGCTGTTCACGTAAACTGCATTTGCCGCAGGGTGTCCTGTGTCCAAACTGATTGTGGTCTACAGAACTGACAACCTAGTGATCCTTGCAGAAATCTATCAGCCTGAGTTGGTAATCAAAGGGGATCATTCTTTGACTGAAGAATCAGTTCTTTTTCAGGTTAGCAGGGGTGCCTGGAGGAAGAAAGACAGGGAGATGGATGGGTGGAATAGGATGGAGTCTTCCCCTTCACCTTCCGAGGCCTTGGTCTGAACCGTGATGGAGAGAAGGTTTAACCATGAAACTGAAGGCCCTGGAGAAGAAGCCCACCCCATCCAGCAACAGACCGAAAGATCATAGTATAGAATTGGCTCTGTGACCAGAAACATTCCCAGGGCAGCAAAAGAACTTGAGTGCATAAGTTCCGGAACACAAGCAGATACCACCCTGGGGATGCCTGAAATACGGAGGGACATTTAAGGAAACGATAAAATGGTGGCCAAGACTTACTATGATATGGACAACGATAGGACTACATGTGCACTCAAGGCCTATATGGGGCTCACGTGTGCACTATCAAACACGGTATCAGAAGATAGTCAGCCTGTCCAAGAGTCAAGGTCCATAGCTTCTGCTCTGATGGGGGGTGGACAGGGGAGTAGATTATATATTCCTTACTTCCATGGTTCTGGTGCCTTAAAAAAACTGTGGCCTATAGGATTACATTTGATTTTAGGTCATAACTTCTTTAGCCTGTTGCTGAAGACTGCCAAAATACTTGGTTTCTCTTTTTAATCTCAAATTCCTCTGTGCTAATATCATAAAAATTCATGGAATCTTCAGTTTACCTTTGAGTTCTGATCTGATTTTTTAGGACACATCTCCACTTGACATTGTGATGAAAACTGTCCCCTTTGAACACTTAATCAAACACTAATCACATAAGATTCGTTCTCCAAAGAAGAGCCTCAAGAACTCAGAATCTTTGAAAACGTACTTGATTTTAAGTTAAATCGCTGAGTGTACCTAAATAAGAATAGCAGGGTTAAGAAGAAAACCACGGAGGTCCAACGGCATTTACACAGGCATCCATTCAGGTACTGGGCTGTACTTTTAGCAAAGCTAAGTCTTTAATTTAAGTATGTGCCATAGACTTGATTGGAAAGGACATAAATAATGGAACTGGAGCCTGGAAAATGGCAAGCTGGCTCAACCTCTTGGAGCATCATTCGTTAGATCCAGCTGCAAAAGCTAGAAGTTTTAAAAAATGCATGCAGGATTTCTCTCTCAGCATGAACACACCACTACTTTAAATGTCGGTTCTGACTGAGAAATTCCTCTCTGCAGGTGCTTTTTACCCCTGTAAACTCAGCAAGCTGCCAGGGTCTCAGAAGACTGAACAAAATGCTAACTTAAAAATTCATTATAGTATCTGCTCCCTTTCCAAGATATAAAATGTGCTCTATAATTTGCTCTTCTGAATCCCCAGGGACCTTAATCGCCAAGGCCCCGTGTGCTTGTATGACTCCATTGCTCGTCCATTATTAATATACTGGACAGTTCATAAAAACGCATCACACCCAGAAGTCCTAAAATGGGAAGTGAAAATGCCACTAGCCAGCACATTAATTTTCCAGAGGTAAGCAATATCATAAGTGATGACAAAGATGATATCAATGCACTAGATTCCCACGCGGGAAGTGTGAAGGGTTAAACTCTATAGTTTGCATTTACCAACAGATGGTTGCAAATGGATAATGAAGTCCAGGGGCGTGAAGTCACTGTTAGAAGTCCATGAACAAAAGAAATTCAGTTCTCTCCAGCTATGAAAGATAATGTAAAATTGTCAGGAATATAATATAAAAGTATAAAATTTAAGTAGGTATTATTTTGAAAATATAAAGACATCTGGACAAAGGTCCAGACTTAGTACATATAAAACAAACGGCTGCTTACCTTATCACATTTCGAAGACTCTCATAAAAATGGCACATAAATCCAAGATGGTTATAACTCAAGTAGGTCCAGTCAAGACATTGCCGTCTAGAAAGGGCCCACAGGAAAAACGAGGAGACTGGCTTCCAGAAGCAGGGAAACTGACCCAGTCTCAGGGCAAAATGGGATCCCTGAGAAAGTGATGAAAGAGTGAAAAATGGGTATTTCTGATATTTTCAAACTAAACCCTTGCAGTCTAGCTCATGATGAAGAACCAAATCTTCTTTCCCTGAAAGCCTGGGTCTGAATTCAGTTCAAAGCACTTCCTTAAAATTTAGTCAATAGGCAAATACAGTAGAAATGGATTCAATGGATGAAGGAATAGAAAGGCCTAACCAGGGCTTCCCTGGTGGTACAGTGGTTAGGAGTCCGCCTGCCAATGCAGAGGACATGGGTTCGAGCCCTGGTCCAAGAGGATCCCACATGCTGTGGAGTGGCTAGACCCGTGCGCCACAACTACTGAGTACACGCGCCCAGGGCCCATCCTCTGCAGCATGGGGGTCCACAGCAATTGGAAGCCCGTGCACCGCAACGGGGAGTGGCCCCTCGCTCACCACAACTGGAGAAAGCCCGTGCGCAGCAACGGGGACCGAACGCAGCCAAAAATAAAATTAATTAATTAATTTAAAAAAACCCTCATGGATTATGTGAGGGTAATGTTTCTGTCCTAAAGAAATCTAGCACTTTTTTGAATGCAGTGATAGTGGAGGGAGAGAACAATATGATTAGACAGAGATACAAGAAGAGTCCTTAGAACTCTTAGAGTTTGGCTGGCAATCATAACCCATTATGGATGAGATCAGAGTTAAGCAAAGATAAGAGATGGAATAGCTCAATTAAGAGTCTGATCTGACTATGGCTCAATCTTGATGATGTTAGCATATGTGATGAGGGAATGTGTCACTCAGAACAGTAATCAGCCTAGAACCAGAAGGAAAGAGGGCATAGAAAGGAAAGCACAGTAAGGACCCATCACTGGCCAGACACAACTTGGGGGGATACGTCGGTTCACCCTCCATGTGCTCTCAGCTACGGGGTTTGGATTACACCAGGCATCTCCTTGGTCTGGATAAAACATCCCTTGAGACCACCTACATAACTTCACCTCAATTTTGTCTTCACTTAAGTATCCCTTTGACTATGAATTCAGCCCCTCAGTTACCCTGATGCAGAAAGGATTCATAGAATGATAAAAATGAATATGTTTTTGGCTGGAAACAGATATTTTCCATCAAAATTAATAAATCAACATTTGGATTTACACCACTCTCTTATATATTAACATGAGTCTGTCTTCTCCTCTTATATCAGGAGGTATTTCACGAGGCACTGGCATATGAACTTCTGGAACTACAAATCTAACATCAGACCCACATGACAGGAATTTCACCACCCTGTGGGGCATCTTAGTAGCCAGTCAGCTAGACCCCCTTAAGTGGCTCTACCCTCTCATGTTACAAAAAAAGAAACATGTAAGAATACATGATCCACTTAATATCCTGTGAACTTAGCACTAGATGATGGTGAATCAGAAATCAACTCTACAAATCAATAACTGATATCAACCCCATTAGATTGTACAAGAATAGACACCATATCTATTGTTTGCTCTGGGCCCTAATGCAGTGCTTGACATATATTAGGGACCCAAGAAATATTTTTGAATAAATAAAATTTTAAGAAAGGAAAAAGTAAGATAAGGAAAAAAAGAGAAAGAATTCAGGTTCTTTCCAGAAGATTAAGCTGACTGTTAGGCCAAGTGCTTTCCATCCTTTTGAGTAGTTTTCATAAACATTTTCGGAGGACAGAGAAAACTGTGAAAACAGATCAGTCATGTAACTGGACTACTCATTACAACACAAGGCTGTGAAGATGCAAGTTGTTCCTGCTTTAATATAAACACAAACTGAGATTATTTAAAAACCATTTCCTACGTATTATCAAGCTTGAAGAAAAGAGACATCTGAAAGCCACTGTATTTGTCTAGTACTTGACTCAGGTAATAATAGCCTACAGTGATGAGTTACAACCAAAAAATATGATTGACAGAAAAATAAAGAGAGAATAACAACCCGTACGTTGTCCTTATGTCATCTGAGGAAACAGAGAGAGATAAGCCATAGCAGGTAATTCAGGACGCTCATACCTTTGTCATGGAGACTCAGCAGGACTTTGCACACACTCTAGACACTGCTTTGTCATGTAATGCTGGGTTGAAACATTATGAACTCCTTAACACTGAAGCTAGTCCTACACTGTTAAAAGGCTGGAGTTTAAAGTCCAAGCAGGGACTTCCCTGGTGGTGCAGTGGTTAAGAATACGCCTGCCAATGCAGGGAACACGGGTTTGAACCCTGGTCCGGGAAGATCCCACATGTCGTGGGGCAACTAAGCCCATGTGTCACAACTACCGAGCCAGTGCTCTAGAGCCTGCAAGCCACAACTACTGAGCCCACGTGCCCTTGAGCCCGTGCTCCGCAAAAATAGAAGCCACCGCAATGAGAAGCCCACGCACCGCAACGAAGAGTAGCCCCCGCTCGCTGCAACTAGAGAAAGCCCGCACACAGAAACAAAGACCCAACGCAGACAAAAGTAAATAAATAAATTAATTAAAAAAAAAAGAGGTCCAAGCAAAAGACCTATTAAAATCTAGTGAGGAGGGGCTTCCCTGGTGGCGCAGTGGTTGAGAATCTGCCTGCCAATGCAGGGGACACGGGTTCGAGCCCTGGTCTGGGAAGATCCCACATGCCGCGGAGCAACTAGGCCCATGAACCACAACTACCGAGCCTGCGCGTCTGGAGCCTGTGCTCCGCAACAAGAGAGGCCGCGACAGTGAGAGGCCCATGCACCGCGATGAAGAGTGGCCCCCGCTCGCCTCAACTAGAGAAAGCCCATGCACAAAAACAAAGACCCAACACAGCCATAAATAAATAAAATTTTAAAAAAATCTAGTGAGGACATTGTGTTAAGTGAAAAGCACCAGACACAAAAGAACTAATATTGTATGATTCCACTTATATAAGGTACCTAGAATAGTCAAATCATAGAGACAGAAAGCAGAAAAGAGGTTACGAGGGCCCAGGGGAAGGAGGAATGAGAGTTCTTGTTCAATGGCTACAGACCTTCATTGGGGAATGATGAAAAAGTTCTGGAGATAGATGGTGGTGATGGTTGTGCAACAACGTGAACGTACTTAATGCCACTGAGCTGTACACTCAAAAATGGTTAAAATGGTAAGTTTTGTATTAAGTATATCCTACCACAATAAAAACAAATAAAAATCTAGTGAGGAATTAGTCACTCACTAGACTCAGAAGGCACAATTTGAATGGAGTGAAACCAGCAACCCAGACAGTGTAACCTCTTCTTCCTGCTCACAAGGCTGGGATATTGAAATGTTTTGAGAATTAATTTTCCATTAAGACCCCTGAGCAGACATAATTAGAATGTCCCTCCCACCCCAGATGTAAATGAGTCTAAGAACTTAATAGCCATCGTTATCATTTACTGATGACCTGCCAGGAGCCAGCGCTAAGCCCTCTACACAGGCATTTCATTAGAATGTAATTCAAGACCCTTGGGTTCCAACCCCAGCTTAACTCTCCCCCCCCCACTCTTCTCTGACTCCGTGCTCAACCCAGACAGAGTCGTTTGCCTTTCCCCTGCAGCTCTATAAACACACACACACACACACACACACACACACACACACACACACACACACACACGGCTTTTCTTGTTTTACATATGGTTCACAACCCTCTACATTTGTCCATCTCTGGATCGTCCTGCAGGCTTCAGCCTCAAGAGTTCAGCTTCCTCTGATTACCCCCTGGATCACAGCCTAAACCAGTGGTTCTCAAACCTGGCTCCACATCAGAATCACTGAGGGGACTTGAAAATTATTGATCCCCAAGCTACAGCCTAGAAATCTGATTTAACTGGTCAGTGGTGTGTCCAGGGTATTGGGTTTTTTTTAACTCTCCAGGGAATTCTAATCAATAGTCAAGGCAGACAACCACTGAGCTAAACTGAGTTACTTATTTTCCCTGAGCACCTGAGGCCCTTCATGCTTCAAACTATCTTAGCCTGCATATTGCTTTATTGTAATCACTCATTAGCTTGGCCCCCTCCTTTGAACACAAGCTCCTTGAAGGCACGTTCAAGTCCACCATTGTATTCATAAGCCTGGAACAGTCCCTGACACATAGTAAGGGCTCAGTAACTACTTTGAGTTGCTTTCTTGAATTCATTTTGCACCCACTCTGCATGACAGGCCTTATCATCCCCAATTTAAAAATGAGTTCTCTGAGGCTCAGAGAGGGTAAGTCATTTACCCAAAGTCACACAGCAAGGGAGTGACAGAGCCAGGATTAGAACTTTGCCCTCTCTGACTGCAAAACTCTGTTCACTAAACTATAGTGCTTTCAGACGTCTTGAGTAAGTTGCTCATATTAAATGAGTTGTTCCAACTGAATTAGAAATAAAGTCAAGACTGGAAACTATAAGTGTGCTGTGAATAACTGGATAAAATACATGCAAAAATCACTCAATTTCCTAAAGTTGTTGGGGACAAGCTTTTACATAATCTGGACCTTGGCTGAACAATCAGCCGCATGCTGCTGAAGAGGCTTCATTGCCATTCCCAAAGGAATATCCAGTTCTCAATAATTAGAACTCTCTTTTCTAGGACTCCAGATCCCATAAAACCTGAAATAGTTTTGATGCATTGAGTTTCTGAGCAAACAACAAACAAAACAAAACTAGTAAAAGAAAACTGTGAGGTTGTAATGTCCACTACAACTTTCTTAGGCAACCACACCAGGTACCGCTGATAACCACCCACTCAATTTTAGGTACAACCTGTAATGCACGTGTTCAAAATATAAAATGAGGGCTTCCATGTTTCCTGTGGCTACTCAGTCTCCGGCACAGTATTTGTTTTCCCCAAAAGGCAAACACTGCTGAGACCACCCCACTGCCTGACAAGAAAAGAATACCTGCATGGTACTAGATGTACCTGCGTGAAACTCTTATCCCAAATACAGGGCAGTCACTGACTTCTCGGACATGCTTACATCCTGAGATGAACTTCCATTGCTCAGGTTTCCCTGACTGCTCGGCTGCCAAGTGCAAAGTGGCCTAGGAGTGCCAGCTGCTTACTGCTCAGTACCCAGCACCACCTTTAATTAGGGAAAATTGGAAGTATATACAATAGTAAGTAAACATTTCTACCCGTGATTCAACCAGACAGAAAGCATAGAGTGTACAAGTCTGTGACTAAGACAGTGAGTCAGGCCACAAAGCTAGGTTCATACATCTGTTCTGGCATGTTATGGGATGGACTGCTATACAATAAATCTTGACACGAATAAAAAGGACTTTTTCTTTTTAACATCTTTATTGGAGTATAATTGCTTTACATTGTTGTGTTAGTTTCTGCTGTATAACAAAGTAAATAAGTTATATTATACATATATCCCCATATCCCCTCCCTCCCACCCTCCCTATACCACCCCTCTAGGTGGTCACAAAGTACTGAGCTGATCTCCTTGTGCTATGTGGCTGCTTCCCACTAGCTATCTACCTTACGTTTGGTAGTATATATAAGTCCATGCCACTCTCTCACTTCGTCCCAGTTTACCCTTCCCCCTCCCCATGTCCTCAAGTCCATTCTCTACGTCTGCGTCTTTATTCCTGTCCTGCCCCTAGGTTCTTCAGAACCATTTTTTTTTTTTAGATTCCATATGTATGTGTTAGTATATGGTATTTGTTTCTCTCTTTCTGACTTACTTCACTCTGTATGACAGACTCTAGGTCCATCCATCTCACTACAAATAACTCAATTTCGTGTATGTACCACATCTTCTTTATCCATTCATCTGTCAGTGGACACTTAGGTTGCTTCCATGTCCTGGCTATTGTAAATAGAACTGCAATGAACATTGTGGTACATGAGTCTTTTTGAATTATGGTTTTCTCAGGGTATATGCCCAGTAGTGGGATTGCTGGGGCATATGGTAGTTCTATTTTTAGCCTTTTAAGGAAACTCCATACTGTTCTCCATAGTGGATGCATCAATTTACATTCCCACCAGCCGTGCAAGAGGGTTCCCTTTTCTCCACACCCTCTCCAGCATGTATTGTTTGTAGATTTTTTGATGATGGCCATTATGAACTGTGTGAGGTGATACCTCATTGTAGTTTTGTTCTGCCTTTCTCTAATGATTAGTGACACTGAGCAGCTTTTCATGTGTTTGTTGGCCATCTGTACGTCTTCTTTGGAGAAATGTTTATTTAGGTCTTCTGCCCATTTTTGGATTGGGTTGTTTGTCTTCTTGAGATTGAGCTGCATGAGCTGCTTGTATAGTTTGGAGATTAATCCTTCGTCAGTTGCTTCGTTTGCAAAAATCTTCTCCCATTCTGAGGGCTGTCTTTTCGTCTTGTTTATGGTTTCCTTTGCTGAGCAAAAGCTTTGAAGTTTCATTAGGTCCCATTTGTTTTTGTTTTTATTTCCATTTCTCTAGGAAGTGAGTCAAAAAGGATCTTGCTGTGATTTATGTCATAGAGTCTTCTGCCTATGTTTTCCTCTAAGAGTTTGATAGTGTTTGGCTTTACATTTACGTCTTTAATCCATTTTGAGTTTATTTTTGTGTATGGTGTTAGGGAGTGTTCTAATTTCATTCTTTTACATGTAGCTGTCCAGTTTTCCCAGCACCACTTATTGAAGAGGCTGTCTTTTCTCCATTGCATACTCTTGCCTCCTTTATCAAAGATAAGGTGACCATATGTGCATGGGTTTATCTCTGGGCTTTCTATCCTGTCCCATTGATCTATATTTCTGTAAAAGGCCTTTTTAATTATCCTGGAAATCAGGAAGTTTCACAACTATCTCTCCAAGCTTGCCAGGGCAATCTTTTGGAACTTTATGGGAGACCTATATCTTTCACTGCTTCACTCCCTAGAAATAACTCAATGGACAAACTACAGGGGTTAGGAGCAGAGTTTTAGAGTCAGGGACTCTGAGTGTGAGGCTAATAAGTCCAACAGCTTATTAGTCTTGGACCCTGGAACAACTTTTAAAAGATCTTTTAGCTTTTTTCCTTAATCTGTGAAAGGGAATAAGAATAACAGCTAATAGGGCTTCCCTGGTGGCACAGTGGTTGAGAGTCCACCTGCCGATGCAGGGGACACAGGTTTGTGCCCCGGCCCGGGAAGATCCCACATACCGCAGAGCGGCTAGGCCCGTGAGCCATGGCCGCTGACCCTGCGCATCCGGAGCCTGTGCTCCGCAACGGGAGAGGCCACATCAGTGAGAGGCCCGCGTACCACAAAAAAAAAAAAAAAAGAATAAAAGCTAATAGAGTTATGAGACTTAAATGAATTAAATATTACTGCAAGTAATATACTTATCACAAATCCAATTTTTTTAAAAGGTGTCCAGTAAATGGTAGTGTTTGATACTGTGAATTACAGCTGTGTCAGTTCCTCTGCTCCTCTCCTACTTGGGCTTGGCTCTATCAATGGCCTCTTCTTGGCAGCTGGCTCTCTGGGGTCCCACAGAGCCTCAAGGCCATAGCCAACTCACTTACATTTCCTGCTCTAATATTCTAAGAGTCCATGGATGGCCAAGTGAGTTGCATAATCAAAGCAGCTCTAAAGTCAGAGGATGGTGAAATCACTCCAGCCTGAAGAGGCATGTGAAGGCTTGGTGCCGGAAATGGGACTTTTAAGTTAATTACTTTTTTAAAAGATTTATTATTTATTTATTTTTGGCTGTGTCGGGTCTTAGTTGCGGCACACTGGATCTTCGTTGAGGCAGGCGGGATCTTTTGTCGTGGCACGCAGACTTCTCTCTAGTTGTGGTGTGCGGGTTTTCTCTCTCTAGTTGTGGCGCGCAGGCTCCAGGGCACACAGGCTCTGTAGTTTGAGACATGTGGGCTCTCTAGTTGAGGCGCACAAGCTCAGTAGTTGTGGTGCACGCAGGCTTAGTTGCCCCGCGCCATGTGGGATCTTAGTTCCCTGACCAGGGATGGAACCCGTGTCCCCTGCATTGCAAGGCAGATTCTTTACCCCTGGACCACCAGGAAAGTCCCTTAAGTTAATTATTTAATGTATTTATATCTTACCCCAATCCCAATATTGGTGGGGTGTTTTTAAAATGTACATAATCAATGGTGGAAATAAACAGTTGAGGGAATCAGAGGGTGGAGAGAATACAGCTTGGAAAAAACCAAGGCCAGCCATATGATTTCACTTGATCGTGTCCCAGACAATCTTGGGCTAAAGAGGGACAAGTCTGGCTATAAATGTTCTGTTACCAAAACAAAGAAGGAAAATACAATCAGTTGCAAAATTCATATATGTTAATATATGCCAGCCACTATTCTAAACATTTTACATGTATTAACTCACTCAGTGGTCACAACCCTCTATGAATTAGCAGTCTGTTGTCACTGTTTACACAGATGAGAACCTGAGGCTCTGAAAGATTAAATAAGTGGCCCAGTGCTCACAAAGGCAGCACTGAAATTGGAACCATAATTGCCTGGGCTCGCAGCCCAGGCTCTTCAAGACTAAGTAATGCTGTTTTGATAGATAACATAAAACTAGTAATAGCAAACCAGCAGTTTAGAGGATGCATTTCCCAACACTGAGCTCTGAGCCCTCATAAAGACAAAACAGTTTAACAAAGTACACTAGCATCCAGATTTGGGGATTTCCCAGTTCAGTTCATTTTTTTTTTTTTTTTTTTAATTTCGGCAGTGGAAGAAGACGATGTGCAGCTGGCAACCTCTGTTTTGCTTGTGTGTGTCAAGTAAGAACATTAAAACAACAGCTACCAAGGACTGTCAACATGATTTCATGAAATAAATGATACTTAAGCACGAAAGAGAGAGAAAGGAAAGAAAGAAAGAAAGAAAGAAAGGAAGGAAGGAAGGAAGGAAGAGAAAGAAAGAAAAAGAAAGAAGGAAAGAAAGAAAGAACATCTAAAACAGGACCTTGTTTTTAAATTTTGAATAAATTCAGCTTTCTGAAAAGCATACCTTGTCCATATCTTTCTCATTTGCTCTCTGGCAGGTGAAGAAATATCAGAGAATATCAATGATGCATGAACTAGCATTTAAGAACCACTGACAGCCTCCCCTGGGCATCTCTCTGTGACCCCAGAACACCAAGGACCCAAAAGCAGAACTGAGACTCCATCCTTCTCCTGGCTGGATTCCAGGAAGTTCTCAAAATTAAGTCTCTTAAGATTCAGAAGATGTGATCAGATCAAAAAATACAGAAGGTCTGTGAGGAGTGGTCAGAATAGGAGCCCTAAATTTGTGGTTTTCACACAAGATGTGCATAGCACTCCCAAATAAGAGCACCATGACTGCAATCTTTGAGATACGCCACAGTGACATTGAAGGCTGTAATTTCAGTCTTGAATGAAACTGATGACCATTACTTTAAAGAGAACATACATAATACACTTAAATAAAATATAAGATTAACTCCAGGAACATTATTAGATTTTCCTGATGCTAACACACTGACATCATTTTTCTATTTTGTGTAGTAAAGAATTTGAGTTGCTTATAAATTTATGTTGAAACCCACTGGATGCTTTCAGAGGCTAAAGTGAGCAGCCCCACTTGTACAGGGAGTTGTATTTACAATACCTACTGTTCCTATATTTCCATTATAATGCAATTATCCTGTATGGGAATAAATAAAGGTCACTGGGTTAATGGAGCTCACCTTCCTTTTTTAGTCCATAAATAATAAATCAAATATAATATTTAAAAAGAAAACCACATCCTGCACATCATTGTATTTCTGATGCTTTTTTTCATAGGACATTTGAGTACCGGCACTTACTATGGCCATAATTGTTACAGTCCATCAAGTTCCCACAGCACGGGTTCAGTAAAGAAGTACACAGCATGTGTCTACTAAATTTATATTTATCAATAGTAAAATGTTCACGATATTTCCTATGACATTTTCAAATCAGATGATAGTACATTCCACTCTGAGTTCGAGGAGTGTATCACAGAATGATTTATCCTAGCAAATATACAGAAAATCTCATGAGCTTTATCTGCTAAGTATTGACAAAGATCTCCATTTAAAACATTCTAAACAAACACAGATTCAAGAGCATTCCTTTGCTTCCAGATGGCTTACCAACAGAACTTGTGAGTAGATAGTAGCCAGTGCTTGTGACCATGCTAAAAGTAATAAATGGCTCTAGGCAAGATTCTCCTGCCACTAGCTTCTCTAATGAAGAAATGAAGACTTTCCCGCCAGCTAAAGAGCTGAAAAGGGCTCTCAGCCCAAAAAAGCCTAATCAATGCTTTCACTTCAGGCTTCCCAAGGGATCAACTAAGCAATCGCTCCAGTAGCTGGCACATCAAGATTTATAGGCAGATTAGGAACACATGGCCTAAATAGTTTCGGAAAGCCATTTGTCTTGAGTAATGAATAATAAAAAAAAAAAAAACACACAACTTACAGCAGCTGCTGTTGGATTACCAACACCCTGAAACTAATGCAATGTCTCATGAAATTTATCTTAGAAATATTTTTTAAATAATACGGAAATGATAGTACACCCCTGAGCCTGCTCTAAGAACTGTTAAACACTTGTAAATCACTTTCCAAAAATAATGAAAATGAAAAACTCTGCTTTGCGCTTGACACAGGCTTGTATAACAAAATGCACTTCAACTGCCAACCAAGAGAATCACACACAACTCCTGCCTCAGCAAAAATTTCAGCAGCATCACAGCACATCCCTGTGAATAAGCACTTTAAGTTCAAATTATAAACCTAGCAATGAACCAGCCAACCATCTTCATTAACAATGCAGCAGTTGTAAGCACACTGTTTTAAAGTTAATTTGAAGGGCATGTATCTATCAATAGCACATGATTGTTGTTATAATTAGTAACAACAAAAGTAACAACTACCACTTACTGAGTGTTGTTCTGCCAGGCACCGATCTATTATTTTATGTGCATTATCTATTTTAATCCCTGAAAAACCTTTATGGTCTGTGATAGGTGACAGAATATACCATCCCAAAATACACCAGTTTGGCATAAGAATTATTTAGAGCTAAAGACACTTAAAAAACAACATGTTAAGAAGGGCATTCTAATCTCCCTTTTCTTCCTGAAAATAGAATATTAAAAGTTCCCATGTGAAAGATGCCCTCCTTGTACCAAGAGAAAAGAAACATTCTTCCATGGGCAGTCAAAGCCAAGAGAATTCTTCACAAACAGAACTTGTTAAAATAATTCTTATCTTCCTTCAGCCTCCCCATGTATTTTAGTTACTTTCCCACAATTGCCTCTCTTTGTTCAGCCTGGTATAAAGTATTTAGATTTTGTCACTTCTTTGGGTTTTCATGTCATTATGAGGGCTCCTGTGTCATGTAAACCTTATGGAAATTTGTATGCTTTTCCGTTAATCTGTTTTATGTTAGTTTGATTTTCAGGCCTAGTTGAAAAACCCTAAGAGGATAGAGAGAAAATTTTGCCTCCCCTACATCTGTGATGGTTTGTTATCTAATTAAATCCACTGACCCATCAGCACAAAGCATTAAGATCTAACATTTTTAAAAAATATAGACACTTAATTTGCCTTAGTATTCATTCTCAATGTAAATATTTTTGGCTTTGAAATTTATCTAGGCTTCCCAAGAAAGTTTCCTTAAAATATTAATCATTTTGCCATCATCAAAATATCTACAAACAGTAAATGCTGGAGAGGGTGTGGAGAAAAGGGAACCCTCTTGCACTGTTGGTGGGAATGTAGATTGATACAGCCACTATGGAGAACAGTATGGAGCTTCCTTAAAAAACTACAAATAGAGCTACCATACGACCCAGCAATCCCACTACTGGGCATATACCCTGAGAAAACCATAATTCAAAAAGACTCATGTACCACAATGTTCATTGCAGCTCTATTTACAATAGCCAGGACATGGAAGCAACCTAAGTGTCCACTGACAGATGAATGGATAAAGAAGATGTGGCACATATATACAATGGAATATTACTCCACCATAAAAAGAAACGAAATTGAGTTATTTGTAGTGAGGTAGTGAGGTGGATGGACCTAGAGTCTGTCATACAGAGTGAAGTAAGTCAGAAAGAGAAAAATACCGTATGCTAACATACATATATGGAACCAAAAAAAAAAAAAAAAGGTTATGAAGAACCTAGGGGCAGGAGAGGAATAAAGACGCAGAGGTAGAGAATGGACTTGAGGACGCGGGGAGGGGGAAGGGTAAACTGGGACGAAGTGAGAGAGTGGCATGGACTTATATATACTACCAAACGTAAGGTAGATAGCTAGTGGGAAGCAGCCACATAGCACAAGGAGATCAGCTCAGTGCTCTGTGAACACCTAGAGGGGTGGGCTAGGGAGGGTGGGAGGGAGACGCAAGAGGGAGGGGATATAGGGATATATGTATATGTATAGCTGATTCACTTTGTTATAAAGCAGAAACTAACACACATTGTAAAGCAATTATACTCCAATAAAGATGTTAAACAAAAAAACAAAAAAAAATTAATCATTTTTATGAATATAATCAAATACTTTACTTATTACTAGAAGTTTTACACCTGTTCTACATAAAATTGAAGTAGGTCAATTTGCATTCGTTAACAGGCAAATTTCCTGAAAAATAAAAACAAATGCATATCTTGTAGAATAATTTCTGACATTCTTACAATGAAACTCTGGGAACGTGTGAAATTATAAGTATGCATCATTGTAAACAAATGATTTTTTAAATAAAACTTGAGCTTATAGGATTAATAAATAACGACTGGCCTGGACTTTCACATGGTCTATCAGCCCCAGCAGGATTATTTTGTAGCCCCCAAACTACATTATAAAAACAGAAGCCCGGCTGAATGAGTTCTTAGTTTGGAATATTTATGTGCTAAAACAGCAGCATGATCTACAAACATGCACAAGGCTATATCCTAGCTCCACTCAACACTTTATTACTAAGAAAAGAGGGTGCTTTGTTCTGAAGACAGCAAACTTGGGGTGGAGACGCTGACCTGCATCCATGATGCTCAGTTAGGGGGGATGATGTTGGTGTAACTGTATACAAAAACTGTAACACTTTAATGATTATAATATTGAAAAGATTTAGCAGTAAAGAATCAAGGTGAGATTATCCTAGAGAAAGGAGAGTGGCAAGAATTTTAAATCTCTTTGCTTGAGCTGGAATATCCATCTTCTCCTGCCTTGGACATTGGCATTCCTAGTTCCCAGGCCTTCAGACTTGGACTGGGCCTCATACCACTGGCCCTTTGATTCTCAGGCCTTTGGAATCCAGCTGGGACTTACACCATTGGTCCCCCTGGTTCTCAGGCCTCTGGACTCGGACCATATTCCACCACTGGCTTTCCTAGTCCTCCAGTTTGCGGACGGCAGATTATAGGACTTCTCGGCCTCCATGAAAGTATAAGCCAATTCCTATAATAAATCTCCTCTTATACATATCTATATAATATATCCTATTGGTTCTGTTTCTCTGGAAAACGCTGACTAGTACAGATTTTGGCTGAGAAACACCAGTACAGATGATCTCCAGGTTTCCTCTCTTCAGTTGAAAAACCAATGGCTCTATTTAATCTGCACACAGTTGGGGCAGCACGGCAGAGTGAACAGAGCACTGAATTCAGGGTTCTGCTCCCATTTCTGCCACTACCTGTGTCAGTGTGAGCAATTCAGTGAACCACCCTGGTTCTCCATTCGCTAAGGTGTAAAGTGAAAGGCTCTGTGTGGCTGACTTGTGAGGCTCCATCTAACACTCCCAGTCGCTGATCCTGGGGAAGATCTTGGAGTCCACGGAGGATCATCAGGTTCTAAGAGTGCCTCCAAAGAGCCTCCAGCACTAGAAGGTCCATTCAGGCCCAGGCTGGCCAACCCTTAACCACTGCTCAACCTATCAAGAAATTTTTTACTCACCGATGACGATTCATAATTAATTTAACAGTAGGAATGCCATGGAAAAATCAGGTTTGATTTATTTCTTCTCTGCCCTTCTCATTGAGTTTGTTACCAATAAAATATCTTGAATTCATCTCCTAATTAGTATTCCCACGATCAGTGCCCTGGTCCAGGGTCTGCTCACTGATCTCCCAACTGTTCTCCAATTCCATGCTGTTCCTTCTCTGATAATACAGCCCCACATCATCTCACCAGTCATCTATCTAAATGTTAATGTGATCCATCTCCCTCCCTAATTAAAAACCCTCAGTGAGCTCCACTGCCTGTAGAATTAAGTCCAGACTCTTTAGCATTGTTTCCAATGTGGTATCTGACCTCAATTCCAGCAACAGCTCTCACCTCCCAAGATCTCTACACTTAGAGACTTTTGGATTCAAGGATCTCTAAATCCAATCTGCCTTTGACCAAATATAGAAATGAAGCAAGTTTTACCATTACATACAAGCGTCTTTTCTTAGCCTAAATCGTATCCCTTTTGCATAAAATCTTTTGGAAGCATAAATTTCTTTAAAGAATCAAAAAGAGCTCCTTGAATCAATAAATGTTTTGGTATAATTTCTCTATTTTTTAATACCACCCTGCCTCCCAAGCTACATGGTTTGTAACTCATTCATTTAACTTGTCAGTCATTCATATAGCAATCATTCGTGAATCTTCCTGTGTGTCCTGTACGTTGATAAACTATATAACAGGCTATATATTGGCTCTACAATGTTAAAGAAACATGTTTTTTCTAAGCACTTCAATTACTGAAATAATTTAATACTCAAGGACAATACTATAGCATACTATGTTAATTATTTTAATGCAATGACACATAATTATTTTACATTGTAATCTAAAAAATGATGATGAGAGACTGAGAAATTAAGATAGTAGTTACCCCTATGAAGTAACCTTCTTCAAACTCACTTAAAATTTCAGAGTTGGTATTTTTGTTTGTGCTTGTATTACTTGACATGACCTTTAAATGTCCAGCAAGAACCAAGTAGTGTTCTAAGGGTATGTGTCCTTGTCTTAGAATCATACTTTCAGCTTCAAATCTGAGTAGAAAGAATATTAAAAACATCTCTTCTGTAAAATGGTAAGTCTGAAGTCATTACTGGCTAACAAAATCCTGTCAACTTCATCTGTAAAGAATTTTACTTTTTATTAAGAAGCAATTTTCATCCTCTTCTGGTAAAGACCTTGAAGCAGGGACCCTAGCCAACTTGTCCACAGCTATAGCATCAGAGCCTAGAATGGTGCTTGGCTCAGAACGTAGACACTCAATGAATATATACTGAGTAGATTTATGAATAGGCAAAATAGGGGTGCCACACAACCACAGAACAGAAGGTCTCCCTACAAATTAATTCATTAGATGAGCCCTGCTACTTCACAAAATATAGGTATTTTTTAAAACTACTACTGCTGAATTCATGACGTAAGGCCAGATTTTTCACTTTCTGGGAGACATAAATTTGGTGTTGATTGGCGTTCCTTTTATCAAGACTTTTTTTAAGTACTATATTCAAGATCAGTTTTGCAAATCTGCTATTTCCCCTATTCATAGGTCTTTAGCCAGAAATAGCAGTTTGTCCACCCTTAATTTCTAGAAACAACCTACCTCTAGTAATAATACATGGTAAACTTTAATAGACATAAAAACATGGAATATATAGCAATGATTTTAATTATTCAAAAGGAAGATATTTTATAAAGTATTGGGATTTTTTGCCCTACTTCAATAAGTTTGATGTTGTGAAGGAGAGTTAGAAGCAGGAAAACTCCCAACAAAACAACCATACAAGCTGATAAGTAAGCCTGTCACAGTTCCATAGATGCTGACAGAAGGCATGGGGCTCTTGAGTCAGAGACAAAGGACTTTACTAGTTGCAGCAAAAGGAGTAACAAGAGTATCAGTATTGTTGCACCAGTCCCCAAATCCCTCAAGGCAATGTGGGGGGCCCAGTGGAGCCCACATATGCAGTGGGGTGAATCACAGGGGAGGATCCTGTGCATAGGGTATCTGCTGCTTTTATAACAGGCAGTAAGCAAGCTGGTTTGTCTGGAAGGCAACCAGGTGCCACGAAGAACAGCAATGCATTACTTTTCTCAGGACTGCCAGCTGCATAAACAATCCGAGAAATGGCCCAGGTAAAAGAACAGTCGAAGCCTTGGGATTTTAGCACATTCAGTAAGAAGTTTAGGCACACAAGAAGCTCCAAGCAGACTGTATCTCAACATACAGGGCATAATAATACAAATGAATGGAATTTTAGAATAAAGCTAGACGGTTACCTAAAGAATTATGATTCTAGTTCCAAAAGGAAAAAAATACAAGGAGAAGTTTTACAATGCTATTTTCACTGCCTTTGAGAAAAGGATTCACGAGATTACAATGGGAAGACTCCTGACTTTCGATTATGTTAATAGCAATTTTTAAAAACCACTACTCAAACTTTGTAGACTTGAACAAAATATCAAAAATTCCTGAAGTAACTGCCACATCCCAGAAATATCCTCAAGATAATGATTAGTTTCTATGAACCAAGAATAGGAGAACAGTCAATAGGAGCACCGAGGAATCATGAGAATGAGGCCAGTAATAAGTATGTGATGGAAAAGGAAGGAGAAGGTGTGGGGAATTGAAAACTAATAAATTTAGGACAAGCACTTTAATGAATAAAGTCTGGAATTCAACACGCAATTGGATTTAAAGCATCACAGAAAGAGCAGGAGGATTCCACATTCTGTTTTCTCTCTGTTATACTGTGCAAGTGCAGATGAGAGCCAGTCATTCCCAGCCAGGTTTTAAAGTGCATCATTTGGCTGCCAGATGCCCATTATACTAATTGGATCACCAGTTTCCTCTATATCTCATTGACACAAGGATTCCAGGGCTACCCATTTCTCCTGCAGCATTAAAATTTAAGAACGCCACACATACAGTAAACCATAAAATATTCACATGGGCCTGTACTCTACTTTTGTATTATATTGTAACTCTGGAATGATTCTTCAATAGCCTACATGAGTGATGTGAAGGAATGACAATACTAAATAGGTTTCTCATGTTTAACATTTAATTTTATACTTCCGGAGCATTTGACACACTTGTGAATATTTACAATTTGATTCGAATCATCATCTTCCTCAAGCATTGTTTTCTTGTTTAGTATATAGCTACAACTGTTCCAACCTGACAAATATAGAAATCAGAGTACTTCTGTTAGGAACAGAAAAAGGAAGACTTAATACCCTCACAATCAAAAACTAAAATGTCCTCATTAATATACATATGGCTATACATGTATATTGTATATTGAACTCTAAGAAAAACCTATGAATATTATTATTTATAGATACACTGATTCATTTTGGTTTTATTCTCCATTTAAAAGGGTAAATTTGAATAAATATTAATATCACTCTTCACTGAATGACCTGGTGCTTAATAAAAGTAACTCCCCATTAAAATTTCTAGATATCCATGATTTTAAAAATGAGACTTCATGTTAATACTACATTATTTAACTTTTTCCAAGAAAGACTCACATACACAATGGATCTTGTATTAAGCAGGGTTCTGGGTTCCAGACAAAAGAATCCACTCTGATCGGTTTAAAGAAAGAAAGGATTTACTACAGGTACTAGATAGCTTATAGAATCTTTGGAAAGGTTAGTGAAATAGTTTCTAAGCCAAACTTACAGGAATAACTTTGATGAAAATGCTGGGCAGATCCCAGAACCACTTTGTCTCCACCACAGTCAGGAAACTGGAGCTACCACACCTAAACAAGGAATCCTGTGGGTTTTGCCAGTTCCTGCACCAGCAAAACAGATGTCCCATGTCCTACCCTTCCCCGCCCCATATATTAATTGCAAACCAAATGTCATGAAGATACATCTGTCAGAATCTAAACCTTGTACTGATACACTAAAAGAAAGTGAGGAGGGGCTGGAAAAGGCAGATTTTTGTTTTGTTTTGGTTAATATTCTATACTGAGATGGCAGGGTTTACATTATGGGGAAATATAAAAATGTAGCACTTTTTCAAAAGATTTTGGGTACCCCCAGGTTGCAAATGTCAACTTCAACTTTATCATAAAATTCAGGGTACCTTATCTAATATATTTGGCATGTTTTTCCTCTTTCTAGACAAATAAGTAGACTGTTATAGTAGTCCAGTCATGTTTTTATTGTTTTGGAATTTTGCTTATAAGTTTTGATCTTCATCCTATTTTCAATTCTAGGTTGGTTGGAAAATTCATCATTACATTACAGAGTTCAAAGCACAAACCCCAAATTATTACCCATTTCTTTTGATCAACATTCAATTTGTAACATGTCTTTTGTCTTCAAAGTTTTGTTAAACTCTATTCACCATCTGCCACTGCTTATCTTAGGGGATTGCCAAGACCCAAATGGAATATTTTCATGTCACTTACTCTTGATAGATTGTGGTCTGGCAAAGGTGAAGCTGTACTTCATTTGGCAAACTGTGTAATGACCTATTCTTCTTTAGACATAGTTGAAGCTTTTACAAAAAGAAGAAAGAAAATAAATAAATAATAGCGTAGAAAAGAGCTAAAGGAAAAAGATTATGATGCTCTGCAATTAGCTCAGATCCCTTCAACGTTTCTGATAACCAAAACAAGAGTAGATTTTATGTGTTTCCCAAGGTCCAGCCATTTTTTATGTGATAGACATTGGTAATTAAAATCTTCCATATCTGGATTCATGAGAATTTGGTATGATCCTAACAGAGCAAAACTTTTCCTATGGAAAGGAAGGAGACATTGAGACACTGAGGAGATGGTCTTCCCCAGTACTCATGAAGTTCCATGGTGTTAGGCCCTCAACCTCTGTGAAGAAGTTCGTAAGGAATCCTTCAGAACCTAGATTGCCCAGCAAAACAGTTAGGACAAACCAAGGACCAGAAAAGTAAAACCTGATGGTGTCCAGAAATCCTTTACTGGAAGACTTTGAGGTAAAAAGTTCAAGCATGCCTTTTTTTCCTTTTCCAAAGTATTAGGTTTTAATACGCATTAATATTGCATCTGCCTGCTATCACTGAGAAAGAACTGTGAGGTGGGTACTAAATCTTTAAAATGTTTGCATTTCTAAAAGGTCTGAAAACAAAGATATGTTCATAACCCCTACCTCACACCATATATAAAGATTAACTCAAAAAGTGGATCAGTGATGTAAATATAAGATCCAAAAATATTAAACTGGAAAATATAGGGGTATAGCAGCAATAGAAAAAATAAACTGGACTTTATCCAAACTTAAAACTTTTTGCATCAAAGGACATTATCAAAGACAATGAAAAGAAAACTAACCTATAGAATGGGAGAAAATATTTGCAAGTCACATATTTGACAAGGGTTTAATACCCAGAATATATAAAGAACTCCCAACTCGGTAACTAAAAGACAAACAGGTCAATTTTAAAATGGGCAGTGGACTTGAATAGGTGTTTCTCCAAAGAAGACATACAAATGGCCATGAAATGGTACATGAAAAGATGCTTAACCACCTTAGTCACTTGGGAAATGCAAATCAAACACAGAATGAGATACCACTTCACACCTACTAGCACAGCAGTAATAATAATAGTAGTAGTAATAGTAGAAAATAACAAGTATTGATGAGGATGTGAAGAAATTGGAACCCTTGGGCATTGTTGGTGGGAATGCAATTGTTGCAGCTACTGTGGAAAACAGTATGGCAATTACTCAAAAAGCTACAGAATTATCATACGACCCAGCAATTCCACTCTTAGGTAACCCCTTCCTTGACACCTAATTCCTGGCAACCACTAATTATTTTCTCTCCCTACAGTTTTACCATCCACAGCATCATATAAATAGAATCATACAATGCATTACTTTTTGTGTCTGGCTTAGCAAAATGCATTTAAGATCATCCGCGTCTTGTATGAATCAACAGTTTGTTCCTTTTTATTGTTCAGTTGTATTTCATTGTATGGCTATATCAGTTTGTTTATCCATTCACCTGTTGAAGGATATTTATAAGGATGATCCTTAAATTTCCCTTTTCATTACTAATTAAAATTCCATTTAATTCCTAAATGAGTATAGTTTTGTGTTAATATTTTATTTTAATTTTTTGAAATTTGGTGTTTATGATGTACAGACTTAATTTACTATTTATAAAAACACTTGACTAACTAAAAGACCTCATTTTCTGACCTGCTAGGTAAGTTTTCTGCAAAGCAATTTGATTAAAAATTTTGAAATTTTAGGGTGCTTAAAACCTTA
This sequence comes from Stenella coeruleoalba, assembly GCF_951394435.1. NCBI lineage: Eukaryota > Metazoa > Chordata > Mammalia > Artiodactyla > Delphinidae > Stenella > Stenella coeruleoalba. Next base: position 74,704,952 of record NC_137149.1, read on the forward strand.
AGTATCAACTTCTACATGTTATGACCATATCTTTAAAATTTTTAATGACATTTTAACCATTTTTAAGTGTGCATTTCAATGGAATTAATTACATTCATGCTGTTGTGCAACCATCACCACTGTTTCCAAATCTTTTCCATCACCCCATAGAGAAACTCTGTAACTATTAAGTAATGACTCTCCATAACCCCTCACCCCAGCCCCTGGCAAGCACTGTTGTACTCTCTGCTTCTGAGTTTGACTACTCTAGATACCTCATGTCAGTGGAATCATGTAGTATTTGTCATTCTGTGACTGGCTTATTTCACTTAACATAATGTCTTCAAGGTCATCCATACGATTATGTGTATCAGAACTGTCATTCCTTTTGAAGGCTAAATAACTTTCCACTAGACAGATATACTACAACTTATTTATCCACTCATTTGTCAATGGACATTTAGATTATTTCCACATCTTGGCTATTGTAAATAATGCTGCAATGAACCCAGGAGTGTTGATATCTCTTCGAGGTCTTGATTTTAATTCTTTTGGAAAAATATCAGAAGTGAGACTGTTTGATCATAGAGTAGTTCTATTTTTAATTTTTTGAGGAACCTCCATACTGTTTTCTACAGTGGTTGCACCATTTTACATTCCCACCAACAGTATACAAGGTTTCTAATTTTTCCACATCCTTGCCAACACTTGTCTTTTGAATTTTTGATAATAGCCATCCTAACAGCTGTGAGGTGATATCTTATTGTGGTTTAATTTGCATTTTCCTGACCTTAAGCATCTTTTCATTTGCCTGTTGGTTTTTTGTATGTCTTCTTTGGAGAAATGTCTATTTAGTTCCTTTGCCCATTTTTTAATCTGGTTATTTGTTTTTTTGCTATTGTGCTGTTGCAGTTTCTTACATATTTTGGATATTAAGCCCTTATCAGATAAATGGTTTGCAAATATTATCTCTCATTCCATTGGTTGCCTTTTTATTTTGTTGACTATTTCCTTTGATGTGCAGAAGCCTTTTAGTTTGATGTAGTCCCACTTGTCTATGGTTTTTTTTTTTTTTTTTTGGCCACACTGCACCACATGTGGCTCTTAGTTCCCCAATCAGGGATAACCCATGCCCCCTGCAATGGAAGCGCGGAGTCCTAACCACTGGGCTGCCGGGGAAGTTCCAAGTCCCACTCGTCTATTTTTGCTTTTGTTGCCTGAGCTTCTGTCATATCAATGAAATAATTGCTAAGATCACTGCCACAATGGATGTCCCCTTCACAATAGCATCAAAAAGAAAATATTTAGGAATAAAGTTAACTAGGGAGGTAAAAGATCTGTACACTAAAAACTATAAAAACATTAATGAAAGGAATTAAAGAAGATACAAAAAATGGAAAGACATCTAATGTTTATGGATTGGAAGACTTAATATTGTTTAAATGTCCATACTACACAATCTACAGATTCAATCAATCCCTATCAACTTCCAACAGCTTTTCTTTCAGAAATAGAAAAAACATTCTAAAATTCATATGGAACCACAAAAGACAGTGAATTGCCAAAACAATCTTGAGAAAGAAGAACAAAGCTGGAAATATCACACTACTTGATTTCAAAATATATTACAAAGTTACAGTAATTAAAACAGTATGGTACTGGCATAAAGACAGATATAGATCAATTGAACAAAATAGAGAGCCCAGAAATGAATCCATACATGTATGGTCAACTGATCTTCAACAAGGGTGCCAAGAATGCACAATGGGGAGAGGACAGTCTCTCCAACAAATGGTACTATACAACAGATAATGACAGTAGGTCTGTATCTGTAGGAGAAGGACGTTTCAAACAAGCAAAGGAGGAATGCTAGAATAAATCCGATGGTAACAGGCTGAAGTTGGAGACATCCATTTGAACTAATGTTTATTTTAATATATATACAGATGGATATATACAGAAATGAATATAGATAAATGGGTTAATATACTACAAACACTTGCCAGCTCTATGCACTGAGAGGGCCTAGAAGTAATGACTCTCCAGTTGCAACAAGAACACCTAGTGGACAGGTTTTGGTTTCTAAATACCATTCTCCAATAAAAGGAGCTATACTTCTTAAAGAATGGCTGGTTCTTGGGCCAGGGCATAGAAAATACAAGATAAGCCTGGAGAATCTTACAGTGCCAGAAAGTAAGTTGGTGATAATAATTATTATTATAAATGAAATAAAAATAAAATAAATAAAAGACATGGGTCTGTCAAATGGACACATGAGCCACCCTTAAGAGGTCCTGATACCCAGAGCTAGAATAATTTAAGCCATATAATAAACAATGATAATAAAGAATTATAACCCAAAGAATAAAATAAATATCCATATGGCGATAAATATCTATGAGACCATCTGATATAAATATACAAGCAAATGAATGAATGAATAAATGAAAAGAGGCAATTCTTCCTTTCAGAAGAATTATAAATGCAAAAAGAAAGAGGAAAACCGAGCATCACCACTAGAGTACCAAAGTAATAATTGCTGCAGGGAAGATCCACTGATGAATGCTAAAATTAGTGAGAGAAACAGGGTATCCACATTGCCTCCAAGTATCTCCCAAAAAATATTTATTAATAACTGTGGAGGTTTAACATCTGCCTACAATTTCTTAAATATTCCTCCCTCCAGAAGATGGACCTTAATTCCCCTGGACTGGGCTGGACTTAGTAACTCACTTCCAAAGGACAGAATATGGGAAGGGGAAATGGTAACTTTCCATGGAGAATCCTGGCAGATACTACCTTAGCCAACTGATCAAGGATAACATCGCCAGTAACAAGACATTAATGTCATGCACCCAAAATCTATAACTTCAGTCTGATCATGAGAAAAAAAAGTAAACCCAAACCGAAGGACATTCTACAAAACATCTAACCAGTACACCTCAAAACTGTCAATGTAATGAAAGACAAGGAAAAAAAAATGAGGAACTGTCACAGATTGAAGGAGAGTAAGGAGACATGAAAACTAAAAGCACTGTGGTCTCCTGACTTGAATCCTGGAACAGAAAAAAAGACAGTGGAAGCACTGGGGAAATCTAAATAGTCTGTAGTTTAATTTACAGTATTTGTTGAACCAATCTTAATTTCTTAGTTTTGGTCATTGTTCCATGGCTACATGAGATGTTAACATCTGGGGAGACTGGGCAGAGAGTATACCAGAATTATCTGTACTATCTCTGCAATTCTTCTGTAAGCCTAAAATTATCAACATAAAAAGTTTAAAAATTTTTTAGCTTCAGCTAAACACAGTAATTTGAAAGAAATGGGTCTCAATCCCACGTAACTGAAGCCCAAAATAAAAGCAAATCAGCTGTATCCAGTTATTACTATTCACCCATGCAATCTGAATGTCCAAGTTTTCCAAACTAAAATCTCTCATAGTACGTCTATGATTCATAAAGAGTAAATATCTATTTTTACACCTCAGGAACACAATTCTATATTTAAATTAGATTCTATAAGAAAGATAAATTGAACTTAAATCATGTTTGTTTATACTCCTTTTTCCAAATTGTAAATTCACTGCTAAGTCGAGGACTGTGTGTAACCAGACAAGAATTTCAGCTCGTTATTACAAGAACTTACATGGCTATGATACCAGTGTTGGAATCTCCTGGACTAAAATGGTATAGGTGGATTCAAGACAATGTCATAAGCACAGAAAACAGTGACTTTTAGAAACGTCTGATGCCAAAGATGATGAATACTTGTAATATAGCACTTTATTGTTTAGGATACTCTGAAATGCTTTATACCTTAAAATGTTTAAAATCAATATCTCTTTTTACTTTAGAGCTGGTTTACAAAACATCCTTTAGAGGCTAAAAAACAACAAATGTAAATCCAATTTACCTAAGTATATTAAAAATTTTAATAGAAGTAGAGAAGGTCCACCTAATATCTTAGGAACAGAAATTCATAGCTACATAATGGATTGCTTTGAAGTTTGTTCAAAGATTAGTAAATTAAAATTACAGAAAACATTTTAATAGGCTTAAATAAATTTATTTATATTCAAAATCAATGATTTATGTTAAACATATACCTCAAACATAACACACAGTAGGAACTCAATGATCAGTATTTCTTTAATTCATATATGAAATAAATGAAAGATTGCTTCACTAGACCAAAATAAAATATAAATATTACAACCATCTTTATTTAATCCCATTTTGTTTTCTAAAACCATAAAATTGGGCTTCCCTGGTGGCGCAGTGGTTGAGAATCTGCCTGCTAATGCAGGGGACACGGGTTTGAGCCCTGGTCTGGGAGGATCCCACATGCCACGGAGCAACTAGGCCCGTGAGCCACAACTACCGAGCCTGCGCGTCTGGAGCCTGTGCTCCGCAACAAGAGAGGCCGCGATAGTGAGAGGCCCGCGCACCGCGATGAAGAGTGGCCCCCGCTTGCCACAACTAGAGAAAGCCCTCACACAGAAATGAAGATCCAACACAGCAAAAATAAATAAATAAATTAATAAACTCCTACCCCTAACATCTTCTTTAAAAAAAATAAAACCATAAAATTAAGGCAAAGATTAGGAGAGTAGAAGTATAAGAAAAATAATTTGGCATGATGTTTTCATAGTGTTAACCTGTATCGCTTAAAATTATAGAAGAAAAGCACTATTAATAACATTGGAATAACCATTATCAGAAAAAAAACTTTTTAAATTTCTTTACCTCTCTGAGATTTTCTTGGCTTCTTTGCTTAGGCTGAATGAACAACAATGTTTTCAGCTTTCCAAATTCTTTGCTCTGTAAAACAAAGTGTATTTACATTGAATGCATCCCACTTGTCCCCAAGGATACAACTTCTTCTAAAAATTTGGAAAGCATTTATAGCCTGGGTAACATAGAGTGTTATATTTATGTAATAGTGACTTCTAACTTTGCACGTAAACTTTGTTGAAATAACTTTAAGAAACATATTTACTTAAAACAACTAAAGCACCAAGCATGGAATTCACTGTCATGTTATAGACAGACAAGTTTGATTCTAACAAACAGGACCATTATAGCAAGTTGAGAGTTGTTTGCTTGTTACAAGTCACCCCATGAATGTAACCTACTCTCATGTCAGCTCAGTTGAATAGAGATCACATTCACCAGAGTCCATGAACCTACACAAAAGTATCAAGAGTAACTGTTTCCTTTTTATCTAGGGAATTCAGTTTCAAAACAGTGTTACTGACTGAGGGCTACACTCTAAGGTGAAATACAACTCAGTTTAGTTAAGTTTATTTATCCCAATACAGCGTCTTTCCTTAACTTTTTATTCCAGGTCTTAGGCATCAACATGAAAAAGCATGACCTCCAGCCAAATCTTGATATCAATTTACTCTTCATATCCCATAGGCAATGATGAGAAACTGAATATAGATCTAAGATACTCCTAGACATATTCTGATAGCTTGTTTGTTCTTATTAATAGTAATAATAACAATTTATTGAGCATTTATTATGTACCAGGCACTGCTTCAAGTACTTTACCTCCATTAACTCATAAAAGCAGTTTATATTTTTTGACTTCCTATGTAAGGAATAAACTCTCTGGCTGTTTAACATGCCTGTCAATGACACAGGGAATATGCTGACTTAATTCTTCTGGTTTGTAGTAGCTATTTTTAAAATGGAATGAATGACAACACTACCACAGTCTACCCAAGCAATATAGCAGAGATGATGCAACACATAATCCTTAAATCAAGGAACTGTGCTTCACTACATCTTCTGCCTACGCTGGAAACTACACTGCACAGTGTGACGCACTCCCATCTTGGCCGGCACTGTTCTAACGGGATCTAGTAATATTATTCATCTGTGCTCATGAAAAGTGAATTTTTACCCATAATGTACTCATACAAATGCCAGCAACAAGAAGAAATTACTGATAGGATTAACATATAACAAGTTAATTGTGCCAAATTAAAAAAAGAAAACAGAGGCAAGTGAGTTGTTTCATTTGATGTCAATATATTCCCCAAATATATATAAGAATTTAACTCTATTAAGCATAATAAACTGTAATTTGGGGAATTAACTTTTACTCTGTGATAGATAGAATACATATAAGTTCAAATTACTTTTAATACTGAATATATTAAAATTTAAAACTGGCCTACAAAACACATATCATTACGAAAAGAGCTAATACATTCACATGCATATAAAGAATGGAGGGAAATACACCAGAATGTCATAATTGATGATCTGTCTCCCTGGGTATAGAATTTTTAGTCATTTTTATTTTCTTCTTCATCTTTTTAAAACCCAAATTTCCTACACTTAACCTGTATTACCTTACTTTTATTTCAAATTTTAAAAAATAGCTCAATTTTTTTCTGATTATGAAAATAATATATTTACATTTAAAACTGAAAATCTATTGAAATCCTACCAACCACAGTTATATTTTGATGCATTCTAGAGCTCTGTGTCTCTGTTTCTGTGTGTGTATATGAATATATATTCACATATATACATATCTGTACACTAAAAAAACATACATAATTTTATAAAAATAAAATTATACTATTCTGTTTTTTGGCTTGATTTTTTTTTCTTCAGTGACATACTATTTACTTCTTTCCACATGTACACAGTTACTTTTAATAGCTGCATTGTACTCCATTATATAATTTATCAATTACCCCTCAGAACCCAGTTTAGACATCACTTAATAAGCAAAGCGAGAGAGAGGCATGAACATATATACACTACCAAACATAAGGTAGATAGCTAGTGGGAAGCAGCTGCATAGCACAGGGAGATCAGCTTGGTGCTTTGTGACCACCTGGAGGGGTGGGATAGGGAGGGTGAGAGGGAGGGAGACGCAAGAGGGAAGAGATATGGGAACATATGTATATGTATAACTGATTCACTTTGTTATAAAGCAGAAACCAACACACCATTGTAAAGCAATTATACCCCAATAAAGATGTTAAAAATAATAATAAATTATAAGGTGCTTCCAAAAAAAATTAGTAGGAATGACAAAATTAACGTTAGTTGGTCAAAACTATAAACTGGTAAAGTCTTTCCAGCAAACAAGCATAAGAGGGCTTCCCTGGTGGCGCGGTGGTTAAGAATCCGCATGCCAATGCAGGGGACATGGGTTTGATCCCTGGTCTGGGAAGATCCCACATGCCGTGGAGCAGCTAAGCCTGAGTGCCACAACTACTGAGCCTGTGCTCTAGAGCCCACGAGCCACAACTGCTGAGCCCACACGCCGCAACTACTGAAGCCCATGTGCCTAGAGCCCATGCTCCGCAACAAGAGAAGCCACTGCAATGAGAAGCCTGCTCACCGCAATGAAGAATAGCTCCCGCTTGCTGCAACTAGAGAAAGCCCACACGCAGCAACGAAGATAAAAATAAAACACAGCCAAAATACAGCCAAAAATAAAAATAAATAAAATAAATAATTTTTTTTTAAAAAAGAAGCTTTCACTTCCTCCCAAGTCTGGGTTCAGCTCCCCTCAGATGCATTTCAACCACAATCTATCTGTCAACACTGCACTCAATGAATGTCTAGCTGACTGTCTTCTTTCCTAAACCATAAGGGACCGTCTGTGTCTGATTAAATGTTGTAGCCCCATACCTACTATAGTGCCCAATAAATAGCTGTTGAAATATAAGTTGTTTCCTTTTTTTAAATAAAAATACAATAATAGAATCAACATTCCTGCACACACAAATTTGTGCACTAATCCAATTATTCCCATGGCATAAATTTCTAAAACTGGAGTTGCAGAGACAGAGGTATGCACATTTTGAATTATAATAAATATTGCCAAATTGCCCTCCAAAATCCTTGTAGAAATTTACATTCCCACCATCAATGGATAAAAGTGTCCATTTCTTTGTATCTTTTAAATACTGAGTATTGTCACCCTTTTTTAAAACTTCAGAGTGATATCATTATCATTCGTCGCTTTTACAATTAGAAAAAAAATTAAGACATTACAGGTTTTGCTATTCTTAAAACTAGATAGCTATTAATTAGGATGCAGTTAAAAAATACTAACCAAGCTATATTTAGGATAATTGCTCATGCTGAATAAAAGTTCATTAGCTGAATGGTTCTTTATGTTCAAGTAAAACAGTGCCCATCCTTTTGCTCAACTCTTTTCAAGGTACCTGAAGGAGAGATGATATAAATATACAGAAAATGTATATGATAAGTACTTACTTGATAGAGAAAACGTACAGGAAAACCAGCTAATGTGGAGATGAACTGACTGGAGTAGAACATACATAGAACATCCTTAATGTGCAAGTTAGGAGGCGGGGAAAAACTCTAAGGTATGGATTCAAAAAACAAGATGAAATTGGGAACTTACTGTGGAGGTGTATTAGCTGCTCTGACAAATGAAGCTGAAAGATGCTGTCTTGCTATTCTAGAATTGCATTCCCAAAAGCTTATTGTCACTGTCCACAAGAATGCTTACCAGTATCCCAAACTCAGTGTGTCCAAAAGAAAACTCATATTCTTCCTCTCTTCCCCACAGAACACTTAGTTAATTTTGGATCCAGGCCATGATGTTATATCTAGACTTGTAATGTGCAATACGTAAATATGGCTCATACAAACAGAGATGAGCTGTAAGCATTCACTGGACTTCAAAAACTTAGTATAAAACAGGATGTAAAATATCTCATTATAATTTTTATATAGATTACTTGTTGAAATGATCGTATTTTGGAAATACTGAGTTGAAAATATATTATTAAAAAATAATTTCACCTGTTTTTCCCCTCCTCTTTTTTTAAAAATGTGGCCACTGGAAATTTAAAGTTACATGTGTGGCTCACATTATTATATTTCTATTGGACAGCAATGACCTACACCATTGAGATCTAGACCACTGAAATCAAGGGCTAGATTATGAAGCTAACCATCCGTTGTTGTGCTCTAAGAACTCCAGAAAGGAGCAAAGAAGTGAGAGGAGGAAGGAGCTAGCTGTGAACTGGGTTTGGCTGGAATTTTGTGGAGTCAAGGAAGGGGATTTCCAGGCATGGGAGCAAGGACCATAAAGCAAAGATGAGAAAACTAGGTTCTAAATGCCAGATTTTCTAGAACTATGGCTCTCACTGTGTTATCTCTCTGCTGCTTCTGCCAGAGCCTTCAGTAGTACCTCAGAACACTAATCATGTCTGAGCTGGACTACGAGGTAGCAAGCTTGAGCCCAAGGGTTAAAATGGGAAAGTATGTCTCCTGTATCCAGGAACTGCCAATAAGAGAACCAAGAGGACAATGAACTGGAAGGGCAGAAATCAGCTGGCCAACTCCCCCCGCCTCCCCTGCCCCACCACCCAGGAGATTCTTTTTCCAGTGTCAGCCTGGGAGTTCTGAGTCTGGGTGGAGAGTTTTGTTTGTATGTTTTTATTTTGGTTGTGCATTTCAAAGATGGCATCACTCCCTCACAGAGCCTCCTTTAACCTATAACAAAACCCCAGGCTGTCCCAATCCCAAAGTTTGCCTGAACCTCATAAGAATTTGCCACATGCTACGGAATCTGTGCCTTGGATGCCGAAGTTGTCATCAGCGTCCAGCTTTGTATCCATCTCCTTTCCAATAAGCAGAAGGCAGCCTGGCCCCAGTTAATTCAACTTCACTCATGTTCTTACCCCATGGAAATCCCTGCATGCCTTGCACTCAGGCATGCCCAACTACTGAACACCTGAAGCTCAGGACCTTTTTCAACCTTATGTTACTAAAACAAAAAGCAGCGGTTGCCTGGAGCCAGAAAGGGGCTGAAGAAACTTTGGGGAGTGATGCATATTTTCACTATTTTGATTGTGATGATAGTTTATCGGTATACACATATATTATCAAAATATGCACCTTCATTATATCAATTATACCTCCATAAAGCTGTTAAAAACAGTATTAACATGTTTCCTTCTCATAATCAGTTTCACCAATCAAGAAATTAATGAATAAATACTTATCTATCACCTACTCTGGCTATCTCCATCCCTGGTAGAAATAATGTTTTCTTGGCCAAACGGCATCTAATAGAAGCCATTCTAGTATTTCCTTTACGCAAATAAAGTAGTATTTTAGCAGCATAGCTTCCTTAATGTATTTCATTGTATTAACCAGAGGAAAAACTCATCTGAAATATGTTCGAAACTAGTGGGTTGTCTTTCCACAGAATTATCTCTAGGGAATTAAAAATAAAACTCTGAAAACTTCACAATCCAGTACAGGCATACCTCATTTTATTGTGCATCGCAGACACTGCATTTTTTTTTTTGCTTTTATAAATTGAAGGCTTGTGGCAACCCTGCACTGAGCAAGTCTATCAGCAAAAAGATCACGACTTACTGAAGGCTCAGATGATGGTTAGCATTTTTTAGCAATAAAGCACTTTTAAATTAAGGTATGTACATTTTTAGATATAATGTTATTGCACACTTAATAGACAACAGTATAGTGTAAACATAATTCTTACATGCACTGGGAAACAAAAAAAAAATTCATGTGAATCACTTCATTGTGACATTCGATTTATTGCGGTGGTCTGGAACCGAACCTGAGGTATGCATGTGGAGCACAGTAGCTGTCTTAGGTTGGGTTTCACAGAAGCCTGAGATGGGGATTCTTGTGCTAGTGATCTGAGGCTCTCAGGTGAAAACTATAAGGAAATGGGGAGTGCAAGACAAGGAAAGGGAAGAAGCAAAGCAAAGATGTGGGTGCCGCTGCAGTCCACCCCAGCCTGATCCCACAAGCAACTGTGGAGCAGGAATGACACTGCCAACCTATTCCCCCTGGAGCAGGAAGGAGCCCTCCTAGCAATCATCCTTTAGCTACAGACCACACCTGAAAGCCTTGGGGTGTAACCACCTGGGCATGTCCTGGAAAGGCAGCTTCCATCAGCGAGGGCAGTTCTTGAGAGAAGGTACAACTGTGAGCTGTTGGCAGCCTATACTCATAGCAGCTGGAGAATGAGGGCACCTACCCACCTGAAAAACCCAGTGTTTCCGTTTCCTCGTCTGTAAAATGGGACTAACGACATCAGCTACTTCATACGCTTAGAATCACACATAGCACATGCTCAATACATGTTATTGCTGCTGTTGTGTCTTCAGAGATGTCCACACTGGGCGTCTCACTGCCCAAGTGTAATCCAAACGCCCTACACAGCTGCACACCCGGGAGAGATTTTTGCCCCAACATTACTTAATTAAGGGCAATCTAAAGATTTCACATTTAGGTGACTCCCTAGATAAACATATCCATTTTATCTGACATTTTCCCCAAGTTCAGAATCAAGCAAGGATAACCTTTTCTGTTTCTCTTTAAAGAGTGGGAATGGTGGTATCTCAATATCAGCTGCTTTTTTTAAAAAAATAATTTATGTCTGTATTCATTTATTTTTGGCTGCATTTGGGTCTTCATTGCTGGGCGCATGCGGGCTTTATCTAGTTGTGGTGAGCGGGGGCTACTCTTCGTTGCGGTGCGCAGTTTTCTCGTTGCAGTGGCTTCTCTTGTTGCGGAGCACGGGCTCTAGGCACATGGGCTTCAGTAGTTGTGGCACATGGGCTCAGTAGTTGTGGCTCGCGGTCTCTAGAGAGCAGGCTCAGTAGTTGTGGTGCACGGGCTTGGTTGCTCCGCGGCACATGGGATCTTCCCAGACCTCGGCTCCAACCTGTGTCCCCTGCATTGGCAGGCGGATTCTTAACCACTGTGCCACCAGGGAAGCCCCACATCAGCTGCTTTTTACTTCTGTGGGAGATCCTCATTAAATGGTCTTCATTTAGAGTGTAATAGGAAAAACAAAACCCCTCTCTCACCTATGCTGCGTGACCCCAATCATGAAACCAGTCTTCCTCAAGCAACAGAGTTCCCACAGGTACACCCCATACTTGGAGCAACACTTAAAGTCCCAGGGGCTAATTCTCTGGTTCTTGCATTCTCCAGAAGCAAATACACATAAAATTTAGACTCTTCCTCTGGTTCTCTCTCCTAGTTTTGGAAACCAAATTGACATCTCTTACAGCTGACTAAAGAAAGTGGGATGGGTCAGTGGCGACTAGACTCGCTTCCCAGGAGAGGGAAGGAATGCCAGCGAATTCGAGTAGGCGGGTCTCGCTGAGGTGGCTGGCTCGCCTCACCTCGGCGGCTTTTGGGAATAAGCACACCAAGGGAAGCCCTCGCGGCAGAGGCGGACCTGGCCGCTGCGGGAAGGCCCCTGGGCGGCTGTTACCTTTTCTTGCACTGGGTCAATCCGCAGACGTGCGCCAGGATCCGGGCCGGCCGCAGGAGCCTTCCCCTAGCCCCCGCCGGCCGCGGTCGGGAGGAGTCGGCGGGGCTCGGAAGCCCGGCCACGGCCACGGGAAAGCCTTCAGCCTCCCCTTCCCCTGGACGCCGTGGGCTCCGCTCCCTACAGGGAGGCGGTGAGGGGCGAGGGGCGGGGTCCGGGGAGGACACGCAAACCTTCCGCTGCGGCAGGAACGGAAATGGGTGCGTGGAGGTGGAGAAAAGTGAACTTTTATTTTTATACTGAAACTAATGAGGCTAAGCTGTGGAAGTAAGTGTAACATATGCATGCGTTCTTAGAATAATACATGACTTTAAAATAAATTCAGCGAAGGGGAGGGAGACCCTCGGGGTAGCGATCTGCAGGGAGGCGCCCTCGAGGGCAAGGTTGAGAAATGCTGTCACCTACCCGGATACTTCTTTCTGCAAACGAGTTCTTGCCTCTCGTTGCACGCCCTGAGCCCGGATCCAGGAGACGCCCTGTCCCGCGCTGGGCGTGGAGCTTCCCCGCGGCGAGCTCCTCTGCGAAGTGGACCTCAAATCCACCTCCTGATCCTGCGGTCAAACTCGTTTACTGAAACATCGTGAGACCTGCTGCATCCGGGCCTTCTTGGCAAAAACTGTAAGGACGGGCTTTAAACAACCACAAGCAGAACTTGAGGGAACTTGGGCAGTGAAAGCCAAGAGACTGGCTGTAGTGTAGATGACGGCTGAAAGGGCCCTAGGAGGTCTTTTACTAGGCCGATTTATGTGATTGCCCGTTTGGGTGGGGCAACTTAACAGCAGAATAGCCCCGTTTGCTTTAAGTTTCCTGGGAAACGAAGTTAGATACACTTTGGTTGTTTTCAAGTACTTAGAATTTCGTCAAACACCTACAATTTCGTCAGACACCTGCCACGTAACAGGTTCCTTCCATTACAAAGGCCTCAAAATGGAATTATGCCAGTAATATATGGAATCTCTCTACAGCAATGTTCAGTTGGGAGAAAATACAAATGAAGAAGAAGATTGCCTTTTTATGTTTTCTTGGAGAGAAAAAATAACAAGTTTACATTGTCTTTTCAGAGACCTTCAAGAGTGGAGGGTCCTAGGAGAGAAACAGTGCATTGGAATTAACCTACAGTTCTCCTGCTGTGTCTTTCTTCTGTGTTTCTCCTTTGCTACTCACACAAAACACTTCACCTCTGGACACCAAGTATATGGAGGTTTTTCCCACATCAAGCAATTCCCTACCTCACCAGCTGAGTACCCTACAATTTAACTCAAATCTAACACTATCTACCTGGAGACAATGTCAGATCCCAGAGGTTAAGGGCTCAGTCCTACAAGACTGCTCCCACCCTACTTCAGATACCAATCCCAAGTAGCAGGTCCCCAGGTTACCCACAACTTCGGTCTGATTTCCCACCACCACTTCCCCTTTGATTCGATTATTTTCTAGAATAGCTTACAGAACTCAGGGAAAAACTTACTGATGTTTACCAGTTTGTTAAAGGATAAGTAAGGGATACAGATGAACAGCCAGATGAAAACATACATAGTCTGAGAGGGTGCCGCCGCAGAAACCCCCATCCCCGTGGAGCTGGGGTACATCACCCCTCCAAAGGTGAATGTATTCATTGGGCTGGAAGCTCTCCAAAGAGTACCACTGGGATTATGGACGCTTCCTCACGTAGGCACGATCAATTATTAACTCCATGTCCATCCCCTCTGCCCTCTCTGGAGAAATGGGGAGCAGGCCTGAAAATTTCAAGCTTCTAAGTATGGCGTGGTCTTTCTGGTGACCAGCCCCCATCTAGGAGCCCACTCAGAGTCGATGCAATAGAAAAAAAGATGCTTCTAGCGCCCTTGCCACTTGAGAATTTACAAAGGTTTGGGGAGCACTGTGTCAGGAACCAGGGACATAGACCAATATATATATTTTCTATTATCTCACACACAGACTCTAGACTGTATCATATTTGATGCATCTGATACACTAAATATTACATTGCATTTACTGAAGAATTTCTACTATGCTTTATCATTTCCAATAGTGAAGAATTAAATATTTAATTTGTAGTTTTATGTTGCCTTAGATCAGTTGCTGAACATGTTAGAAAATGTTTTCTCTGTCAGAAGTCTATTTCAATAAACTTTTTCACCTACTTCATTTTGTCCCTGATAGAAGTATAATTTTTTATTCTCTTTTGCCGTAACAGTAGTATGAACTGTTTAGAATGTACGATGTTAAGTGTACATGAAATACATAGCTCTTAAAAGTGCTTTATGTTTTTATTAACTTTCAAGAAGAGATTTCATTGTTAGAACGTGAGGGTTGACGGTCTGTAGAGAGCTTCCGGGAAGATGGCGGAAGGGAAGACGCGGAGATCATCTTCCTCCCCACAGATACACCAGAAATACATCTACACGTGGAACAACTCCTACAGAACACCTACTGAACGCTGGCAGAAGACCTCAGACCTCCCAAAAGGCAAGAAACTCCCCACGTACCTTGGTACGGCAAAAGTAAAAAGAGTAAACAGAGACGAAAGTATAGGGACGGGACCTGCACCAGTGGGAGGGAGCCGTTTCCACACACTAGGAAGCCCCTTCGCGGGTGGAGACTGCGGGTGGCGGAGGGGGAAAGCTTCGGAACCGCGGAGGAGAGCGCAGCAACAGGGGTGCGGAGGCAAAAGCGGGGAGATTCCCACACAGAGGATCAGGGCCGACCAGCACTCACCAGTCCGAGAGGCCTGTCTGCTCACCCGCCAGGGCGGGCGGGGCTGCGAGCTGAGGCTCGGGCTTCGGTCGGAGCGCCGGGAGAGGACTGGGGTTGGCGGCGTGAACACAGCCTTAAGGGGGCTAGTGCGCCACGGCTGGCCGGGAGGGAGTCCGGGAAAAGGTCTGGAGCTGCCGAAGAGGCAAGAGACTTTTTCTTCCCTTTTTGTTTCCTGATGCGCGAGGAGAGGGGATTAAGAGCGCCGCTTAAAGCGAGCCGCCGCTAAAAGTGCAGACCCCAGAGACCGACATGAGACGCTAAGGCTGCTGCTGCTGCCACCAAGAAGCCTGTGTGCGAGCACAGGACACTATCCACACCCCCCTTCCGGGGAGCCTGTGCAGCCGCCACTGCCAGGGTCCCGGGATCCAGTGACAACTCCCCCGGGGGGAACGCATGGCGTGCCTCAGGCTGGGGCAACGTCACGCCGGCCTCTGCCGCCGCAGGCCCGCCCCGCACTCCGTGCCCCTCCCTCCACCCCCCACCCCCGCCCCCCGCCTGAGTGAGCCAGAGCCCACGAGTCAGTGGCTCCTTTAACCCCTTCCTGTCTGAGCGAAGAACAGACGCCATCCGGAGACCTACACACAGAGGTGGGGCCAAATCCAAAGCTGAGCCCCTGGGAGCTGTGAGAACAAAGAAGAGAAAGGGAAATCTCTCCCAGCAGCCTCAGAAGCAACAGATTAAAGCTCCACAATCAACTTGATGTACCCTGCATCTGTGGAATACATGAATAGACAACGAATCATCCCAAATTGAGGAGGTGGACTTTGAGAGCAACATTTATGATTGCTTCCCCTTTTCCTCTTTTTGTGAGTGTATATGTGTATGCTTCTGTGTGAGATTTTGTCTGTATAGCTTTGCTTCCACCATTTGTCCTAGGGTTCTATCCATCCGTTGTTGTTTTTTTTAATTTTTTTTATTTTCCTCTCAATAATTATTTTTTTATTTTAATAACTTTATTATATTTTATCTTATTTTATTTTACTTTATCTTCTTTCTTCCTTTTTTCCTTCCTTCCCTCCTTCCTCCCTCCCTCCCTCCCTACTTTCTTTCTTTCTACTTCTACTAATTCTTTCTTTCTACTTTTTTTCCCTTTTATTCTGAGTCGTGTGCATGAAAGGCTCTTGGTGCTGCAGCCAGGAGTCAGTGCTGTGCCTCTGAGGTGGGAGAGCCAACTTCAGGACACTGGTCCACAAGAGACCTCCCAGCTCCACATAATATCAAATGGCGAAAATCTCCCAGAGATCTCCATCTCAACACCAGCACCCAGCTTCACTCAACGACCAGCAAGCTACAGTGCTGGACATCCTATGTCAAACAACTAGCAAGACAGGAACACAAGCACACCCATTAGCAGAGAGGCTGCCTAAAATCATAATAAGTCCACACACACCCCAAAACACACCACCACATGTGGACCTTCCCACCAGAAAGACGAGATCCAGCCTCATCCACCAGAACACAGGCACTAGTCCCCTCCACCAGGAAGCCTACACAACCCACTGAACCAACCTTAGCCACTGGGGACAGACACCAAAAACAACGGGAATTACGAACCTGCAGCCTGTAAAAAGGAGACCCCAAACAGTAAGATAAGCAAAATGAGAAGACAGAAAAACACACAGCATATTAAGGAGCAAGATAAAAACCCACCAGACCTAACAAATGAAGAGGAAATAGGCAGTCTACCTGAAAAAGAATTCAGTATAATGAAAGTAAAGATGATCCAAAATCTTAGAAATAGGATAGACAAAATGCAAGAAACATTTAACAAGGATCTAGAAGAACTAAAGATGAAACAAACAACGACGAACAACACAATAAATGAAATTAAAAATACCCTAGATGGGATCAATAGCAGAATAACTGAGGCAGAAGAACGGATAAGTGACCTGGAAGATAAAATAGTGGAAATAACTACTGCAGAGCAGAATAAAGAAAAAAGAATGAAAAGAACTGAGGACAGTCTCAGAGATTTCTGGGACAACATTAAACGCACCAACATTCGAATTATAGGGGTTCCAGAAGAAGAAGAGAAAAAGAAAGGGACTGAGAAAATATTTGAAGAGATTATAGTTGAAAACTTCCCTAATATGGGAAAGGAAATAGTTAATCAAGTCCAGGAAGCACAGAGAGTGCAATACAGGATAAATCCAAGGAGAAATACGCCAAGACGCATATTAATCAAACTGTCAAAAATTAAATACAAAGAAAACATATTAAAAGCAGCAAGGGAAAAACAACAAATAACACACAAGGGAATCCCCATAAGGTTAACTGCTGATATTTCAGCAGAAACTCTGCAAGCCAGAAGGGACTGGCAGGACATATTTAAAGTGATGAAGGAGAAAAACTTGCAACCAAGATTACTCTACCCAGCAAAGATCTCATTCAGATTTGATGGAGAAATTAAAACCTTTACAGACAAGCAAAAGCTGAGAGAGTTCAGCACCACCAAACCAGCTTTACAACAACTGCTAAAGGAACTTCTCTAGGCAGGAAACACAAGAGAAGGAAAAGACCTACAATAACAAACCCAAAACAATTAAGAAAATGGGAATAGGAACATACATATTGATAATTACCTTAAATGTAAATGGACTAATTGCTCCCACCAAAAGACACAGATTGGCTGAATGGATACAAAAACAAGACCCATATATTTGCTGTCTACAAGAGACCCATTTCAGACCTAGAGACAAATACAGACTAAAAGTAAGGGGATGGAAAAAGATATTTCATGCAAATGGAAACCAAAAGAAAGCTGGAGTAGCAATTCTCATATCAGACAAAACAGACTT
This sequence comes from Stenella coeruleoalba, assembly GCF_951394435.1. Classification (NCBI taxonomy): domain Eukaryota; kingdom Metazoa; phylum Chordata; class Mammalia; order Artiodactyla; family Delphinidae; genus Stenella; species Stenella coeruleoalba. Next base: position 74,722,822 of record NC_137149.1, read on the forward strand.
TAAAATAAAGACTATTAGAAGAGACAAAGAAGGACACTACATGATGGATCAAGGGATCAATCCAAGAAGAAGATATAACAATTGTAAATATTTATGCACCCAACATACGAGCACCTCAATACATAAGGCAAATACTAACAGCCATAAAAGGGGAAATTGACAGTAACACATTCATAGTAGGGGACTTTAACACCCCACTTTCACCAATGGACAGATCATCCAACAAGAAAATAAATACGGAAACACAAGCTTTAAGTGATACATTAAATAAGATGGACTTAATTGATATTTATAGGACATTCCATCCAAAAACAACAAAATACACATCTTTCTCAAGTGCTCATGGAACATTCTCCAGGATAGATCATATCTTGGGTCACAAATCAAGCCTTGGTAAATTTAAGAAAATTGAAATTTTATCAAGTATCTTTTCCGACCACAATGCTATGAGACTAGATATCAATTACAGGAAATGATCTGTAAAAACTACAAGCACATAGAGGCTAAACAATACACTACTTAATAACGAAGTGATCACTGAAGAAATCAAAGAGGTAATAAAAAAATACCTAGAAACAAATGACAGTGGAGACACAACGACCCAGAATCTATGGGATGCAGCAAAAGCAGTTCTAAGAGGGAAGTTTATAGTAATACAATCCTACCTTAAGAAACAGGAAACATCTCAAATAAACAACCTAACCTTGCACATAAAGCAATTAGAGAAAGAAGAACAAAAAAACCCCAAAGAAAGCAGAAGGAAAGAAATCATAAAAATCAGATCAGAAATAAATGAAAAAGAAATGAAGGAAATGATAGCAAAGATCAATAAAACTAAAAGCTGGTTCTTTTAGAAGATAAACAAAATTGATAAACCATTAGCCAGACTCATCAAGAACAAAAGGGAGAAGACTCAAATCAATCGAATTAGAAATGAAAAAGGAGAAGTAACAACTGACACTGCAGAAATACAAAAGATCATGAGAGATTACTACAAGCAACTCTATGCCAATAAAATGGACAACCTGGAAGAAATGGACAAATTCTTAGATATGCACAACCCTCTGAGACTGAACCAGGGAGAAATAGAATATGAACACACAAATCACAAGCACTGAAATTGAAACTGTGATTAAAACTCTTCCAACAAACAAAAGCCCAGGACCAGATGGCTTCACAGGCGAATCCTATCAAACATTTAGAGAAGAGCTAACACCTATCCTTCTCAAACTCTTCCAAAATATAGCAGAGGGAGGAACACTTCCAAACTCATTCTATGAGGCCACCATC